>NC_085140.1:299444950-300077437 GCF_024139115.2 Armigeres subalbatus | reverse complement strand
AGAAGTTATTACGTATTGCTAATACTTAATATGAGGTTATGTATACATATGTTAACCCAATTCCCCTTAAAGACAACGAAAAATCAATTCCGTCGTAAGAAAAGTTTTTGTTAGAAAATTTTTTTTCCTTCAAAGTGCCCAGCTTGCGATGTATGGACGGTTGGTAGGAACATAATCACTATCTTGAGACAAAATTTCGTCCAAATCGAAAAGGGTTTTTTTGCAAATCGACTTTTAATTTAAATCGATTTTTTTTTCGTGTAGGGTCTAATTTTGAGTTTTTCAAAAGTTTTATAAGAAAGTTTGACTGATTTTGCGATAGTCACCCATACAACACTTTTTGTAGGAAGGGTCGTTTTTTCGATTATATCCATTTGAAAAAATCAGTAAAAATAAGTTTGACCCTTTTCAAAAGATAGTCTGAATCAAATTTGAATAAACTATATGCACTCCTTTAACTGCACTTCTTAAATATTGACCAATAAATTTACAAAAAGTCAAATTAAAACAATCAGAACACTTGCAAGTTCCCAAAAGTTCTATTTTGGCTTTACGCATTTTATTACATTTCCCGCATAACTTTTCAAAAGGACCTATAAATTTTTCCATGAATTCTCGCCACTTTTCAAAAAGGACGTGGGTAACGATTTTTTTTTCATGAATTAATTTGAATACTGCAATCAGTTATTGTGATTCTCGAGATATAGCATTTTTGCCCATTCACCTCTGCCCGCTTAATTGCAGTGCCGCCGCTAAGGTATTGTGTCATATTATGGTACTTTTACTCAATTAAGTGTAGAATATTACATCACAAATTAAACATAATTGCACTACTTATATCCACTTAAACAATATCCCGAACGCAACACAGGCGAAAGAAAAAGCAAAAAACTACTAAACCTGAACAATTAATTTAAAAATATCTTTTCGTAAAGGGACGACAATATGCTACATACCTTTAAGCAAAGCGAATGTGGAAAACTTACCGAAAGCTCACATCCATTTGACATTGGTTTATTTACTTTTTGCATGGCGCACAACTCGGCGTGCATGGGGACCCGGCGCGTAACTGGTGAGCCAGTATGCTAATTCTAGAAAAGAATCGCAATAGCTTATGTTGTTCTGTTGATTGCAGTACCTAAATTAATTCATGAAAAAATGTTACTTAGGTCCTTTTGATAAATTATGCGAGATCTATAGTACAGCAGAAAGTCCAATGTTGATAAACGTTCATTTCAACAATACACCGCAGATTGCTGGTTAATTTTTTTGACATATACTCTGTCTCTGCTCAAAACCAACAGCGAATAATCTAGCGACTACTTTAACGAACTATTTAAGGAACAGCTACCTTAACCGACCGTGTCCATTTAGCAAGTACGGTGTTGTACATAATCTGAGATTAAAATAACACTTAATAAAAGTTTAAAAACTTAAAGGCAACCGCACAATATTGAGTAAAAACAAATTAAGGGTGTAGCATTTCTGCATGCGGTGAATACCCCTTGCACCGTATATAACTGGCAGCATGAATGTTTGTAAGGTTTTTCGTGCTTTATTGATGATGCTAACTCTCTCAAGCAAAGTTTTCCAAAGTCAAAATGTGGAACACGAAATTAATGGACAAACATTATACGCGCTAGAGACCCGAAGCCGATGACTTCATCCGCCTCAACACAGCTGTAAAAGTTTCGTCGTTGGAAATAAAAACCGCATACCTACGTACATGCTTTCGTGCGCCGTTGCGTTTGCTGCCATTTTGTTTCATGCTTTGGAAGGAAAGAAGCGGCGTGTCATTACGGGCATAACTTCGCTTTTTGGTTTGGGTGGAATGATGGTTTAGTTTTGGGCATATGCGGGATTTGAATATAACGTTCGTTTCATACACCTCCTTATTTCCATATTATGCGGCTTTTTTTTTCATATTTATATTTAAGTGTGAATTGTTGGTTTACTTTCACAAATGTATTTCTAGCATAGCATAGCATAGCATATGTGATTGTACAAATCGTGGGTGGTTATAGCACAGCCAATTCAAGCTCCATCATAAGGCGAATGTCGCAAGAGAAGACTCTCCTGTCGACCCCCCTTCTTAAACAAAGTGATAAGCAGCAGATCTTTGTAGGTTTATCACTAGAACGAAAGAAAACAATGCGAACTTGCATTCTTGAGGTGATAACTGGTAAAGAAACTCCTGCCTGTCACTTTCATTCAAATGAGGGAAGTCGACGAAGAGAACCCTCCCTGGCGACACCCGCCTCCCCACCAGACAGAGCTTGAATTGACAATCTATCGTATATTGTCGCAAATTGGCAGTACTTGGGATTAGTACCTTTCCTATACAGCAGCAGTTGCATACCCAATACGTCCTATAATCACGGAAGGAAGGGAAGGAATGTTATTCAACATCACTAGTGTAAAGATGCAGGAACCCATACTACCTTCATAGATGTCTCTGGAAGGAAAAATTTGTGTTAGTGGGAAAGGTGAATAATAGTGGAGCTCTATTCGACAATATAGAGCGTTTGTCAATAACAGTATATGCTGTAAAAATAATAAAAATATATTCATCAATTCTACTTACGAACCGTCCGGTAAGGGAAAACAAAACAAAACACAAAATTTCTGCAAATCGCGCGATCGTTCTGCAGGCCGTCCGGAAACAAGAGCCAACACGTACTCGAACCACTAACTTTATTACTGGCAACTGCGCGATCGTTCTGCTGCTGTCCGAAATAAGAGCCAACATTTCACAAATGTACTTGTACAATTATTACATAAAGGATGCAAAATCAATGTATGACATGTACAACTATGTATGATTGAACTTAATATTACATTGGTGAAAAAGACTACGGGAATCAGGAAAGTTGGAAACATATCGAATTTTTAACTTATATGTATTTTTCAAAACGCGCCGCGTTGCGCTAATCATTGTATTTACTATCACAATCATTGTACCACGCACGTGATCGCATATTTGTAACATATGTATTTTTCCTTTCTCGTACAACAAAGTTGTACCGAAAGGCTATATGATTTTGATAGAAGTCCCGGAGACCCATAGTGTTATATACCGATCGACCCAGCTCGACAAACTGAGGTGATGTCTGTATTTTTGTGTATGTGTACAAATTTTGTAGGCAATAATTTTTAGAACTTAGAATTATCCGATTTATTTTTTAGTGTAGGTTCAATTTTTGAGTTTTCAAAAAGTTTTATAAGAAAGTTTGACTGATTTTGCGATAGTCACCCATACAACACTTTTTTGTAGGAAGGGTCGTTTTTCGATTATATCCATTTGAAAAAATCAGTTGCATTCGACGGGGAATTGTTTGCTATTGGAAATGGGCCCGATCATTGCTTTTCGGAATTATTGAAAAACATTGTTTTTCCCCAAAGGTCCCCTTGAAAATTCAAAGAACAATTTTTTGAATGGTGGCAAGGCAAAATATTAAAAAATGATCGAAAAATGTGATGTATTCCCCTAAAGAGCTTTTTTGACCTTTCTAATGTGATTTTTTCAATATTTATAATGCACGAGAAAGGCATCATCACTGCTAGTGATTAATCTGGGTTTTTGTATAAATTATTGTTAGTAAATTGTTTGTAGATAGAGTAATGAATTATTGAAGTGGCTGGTTTTCTACCTGCCGCTTCCACAAATCAGGAGGGTGCAGGTATGGCGAAAAAGACATCTAACGCGGATTTTCTCAAAAATTAGGAACTTTTCATGAAAACTATTTGGTCGGCAGAAGGATAGTGTCCGCAACTACGCCTAACAAATATTTTTTTCGATGAAGGCTTAATTTTGAGAAATCGATGCCTTAGGATGCCTTCGCCATACTGATTTCAAAGTTAATTTGCAGTTGTTGTAAACACGCTTAAAGCAGGCTATCCATTTTTGCAAATTTAAGTCATGTATAATGAATCGCTTGCTTCAGCGCTAACAGCGGCACACTCAGGAGCATTTCGCGAAGTATCTAAGGTTTAATTATTTCGAAAATACAACTTAATCAAACAAAAATATTCGGTAGGCGTAGTAGCGGACAATCGTCCTTCATAACCGGTACCTAAATAGTTTTTCTGAAAGCTCCCCTAATTTTGAGAAAAACCCATGTTAGATGCGTCTGTCATACAAATGTCTGGCGGTCATGCTTGGGCTTGCGCATATAGGGGAGATTGGGGAGACTTGATCCCTTTTCTGATTTCTGATGTATCACAGCCAAAAATAAATAAACAAACGCGATTTCATTACCAGACTCTCTACGAAATATAGTAGGGTGGGTAAAATTCAATTATCGCCATACATAAGAACAACTATTTTAAAAATAAGTAAAAGGCATGGGTGGACTTATATATCAAGCGAAAGATTTTATTTCTGCTCCTTATACAGCTGTGAAACCACAATAAAATTTGTTATTATCCTCAAATTACTAATCCATAATAGAATGGGGATGCACCAAAGTTGTACTGCCTTAATTTTTTATTCTTATTTGGCAAATCCCATTGTTTTCTTATGGACTGGCCAAATAGGGACCACTAGTGCCAATAACTGGTGCAAAGGACGTCAAAAATTACAAAATCAATTTTTACAATTATGCTTTGCTTGTTTGGGAGGAAATCAAAGGTGTTGCATCATATGAATATGCTTTTATCGATTTGAACTTGGCTATTGTGATTTGATTGACCATTTCGCACATAAAGCAATTATGCGACAACTGGTGCTATAGCCACAACTGGTACACCTAGCCTATTTATCTTTACTGATGTATGACAGTCTTTAAATTATTGTTGTTATTGATAATAATAACGATTTTGGAGTACAAATAGACTTAAAACAGAATAGAAAAAAAAACTTGCTTTGATAAAACTAGAAAGGTAGCCCCAGATTTTATAAATATTTTCCTTAAAACACGCGGAATTTTCGAATTGCTGCGTATACATGAATGATTTTAGTTTTTGAATCTGACAGCAAACGCAATTTTAAAATTTAAATTTGGATCTCTTTCTATGATATCTACGCAATAAATAAATAAAGAGGGTAAATAATCATGTGTTTTTGATTTGAAACATTTTGGGGTTAAATTCAATAAAACATGTTTGTAAGCTCTGAGTTGACTTTTTTTTGTTGAGTTCAAATCCAATATTTTGTTGAATTTACAATCAATTTTTTCTGCGTACAAGTTTATTGCGTTTATTCCGTTAAAGAAGTTCATGATTCTCAATGTTGCATAACGTAGTTTATAAGCATCTTTTTCAAAGCAGTAATGATAAATATTCCTCTCTTAGAAAAGATAAAAGATTGTTTGATCATCCCAATTTTGTCTACACAAAGCTGTATAAAACTAAAGTATATACAAATTTGCTGATTCTAATACAATCGTTGTATGATACCTTTCAAATATGTATCAATTTTATACATCCGCATAAAAGCTAGTATCAAATTTCATTTGATAAAGAGTGCTTCCTAAATGAAAGCAGATGCCTGAATCTTCACATCAAGATAATCTTCATCAAACATTACCGTGTACTTAATAAGTTTAATACATTTTTTATGTGTTTTTTTTGGGATTAGCAGAGTTACGTCAATAATTTTATCATATGCCTCACCAACATCCTTTTCGCTATAAGAGCGCACTGCTAGAATGTTGGCTCAAGAGCTATGTTTTGTTTTGTTGAGACCAATTATTCAGTGGTTTTTTGAGCTTGACGGGAGCCTAACGACGCTCCAGCAGCTTTACATAGAGAGCTTTACTCCGAAAAGACTAAAGCCGGTAAAGCCACTTGGCCAAAGCACTATACGCTGTGAGCTTTCCGTAAATGACAGAATGAACTTTATGATGCATGAAGAACACATCTCCGGCTTCCGTCTTCATCATCACAAACCACATCAACAAAGAGGAACAACAAGTACTGATGAGGCTGTTGCTGCTGCTGCGATATCGCTTTAGTATCGACTCATCTGTCCAGTCTCAGCCGGTATGATAGGATTTGTAGCTGACTCTTGCACAGAACGGCAGAACAACGGCGAACCTGCCCGCCCGGCGAGATTTTGATAACGCGGACCCCTTTCGCGTCTTGTTTCAGCGTGGTCGCTTTCTGTAGCCGGCTTTCATCCGTTCGCTGACGCATTTTGCGCGTTCGTGCTTCTGCATATTTGCTCAACTTAAACGGACTTGTTCACGATTTTATGTACATTTACCGGCATACATTGCAGAATCGATACAACGAACGAGCTTTTTGGTGAGCAGCTCCATAGCCGGCACCACGCCGCTTTATTATCGTCAATAACGGGCGAATTCAGCCTACAGAAGGACATTTCAGCCGTATGTATAGTGACATTTCGTATAACGGTCGTCAATGATGATGGGAATTTTTGTTATTTCAATTTATTATGAACAGTGTTTTTAAATTCATAGGAATCTTCCTTGATGTATTTACTTTTTGACAGCTGTATAGAAATTTGGTAATTTAATCGGTTTCCATCCTGTTTTAGAATATATTTCACGTATTCCACACACGATGATCTAGAAATGTCCACAAAGTTTCCTTACATATTTTGTAAAAAACAAAATTATTAAGCATAAATTTCTAAAATTCTTGTAGAGATTTCCTGCAATCCACATGACGAAACGAAACATCACAGAAGCCATGCAGATAACATTGTACCGGATCGTGAATGCTGTTGCAACGACGAGGTATTCTGATTCACCAGACGTCTTAAATGTAGATATATAAGATACGTTCCTCGCCATCGGTGATTGAATTGATTCGGTAATGGCTCCGACCAATCATCCAGGGGATCTTCCACAGCTCCTGCATTAATATTTTGGCTATGTCGACAATATATCCGATCAGCCTTAGGAAGTTAAAATCAGAAGATCTTCCCGATTCTGTCACTGAATACCAAGGGTGTTGATAATATCGCGACAGTCGACTGTGTGGTCAGGATTCACTACTTGGTCTTCTGGAGATATCTCCGCCAGCACTTCCTTGTCGTTGGAGGCCCATTTTCGGACGACAAAACCACCCTCAAATGATGGGAATATTGCTTCATGATGGGGAATATTGTTTCGTTTTAAAATCTAAATTCTAAGGATCTAATAGATTCAGTGATCTCAACGAAGACTAGCTCGATTAATTGATTGTATAATAACATATGAAGCAAATACAGCTTGTTTGATGCGCTTACATGAATTTAAAATCGATAAATAGTGGAACGTTCAGGCACTTCACTCGCAATAGCTCCCATTTCCATTCCATCAAAAACGAAGCAATGAAGAGTTGATTTATTTTTGTTAGGCTACAGTTGTTAGATTTGTTATATTTTGTTATGATAATATTTTAGTGATATGGACGTCCCTGAAATTTTACTTGCTGCTTAGAGCTGTAGGAGTTACGATTCAGGCCCCAATTGAAAAGAAACATTATGTGACACAACAGTAGATCCTGATTTGTATGGGACTGTGACTAGAAAGTTCAATGAGCAAATTTCTGTGTATTCGGCAGTTTTTACTTTGCATCTCAAGATGGCACATAACAATGATTGCTTATTCACTATACTGTTTCCTATTATATTTTTGAGAGCTAACTATTTTAAAGTCATTAAATACTTAGCAAATTAGGCAATAAAATAGGAAAAATTTTGATCGTAAGGAAAGTACCAACAAAAGTGTTGAATCACTTACTTAAATCAGCTAAAAATGAGTTGCTTTCCATTTATTTCATGCATATATGTAACTAAAGTAAATATAAGGATAATTTTACGTTGATTTTTAGACATGTGCTTTCTATTATTCCATTTTGGCTCTTACCTAAGCGGAATTATGTGCTGGTTAAATAAGGCTACAAAGCCTTTACTACAAAAATAAAATAATTGAAAAACCTTGCAAAACTAAATGCTATAGGCATCGTTTGATGCTTCACGCTTTAGTGACAACGGTGGCTCTTCTTGAGTAGTTAGTCCTGGTGGACTTTTGTTGTACGCAGAATCGTACCTCAACTCTCCTAACTTGATTTGTCCCAACTCTATACTTTCCCTTACTCGAGAAATCTGAAGTCCTTGAATGCTAGCATATGCGTCCCCTTAAAGTGATACCTCTTTTTATGATACTCTCTTTATCGAAGTAATTTTTATATGCATTTTCACCGCTAACCTTCGATGCTGGTTAGGGAAATGGTTCACATGCAGAATTTATGGTCTTCAGGCAATTTGGGAATTTGTTGGCTGAAGGCCGTTTAGCTGAAGAGTTAAAAATAAACTTAGATTGTGGAGGATGAAAAACGAGAATGAGAAGTGAGAATTAGTGAAAGATGGATGGAGAAGTAGAAGAGGAAAGGAGTAATCAAGCGAAAAGGAGAAGTGAAAATAGAGTAAGAGGAAAGTGAGAGAGGAATCGAGAAATTATGAAGCACAGGAAGGAAAAAGTGAATAGTGAGAAGGGAATAGAAGTGAAGAAGGCAAGAGAAGGAGAATTGAGCGTGCCTGATAAGTGAGAAGTGAAAATGAGGAAATGAGGAATAGAGAAATTGAAGGAGAAGAAAAATCATGAAGAAGATAATAAGTGAGATAGTAAGTAGAAGGAGCGACGAGAGTGATAATTTGAAAAACAGTGCCAAGGCTGCGAACTTTCTTCTTCCTTATTCCTCTCTTCTTACTTTCTTTTTTACAGGCCTAACCTTTTCCTTCATGTTCTTTCTTCACTCTCCTTCAATCTATCTTCAAATTTTCCATCTTTCTCAAAGTGGAAGTGAGAAACAAGACGAGATGAGAATTTCAAAGTGCAAAAGTAAGAATTGAGAAATGAGAAGTGCTAAGTTAATAAGTAGTAGTAACAGTAAGAAGTGAGAGATAAAATTGAGGATGAAGAGGTGAGAAATTAAAGAGGACTAAAGAGGAGGAAGTGGATGATGACTGTTGAGATTTTTGCTCATTCCAAATTCTGATTTAAGAAAAAATAAACCTTTTTCTTTTTCCATTTACTTTATAATTCATTATTGCATCCTTCTTTCTTTTTTTCTACCTTTACCCATTCTTCTCTTTTCCTTCTCCTTATTCCTCTTGCTTTTATTCCCATTCCTTCCTCACTACCACAATCATTTCCTTTTTATTACTCCGTCTTTTACCTTCGCGTATACCAAATATACATAAAGGCTATAGGATCACTCCAAAAACCGAACTTTTGATAGAAAGGCTCGGAGACCCATAGTGTTATATACCAATCGACTCAGCTCGACGAACGTAATGTTTTATGTATGTGTGTGTGTGTTTTTTTCTTCCTAAACAATGGAGGGGAAGTTCACCAGTGACATCCTGGGGTTGACCAGGAAGTGCTGGGGTTAGGATCACCGAGGAGTGCGGTGACTACATCCCTCGACCCCTAAACGTTTCCATTGCCGCCATGCCCATAGTCCCTTCGGTACACAACCAGCACAGTCGTCTAACATAATGGGCCAGTCAACGCACCCTCGAGGTAAGCTGCGTGTCTTTTGCAGCACCAACATCGAACTCCTTTTGGAAGAACAACCATGGTGTCGTGCCAGGCGTTACCGGCTCTTCCAGGTGGCCTTTCCACGCCCGCTAGTCCTCGGAAGGTGGAAGGGTCGACTCGCGCCTGCTTCCTCTCGCAGACTGGTATCAAAAATGATGATGCCACGGCACCCCTAAATTGACCTTCGTCATAGCCATTGATCGCCAGCACATAGGGATCTGCTGACGCGGTGCCTACGGCTGCCCCGCCAAATTGATCGAGGACCCTTTCCGTCCTGGGCCCAGTGGAACCTCGCCTGGGTGACCGACGCCGCGAAAGCGACGATACCATGCTGTTATTCGCGCGGCCACTTGCCGGTAGAAGGATCGAGCCGCCAATTCACAGAGCATATCCACCGGTATGACCCCATGAAGCCGACTCCGATCCCATACCACCCTTATTTGCGCCTGAACTAGTCATCCTGAGTCCACGCGCCACCTTCTATGTAGCTCCGAGACGATGGGGATAGCCGATAAAACGGCGTTCCAGCCACCATCTTTGCCAGCATCCTCCGAACTAGGGTCTGGTCCGTAGGTCAGACCACATGTGCAACATATGGTCACGCATGCGCGAAAAACGTGGGAGCCAATAAACAACACAGGTTCCGCCGCTTTCTAAACTGCGCATACACAAACACTCGCGAGGCCGGAGCCAGCTGGTCGTTACTCTTGCACTTTGATTTTGCAGCACGCTTAACAATGGGTGCTTGTTGTTCACAGCTGCTTGGAACAAATCAACAATCGGGAGGGTTCAAAGCAGCATTCAGCCTTGCGTCCCTCCTGATCCGCAAGCGTCGGGAGCATTCGTCAGGGCCTTTGGGTCCAATGGGCCGCCCGTTCCAGGATGAAGAGTCGGTTGCTCTTATATGCCCACAGGACAACACGTACCTAGTCCCATCTTGACGCTCCCTACCTGCACTACCTTGGCTAGCTCCACCTCACCGTGCTACCTGTGTCCCTGTTGACCTTTCGTAGCCGAACGGCTGCGGTGGCGTCTCCAATCATAATGTCGCCGCAGTGTGACGAGCTCTTCTGACTTCGGTGATCTCGTCCACGTTCTAACCCTTAGATTCTACCTCCGTCAGGCTCCGCCTTTGTCAACCACGTCTCGCTCTAGGACTTCTCCACAATCTTTGTAGGCGGCGCCTTTCCAGCGAGACGCCCTGCTCTCGAGGATCATCTGCCCATCCGGGTACGTCTTTATTTCTCCGCGACGTACGTCGGCGCGAGTTCACTCGAGCTTGACGTCACCCTCATCGCCTTCAAAACATCCGAGTACTTGATGTCAGCCGTGATGATCAGGCATAGTGCCCTGAGGTTGATTGGCGCTTACCCTAGACTTCTGTACCTTCATCTGCCTCGCCTCTTTTCTGGCCCTAGACGTCTTCGGTTTCTCTGTTCTTGACTACAGTGTCCAGGAGGCGTCATCCCCCTCATTCCTCTGGTCGTGCAGTGCTCGAGTTCTCTCTAGCCTGCTTAACCCCTCACATCGTCTTTCTTGATGGACGACCTTCCAGGTCCTCCCTGGTTTTGGAGGTCACCGGCCGGGGTTCAGCTTCCAGCCTCACTACCTTGTTCGGGGTAGTAACCTCCGCGCTTTGAGCGCGGCCCCAGGAGCTCATCCCTGAGACTGTCTCCCTGTTTTTTGTCGTCTGCTCCGTTGGAGCAGTCACCCCTGACGTACCTGGCATACTTGAGCCTCAGTCTGGGTGACTTTGGCACCACTGTTCTGTCTTGGCACGCCTCGGCATTCCTCCCGACCTTGCTCAGTCGCGAATCCTTGGGCCCCAGTCTGGGTAGACCTCGACTCCACGATTTCTTTATACGGGCTTTACACTTGTGGCCCGACCGCCCTCTCCAGCTTGGCGCGCGTCGCAGCATCGACCTTTAGTTTCTGCAAGCTTCCTCTGGGCGGTCCTTTGCTGATATTATGCTTTCGATGAGTAAAGTCGATGTATGGCTCCAACTGTTACCGTCGCCACCGAAGGCCGAAAAGCCCATCGCGTTTGCAGGTTCATCGCCTCCCGCTTATGGGCCGTCAATAACCCCTACCGGCGCTTTTTAGCTGAGAGGAAGGTGACTGACCCACGCTGGCGCTGCGCATTGAGCTTGCCGACTATGTGCCTCTGGCTTCTTCAGGGGAGACCTTGAACAACTCCACCTCTTGCGAAGGGGTTGTCGCCTACACTACTACCACTAATTGAAGAATTGACTTGGTTTTCCATTTTGGTCCCACGAGTTGTCGGAATGAGGTTCACCTACGCCAGGTAGCCAGCATGACGTGGTAAGGACACACTGGAGCGGTGCCAACCTCACAGGCCTCTAAAGGCCTAGTCATTATTCTCCCCCTGGCCATGCATCCCTCGGCATCGGGTCGCTTTGACGGCCTGTTAGGGTTAGGGACGATGGTCCTGGTCTAACTCCGCAGTGGTTATGGGGAGGGGTCGTCAAGCCTGGACAAAGTCCCTGCTGCCCCAGTATATGTGTGTACACAAAACGTGAGAACACTTTTGTATCTAGCCTTATATTTATCTTGCAACAGGTTGCATCTTATGCTAGAATTTTCCTAACTTCTTTCGATATTGAAATCTAGGCCATCATTGATGTTCGGAGTTATTGAAAAAAACATTGATTGTTCCCCCATTTTTTCCATATGGCGTCCTCCTTTTGGAAAAAAAAACAAAATCAAAGATTGCTTTTAACTGCTGCAATGGACGTGTAAATAAATGTGAATCGATGGAAATAATCAATCTATCTCCCTCAAAATGCAATTTTAGATCTTCTTATGTTCTTTTCTTTGACTACTTATATGTGTTTTCTTGTTTTCATATACACGAGAAAGGGCACCATCACCACTAGGTGGGATTACTGGGTCCTCGTCTTCCATCTACTTTCTCCTTATTTAGGTCATTCTTTCTTCTTCTATCTTCCTTATGCCTTCTTTAGCCTTCCATCTTCTGTCTATTCATCCCTTTTCCTTTTTCCTCTTCGTCTATCTTCTTTCTTCCTTTCATTCTTTTTCTGTCTTAGTTCTTCCTTCCTCTTTATTTCTTCCTACCTCTTCTTTCTTACCCTTCCCTCTTCCTTTTCCTTCCTGCTTTTTTCGGTTTTAAAGCTCACCACTCGCTTCACTCTCAATACGTGTTGCTTATCAATCTCAATAATGTTCTCACTTCCAGATCGATTTCATCATCTGCTTCTCTTTTCCACTACTCACTTATTACTTTTACTTCAACATCGCATCTCACATTCTCATTTGCTACTGCACACATTCTCACTACTAAGTACTCGCTTCCCATCTTGACCCACCCACATCTCACTCACCCTGTACTCACCTTTACTTTTTCCAAAATGACCTTTCGGCCAAATGGCATCTTCGGCCAAATATCTCCTAAACCTAGTGGTTCTCAACCTTTTTTCTTGAGAGGTACCCTTTAAAACTATTGGTATTAATTGAGGTACCCTCCGAAAGTAGAGGCTTCCAGGTCTCTGAAAGGACAATTCCGGAGCCCTTGAATCCTCTTAAAAGTAGGCTTCCCACCTGATCTAAAGGCTTCTGAGCCTCCTGTATAGCTTCGAACCCTCTTTGCATGAGCTGGCTTTAGAGCCACCTAAAGGAGCTTCCCCTTGTGATCCTCGAAAGGACGCTTCTGGAGCCTCTACAAAGTATGCTTCAAGTTATTGAAGAGAGGCTTGCTCCCTAAAGGAGGCCCTGAGCCTCTTGAAAACTGAGGCAATTCCGAAATTAGGCTCTCAACTTCTTGAAAATAAGCCTGAGCCTCTTGTGATAGTGTTTGGCCTTTTGAATAGCTTCGATTTTCTTGAAAACAGGCTTCCGAGCCTTCAGCAAAGGCTAAACAATGCTCTTGGAAGATGTTTCTGAGCTTTTTGAAAGAAGGCTTCCTACCTTTTCAAAAGGTGGCTTCCAAGGCTATTGAAAGTAGACTTCTGAGCGCATTAAACAAGGCTCTCGGTTCTTAAAGGAGGCTCTCAGCCTGTTGTTGAAAAGAAGCTTCCAGCCTCTTGGAAGCAGGCTCTGGCTTGGAAGAGACGAGCCTTGAAAGGAGGTCTTTAAAGTCACTTGAAGTCAGGCTTTGGCTCCATGTAAGCTTCCGAGCCTTTTGAAAATAGACTTGGTTGATCCATTGAAAATAGGCTTCTAGCCATGCTAAAAGGAGGCTCCTGAGCTTGTGTAAAATGAGGCTTACAAGCCTTTTGAAAGGACTTCCTGAGCCTCTTGAAAGGAGTTTCCATCCGAACTTTTAAGAAGACTTTCGACCCTTTTTAAAAGGTGGCTCTCCAGCCTTGAAAGTAGACTTCGAGCGTCTGAAAAAAAGAGACTTCGCCTTCTGAAAGAGGCTCTGCCTGTTGAAAAAAGCTCCAGCCACTTGAAAGCAGGCTTCCGGGTTTCTTGAAGACGCTTTCAGCCTTGAAAGGAGGCCCTGAGCCTACTGGTTACAGAAGCCAGAGCCTATTGTGTAAAGAGGCTTCCTGAGCCCCTAAAAGGAGTTTTCGAAGCCTTTTGAAAGGTGCAGATGGTGAAGAAGTGCGAATGAACCACGAGTTGCATCACCTGTTGGGAGAACATCCATCGTCACCCCTGGCGTACTATCGAACGACTGCGGTGACCGAACTCCAGCCAGATACAAGGGGTAGGATGAAGGTCGAAAGACAAAGGTCGAAAAGACAAAAGGTCGAAAACAAAACGTCGAAAGGACAAAAGGCAAAGCGACAAAAGGTCGAAAAGGCATGCAAAGTCGAAAAGGACAAAAGGTCGAATGACAAAACGTCGCGAAGGACAAAAGGTCGAAAGGACAAAACGCTGAACGAGACAAATCGAACGGAAAAATATACAATAAGTGCAAAAGGAAAAGGGACAAAAGGCTCAAATGACAAGAAACTGAAACGAGAGAATCAATCTCACACCAGAGTTGCATAGTTGTGCAAAAAACGCCCTTTTATTTTCTACAATTTTTAACAATTGAAAAATTATTCAGTGAGTAGGCTAACTAAGTCAGATGGATGTTTGAGTTTTTAAATGTCTCTTCGATTTGTCAATTACATTATCGATTTGTGTATTACACGTCAGGTGAATTTTTAATGTATGTCTTTTTTTATTCTCATAATATTCTATCTAGATATTCATAATATTGTTTCATATGTCATTACTCCCTTCTTGAAAATTGCTCATTCTTCCAACTTTGATTAATGAGATGAGTGCGTTTTCTGCATTAGTTAAATGTACATTTCAAAAATTCCTTTGAATACACAAATTTCAACTCGCTCATGATCGACCTTTTTGTCCTTTTCTCGACATTTTTTGTCTTTTTCGACCTTTTGTCCCTTTCGACCTTTTGTCCTTTTCTTTTGACCTTTTTGTCCCTTTCGACCTTTTGTCCCTTTTTGACGTTTTGTCTTTTTTCGACCTTTGTCTTTCTGACCTTCTGTCCCCTTTCGACGTTTTGCGGGTCCTTTCGACCTTCTGTCTTTTTGCTGACCTTTTGTCTTTGACCTTTGTCCAGTTTTGACTTTGTCTTTCGACCTTGTCATAGATTCGCCAGAATGAGGGTAGTAACTGGCTGAAACTGTTCTTGAAACGATCCATACGGGAACAAGAAGCCAACGCGCAGCGAGCAATATGGGTGATCAGGTGACAGACGATTGACTTCGTGGTTGGTGACATGCAGCCATGGACTGAACTGAATGGAGAACACTTTTATGACACACAGACCACTCCCTTATCTGAAAAATAAAATAAATAATGAATATTATGTACAAGACAAAGTTTTGAAATAAAAATACACACCACAAACTTTATTAATAAGTTTCGATTGTAATGTAATATGCCATTACGCATTTTTGTCCAGGTACCCCCCTAGGACCAGCGAAGGTAACTGGTTGAGAAACATGCCCTAAACCATATTTCTACATGCTTATCAAATACTTGATATTTTGGAAAAATATAATTGTTTTCCTATCTCGATACCACGCTAACTCGGCGGTCCTTTCTATATGAGTACTAACGCCCAGCTGGATGGAGAATAGAAGATGGCCACACACTGGCTCTCATGTGAGTATCATCCATCCAATAGATTATCGAAAGCATCACTTTGATATTCGTTTCGTTTTCTTACAGTATTCAGTATGGACTGTTGTATTTTGTATTCAGAGATCTCTTTGTTAATTGATGACAATGTCATATGTTACAATGATTGAAAACTCGATGCATGCACAATACATGAGAAATTTATGTCGAAAATATATTGAGGTAACAACTTTGAAATGTAGACAAAGTGGTAAAATCATCTCATAAATCTAATCAACCACCCATGAACGAAATCGTTCGTATTTTAGAAATGCATCACGCTTGATTTTTCATGCTAAAACGCATCATTTCACTCATTCGCCAAAAAATCATTTTGGTTTAAAACGCATTTGAAATCAATTGGGGAAATTTATTGCTTATCATGGAAGAATGTCTAATATTTCATGAGCAAACGTCAATTCACTGTTTTTAACGAAGGAGTAAACAAAAGAAAACCTACGATGATTCAAATGGATGACCTAACTCATCGATGAATTTTTAGGTGCCAGAGTTGGCGTTTCAACTCACGCTTGATTTGAATCATCCAGAATTTTGAGATTTTGATTTTTTGCTACTGATGGGAGATAACCATTCCATCTGAATAATAATGAATAGTTACTTTAGCTGTTAATTGAATATGACTGCAACAAAAATAAAGTCATAAAAATTCGCAATCTTTTCACCATTCAAAATTGAGTTTGATCTTAAAGTTTGAAACAATGATTTCGCGATAGGTATTTTAGCAAAAAGAACAAAATACGTTCTATTCAAACGTGTTTCAGATTTCACTGTCAAATTCAATTACACCCATTTGAATAAACCTAGATATTTATTTTTATCAATGAAAATCATGACGAACCATTAGGGCATCTGATCGACGCTAATTGGTTAGGAAAAGTTGAACTTTCATTGTACATAAGGAAAACAATTCGTAGGAAAACGGCATCCTGTTCTCGTCAATAGGAGGTTTATCCAACAATTGAGGATTTGATATTATTATTGCTTGAGAGCTTTAAGGCGTAAACATTTCGTTTTATGAACCCGCCATTCCATGCGCTGAACATTTTACAGTAGTTTGATGAAATACAAACCACAATACAAATTGGATCAAATTGTTTGGTAATGGTGTTCTTCCTTCATTATTGGCCTTTAAATTTATCAAGGACAGAATTAATAGTTACGAAATTATGTAGACGAAATGCTGGTTTTGATATTTTAAGTCGCTCAGAATTTTAATAACAGATGTATTGGGATTCAGTTATTGATCCCGTTGGTTAATCATGTTTTCTTTAATTATCTTATCTACTATAGATGTTAGGCATTTTCTTCAGCTTTGACATTATCCATATTTATAAGCAAAGTGTATTTATACGACAGCGCATCATTTAAAAGAGGACAGGTCTATTTCAAATAGCTGATTTGGGGAAACGATTTATTACCAGTCTTCATTTTAGATGAAGTTCGTCGGTCAGTAGTTTCTTATAAATAATATATTATTTAAATATCATATTTTTAAGTTGTACTATTTACTTTGTTTTTTTTAAAGTCGACTATGTACGAATGTTATGTATGTGACATTTTATGCAAAGTAAAATATTCCATTATATCTTGAACATTTCAAAGCGCTTTTAGATAGCTACCAGAAGCTAATAACATGCTACATTATCCGAATCCATCTATGCGAATTAGTCCATCACCGAAAACTGATCTACATACTCCCACCCTACGCCGTAAAGTGGTTGCATTATAATATCAGCGGAACGTATCGTGGCTGAAAGTTGATTTGGCTGTCGACGACGTCTGTCGTCGAATGACCGATTGGTTATATTCCATCCCAGCTGACGATATCTGTCGGTAGTGCATCATCCCTAGGCGCAGAGGGTTAAAAGTAGTTATTGCACCATAACGATGACGACGATGTGATGCGCTGGTGCAACGCAACGGTGGACGAGATTCGATTAGCCACGCATACGCGTCATCATCAATTGGCACAAGGCGGCTGCAATAGCCATCAGTGTTTAAATCCTGCGATTTTGTTGTGGCTGCTGCCTGTTTGTAGACACGGATGCTATACCGACGAACAGAACTGGAGGTTCTCCATAGCATATCTTGGAAGCATTCAGCCGATGTTTGTTCAGTAGGGCACCACCACATGCGGTGGCGGATGCGACTGGGTCGCTTTGCGAACGGCGGCAAAATAGCACCGACAAAAGGCATCTGGCCAGTGTTGGTGGATGGCCGTTTGACTGGCTTTGGAGATATGGCTATGGGTGGAGCCTACCGGTCTAGTTTTGCCGGCAGTCGGTACGTCAGCCAGGCAATGATAATTGATTAGCATAGAAGGGAATATGAGCGTGCTCTGTTTATTCATCGCTTAAATTGAGTTAGTTTATTCACAAATAGATTGTTTTGTATGAGAATGGGACGACACTTTGGGAAGGATTATGACAAAACATCCGGCGAGTCTGCCACAGTTTATTGTGTCGTCATTGAATCCGGATGGTGATGCAAATGAAGTACGCACAATAGCCTGTGGGTACGATGTTTCAAACGTATTCTAAAGACGGTCTTGTATATGTCGATTGAGACATCCTACGACAAAGCTTCAGAATGATAGGATGTCTTCATGAAACTGACAAATTGTGAAATTAGAATACTTTTCAAAGCATGTAAAATAGAAAACAAAAATCTCTCACTGTGTTTTATGTCAGTGAAATAGCATTTGTCAAACAATTTAAATTTTATCGAAAGCTTAGGGACGACCTGTTCTTTTTTTTTTAAATGCAGCACAAATTCTTAAATAATAAGTGCATCGATGAGCATCTCGATACAAAGCACAAATAATGTAAATTAATAGGTAACATTATATGTTTCCATAGAAACTCATTTAAGTTTATAATTTTCAGATATACATTGAAATGATCTTTCTTTAATAATCATAAAATCTATGAATTGGCCAATTTTCTGCTTTTCCTATACCTGCTTTCTAAAATCAACTAAGAAAAGCATAAAATTTCTGATGCACCACCTGGTATCCAAACGAGCAAATATAACCACCAAACAAACATTTCACGTTTCACGCTCAGTGCTGGTTCTTGCTTCTTCCAATTCACACGAGGAACAGCTGGGTAGCACCTTGAATCATCAGAAATTTCTGCCATCCGTGCTTCTCGATTTCATTTGCTGCTTCAAAATTTATCGCGAAAAACTCTTCTGACGACTTACCTACGGCGTCGACGGTCGGCAACAACAATCCAACGCCTTGTAGTTGCAGTATCTGTGATTTGGGAAGGTCGTCCAACTAGCCAGTTTGAGAGGGACGAAGTGACAAATGTCCAGAGGTAGACAAATGTTGAGTCACTGAGAAGTAGTACATAAATGATTAAACCTTCCGTGGTAATGACACTGGACAGCCCCAAACAGGAAAGAGTTTGGCAATGATTTTGCCGGTATTGATCGGCATCGACGCAAAGATGCCTGCGTTGGTAGCTTCCTGTTGTCGCTCATCGCAATGCTTTTGTTGCCTATTTACCTTCCGGTTCAAATTTTGTCAGTTTGCTTTAGGTCTATTGCACATTGTCTATTTTCACGACAACAGGTCAGCATCAAATTATGCTATTAAGACATAAAATTTATTGTTTAAATGCTTGTAAATACTTGTCTTCAGTTTGCATCGGAGACGAATCAAAGCTTATAACTCGAAGAGACTTCTAATGCATTTTATACATCTTATCATGTTACCATGACTTTATCAACTTCCATTTAGACATTTTTTTTGCTTTTTTATATTTTAAAAGTTTAGTGTTTTCTGTTTTTATTTCATCACGCACCTCCAATATTCCAGTTCGGTTCACTTTTGATATCCGATACTTCCCAGAATAAGTCAGGTCTCAGGTGCAAAAGGCGTTCCTGATTGTTGGCTGTGCGTAGCTGTATTTGCTTCCCCAGATTTCGAATGTTTGTCTCAGTTACCTGTGTGAGCAAGAATGGTGGAATTCTTGATAATATAACTCAATTTAGCGAGTAGCAGTAAATATGGCTTTTTTCCCCGAATGGCCTAGTTGGTGGTGGCTGGAAGCAAGAGCGGATAAATGCGTACCTTTCGACGAAAATGCACACCATCAGCACCATATATAGCTGCCTTGATGGTGTACTGAAGCTGTTCGGTTTGTTTTAGATAACACATTTTATTATCCAATAAACAACTTTGAAGCATGCTGATAAAAAATGTACGGCCTCGAAAAAGAGGGTGGAGCTGTTTGTTTCTACGTTTGGGGTGAATATTGAGTGTTTGTCTGAAGGTGGTGGAGTGCTTAATAAGCGAATCGCCCATTTCGAGTTTATTTTACGTGCAGGTGCATCAGTTGATAAACGGCATTATGTTTCGGTTTAATATTAAAAGTGTTTTGATACAAAAGTTCTTATTTATTCAGTTGTTTGTGATTCAAATTATCGAAATCCGGTATCCTATATTCGCTAGGTAGAACCCAAATATAAAGGTACATCAAACTAAATGAGTTGTTTTTAGACTGACCGAGAATCAATCCGAACCAGTTGATATTCCTGAATGAGCTACTTAGTTCCAATTCACAAAACAAGAAATCTCACAGCATCACATCGCTTTAAGCACCCTGAAGAACCCTATTTTGTCCCCTCGAGTGCCCAACAACACCGCAGCTTCAGAAAGACGGTCCGTGTCGGTGCAGAAGTTACCCCTCAACCGTGCCATGGCGGATACAAAACCTCGAAGCCAGGACCTCTTCAAAATATCTACACTGACCCGACAATGGGGACCTGCTTTACCTTCTTAATCCCTCAAAGACACGATGATTCTTCCAGGACCTTCTGGATATCACCCATAACTCCCAATGATCATAATCTCCACCGCGGATCTGCTTTTTGCGGAACTCTAGGAGGGTAAACACACTTTCCGACTCACTACGAATACGCTAAACTCCGGCGACACTCCATGTGTATTTTCAGTGCGCGCTCCGTGTGCCCTTGAGTACATTTTTGCCATGACATTTAGAAAATTCAAATATCTCTATTAGCTGAACTTATTATGCGAGACTAAAAAATCGTTCAGATGGAGTAAAATCAAGCAGAGTTGGAAGCTTGCCTCTGAGGTAGACAACACTGCCCTTATTTTTACGTCGTAAATGAAAATTAGCGTAACTAACCGAGATATATGAAAAACGGACCAGAAAACAATGGGACGGATATGGCTCTCCATCAGGGCCTGATTTTGGGGGAGCTTTCACCCTCTTAAGAGGGGCTCCCGACGCCTCTCCTAAAGGAGGCTTTCGATCGCTTAAGAGCGACCGGAAGGAGGCTGACTGAGCTTCGAGCCTCTTGGAAAGGAGGCTTGACCGAAGAGTCTGGAGCTCTTGAAAGGGAGGCTTCCTGGAGCTCTTCTTGAGAAAGGTGAGGCTGACTCTTGAAAGGAGGCTTCTGAGCTTCTTGAAAGGAGGCTCTGAGCCGGAAAGTTTGTCTGAAAGGAGGCTTCCGAGCCTCTCTGAAAGGGAGGCTTCCTGAGCCTCTTGAAAGGAGGCTTCTGAGCCTCTTGAAAAAGGGAGGCCGAGCCTCTTGAAAGGAGGCTCGAGCTCTCTTTGAAAGGAGGCTTCCTGAGCCTCTTGAAAGGAGGCCCTGAGCCTCTGAAGTGGCTCTGAGCCTTTAAGGAGGCTCTGAGCCTGAAAGGAGGCTTCTGAGCTCTTGAAAGGAGGCTCTGGAGCCTCCTGAAAGGAGGCTTCCTGAGTTCTTGAAAGGAGCTGTCCTTAGAGGCTGGAGCTCTTGGAGGAGGCTTCCTAGCCTTCTGAAAGGAGGCTTTGAGCCTTGAAGCCTGATTCTTTTGAAAGGAGGCTTCTGAGCCTTCTTGGAAAGGAGGCTTCCGAGCCTCTTAAGGAGAGGCTCCTGGAGCCTTTGAAAGGAGGCTTCCGAGCCCTCTGAAAGGGAGGCTCTGAGCCTGAGCCTCTTGAAAGGAGGCTCTGAGCCTTCTTGAAAGGAGGCTTGCAGAGCTTCTTTGAAAGGAGGCTTCTCTGAGCTTCTCAGAGGAGGTTTCTGAGCTTCTTGAAAGGAGGCTTCTGAGCCTCTTGAAAGGAGGCTTCCGAGTCTCTTGAAAGGAGGCTCTGAGCTCTTGAAAAGGAGGCCTGAGCCTCTTGAAGGAGGTTTGAGCAGGAGGCTCTTGAAAGAGGCCTGGAGCCTTGAAAGGAGGCTTCGAGCCTCTGAAAGGAGGCTTCCAAGGAGCTCTCTTGGAAGGAGGCTTCTGAGCTTGGAAAGGAGGCTTGAGCTCTCTTTGAAAGGAGGCTTCCTGGAGCCTCTTGAAGGGAGAGGCTTTGGAGCTCTCTTGAAAGGGAGGCTTCTGGAGTCTCTTGAAAGGAGGCTTCCTGAGCTCTTGAAAGGAGGCTTCGAGCCTTCTTGAAAGGAGGCTTCCGAGCTTCTCTTGGAGGAGGCTTCTTTCCGAGCCTCTTTAGGAGGCTTCCTGGAGGCTTGAAAGAAGGAGGCTCCTGAGCTCTTGAAAGGAGGTTCCTGGAGCCTCTTTGAAAGGAGGCTCTGAGCCTCTTGAAAGGAGGCTCTGGAGTCTCTTAAAAGGAGGCTCTGAGCCTCTTAAAAGGAGGCTTCTGAGCTCTTGAAAGGAGGCTTCCGAGTCTCTTGGAAGGAGGCTTCCTGAGCTCTTGGAAGGAGGCCTGAGCCTCTTGAAAGGAGGCTCTGAGCTCTCTTGAAAGGAGGCTTCCGAGCCTCTCTTGAAAGGAGGCTCTCCTAAGGAGGCCTCCCTCTTGAAGGAGGCTGCGAGCCTCTGGAAAGGAGGCTTCCTGAGCGTCTTGAAAGGAGGCCTGAGCCTCTGCAGAGGCTTCCTGAGCTCTTGAAAGGAGGCTTCAGCCTCTGAAAGAAGGCTCTGGAGCCTTGAAAGGAGGCTTCCGGAGTTTCTTGAAAGGAGGCTCTGAGCCTCTGGAAAGGAGGCTCTGAGCCTCTGAAAGGAGGCCTGAGCCTCTTGAAAGGAGGCTTCCTGAAGGCCTCTTGAAAGGAGGCTTCCGACTCTTGAAAGGAGGCTTCAGCCTTGAAAGGAGGCTTCTGAGCTCTCTGAAAGGAGGCTCTCGGAGTTTCGAAAGGAGGCTTCCATGGAGCTCTCTGAAAGGAGGCTTCAGCCTCTTGAAAGGAGGCTTCTGAGCCTCTGAAAGGAGGCTTCCTGGAGTTTCTTGAAAGGAGGCTTCCGAGCCTTCTTGGAAAGGGAGGCTTCTTCCGAGCCTCTTGAAAGGAGGCTTCCTGAGCCTCTTGAAAGGGAGGCTTCCTGAGCTCTTTTGAAAGGAGGCTTCCTGAGCCTCTTGAAAGGAGGTCCTGAGCCTTCTTGAAAGGAGGCTTGAGCCTCTTGAAAGGAGGCTTCGAGCCTTTTGAAAGGAGGCTCTGAGCCTCTTGAAAGGAGGCTCTGGAGCTCTCTGAAAGGAGGCCTGAGCCTCTTGAAAGGAGGCTTCCTGAGCCTTTTTGAAAGGAGGCTTCCGAGCCTTCTTGAAAGGAGGCTTCCGGAGCCTCTGAAAGGAGGCTTCCGAGCCTCTTGAAAGGAGGCTTCTGAGGCTGAGCCTTGAGCTCTTTGAAAGGAGGTTGGCCCTTGAAAGGGAGGCTCGAGCTCTGAAAGGAGGCTTCGAGCTCTCGAGGAGGCTTCCTGAGCCTCTGAAAGGGAGGCTCTCCGAGCCTCTTGAAAGGAGGCCTGAGCCTCTTGAAAGAGGCTTGAGCTCTCTTGAAAGGAGGCCTTGAGTCTCTTGAAAGGAGGGGCCTGAGCCTCTTAAAAGGAGGCTTCCGAGTTCTTTGAAAGGAGGCCTGAGCCTCTTGAAAGGGAGGCTCTGAGCCTCTTGAAAGGAAGCTCTGAGCTCCTCTGAAAGGAGGCTTCCGAGCTCTTGAAAGGAGGCTTCGGAGCTCTGTTGAGGCTTCTGAGCTTCTTGAAAGGAGGCTTCCTGAGCCTCTTGAAAGGAGGCTTCGAGCTCTTTGAAAGGAGGTTTCCTTTCGAAAGGAGGCCTGAGCCTCTTGAAAGGAGGCCTGAGCCTCAAAGGAGGCTTCCGAGCTCCTTGAAAGGAGGCTTCCGAGCCTGAAAGGAGGCTTCCGAGCCTTTGAAAGGAGGCTTCCGAGCCTCTTGAAAGGAGGCTTCTCGAACCTCTGAAAGGAGGCTGCTTCTGAGCCTCTTGAAAGGAGGCTTCCGAGCCTTGAAAGGAGGCTGCTTCCGAGCCTCTTGAAAGGAGGCTTGCTCAGGTCAAGGGTCTCCTAAAAGAAGGGGTTTGAGCTCTGGCCTTCTTCAGGTCACTCCTGACAGAATCCAAGTTTCAAAGTGCTGCAGATAGACACCACTGATACGAGGGGGGTGACAACTGTCATTTTGTTGATTCAGCTTTTGCTGCATGAAAAAATAAAATGATGAAGCAGTAATGCTTCCGTATCGAGTGGTGATTAGCATTAGCATTAGCATTGTTACGTGTAATCTGCAGATTGGACACTAGTGATACTCATGTTTTACTTTTGAGATCCTTATTCAGGAATGCTATCAAAAATCAAGAAGGGAGGGTCCTGATTCCAGTCTTAAACGAAAAAATAAAAGCATGAGGATTACTACCCTGGCCACACCCATCTTCACCGTAACTAGGAGAGGAAGGAAGTGTCGATATGGTACTTACTTAACGAGAGGCCACCGACTAGGACACCCCTCATAAATACCACGAGTTGGATAAAGAAAGGTATCTCGTTGGTCAGGATTTGCTCTGTAGCTGGCAATGTAACCGTGGTATGTAGATCTTACACCGTAACACACCATGTAAAGGTGTCTACCCAGCGTTACGGGTTTGCTTCCGATGAGTGGTGTGCCCGAAAACGCGAGAGCACTTTGAAACTTGGATTCGTCACAGCGACCTTAATAGGCCTTTTAAAAGTAGGTGTCTAGGAATTAAGACAAGGTCGAAGACAAAGTTGAAAGGACAAAATCGAAAGACAAAGTGAAAGGACAATGTCGAAACGACAAAACGTCGAAAGGACAAAAGGTCGAAAGACAAAACGTCGAAAGGGACAAAAGGTCGAGGACAAAAGGTCAAAAGGACAAGAGGTCGAAAAGGACAAAAGTTGAAAGGGCAAAAGGACGATCAAGAACAGGATGATAACAAGTTGGGTGTATTCGGAAGAATTTTGGAATGCATTTAACTTCGAGGAAATACACCTCATCGCAACAATCAAATTTGAAGAATGAGCTATTTTCAAAGAAGGAGAATTACTATGAAACAATATTATGAATATCTAGACAGTCTGTTAGAGATAAAAACATATTGTTGATTTAGGAAATGAATAAAACGAGACAGAGTTGTCCTATACAGTTAGCAAAAAGCCTTTTATTTGAAACTACTTTTAGTATTGAATAAAATTATTCATCGAGTGCAAATAATAGATGAAAATCTTGTTCTGACAGTCGTTGATTGTCAAAATAGTGCAAGCCGCAGGCACGCAGGCGCACATTGAAAATACACCGGCGTGTAATATTCGCTGGTGTATTTGATGGGCGCGTGCACCATTTGACAGATCGAAGTGACATTTAGAAAACTCAACATCCATCTATTAATTGTACTCACTGAATGAATTTTATTTATTAGTTAAAATTGTAAAAAATGAAAGAGCAGATTTTTGGTAACTGTGGGCAACTCTGGTGCTAGATTGACTCTCTCCGTTTCAGTTCCTTGTCCATTTCGGATCTTTTGATCTTATTGATCTTAGTTTCTTAGACCATTTGACGCGTTCGACGTTCTTTTCCGTTTCGACCTTTTGTCCTTCGACGTTTTGTCCTTCGACCTTTTGTCCCTTTCGACCTTTTGTCCTTTTCGACCATTTGTCCTTCGACCTTTTGTCTTTCGACTGACGTTTTGTCTTTCGACGTTTTGTCCTTTCGACGTTTTGTCTTTTCGACCTTTGTCTCTAACCCAGCTGTCTAGTGTCTTGCGAGTACTTTTAAATTTGAATTCCGTGAGGATTTCGCTTAAGCTCCTAAATGGGTGTTTCCGAACTTCAGAGTACTGCTCAAGGAATATACGGTAGAGTGAATAATTTCGACCATTTCTGTTTTGTACAATATACCATACTACTTTTTAGCAGTGTTTATTCATACACCCTTGGTCCTATACGAATCGGAATATGCGCACCAAACAATAAAATAAAATATATAATCACATCGGGCCAACTCTGTCAAGACTCATGTAGTTTTGTGTCTGATGAAAACAATTTCAGTTTTATCCATTCTAAACGTAAATATTCTCAGTTATTCTCAGTGTGTGAAATTGATTTGGAATGTACATTGAGGAGAAATAAATATAAATTTCGATCATGCTGTGTATGTAATGCAATACTTTCTAATCACATTTAAATTTCATTATTTTTAGTGTGATAACAAGCATGTTAAAGGGGGTTCAAAAGGCTTTTGTCCCACAGCGCTCATCTGATTCTTTATCATGTCCTGAGTATCCTCTGAAAATTTGAGCTCATTTTGATTAAAACTGATTATGACAGCTGTTCAAGTTTGCGTAAATTAGTATGAAGAAATGTATTATTTCATTATACTGATAATGACGTTTCCTCATTAAGCGCAGGTTAAAAGAACACCTACATAGCTAAAAGAAATACTCAAGAGTAATTTTTGTAATTTTCAGAGGACACTCAGATCATGATAAAGAATCAGATGACCGCCGTGGAGCAAAATCGATTATTTGAACCACTCTAATGTAACATATCAAAAAACCTCAAGAACAGTTCTGCTCTCGTCGTAGTGTAGACTTTCACCTACCAGTGTCTAAAGACACCAATAGGAGTGTCCAAAGTTATATCATAGGATTCAGCTGGGTATAATAAGGACCTGGGAATAAGGACGAATTGAATTTGCAGACGTATCGCACGTAGATCAAATGTTGTTTGTTCCTGAAATCTACGTGGCAAAATTTATTGTCATAATAAATGTTAGAAGAGTAAAATACTGCCAATCAGTGCAATTATCAAAGAGTCTATTATAAAATGAATTTGCTCAACACTACTACATTTATCTACAGCGACTATTTTTTCTTACGGATTTAGATGCAGAAAATAACGTGTGTTCTATTTTTACGGTTTTCTGTTTTATGTTGCTTTCCTAAACAAAAAGAAACTTTATTCCTCAAACGATGCATAAACTGTCATCATAAGAATACTGAACCCAAAAGCTAAAAAGATTAGATTCCGAATCACAACATTGATATATGTAGTTCTCCATTTCTGTGTTGTTGTCCGTAGAAAACAGCTCTATTATCCTGATTATCTTTCCATCGATGAGATAATAAATTATTTCTGAACGCTCATAAATAACTTCCTCTGGTGCGTGCTGTCTTCCTGCGCGTCCGTCCCCAGAGTAAACCTCCAAAGGCACACATGTTCCACTACTGAAGCTTCTGATAGAGCCACAAGTCACAGCAAGCTCGAATGGGTCAAAGCGGTGGGAACAGGTGCGCCTTAGCAAATGAAAGCCCTGCACATCCGGAATCGACAACGGGCCACCGCCACCGTGTTTGAGGTGACATATGAGCGTTGCTCGCTAATATGTCTCACGATATCGTCACCTGTCACCAGTCGATGCCCCATAGAATACGCTTTTGCCTTCCAACGCAAAGCACGGAAGGTGTGCGATGGTAGTCACATGTAATCATGACCTCTTGCTCATGACGGCATGGCATAGTTACCGATGAAGATGATGCCGTCGGAGAACCAGCATCTTGTGATACGTATTTATCTCTGAAATGATTTTCGTCGTCTGTGTAGTAAAAGGTATGTCATCGTATCGCGTTGCATCATTTCCCGCCCCTGAAGTGAGCTGCCCAGAGGCGACAATTCTCGTCTAGATAGTAAAAGCAAAAAAACTACTGCCTCCCGTGTGATATGATAACCATACTCTCCTGTTAAGTCAACATAATGTGGATTGGTTTGTGCGACTTGTTTGCACCGAGTTGATCTCCTATTTGCAATAACAATGCTCGCACTGTGATCCCTTGTGCAACAAGCTTCGTCTCTGTATTATCTCACTCTGATTACGACGCACTCACAGTAGAAGTACAAGCATCACATTAGGTAACAGTTAAATTTCTGATTCTTCGTCCACATAAGTTTATATGTGGACGAAGAATCAAAAGGAATACTTTGGCTGTTACGCCCTTTCAAATGTTGGTCTAGAAATAATTCACTGCCCAGCGTAGCGTGATATACCAATCTCCATCGCAATGGTACCTGAATCACTTAGTTGAACTGCTCTGGAAAGCTTTTTTCGTCGGTTCACCAAACAGTTTTCACGTTTTACCTCTTCTCCAAGGGCAGCCAGAGCAGAGTTCAGATAGAGCTTCGACAAACAAACGGGCAACTGACCGACGGAACTAACTCGTTGAAAGGGATCTAAATAGACTGGTGGGTGGGTTGCACCAGGGAAATTGCTTCACTGAAAATTCAACAAATTATTTGCACATTTACTCCGGAGGTCTGGAACCGGGGCACGGTGTTTCTGATGTGGAAGCATTGTTTGAATAAATTGAGTCAGATATGTTGGAAAGTCTGGCAATAGGAAACCAAGGATGCTGGATGTGTTAACAAACATTAAAAAGGATGCTTTCGAGTTTTGCAAAATCGGTATCTTAAGCGACACACCAGATCTTCAAACGTGTATCATTTGCTTGACATTTGTCGAATTAAAACACCTAGAAAAACTATTACGGAATAATGGCAAGAATAGAATATATTTATTTTTGATTTCAATAATATGTGTACCTTTACATAACTACATATTTTCATCAATACAAGTATCCAAAAATGCTTAATTTCATAAAAATCATTTGTTTGAGAAGCTGCATATATCCTATATCCATTTTACACAATCCAGAGAAGAATATAAAAAAAACTGTTTATGAACGAATTGGCACTGAAGTCCTCGATTTATTCGAGTTCAATTTATTATATCTACTTGAACATAAATTTACAGATTTTGTTCGAAATGTGTTGCAATTTTGGAATCTGGAGATTTTGAATGCAATATATGTTTTTTTGGTTGTTCGAGACTCTTCCTTCTAAATGGGGGCTACAATACAAATGAAACAGAAATTTCTTCCTAAATCGAGAACTAATCAAACAAATGGAACCAAATTTGGCATGCGGAGGATTTTGAATGCAAGAAATGTCTTTTTGGTTATTCGAGACTCTTCCGCCTTCTAGAGGGGGAGGGCCCCCCTGCATAACTGAAGCACTAAATCATACAAATGAAACCAATTTTTGACAAATGGAGGTTTTGCATACACAAAATGTTGCTTTGGTTGTTCAAGACTCCTTCCTCTTCTGGACGGAAGAAGAGAGGCTCCCACACCAATGAAACAGACATTTCTTCATTGAATTGAGAAACAAATTGAACAAATGTGGTCCGGAGGTCTTTGAATGCATGAAATGTTTCTGTGATTGTTTGAGACTCCTCCCCCTTCTGGAAGCGGGAAGGCTCCTTTTTCCACTAGAAGGGGGAGGAGACCCAAGTAACATTTTGAGTTTTATGATTTGCTACAAGAGTATTTGAATCCTATGACAATAAACCATAGCCAAGGTATTTGCTTTGATCGCTTACACCAAAACTCTTGAAGTGTAGTATCGCCCAGTTGGCCCACTCTTGCAATGGTTTTCAAGTGTAAATGTAAGACGGAGCTCAGATCAGAATCTGACAAAACATAAACAAAAAACGGCATCAAGAACCTTAGAAATCCATTTGAAAACTGCTATAAATGAAAGTTGGCATTATTTAAAACCTTTTCTAAGTTATTTAATCTGATGCCTGCATAACTCTAAATCTAGCTTTATTCAAACAATCACATGAAATAATAAAATATGTTCAGTCTCAACAAAATAAATTATAATTTCTTGATAGGCCATAAAATGCCAATTTAAATGTAAACAAAATAATCTGAATCATCGATAAAATAATTGGAAGCAGAGCTGCTGAGGTATATTTTTTTGGTGCCGAATCAGATTTATTAGTCATATGCGCAAAACATTGATATAACTGATGCGCTTCAAAAACCTGATTTTACAATTATTTTCAAAAACTAATTTTTCGAAAAACAAAAAAAAATCGTTTCTGACAAATTATTGTTATTTATATTTTTGAATGTTCGTAGGAAATTTGTTTATAAAATGATGAATGTAATGCAGTATACCTACATATTTTGATGCAAAATCTCCACTGACGCTATGGTAAACAATATGGCGATGGTATCCGAGATGATTTTTCGAGGTCCATTTGTTCAAATAATTGTTTGCATTGTTTTGCATCGAATGTCATCAACTACAAAATCTAATGTTTAAATGTGACATTAAAAAGCTTTTCCATGCGTAATTTATGTATTTATTGAATAGCTGTTACAAATCTGATTGGTCATTTTCAACATATATGATGGAATCGACAAAAGGTCGAAAGACAAAAGGTCGAAAGGACAAAGGTCGAAAGACAAAGGCGAAAAGACAAAAGGTCGAAAGAACAAAAGGTCGAAAAGACAAAACGTCGAAAGGGACAAAGGTCGAAAGGACAAAGGTCGAAAGGCACAAAAAGGTCGAAAGGACAAAAGATCGAAAAGACAAAAGGTCGAAAGGGGACGAAAGGTCGATCATGAACAAGTTGATAACAAGTTGTGTATTTTGAAATAATTTATGAAATGCATTTTACTTCAAGAAATAATATACTCACACATAACATAAGTGGATCTTCGAACAAAACCCTATTAAAAGTTGACCCCTTTCGGTGGGCCAAAACTGTTATAACGAGCGTCGGAATCATCGTTCTGTCATTCTCAAATGTAAACAAATACCATATGATCAGAAAATTAGGAACACTTTGTTTCAAAGAGCAAAGGTCAGGATAGACAAACTGATGTGGAGAAATTCAGTTTTAGCATATATTTTAAACATTATCGAGAAATGGAAGATAATATCCGAAAACAAATCTCTTCTGCGCTTTTCACAACAATGGACAAGATATAAAATAAATATCGACATTTTCTTTATCTGAAACAGCTATTTTCAGGCGATTTTATAACAATATCTTTTTCCTACCGATTACTAGTATCGAAATGAAATGATGCTAAACCGGTTCAATAATTTAGTATGAATTGAAAAAAAAATGAAGTTTTTTCAAAAAGTGTTAATTAAGATGTCGTTTAAAACTGTTCTACATTAGAAACTAATCTTTAAATATGCAGTTTTCGGTTTTTTCAAAGGGTTGTCGAGGGATACACCAATGTTGGTTTACAAGTTGCAAAAATGAGTTGCGAAATGAAATAAGAAAAAAACTAAACAATTATCAAAACTAAAGTTTTATTATTGACTAGATGCCATTCTTGTTAATACTTTTATACCGTATAGACTGCAATGTTGAATATATGTAAATCTTCTAACCTAAATCATTAACCAAGTATACGAAAGCAAACTCGCGGGACGGCAACGGGAGACGTTCTTAGTTTGAAATAACAATGAACTATATTAACGATGTTTCTGATCATTTTGAGAATAGTCATATAATTTTATAATGATTGTAACTGACCTTCATGAGTCGATATTGAAAGGAACAGTCGATTCATGGAAATATCGAGATGTGGAATATAAAACTTTGGAAAGCTCTTTGGGGACCATCACAGTAACCCAGAACATATTGTTTTCATATGGCATAATTTGCTTCCATGTCCCGTCATCGAGTCATAGAACATCGACTCATGGAGGTTTGACTGTAATCATTTTTATATTCAATTAACTATTCAATGTTAACTATTTGAGGCAACGAAGTTCGATTCTTTTATTTGACTTTTTTCTCATGGTTATGCAGAATAAAAGGTTTGAGCTCAATAACAGAGAATTTCTTTACTATGTGCGTCTTCTTCTGTGTCTAGTGGGCTTGGTAGTCATATTGTTACCGCTTCTGCCTCATACGCTATGTCGTTTCCTATATCTCCATCTTGATATTCTAGCAGTAATTGCTAGAACTGTAAATAGGCGAAAAGATAGTTTCCTTCAAATTAAAACTCCATCAATTGCTTTCTCTTGCCACTTTACAAACTCGTTAACTAAGACGAACTTGTGCTACTCGAACCTTGTCCAAACATGTGAATAAAGTCCGCATGAACTCGTGGCAAGTGCAATGTATATTCGGCTTGCAATGGTTTACTGTTTAGAGTTGCATTGCTGCTTACTTTCTGATTCACAGTGCCCAAACGGTGACATCAAGAACAACGAATACAAAAGAGAGCTGTCTTTCCTCAAGATCGGTAAATTTTATTACCAACTAGTCGACCCGTCAGACGTTCTACTGCAAAGTAGGCAAAAGTGTGCGTTGTGTACAGCCCATGCGAAATTTCCATACGAATCTCATTATTTTCGCATGAGGATATATCAGCCCGTCGGAAAGGACAACGATTCTGCTGAAGGAATGAAGGAAATCCATCCAGCCGTTTTCGAGTTATACGGATACGATTTAATTGTTATTATTCAGAGATATCATCAACATCAGCATTTTAAACCATCAATATGGAAGAATTGGTTACAAAACTGTAAAACAATAAGAAAATTTAAGTTTTTGTGGATTGTCTGTACCTGTCATAAGACGAGTTAATTACTATTCAATTTAATTCCACCAAGTTGTAATCTAAAAAAATATTTGGCTAATTTTGGTGTGAATAATAATCAGATAAATAGAAAAATCACGCGACCCCCTTGCTAATTCAATGTTATACAATATCTTTTGACGTTTCGATGTTCCGTATAACACATTTATTCTGTTATAAGGGTACAACTTTTGCTACCCGAGTTACACATATGTTATGTGATACTCATCACATCAATCAAAGTTAAAGAATGAGCAATTTTCAAAGAAGGAGTAATTACTATGAAAACAATATTATGTATATCAAGATAGTTCTGTTAGAGATAAAAAGATTGTTGATTTAGGAATTGAATAAAACTTGTATTGCGCACAGTTGGCAAAAAATAAGTTGTTTTTATTTTAGCAAAATTTTACCAATTAAATAAAATTCTTCAATGAGTGCAAAAATAGATGAAAATCTAGGTTTCTGAATGTCGCTTGATCGGTCAAAATAGTGCGTACGTAGCCACGCAAGCGTATCGCATTGAAAATACACCTACGTGTAATATACGCCGGTGTATTTGACGTGCGGCGTGCACCATTTTGACAAATCGAAGTGACATATAGAAAACTCAACATCCATCTATTAGTACATTTCGACCTTTTGATCTTATTGATCTTTAGTTTCTTTCGACCTTTGTCCCGTTCGACGTTCTGTCCGTTTCGACCTTTTGTCCCGTTCGACGTTTTGTCCTTTTCGACCTTTTGTCCTTTTCGACCTTTTGTCCTTTTCGACCATTTGTCCTTCGACCTTTTTGTCTTTCGACTTTTGTCTTTCGACCTTTTGTCCTTTTTCTTGACCTTTGTCTGACCTTTGTCCCAACCCATATGATGACCCTAATAAGAGGGGATTTGACAGTTCAAAATTTCAAAACAAACTAAAAAACGACATGGAAGGAAGTTTTCGGCACGGATTAAGACGCCGAATAATTCAATCAATACAAGTAAAAAAATACTATACTATTTGTGGCTTGTGACGGTTCTTAATCGAAACAGGAATGCACATTACCGTAACGTCATAGAAAATGAAACGTTCATGGTGGCTGAGGCAGGTACGCGCACCATGTTATTTCTTCTATCGTTAGTGTCTTTCCACCTTAGCCACCCGCGATTTCGGAAACATAAATTTCGATACCGAGATAATTGTCGTAGCTGAAATATGTCAGCAGCATCATATTGTGAGTAAGCATGCAGCATATCATATCTAAAGGCTATATTTGTTGTGAGAATGAAGTTCTCAGCTATATTACTCGTCTTCACTTCACGATTTTTTTTTCAATCAATCAGCAAAGTTTGTATCATTTATAAATGCCAGTAAAGCCATATTGTTTTGAAAGTATAATTTGTAGTTACAAAATTCTTTATAAGTAGATTGATTCCTTATCATCTGACAGAGTTGACTTTCATCTGATTCTGACTCGACTTCGAGTCGAGTCGAGTCAAGTACGAGACACTGAAAACGGCCTTACATTTGAGGTCGAAATACGTATCTGTCAAGATACAATTATGGTGGAATTCAATGGGATTGTACTAACTCGTCTTATGACAAGTGAAGACATTCCACTAAAAAGCTCAAAATAATTTTCTTAACTCTTTAAGAAGTATTTCATAATAACAAATAAAACAAAACTCAAAGAGCTTTTATTGTTATTTTCGAATGGTTTAATAAAAGCATGGAATGCCCAATAAATTCATGCAAATTTCTGCACCATACGGAATTTATAACCCTTTCGAAAGGTTTGAAAATAGCCTATAGAAGGATCATATTTCATGCATGTTAATGCATTTTCTAAACTGAAGAGCATGACTATTGTTGCAATAAACGCAAAAACAACGAATGCCAAAGAGCTGTTGAATGTTACTTGGGAGCTCCATACAAATGAAAACAAAAATGTCGGTATAACCTGGAACCAATCAGACTGAATTTAGCAAGTGGAGGTTTTGATGCAAAAAAGTTGTGGTTATTCGAGACCCCTCCATCTACTGGAAGAGGGTTTCTACAAATGAAGCCTAAATTTCTGCATTATCCGGAGAACTAATCAATAAATAACCAAATTTGGCTTCAGAGGCCTATGAATATAAGGGATGATTTTGCGGATATTCCGGACTCCTCCCTTTTCTGGAAATGAAAACAGAAATTTATTTTAATCGAGAGCTAATGGAACCAAATTTGACATGTAGAGTTCTGAATGCAAGATTTTTCCTGTGGTTGTTGGAGACCCCTCTCATTGCTTGAAGGTTGTTCCCATACAAATGAAACAGAAATTTCTTGAAAATCGAACTAATCAAACAAATGAAACCAAATTTGACAAGTGGAGATCTTTGAATGCAAGACACGTTTCTTTGGTTGTTCGACAAACAGACATACAACATACAAATGAAACCGAAATTTCAAACAAATGAAACTAAATCTGGCATTAGAATCTTCGAATGCTAGAAAAGTTCTGTGATTGTTCGACACTCCTCTGCATGGAAGTGGAAGGGCATTCTACTAATGAAACAGTAATGTCATCTTAAATTGAGAACAAATCAAGACTAAATTTAGCATTTGCTTAAGGCTTTTGAGTGCAAAATATCTTTTCTTCCTCCCCTTCGGGTAGAGGAAGGGGGCTCCCATACAAATGAAAATGTCAAGCAAATGTAATCAAATTCGACATGTGGAGGATTTCGAATGCAAGAAATGATTGTGTGGTTGTTTGAGACGGTTTTGGGACACTTGGTCAAAATGATATGTGGTCGAAGAGACATTTGGTTGAATTGGCATTTAGTTGAATGAAAATTTAGTCATATGAACATTATAGGTCGGTAATATAAATATAATAAATGGATAATTAATCAATAAGTTTTGATTGAATTTCATTGAATAATCCATAAGAATCGTGGATAAACTGAATGGTGAAATTCAGTGGTCGTTAGGATCAATTCTCTTGAGAACGCTGAAACCTGTGAAATAGCAAAATATTAGGTACCGATAAGGAAAATATTTTCATTCTTTTTATTTGCACAATGTCAAAACCAATGTTATTAATGTTATTTTTCCAATACTTCATCGTAGTCGGTTACCAACCATTTGGTTGATTGACAATTAGTGGAATGACGTATGGAGGATGTTTATTCGAAGTGACATTTGGTCGAATGGGTATTTAATCGAAAGTAAAGTGCAGCAAAGGTTTTCAATGGATACTCTTTCTTTCACTAAATATTTATACAATAATTAGTTCAGTATAAAATTAGCGTCCAACCATAATTCGTAAATGGTTGGTCGAAAACTTAATATCGACCAAACGACCATACAACCAGTCTATACGACGCAATATTTTTCGACCAAGTGTCATTAGACGAAACATCATTCGACTAAATGTCTTTTGACCAGTTGGTGGTATAGATTCATCGTAGTTGGTTAGTGGGTTTGCCAAAGTCAATATCCTGTCGGAAATATTTACCGTTTTCCTATTATTTATTATTTTTATGAACCCATCATTTTGGCCATTATTGGAGCAAAAGTTATGTAACATTTTGAATATTATCCATTCGAAAATCTTCTGTCGACTAAACGTTTATTCGACCAAATGTCTATTCGACGTAATGTCCTTCCGACCAAACGACCAAATGTCCTACCGTCTTATGTTTCTAGTGTACTGAAAGTTAAATAACGACAAATGTACATCTGATGTAATGTGATCAAAATGCCATTCGAATAAATGTAATTCGACGAAATGGTACAGATTCGCTAGAGACCTTCCTCTTCTAGGAGAGGGGCAAGAGCCTCATACAAATGAAATAGAAATTTATTCATCAATCGAATATTAATCAAACAAATGGAACAAACTTGGTGCAGATGTTTTTTCTATGGTTCAAGTGTAACAAAAGTGTAACTGAAATTTTGCATAAGTCGGAAACTAATGAAGCAGAACCAAATTTGGCATGTGAAGGTTTGAGAATGCAAGCATTGTTCTTGGGAACTGAAACCCTCCTCGTCAGGAAGGGAGAGGGGTGCCACATACAAATTAAAAAGAAATTTCAAGAAATGTTCCTATGTCTCCCATACAATTGAAACAGAAATTTTAAGGAAATGATATAATTTGGCATGTAGGTGCTTGAATTAAATAACACTCTGTGTTTGTTCGAGCCGCCTTCCCCTTCTGAAAGGGAGAGGGAAGCTCCTACACAAATTAAAAAAGAAATTTCTTCATAAATTGAGAACTAATCAAACAAAAAGAATCATTTGTCATGCGGTGGATTTTGTATGCACGAAATGTTCCTGTGATTGTTTGAGACTCCCCTGTACTCTAGAAGGGTTGTAGGGGTGCACCCATACAAAAAAAACGAAATTTATGCATAACCTCGAGTTCTAATCAATCGAATGAAGTGAAATTTGCGCTGTAATTTCAAGAAATGGAACTAAATATGTGGCGGCTGAATGCAAGAAATTATTCGTGGTTGTTGAGACTCATTCCATTTCTGGAACAGGAGGGTAGGGGGCTCATACAAATAAAATAGAATTTTCTGCATTATTCGAGAACTATAGAACAAACTTTGGCATGTGGAGCTTTTTTAATAAAAGAAATGTTTTTAGTTGTTTGAATCTCCCCTTCTGAAAATAAGGGTCCCTAACAAATGAAACAGCAAATTCTTTTTATACATTCAGGACTAATCGAAGTTTTCAAATGGAAGAAATGTTTATGTGATTGTTTGGACCTCCTTCTTCTGAAGGGTCACTGTGAAAGAGGTCGCTAGGGCTAAATGAAATCGAATCGCAGAGTAAACATCAAACCTAGATTTGTAAACATAAAAAAAGGTTTGTGTAAACTTATTAATTTTAGGCCAGACGACAGTCGAGGGGTAAAAAAACACTATAAACTATAAACACAATAATTTTATGATACTCTGGGCCATCCAAATTGTTCTCCAGCTCCAGCTCTTATAGTACTGCAAAACCTCTTTTTGCGCTTGAAACGTAGGAGCGTTCAATCAATCAATGCGTAAAAAGAGGAAGCGTTACTTCGGAATTGGACGTAAAAAGTGGGAGCGTTATTTTAAATTTGGAGCGTGAAAAAAGTTTGTAACCTTTTAGGTAAACATAGATTGATATTCATCTTGCTTTTGGTGTAAAGATGTTTCTTTTACCAATTTTGATATCTGGGTCGTCCGAATTCTTTTCGGTATCAGGGTTATCCAATTGTTTAAGTGTTGAGGCCTTAAGGCAATAACATTAAACGTCTAGCAACAGGTGTATTAAGTAAATTAATAAGAGATATACTACCAAATTGCATATTTGTTCCATATGAATAGAAATCAGCAAAGATGGGACTGATATATGATCATAGGCAGTATAAGTCTATGTTGGTATATAAATCCATAAAAGCAGATCTTCCTTATTTTCAAGTAACCTGGCCACCTGAGAATTCCGTAGAGATCTCAGTTCTACCAGCTAACTGAAGGCATTTCAGCCACACTTCGTAAGTGCTGCAGATCCATGTTGGTATATTAACGTATGATAACCAGTTCTTCAATATTTTCATATATTTTATGTTCTCCGACAATCTCCTGGATCTTATACCTCTTTTATGATGAGAGCGTCTATGGCAATGTTCAAAGTCATCCAAGAAGTACCTGAAATTAGGCCTTAGGGTTCACGCGTAACCAAAGATCTTTCGCCTGTTTAGAAGTGGTACATGCACTTGGTGGTGCATAAAATGGAAATCATCAAACATTTTCATGGTCATCCAAGGAATTCCTGAATAAGACCTTAAGGACTACACTAACGTATAACCGTATAACCAGCAATCATGCAGCCTGTTTTGAAAGCGATGGCATCATTCATGAGTAAATGTTTTATGACTCTATATCCGCTCATGGATGAAATTATGCCCCATTAAAAGTATTTCCTTGGTTACCTTGATGGTCCTCAAACAGCTTCAAGAATGTGCTACTCCCTTTTGCAATATTCCCATTAGTTGATGGTTCATTGAATGTCGACTCACGGAGATTTGACGCTCTTTATCATTTTCATTTGATCATGATCACCCAAGAAACCCCTGGAGTAAAGCTCTAAGGTCTTTCAGCGTAGCCATAGATCTATCGCTCTGTTTCAAAAGTGATACATCCCATTTATGGTACATAGAATAACATATGCTCATTGTTCTGACTTTTTGTCGCGTCTTATTTAGTCACATTTTGCATTACCAAAGATAAATGCATCATAATTTATAAATACTAATGTGCGATTTACGTTAAATTCTTGAAAACTGAAGCGGAACATTTGTCGTAGATTTACACGTTAGGATTTTTGAAACAAAGTTATTCGAACAAAGAAGCTACTGAAGAAATTTTAAATGGTGAGTTGACATCCGGAAGGAGCGCCTAACATAGCTCTGGTCCTCACAAATTCCAATACCACGCCTCCACGGGTCTTCCGATGACACTGACCGCCAGCTAAGGGTTGTACTTAGCTGGTAGTGTAGCCTGGGCACTGTTGTCTTTTGACACAAGTTTCCCACAGGCCTCATCAAAGCGACCGTGTGCCGCTCAAAGCGCACTGGCCTAGTCTTGGTGGTGGTGGACTTTAAACAAATTTGACCGACTGATCGAGCGTCGTCACGGGGAGGGCTCCAACAGCTGTTCCTGGTATCAGCGGCTGAATAATGCTACTCCGGACACTTTACTAAGATGGCAGCTCCCTATCGGTGGATAGGGAACCTTGGCCAACAACCTACTGTTCTCAACATCAATTTGTTCGAGAATCCGATAATGAAAGAATACGGACCGATTTTACGGCAACAACTCTAGCGTGAAACAACCGACACGAATAGGAACATGGAACGTTTTAACCCTAGCCCAGCAGGGTAAATTGACACAACTTGCCAGAGGCACGCCGTGATGCTTGAGATCCTGGGACTGGAGGAGTCCGTTGGCAAACTTTGAAGAACGCAGAACGCCGTCGAGACAGTTCTGCTATACTCTGGTTTACGAGGTGAACACGCTCCCGGCATCGTGGATTGGCTCTCTACTAAGCGCTCAGGCACACCTAGTGCTTATGAAGTGGGAACCTATAATTGAAAGGATAATCGTTGCCAGATTTATAACACGGGTCCGAAACCCACTAATCCAATATTATGCGCCAACCGATGCTGCCGATCTGCAAGACAAAGAGAACTTCTACAGTCAACTCAATGCCGTCGTAGATAGAACGAAGGGTGATATCAAGATTGGGGCGACTACAATGTGAAGATCGGATCCGACAACCGAATCATGAGCGTGTTATGGGACGCCATGGTCTCGAGAAATGAGCGAAAACGGAGAGCTGTCGCAGAATTTTGTGGTAATAACGACATGGCGATCGGGGATCGCTCTTCCCCATCGACCGGTTCACAAGGTCACTGGGTCCCCGTGACGGCTTTACAGAAAATCAAATCGATCACATCTGCATCAGCCGAAATGGAAACGGAGCATTCTTGATGTAGGAATAAACGTAGGGCTAAGAGGCATCTTATCGTCTTATCGTCATAGTCTCAAATATCAATAAAATAGAAGCTTTTTGCTAAATTCATCCATACTTGAGTGAAGAACAAAATTAAAATTCAAAATAAAGGAAAAAAAACCATACCCAATCGTAAGTTTAGGCGAACGTTTTCCTATAGTGGAGTTCTAGCAAATGACGTTGATTTCATTGATTTAGCCCCTATGACGATGGACGGAAATACCTGCCGTGTCCCTAGTGCCGATATCGCATCTGATCATCACCTCCTCATCGGCGAAATACGCCTGCGACTTCGCGGATTCGTCGGCAGGAGGAAAGTGTTGGACGATGATTCAACACACGCCGACTGGAAGATGCCACGGTGAAACTGTCCTCGTTGAAGAACTGGAGACGCGTGCTGCAGATATTCCGGAAGCGTAGAAGACCAATGGACCGCCATCAAGAATGCCTTCATCACCACTCAGCGAGAATAATTCAGGAACTACGCACCCAGAGAAAACAATGGATCACCGATGAGACCTGGAGAAAGATAGAGGAGCGAAGAGAAGCCAAAGCCGCGATAGAGCGATCGAAAACCAGAGGAGCCAAAGTCTTAGCCCGTCAACGATACGCGGCTCTTGAGAAGGAAGCAAAACGCTCATGTCGACGGGACAAGCGAGCGTGGGCAGACTCTCTGGCCGACGAAGGAGAGAGAGCTGCCGCAACCGGGGACATTCGCCTCCTACGATATCTCACAACGCTTAAGGGGCGAAGATGAATGCAACGATGCCTGTGAAAGACGCGAATGATCAGTTATTGACTCGACCCAACTGACCAGCTGAAACGCTGGTTCGAGCACTCGAACAACTTTTTCAAGTGCCAGCATGCATCACCACCTCGGCATGATCTGCCTAGGATCCGACGTATAACACGCGTCAATACCGAAGCTCCATCACTGCTAGAGATTCAAACAGCCATCCAAAGCATGAGATCGAATAAAGCCTCATGGGTCGACCGCATATCAGCCGAGATGCTCAAAGCTGACCCCATGACATCCGCTCAACTACTGCATCGTTTATTTCGTAATATCTGGGACACCGCAACTTTCCGGTCGACTGGATGCGGCCAAAAGGTGACCTACATATATGCGATAACTGGCGAGGCATTATGTTGCGTGTACCGTTCCCAAAGTTCTGTGCAAAATTATCCTAGCCCGATTCAGAAGAAAATCGATGCGACTCTCCGGCGGCAGCAGCATCCGGCGCATCATTCTGGAGCAGGTCAACGAATTCAAGAGTCCCTTTACTTGGTATTCATTGACTACGAAAAGCTTCGACCGTCTCAATCATGAGAATATGTGGGCGCCCTGAGACGCAAGGATTCCTGAGAAAATCATCGGCCTCATCGAAGCACAGTACGAGGCCTTTTCGTGTAGAGGATGCAATAATAGTCCTGTCCGACCCTATCCGGTCGTAGCTGGTGTGAGGCAAGGATGTATTCTATCACACTTGTTCCTCATCGTAATCGATGAGATTCTGGTGATGATTGACCGTGAACCAAACTGCGGGCTGTTATGGCAGCCTATAACCATGGAGCACCCAAACGACTTCGAATTGGCTGATGACGTTGCGTCCTCGCGCAACGGCGCTCTGATATGCAGAGTAAGCTCAACGACCTTGCTTGAGCGCTCCTCAGCAGGTTTAGTCATCAACGTCTACAAAACCAAATCGTTGGATGTAAACACGGTGACTCCTTCCAGTTTCACAGTAGCCGGGCAACCAGTGGAGAATGTTGAAAGCTTCAGTATTTGGTAGCCAAATGGCGTCGGACGGTGGTGCCAAGATCGACATAGGCGCACGGATAAAGAAAGCAAGGCTGCCTTTGCGAGTTTAAGAAATATCTGGAAAACAGGCAAATAAGTGAACGCACCAAAATACGAATTTTCAACTCTAACGTGAAATCTGTGCTGTTATACGCTAGCGAAACATGGTGTATCAGTGAGAACACTCAACGCTGCAGGTGTTCATTAACAGATGCCTGCGGTATATAATTCGGCCTGGTGGCCTCACAACTGGATCTCAACAACGGCTCCATCGTCGTTTCACCAGAGGCCGAAGCAACAGAAATTCGGGATCGGAAGTGGGCTGGGTGCCACACTCTACGTAGGGCGGAAACGAAATCTGTAAACTGAACTGGAACCCAGCGGGACATGCAGCAGAGCAGACCCAGAGGCTCATGGCGGCGAAGCCTCAATAAAGAAATAAAGAAGTCGACGAAATTCAAGCCAGGTTAAAGCGATAGCCGGGCAACGCTCAGGATGGAGATCTTTCAAGTCTGCCCTTGTACCACCATAAGTAAGTAAGTAAGATTCATTACATCGTCTGTCAGGCTTAGTTATTTTTCCCGATAAATTTGAAACAGTTATTTGATGGCTTATGTCCAGAACCTTCTAATTTTGAGTGCTCACAGAAACAGTTGAATCAGAAATAAATCCGATTTTGAAAGAGTTGCTTACGTTAGTTTCTGTTGATATTTTTTGCTTAGTTAAACTTAAAATAGTTTCATTGTTACATTGTGCCATTTCGCAGTAAACATTGGATATACTCTGCATTTAAACAATAACGATGACGTTGACGTTTTAGTCCACATTAAAAGAACAATCGCTCACTTTGTGTGATTGATTGTTTATCCTCACCATGGATGAACAATTCAACACGTGAAATAAAGGATCTGATAAGAAAATGCTAATATTGTTGTATATAAAATTTTCTGTACTAATTGGTAAAATAGAAGTTGCATAGATCACATCGCTTTTCATGGTGAATCCCGATTTATGTTTATGATTACCACCCAACTAACACAAATTCCTTCCGTAGTGCGGAGATGCAGTGATATTCTCGGTCTTAGTAGCAACAATAACCCACTATTTTCTTCTTCCTTCCCAACTGACTGTAAGGACTTAGCCGGCGCCGTATTGATCAAATTTCGAGAATGCTGGTAGTGCACTTGCAGAATAGATCCCAAAGTATTTCTCAACCACTATTCACTTTGATTGAGTCAATTGTTCAACTGATCATCACGAATACACTATATTCATTGTTAAACTGCTAGCTATAAATGGTTGAAAATTAAATTACGCTCCTATAGGGCATAAAAATAGGGAGCCTAAAAAAAGGTTTTACAGTACCTTTTTCGATACTCAATACTGATATGTATTAAATAATATTCATGACATCTTTGGATGGCCAAACATCATCGTAAAATACTTAGGATATTTTGTGTCATCGAACTCCGGTCCTTGAGTTCAGAACATGAGTTCTACAGCTGAGAATGTTTCTTTTCATTCACTAAAGTTTAGAAATGAATTTTATTCATGTTCGTTATATTCCTAAAGACAGCACTGCAAGACAGTTTGGTATATTTTGGGTCATCCAAACTGTTCATGAGTTCAGAATTTACTATCAACAATCCGCCGTTGTAGCTTCGATGAAGCGGATGTGGTTAAGCACGTTTGGAAACGTTGAGTAGCGAAGAATGCTAGTTTCTCACTTGTTGATCGCAAACCCAGAGCTCAAGAATAGCGAGGCTCAGCTTTTCTTGAAGATGGCTGGAGAGATATTCGATCCACCATTGGTAGTCCCGCAACTACTCCAGTAAGCACGGTGCCCTTGGGTCAGAGAAACGATTGGTATGACGGTGAATGTGAGCAGTTAGTGAAGGAGACGAAGCGGCATGTGCGAGATTGCTGTAACACTGCACGAAGGCAAACAGGCTTGGAACAGACATCACTCGATTTCCCGCAGGAAAAAGTGCCAACCGGAATATCGAAACGTGAAGAGTCGGAATAACTATGACGGTGTGATAACGAACTTGGGAGCACGTGCGCAAGACATAGGTTTTACTTTTATAGGTTTTATTTTGAATAATGAAAATCTGAAACAAACCACGTAAAAAGTAATCCCGTTGTAATGTATTTGCAAAGGTCTGAATATGTCGAAAGGAGCTAATCCAACTAATAAGAATGAGCGAAGACATTGCACATTCCCCTGTCGATTAGTTAGAATATTAAGATATGAACCCAAGAATAGTTTGGAGCGTTGCAGATGTCCAGGAATAGATAAAGTGTCTATAGTGGTATAATGATGTTCCATGAAACAATTCAGTGTCATGAACATAGTCTAATCCCGTAAATCCTTCGTTGAAAATAGACTTTCAAGACCAAATCAAGAATAGTTTGAGCATCGATATTGTAATAAACCTACAATATCTAGGATGGAAGATATAAAAGAGGGCAGCTTAGGCTGCAAACTCTATAATAAAGATATATAAAAAAAATATTCAATGATACATTATAGATTCTAAGAAATGAAAAGAGCATGATGTATCGCCCGTTTTTTTTTCTTTAGAACATCAAGATCACAACATAAGAATAGTTTAATTGTTCTAACCATCATTTGTTTTTCTGTTCAATGTTTGTTAATATTATGAGGATAGAACAGTAAATTTGATCAACTTGCTCTAGAAGCTCGTTTGAAACTTGCTTAAGCTGTTTTAAAACTAATTTTGATAGCTGATTCCATTCTTTGTATTGAACCGGTGAAACAATGTTCTCAAGATTGAACATTGTTTAGAAGACCAACACACGATAGATGCTGAAGATCAACACATGATTTTCTTTTACATCATAAAATATAATTAAACTTCTATTTTATTAGTGTTTAGTCATCCAACACCAATTATAACGCTTATTGTGTTCTATTTTGAACAGTGTATTTTATTTGATAACACGCATTCGCACACTCATGTAACACATATGTCTCCTTGGTTATCAGAGCTAATTTGCACATACTTGGCTACTTTGCTACAAGCATTTTTTTTTGCTGTGCCTAAACAGTTTTTGACTAATTTCGAAAAATAATGCTACGATTGAGTTTGTGGATTTTAATGACCATTAAGTTGTTCACTTCTTACACACACTCATATAGCACATTGCGTCGAAATGAGTCCTTTGATATATTAAGCACATCGATAATTCAAAGCCTTTCCGTACACCCTAGACGATGCATGAACGACAATAATAAGAAAATTAAAGTCAACATTTAGTAAACGAAATTTGTGTTGTTGATGTTAAAATTGTATGAGCAGATGGTGATGTATAATCTTTATTGCGTTTATATAACTAAAATGAAGACATTTGTTTATGTTGAGATAAATTCCGCACATCCTAAGGATTCACCATGCACCTTCCCAACGATAACGATTTTAGAAAGACAATGTTCTTCACCAGCACCATCGTGGCACAGAAAGTGCACACAGTCCGGACACAAATACACCACAGCACGTCGGTCGGTCGGTCCTAGCAGTGTTTCTTCTGTTTCGTTCCGTTTAAAAGTTCACAGGAAACCCGTGGCTGGCTGGCCTCTGACTGTTGATGGTAGTTCCCACGGGACCATGCTGCGGCAATGATATGCTGCTGCCAGGCATGAAAAGCACCATGTCCTGTGCTTCTTCTGCACCTGTGCGAAATATCACGGTACTCGACAATGATTTCGCCAGTCACCATTTATCACTCGTAACAACCCTCGCGCGACATGTTTGCACGGAAGTACCCACGAAAGCGATGATAAAAAATGAGCAAACACAACACACCAATTCAAGACAACAGATATCTAACCACATTAGAAAGCGCCCAAGAAAGCTCCGCAAACGGATCCCGTCAACTCGGCACACCGAACTGAACTGAACCAGCACGAAACTAGATAAAGACTGAACGCAGCACCCGATCGTGCTTTTCCCATGAAGATCGTGCGAATCTCGCTCGGCTACGATGGGGAGCACTTGTCGCCACAATTGGAGAGATTTTCCGCATTCTACGCTCTTCCCATATCAGATACCATTCGGTGGGAGTTCGCTCTGTTTTGGGATCCCTACCTGTTTGCATAGAGCCGTTCCTCCAGGTGGGTGCCTACCGCAGAATCGTGCCACATTTCGGACTGCAGTCGGAGAGTGGGTGGATTGGCGCTAATCTGGATGCTCTTCTCAATGGAGGCCTGGAGAAGCTTGCCGCCTTTAGCATTGAACGGAAATGTGATTGCTGGGTGGAGACATAAACATTGGTATGTGGAGTCAGATAAAAGGTGGATGCCATGAGATATGAAATTACGTGTGAAGAGGCTGGGGTCGCTTGGGATGGGGAGATGGACACTGCCGGAGCCATGGGTTGGGATAGATAGTTATGAAACAAATATAGGATGTCGTATCATGTGAGATGGATTTACAAAGAGATCATTTTAGACTATGTATAATGAATTTCAGACTATTTGGGAGCTAAATAATAATTAATATTCAATTACATATAGGGAAGATCCAAAACCTAACCCGTTTCGGTCTGACCTAGAAATCAAAATTAAAATAACCCGTGTAGGCTCATTTTTGGTCCGATTGCCATGAAATTTTCAGGGAAGAAGCGTCATCATGTCTATTTTTTAGTACATGACTTGATTTGACCATGGTGCCAATCCGGCCGGATTTATTAAGGGGGGGTCCTGGGTCAGATGCAGTCAAAAACGGGTCATTTTTTTTAAAACCATTGATAAATGAACGAAAGTGACCAGAATTCTGATGCAAACGTCAATCATCATTGACTAGCATCAGAAGTTAGTTTTGATACATTTGAATCACCAGGACATGGTTCCGGATGTTCCGGGAACCTGGTTCCCTGGGGTGGTGGACACAACCCAGTCTTGCGACATATCAAACTTCATGGTTTTGGAAGAGAATCCTTATAGATGAGTTTTTGGGAGGTTTTGGACACATTGGCCACATCCGGAAGTTTTCCCGGGATTCTGGTACCCTCAAGAAAGTGGACAAATCTCGATTAGCACCGAAACCCATCTTGCGACATATCAAACTCGATGATTTTGAAATACAAGCTCAATAGATGAGTTTTTGAGAGGTTTTGGACACATTGGCCTTGTCCGTAAGTGTTCCCGAGAGCCTGGTTCCCTCAGGGAAGCGGACAAGAATAGCACCGAAACCCATCTTGCGACACACCAAACTCCATGATTTTGAAAGACAAGCTCAATAGATGTTTTTTTTTAGAGATTTTGGACACATTGGCCACGTTCGGAAGTGTTCCCGGGAACCTGGTTTCCTCAAGAAAGTGGACAAATTTCGATAAGCACCGAAACCCATCTTGCGACACACCAAACTCCATGATTTTGAAAGACAAGCTCAATAGATGAGTTTTTGACAGGTTTTGGACACATTAGCCACATCCGGAAGTTTACCCGGGAAACTGGTTCCCTCAAGAAAGTGAACAAATGTTGCCTAGCACCAAAACCCATCTTGCGACATGTCAAACTCAATGATTTTGAAAGACAAGCTCCACAGATGAATTTTTGAGAGATTTTGGATACATTGGCTACGTCCGGAAGTATTCCCGGGAAACTGGTTTTCTCAGGGAAGTGGACAAATTTTGATTAGCACCGAAACCCATCTTGCTACATATCAAACTCCATGATTTTGAAAGACACGCACAGCACATGATTTTTTTAGAGGTTTTGGACACATTGGCCTCGTTCGGAAGTGTTCCTAGGAGCCTGGTTCCCTCAAGGAAGGGGACAAATTTCGATTAGCACCGAAACCCATCTTGCGACATGTCAAACTCCATGATTTTGGAAGACAAGCTCAATTAATGGGTTTTTGAGAGATTTTAGACACATTGGCCACGTCTGGAAGTGTTACCTAGAACCTGGTTCCCTCAGGGAAGTGGACGAATTTCGATTAGCACCGAAACCCATCTTGTGACACACTAAACTCCATGATGTTGAAAGACAAGCTCAATAGATGAGTTTTTAAGAGGTTTTGGACACATTTGCCACATCCGGAAGTTTTCCCTGGAACCTGGTTCCCTCAAGAAAGTGGACAAATCTTGCCTAGCACCGAAACCCATCTTGCGACACATCAAATGCCATGGTTTTGAAAAACAAGCTCAATAGATGGGTTTTTGAGAGATTTTGAACACATTGGCCACGTCCGGAAGTGTTCCCGGGAGCCTAGTTCCCTCAGGGAAGCGAACAAAATTAGATTAGCGCCGGAACCCATCTTGCGGTATGTCAAACTCCATGATTTTGAAAGACAAGCTCAATAAATGAGTTTCTGAGAGGTTTTGGACGCATTGGCTACGTCCGGAAGTGTTCCCGGGAGCCTGGTTCCCTCATAGAAGTGGACAAATTTGATGTGTCGCAAGATGGTTTTCGATGCTAATCAAAATTTGTCCACTTCCCTGAGGGAACCGGGCTCCCGGGGACATTTTCGGACGTGATCGACGTGTCCAATTCTGTCAAAAAATCATGTATTGTGCTTGTTTTTCAAAATCATGGAGTTTGATATATCGCAAGATGGGTTTTGGTGCTAGGCAAAATTTGTCCACTTTCTTGGGGGAACCAATTTCCCGGGAACACTTCCGGACGTGACCAATGTGTCCAAAATCTCTAAAAAAAACCTTCTATTGAGCTTGTCTTTCAAAATCATGGAGTTTGGTGTGTCGCAAGATGGGTTTCGGTGCTAATCGAAATTTGTCCACTTCCTTGAGGGAACCAGGTTCCCGGAAACACTTGCGGATGTGGCCAATGTGTCCAAAATCTCTCAAAAACCCATCTATTGAGCTTGTCTTTCAAAACCATGGAGTTTGATGTGTCGCAAGATGAGTTTCGGTGCTTATCGAAATTTGTCCGCTTCCCTGAGGGAACCAGGTTCCCGGGAACACTTCCGGACGTGGCCAATGTGTCCAAAACCTCTCGAAAACCCATCTATTGAGGTTGTCTTTAAAAATCATGGAGTTTGATGTGTCGCAAGATGGGTTTCGGTGCTAATCGAAATTTGTTTGCTTCCCTGAGGGAACCAGGTTCCCGGGAACACTTCCGGACCTGGCCAATGTGTCCGAAATCTCTCAAAAACCCATTAATTGAGCTTGTCTTTCAAAATCATGGAGTTTGGTGTGTCGCAAGATGGGTTTCGGTGCTAATCGAAATTTGTCCACTTCCTTGAGGGATCCAGGTTCCCGGAAACACTTGCGGATGTGGCCAATGTGTCCAAAATCTCTCAAAAACCCATTAATTGAGCTTGTCTTTCAAAACCATGGAGTTTGACATGTCGCAAGATGGGTTTCGGTGCTTATCGAAATTTGTCCGCTTCCCTGAGGGAACCAGGCTCCCGGGAACACTTCCGGATGTGGCCAATGTGTCCAAAACCTCTCAAGAACTCATCTATTGAGCTTGTCTTCCAAAATCATGGAGTTTGATATGTCGCAAGATGGGTTTCGGTGCTAATCGAAATTTGTCCACTTCCCGAAGGGAACCAGGCTCCCGGGAACACTTCCGAACGTGGCCACTGTGTCCAAAACCTCTCAAAAACTCATCTATTGAGCTTGTCTTTCAAAATCATGGAGTTTGATATGTCGCAAGATGGGTTTCGGTGCTAATCGAGATTTGTCCACTTTCTTGAGGGAACCAGGATCCCGGGAACACTTCCGGATGTGGCCAATGTGTCCAAAACCTCCCAAAAACTCATCTATTAGGATTCTCTTCCAAAACCATGAAGTTCGATATGTCGCAAAACAGTGTTGTGTCCACTTGAAAAGTGTCCACCACCCCAGGGATACCCAAGGGAACCAGGTTCCCGGAACATCTGGAACCATGTCCTGGTGATTCAAATGTATCAAAACTAACTTTTGATACTGGTCAATGATGATTGACCACGTTTGCATCAGCATTCTGGTCACTTTCGTTCATTTATCAATGGTTTTAAAAAAATGACCCGTTTTTGACTGCATCTGACCCAGGACCCCCCCTTAATAAATCCGGCCGGATTGGCTCCATGATCAAATCAAGTCATGTTTAAAAAAATAGACATGATGACGCTTCTTCCCTAAAAATTTCATGGCAATCGGACATAAAACGAGCCACACGGGTTATTTTAATTTTGTTTTCTAGGTCAGACCGAAACGGGTTAATAATTACAGTCGGGATTCGCTGGTTGGGATCTTAATACTTGGGTCACTTTTTAGTTGGTCCTCCGCTGGTTGGGCCATGGCCCAACTAAAAAGCAACCGTACGTCAAAATTCAATGTAAACACGGAAAACGGGATTGGGCGTCACTGGACATCATTTGTGATGTTCAAGTCGAAATACACGTGTTCAAATGGCTGTCAGTTGGCCCAACTAAAGAACCGAATTCGTTAGTTGGGCCGAGGTGGTGGCCCAACCAGCGAATCGCGACTGTACGTAACGCAAAAATTTACCATTTTCAACCCCCTCCCCCCTATGTCACACTTTTTGTATGGAGCATCTGAAAATTTTGTGTGGGTCGTCACACGTCGGGCAACCCCTCCTCTCACATCCAAGCGTTATGTAATTTATGAATGTTCCCTAGTCGGATTTCTACTAAACCGCTACAAACGCCAATCAAAAATTTCCAATTTTTTGTGCAAGTTTGCGTGTAACTGCTACTACACTGTAGCAGTTCAGTTCCAATTAATCAAACAAGGGGTATGGTGCGCTTCCGCATAGCCCTTATCATTAATGGTTGCTATATCAACAACGTGTAGTACCTATTCAGTGTTAATGCTGCATAATTTGGATAATATTATTTGTCATAAGCTTTTATAAGACGAGCTATTACCACAGATAACAGACATACAGTCTAGAACAAATATTACACAAAAAGATGGGTAAATCGAAGTAGGTATGTTAGGATACTGACTGTGGCAATACGTCTTTTGGTGGCACTAGCTGTCATTCATGCCGTCTTACATACCAGCTGTCCAAGGATGTTATTGATTATTTAGTAATAAGACAAATTTAGTACTATTGTATTTTTTTCACTACATTGTTATATTTACAGATACGTATTTTGACCTTAACTGTAGGGCCATCTTCAGTGTCTCATACTTGACTCGACTTGAAGAAAACAATCGCAGCTTACACTATTTATTCTCTGCTAGGATCAACTCGAACTCGTATAGTCCTCTCCTGGTATCCGTAATTCGTTGTATAGGATCAAAGGCGGGTTCTTTAGTTGATTATGATAAGGACGCATTCTACGCGCAGCTGGAACGTGAGTAAGACAGCTGCCCAAGATACGACGTCAAAATCATCATATGAGATTTGAACGGTCAGGTTGGCCAAGAGGAGGAGTTTAGACCGACTATTGGAATGGTCAGCGCCCACCGGCTGACGAACGAAAACGGCATAGACTTATTGATTCCACTGCCTCCAAGGAAATGCCATTCGCAGCACCTACTTCCACAGCCTTCCGTAATGGTACTTCACCCGGAGATCACCACTGCAGACAGAATCACAAATCGATCACGTTCTGATTGATGTACGGCACTTCTCCGACATTATCTACGTCAGGACATATCGTGGCGCTAACATCGACTCTGACCACTATCCGCTATTCGTCATCAACAATGTTCGGTACCACGGCCGCCGCGGTACGACCTAGAGCGACTGAAGTAACCTGTTGTCGCCACTACAGCAAGGTACCCGGCAGAACATGGAACGATATAGGCGGAAGGGGAGACAGCAGATCCGCCTTTTTCAGGATAAGAAACTCCGCCTAGAAGAAGCGGAGTGCGAGAAGATGGAACAGCTGTGCTGTTTTCAAGAAACACGCAATTTCTATCAGAAGCTCAACGCATCCCGCAAAAGCTTCGTGCTGCGAGTCAAAATGTGCAGGAATAAGGATGGGAGGTCGAACGTGTGGTGAAAGGCGGGGGTATCCCTTATAAACTAATGCCTTGTTGGCTTCTGATGCTCTGCGCCAAAATAAAATGGATACTAGCAACACCAATGTTTCCCCCACGATCCCCCGCCTTAAGGCCTACCCTCCCGACTCTAGTGGGCCGTATGTTGTTTTCTTCCGACCCAAAGGCAAGCGGTTGAATATAAGTCAGATCAGCAAAGATCTGGAAAAACGATTCTCGTCTGTCACGACCATTGACCTGGTTGGGCCCAGTAAGCTTCGCGTCACGGTCAGTGATAGCAAACAGGCCAACGAGATTGCTACCTGTGAGCTTTTCACTCTCGAATATAAGGTTTATTTACCGTCAGCAGTGTGTGAGTGCGTGTTGGCTCTTGTTTCGGACGGCAGAACGATCGCGCGATTTGCCGAAATTTTGTGTTTTGCATTGCGCGGCCGGTAATAAAGTTAATTAGTTCAGTGCGTGTTGGCTCTTGTTTCGGACGGCAGAACGATCGCGCGATTTGCCGAAATTTTGTGTTTTGCATTGCGCGACCGGTAATAAAGTTAATTAGTTCAGTGCGTGTTGGCTCTTGTTTCGGACGGCAGAACGATCGCGCGATTTGCCGAAATTTTGTGTTTTGCATTGCGCGGCCGGTAATAAAGTTAATTAGTTCAGTGCGTGCTGGCTCTTGTTTCGGACGGCAGAACGATCGCGCGATTTGCCGAAATTTTGTGTTTTGCATTGTGCGGCCGGTAATAAAGTTAATTAGTCCAGTGCGTGTTGGCTCTTGTTTCGGACGGCAGAACGACCGCGCGATTTGCCGAAATTTTGTGTTTTGCATTGCGCGGCCGGTAATAAAGTTAATTAGTTCAGTGCGTGTTGGCTCTTGTTTCGGACGGCAGAACGATCGCGCGATTTGCCGAAATTTTGTGTTTTGTTTTGTTTTTCCCTTAGGACGGTTCGTAAGTAAATTGATGAATATATTTTATTACTTTTACAGCATATACTGTTATTGACAAACGCTATATATTGTCGAATAGAGCTCCCTATTATTCACCTTTCCCACTAACACAAATTTTCCTTCCCGAGACATCTATGAAGGTAGTATGGGTTCCCTGCATCTTCACTAGTAGATGTTGAACTGACATTCCTTCCCTTCCTTCCGTGATTGTAAGGACGTGGCCAGGTATACAACTGCTACTGTATAGGAAAAGGTACTAATCCCAAGTACCAATTTGCGACAATATACAGTAGATTGCTCAATTCAAGCTCTGTCTGGTAGGGGGCGGGTGTCGCGGGAGAGGGTTCTCTTCGTCGACTTCCCCTCATTTGAATGAAAGTGACAGGCAGGGAGTTTCTTTGCAGTTTATCACCTCAGAATGCAAGTTCGCATTGTTTTCTTTCGTTCTGAAGTGATAAACCACAGAAAGATCTGCTGCTTGTCACTTTTGTTTAAGGGAGGGGGGGTCGACGGGGAGAGTTTTCTCTTGCGACATTCGCCCTTATTCCGGATGGAGCTTGAATTGAGCATTGTATAGCCACCCACGATTTGTACAATCACATATGCTATGCTATGCTATGCTATTTACCGTCAGCAGTGTGTGAGATCGCGGGGGTGGTGACATGCGACGATTTGAAATAAGGTTTTGGTCGTTTCAAGAACGTTTCTTTGCCTCCTGTTGCGATACTGGATTGTAAACAAATGTATTCGGTGTCATAGTAGGGAGAGAAGTGGATTTATTCCCCGTCTGACTCTTTCTGTGTCACCTTTTCCGGGTTCGCACTGCCTGACTACGTAGAGATTGGCAAACTTCGTCTACCTGTTTGGCTGTACTATTGCAAGAAACCTCGCTGTGCATCGTGCGGAGAGAAACATGTGGCGTGCAAGACGCCACCGAAATGTGTCTATTGCAAAGAAGGCCCTCCACATGCTCTTGAAGCTTGCCCGACGTACATACAGTGGCGAATCCACCAGAAGCGTTCTCTTCAGCAGCGTTCTCGACTTAAAGCCTGTCCACGTTAAATTTCGGACACCCATCTCCAAACGCGATTTTTAAACGTTTTTACCAGCCACTGAGACAATCTATTTATATAATAGCCCAATCTCTTCGCTTTACTGCTGCGTTCAGCATGGCTTAGCTCTTGTTTAAATTGATGACATGGCGACAAATCAATTAAACAATATCCAACTGTCCAAAATTTAACGTGGACAGGCTTTAGCTACGCCGAAATGATGAGAAAGGCCGCTTCACCAGTAGTTTCTGACACCAACTAGTCGTCTCTTCCTTTAGACGATCAAGGTAGCTCTGACTCCGAAGTTGGAAATGGGGCCTTTGTTTTCAAAGGCTCAACGAGGAAACGAGTAAAACAAAGCCAGTGCAGTGTCCCTCGAAAAAGTCTAGAAAACAGCCTCAAAGTGAGCCCCATTCCAACATGGCGAAATCAATCGCAGGTGGAACTCAAAAACGTTCAACTTTTGTGGTTTCACATCAGGATGAACGAGAGTTTCCACCGCTTCCGGGAACATCTAAAACCCCAGATGCCCCAATTTTGGCGATTTCTCAGCCAGAAAGAGAGCATAGAGAGCGAGCAGAACAAACTCCGAGCGCTCCAATGTTCACACTTTCTGGCATCGTTGAGCTCATCCTCAACTTCTTTGATGCTTCCGACCCCGTGAAGAACATGTTCAAAACTGTTCTTCCTATTTTGACTCCTCTCCTGAAGCAGTTAGCTTCAAAAATGCCACTCCTCGAGTCATTCGTATCCTTCAATGACTAATTTCGTCGATAAGGCTCATATGATTTCTATTCTATAGTGGAACTGTCGAAGTATTATTCCAAAATTTGATATTTTTAAATTTTTAGTTAACAAATTACAATGCGATGTTTTTACTTTATGTGAAACATGGCTAACACCAGATGAAAACCTTCATTTTTCCGATTTTAACATCTTTTGCCGCTATCGGGCAAATCCATATGGAGAGGTGCTTTTAGGGATCGAAAAACAGCACTCCTTCTATAGGGGAGGAAAAAACCTCAGTATCGCCTCGATATATCTTCCTCCAAACATCGCGATATCTCGTAGAGATCTATCGCACATCTGCTCGGTTATACCCGAGCCACGGTTGCTCTTGGGAGATTTTAACTCCCACGGAACAGGCTGGAGGGAGCTGTACGACGACAACCGTTCAACAATGATATACGACCTCTGTGACGACTTTAATATGGCAATTTTGAATACAGGTTACACGAGTGGCTACTCCAGCAAGAGATAGCCGTCTAGATCTTTCCATTGGTTCGAGCTCACTATCGTTGAACTGTACTTGGAAGGTGGTCCAAGATCCCTATGGTAGTGATCATTTGCCGATCGAAGTCTCGATTTCCAATGGACGTAATCAATCTGTGCCTATCGACCTCTCATATGACCTCACGAAGCACATCGATTGGGGAAAATATGCGGAAGCCATCATTGATGGCGTACTGTCTATAGATCCACTTCCCCAGCGACAAGAGTACGAGTTTCTATCCCAGTTGATCCTTAAGGTGATTATACAATAAAGCCAGAAATCGTCTATTTTGTAAACCACGTGCTTTTCCAATATTTTTTTCAAGTGTAGGAGATCAAAGATGCTTAGTTATGCTGAACAATCATAATTTGAGTTTCGGCACTGTACGAAAACTATTACGCCAAATTTGGCCTTTTGAAAATGTATGTAGATAAACGTGTGGTGAATTTGAAATTCACCACGGGCTTCATTCTATAATCATCTTAACAGCACTCTTCAGTCAGGCACAACGCCGGCCGGTGCAAGGAGGTTCGATTCGTAAGAAACCACACAGTCCGTGGTGGGATGTCGACTGTACACATCTTTATCGCGAAAAATCCGTCGCGTTTAAAGAATTTCGGAAACACGGTTCGATCGTACTTCATAAACGGTACATCGTGCTCGAGATCCAGTTCAAGAAGCTGGTTAAAGTGAAGAAACGTGGATATTGGCGCACTTTTGTTGAAGGTTTATCGCGCGAGACCTCAATGAAAACTCTGTGGAGCGTCGTGACAAAAAAATGAAGCTACAGTGTGAATTTCATTGATGGGTACCTTTTTGAATTTCACAATGAAGACAGCAAGAAGATGATTCAATAATAATTTTATACATAATAAAGACCAAGTACTTTCTGCGCGATCAAAAATAATTCACGAACGTATATGCGTGGCTTCTGTCCATGAAGCAGGAGGCTCATGGAATACTAGACGGAGGTCATACCTCAATTATTTGCAAGCAAATACGGGCATGCACGGGGCATCCAAATAAGGAGTTGAGTAGATGGCTGTATTCAATTCGCCCGCAGGTGTTGAAACGTCTATGGTTCAAAAAAATGAATAAAGGACGAGACTTTATTCGTGTGTCGTCTAATGTCCAATCACTACACTTTAAACGCACATCTTTTCAGAGGGGGGCTCTCGGAAAGCAATCTCTGTGTTTGCGGCGTGGATTATCAGGACAATGATCATGTCGTGCGAGGAGAATCGCGGCCCCAGATCTGCATTAACTGAACATTTCCGGGTCCGAGGAAAACAACCAGTTGGCGGGCCTTGATCTCGAATACATGTCCCCCGTCCACCAATTTGTGAAAGTTGCTGATGTAAGACTGTGATCGTAGTCTGCCCATCTCTTTGTCTGTCGTACCCTGTATCGAGTGTCTTCATCTAGTTGTCCATTTCAATGTCTTAACTCCTTTCGTATGTTTTCCTCTCATTGTTGTCATAGGGCTCATAGGGCTCAGAGTGAAACGCTCATTTCGCCGGAATAATCGCTCGAGCGTGGCGTGGGCGAAATCTCTCGGAGATGAAGGAGAGAGTGCCGCATAAACCGGGACATTCGCCTCCTCTATGATATCTCAAGACGCTTAAACGGGGCGAAGATGGTTTAGTCGTCGACAAAACCAAGTCGTTGGATGTGAACACCTTCCAGCTTCACTGTATCCGGGCAATCAGTAGTTGAGAATGATGAAAGCTATCAATATCTTGGAAGCCAAATGGTGTCATACTTCAGTGCCAAGATTGACAAACTATTTTGATGATTTTTAAGATGCATTTAAGGGTTAGGCGACTCTTAGTCATAGAGATAACCTTGTTCCTAATACAGTTGGCAATACCGCCCCAAGTCGACGTATATCCAAAGATTACGTAGGGGCGGAAACGAAATCTGTAAATAAGCGTTACAATGGAACCCATCGCAGCAGAGGCAAACGCAGAGGCTCATGGCGGTGTAGCCTTCATATAGATATTAAGGCGATAGCTGGACATCCCCAGGATGGAGATCTTTCAAGTCAGCCCTTTCCATCACTCTGGCTGGAAGTAAGTATCTTTGATTGACAAATGTTAATAAACTTCGATATTGTGATTGAGCCAAAAGTACGCAATAGAAAGAAGGAACATAGATATTAGAAGCAACTTGGATGGGATCAATAATTGGGCTACCACGGAAATTAGCTCGCTACTCTATACAATGAAAGAATTCACGATGCAAAATTTCAATTAGAAATCATTTTCAAATCTGTGTCTTAGAACTGATTACCATAATCATACTTTCAAATTGCGATTCCTTAAGGCTCATACGCTACTAGGCAATACGAAGTCACCATTATTTTTTAATTTTGACTACTATTTCATGATTTTGTATTTTATTTCTTTAGATTCAATTTAGTTACATCCATCATTACTTTTATTTATTGAAAACTTACCTATTAAAATCCATAAGCAGTGAAAAATCAAAAGCGCTTCAAGCTTTTATGGTTACCTGAAAACAAAAGATAAATTATAAATTATAAAGTAATGGCGATAAAATTGTTTTTTAGATGAAAGCAAAAGCGTCAGGAGCAAAACATTTTCTCGATTATCCCTTTGAGGTTTGGGTTTTGCGTTTGAGGTAGATGATAAGAAGCTTTGTAGGTTAGGCAAATAGGTTATTAGGTAGGTTATTCAAATAAAATACTAGATTATTAAACAAATTGCCTTAACTTGAATGGAAAATTAAACGATTAGCATTGAAAACCATTGTGTCAAGTAATTTATTACAGTAATAGAAGGTCTGTATGGACTATATGGAGGAAAAAAAAATGTGAAACCGAATAATACGAACTACATTACATATTGTTTCTTTTAGTAATTCAGTAATATTTTTTTCCCTTAGCGAAATGAACATTAAAGGAAAACAAGACAAGAAAAAAGTTGAAATGAAAAAAAAATAAGTAATACACAATTAACCAAATAGCCAAAATAAAGAATAACATAACACAAATAAAAAAGCATGTGTACGTGTGAAATTACGTTGTATTCCCAACTCTTTAAATCGCCACTGTTAATAAATCCGATTCTTCGCTTTAATTCCATATCCGTGTCTGCAGAAATCATTCAAAGTTTTACGTCTCCATTAAAAGACCACCGATGAGGCCAAAATTCTCTCTCGACAAATACCTATGCTTTTTTTAATGGAAGAGAGTACCAGTACCGCGCGAGAGCACCCAAACAAAGAGATCTACCGTGAAAAATCTATACCCCACGCGCCTTATCTGTGAAAATTTCTCGCTGGCACCCTCGTACTCCGTCACGAACAGGAGGATTCTGTATATACTTTGAGATTGACACGAGTCACGAAAATTCATACTCGCTATCGGTGTGCTCCAAGTTTAATTTCCGACTATTTGTATCCCCAATAGGGCACCGACTGTCAGACGATACGGTGTTTGTCACAATCCATCCATCCACCCCGAAAAAAGCAGACATTTCGAAACACGACGACTGATGGCCGAAGCACACAGTCTGGAGGCAACCACCCAACCCTGACCTGTCCAGCATGATTTCGCATTGTAACCGATACAGACCAACAATCGGATGGGTAAACAACGGCATGAGTAACGAACCGTGATGGCTGATATATGGTACCTCGGGATTTATGATAATCGATGGTCCCGTCGGGGTTTTGCTCGGTAAACGCAGGGAAAATGGGACTTCTTCTGGGTATCAACAACGGGAGCCATTGCTGATGTTTGTTTTGAATTAGTTGAGTTGACAGCTAGGAAGAGTTTAACGAGTTCACTTGGTCTTAAGTACAATTGATTTTATGTACGTTTGTAACGATTGCATAATGCTGATTATGTTAATTATTGTAATATGATAACATACATGCATATCAACTGGATGATTGGCATATATTAAAATATTCTACGTTTCCAACCCATACTGTTGATGGTTATTGTGATGAGTTCGATTCGACGAAATTTTCTCGATATCCATGGGCTTTAAACCATTTGTTCATTACCGTATGATATAACCAATGCATAAATGATACTTGACTTGGTAGAAACCTTATATGTAATAACTTGGGAAGCGATCAATGAATACTAATTTACGAAGTGATATTGTTCCAGTATAATCAATCAGCTCAAGCTAATTAGGTTAAATTTTGTGTGATTTATGGATTGCATGGCAAAATCTATTTTAAATGAGGTTAATATGCTGAGCCTATCTGCAGCAAACGTGCACTTTCTCTAAGCAAACTACCAGAATACAACGAGAGTGTTTCCCAGAATGCCAGCCTATCTTATTTGAATAACCTATTCTGTTAAGCTTACTTCAACATTTTCCTGCTATTTCACATTTTAGGCTACAAACGATAGAAGAATGATTATCGAGCGCAAATAAGCAATTCTAAGCCGGTGTTTTCAATTAGAAACAACCGTAGGCAAACATGCCCTAGGTAGACGAGCAGCTTTATTTAAACAAGCAATTTGTCGGCTTTGGGATTAGAAAGGTATAGTACTCGAAACTGCTACACGTGTTTGTTGAAATCTGCTCCTTGAGTGATGATTGGTTACTTGTTATCTCTTCTAATTTGATAGGATCTGTATTGAGAAAAAAATCATTTTTTAATTTGATTTGAATCATTTGTAAAAAATAAAAATGGGGCAATAAGACAAGAAGACAAGAAGACAAGAAGACAAGAAGACAAGAAGACAAGAAGACAAGAAGACAAGAAGACAAGAAGACAAGAAGACAAGAAGACAAGAAGACAAGAAGACAAGAAGACAAGAAGACAAGAAGACAAGAAGACAAGAAGACAAGAAGACAAGAAGACAAGAATACAAGAAGACGGGAAGGCGAGAAGACAAAAAGACAAGAAGAACAAGAAGATAAGAATTAAAACAAGAAGAGAAGAAGACAAGAAAACAAGCAAACAAGAAGAAAAAAGACAAGAACGTGCATAATAACGCACTCGCAAGACGGTGTTCAGTTTATGGAAGGCAACACTCTACTGAGGTTTTTATCCTGAGTTGTATGACCTATACTAGCCGGTCAAAAGCAACAAAGCAGGAAGCGTTAGGCACTGGAATGCAGCGCCGCAAACGAAATTGTTGCTTTGAGTGCAAGGGAGTGGCAAACGAGAAGGGGAAGGGCCGTTAGGCTGAATGCCATTTGGCCGAAAGTTGTTTGGTCGAATATGCCATTTGGCCGAACAGACCACTAGGCCGAAAACCATTTGGCCGATAGGCTCATATAGCAGAATAGGTCATTTACCCGAATAGATCATTTTCCCGAATAGATAATTTGGCCGAATAGGACATTTGGCCGAATAGGACATTTGGCCGAATAGGACATTTGGCCGAATAGGACATTTGGCCGAATAGGTCATTTGGCCGAATAGAACATTTGCCCGAAAATGTAATTTGGCCGAATAGGTCATTTGGCTGAATAGGATATTTGGTCGAACGGGACATTTAGCCGAATTGGACATTTGGCCGAATAGGTTATTTGCCCGAACAGATCATTTGGCTGAATAGGTCATTCGACCGAACATGGAATTTGGCCGAGCAGGACATTTGACCGAACAGGTTATTTGAAAAGTGAGGAATGAGGCGTGAAAAGTGAGCGATTTGGACCCTCAAATTTGGGTTATAGGAATTCCAGGAACCTGGTTCGTTCAGGGAAGTGGTTAATTTTTAAATGGTTCTGAAACCCAGCTTACGATACATCATGATTTTGCAACACAAATACAATAGAAGACATTTGCAGAGCATCTGGACACATTGGCCACTTCCGGAGGTACCCTGGGAACCTGGTGCTCCCAAGGGAAGGGGTAACTTTTTCATAAAAAATCCATAGCACATCGTAATAACTTTGTTACGAAACGTAGGCATAGTGGCCCTTCTCCGGACGAGAAACATGCTGCCAGGAGTCGGATGCTAATGGCTGTCACTCGATGCAATAGAGAACGGTACAGTTTAGCAAGACAGCACGACGAGAGTGTGATAGTTGATGCGCAGAAGAACATGGATATAAACGATATGCGGAGGTTATAGGTGACTGTCAATGGTGCGCGGTATGAAACTACGCCAGTGCTCGCCATGTGCAAATTCCCCAAGAGGGGAATTTGCTGAAAGACAAGACTATTGTGGCAACCAGATGGAAGGAGCACTTCGAAGATTTGTTAAGTGGTACAAACGAAGGTGAATTAATGAGGTACGATGTACATTAGAAAGGGGCTTACAGATCCAGAACCGTTCTAATGATCCGGATCTTTGAAGTGAGGAATGATTCGTAGCTCACTTTCACCAGTTCACCCGATCAGAAAATTATCTAATCATTGGTAAGGAAATGATAAAATAAAAAAAATGTGTAGGTTCTCTATACGTGTTTTGTATCAAAGTTGTGTGTGAGAGAGGGGTGATATTAATGAATCTACTGGTCAAAAGCAGGGATAGGAAAAATCAAATTTTCAAATAATTGAAGATCGAGGAATAACACTCTCACGTGATAACATATCCAAATTATCAATTGATAATAACTCGCTAGGGAGTAAGAATCGTTCGATAATTTTATCTAGATTTGAAGCATTAACCGTTACTTTCTGAACGTATTTCTCTACATAACACCACACAATGCCAAACAGCAGATTGAATGTGACATTAAGTTGGTATTGTCAGGTTTTACATTTAAATGATAACTTTGTATGATCCAAAATTGGAAAAGTTATCGCCGACGACAACTCGCCTACTTTTCACACCTGAGAAGTTATTAAATGATAATTCCAATCAATATCGTATGAGAATGATGCAGCACAGCCCTGGTCAAAAGTGTAGTCCGGAATGATAATTGTTTCATCATTTTGTATTCTCCTTACGTTTTGCTACAAAGACCCCATCCGTATGAAAGATCCAGATCATTAGACTGAATGATTTATTCCGTTCAACTATGTGATCAGTTTTGTCCATCTGTAATGTGGGTTAGGGATAAAACGTCGAAAGACAAAAGATCGAAAGTCAAAAGTTCGAAGGGACAAATGGTCGAAAAAGACAAAAGGTCGAAAGGGACAATCATCATCATCTTATTGGCATTACATCCCCTTCTGGGACATTGCCGTCCTGCAGCTTAGTGTTCATTAAGTACTTCCACAGTTGTTAACTGCGAAGTTTTTAAGCCAAGTTACCATTTTTGCATTCATATATCGTGAGGCTTACACGATAATACATTGATGCCCGGTGAAGCCGAGAAAATTTTCTAGACCGGATCGGAAATCGAACCCAGCCACCTTCAGCATCGTGTTGCTTTGTGGTCGCTAATCTCTCCGCACGGCTAAGGAAGACCTTTTTCTTAAATTAACAATATTTTTCATCTCTAACATATTATCCTAGATATTCAAAACATTGTTTCATAGTAATTATTTTATCTTTGAAAGTTGTTCATTCTTCGACTTTGATTGATGAGAATGAAATGAGTGTATTACTTCTACTTGAAGTTAAATGCATTTTACAAATTCCTTTGGAATACACAACTTGTTATCAACTTGTTTATTGTCCTTTTGTCCCTTTTGACCTTTTGTCCTTTGCGACCTTTTGTCCTTTTCGACTATTTATCCTTTCGTCCTTCAGTCCCTTTCGACGTTTTGTCTTTTCGACCTTTTGTCTCTTTGACCTTTTGTCTTTCGACCTTTTGTCCTTTCGCCCTTTTGTCTAAGATTCAAGCTGAAAACAGTGAAGTTGCTGGGAAGGACGAGATCCCGGTCGAGCTTCCCAAACACGGGAGTGAGAAGCTGCATCAATCGATCCACCACATTATCCAGAAAATATGGTAGGATGATGAACTGCCTATCGGCTGGTTGGAAAACCTCATATGCCCAATCTATAAAAAAAGGGCACATAATAGAGTGCGCCAATTACAGAGGAATCGCCCTTCGGAACTCGGCGTACACAATTTTGTCGCGTATTCTGTTTAAAAGACTAAATCCGCTTGAGGAGTCCTTGGTCGGCAAATACTAGACAGGTTTTCGTGAGGGCCGATGAATGACGAATCAAATGTTTAGCCTACAAATGATCATTGATAAATTCCGGGAGTGCAACTTGCAGACTCACCATCTGTTAATTGATTTGAAATCAGCGAACGGTTCAGTGTAAACAAAATAAATTTTGGCAGAAAATGTCTGAACATGAGTTTCCGGCGAAATTTATTAGGCTGATACGAGCAACGCTGGATGGCTCGAAATTAAGTACATATTCGCATTGCAGACGACGTATCAACCTCGCTTGTGACCTTAGATGGATTGAAACAGGGTGATGCACTTTTGAATTTATTGTTCAACATTGTGCTCTAGGCGTGCAAAGGAACGGTTGCATATGCTTCAGGGCTTTGCGGACAACACCGATCTCATTGGAATCGATCGCAGAGCGTATGCATATGGCGTATGCGCCAAATTACAACACATAGGTTTTCTATTTTTGTGTTAAAGAGGACTACGAGTAGAGCCCGTTCACATCAATATTGCAAAATGGCGTACACGTCACATTGTCAAATTACGGCAGAGTAGTGGAGGCTTTTGTCTCACTGAAGAGAGAGACAGATGATACTTATCAGGTGTCTTCTAAATTTGTTTGGAAGTATTGTTTGTGTAGTTTTTTGTTTACTATTTTCAAATGTTGTTTAAAACTGAGATTTCGACTGCTTATGTTAAACTATTCGCTAGGTTTCGGCTTTCCAGTCTGGATAGAACAACCGTTTAAGACCTGTCCCAATGTTTCGGCAAGTTTTTGTTGTGGTTGTTCTAAAAATATCCAGACTGAAAATCCGAAACCTTGCAAATAGTTGTTCAAAACCGTAACAGCTGCCCCAAGCAGTGACGTTATTTCTCTTTGCCATGGACGGGGTCTTCGGAGTCTTGCCTGCAAATGTATACCTATTCGTCTAAGCCGACGATATACTATTGGTTGTAATCGACAGTACGCCTGGTCAGACCACCCTAGTAACATTTTAGATTTATATTGGTTTTATAACGCTCTTGTAGAGTAAATTATGGTCTTCAAGAGCGCTATAAAACTTTAAATGTTACTTGGGCAGAATTAGAACCCAGGCAGGGGTGGGCTTAATTCATCGTTGGGCTTTATCCGTTGTATTGATTTCGCTACGTCAGAGCCCGCTGAACTCCACATGTCCCTTTGAAATCGAAACTGAACCGCGAATGTAGTCGCACCCATACCTGTCGAGAGGACTGTCCATGAGACGAACGAAAACGTAGAGCATAGAGGTTGACAGCTAGAGCCGTGATGAGGAGCGTCGAACATTTGATACCGATAGCTCATTATTATAGAAGACATTGCTAATCGTAAATAGGAAAGCAGATGAATTCGTAAAATAATCCCTTCAATATTTATTTTGTACTAGTCGACCCGGCAGACGTTGTCCTGCATAGTAGGCGAGAAAGCGCGCCCATGCGAGATTTCCATACTAACTCTAGTTTTAGTTTTCCACGATTTACTCAACCTTACTCGTGATTTTCGCATGAGAAAATATCATATAAACCCGTCGGAAACGATAACGGACATATTTGCTGAAGGAATGGAGAAAATCCATCCAGCCGTTTTCGAGTTATGCGGATACGAACACAGACCATTTCATTTTTATTATATAGATTTGCCAGTGCTAAGTAGAAGCTAGTCAGGTGAAAATTGTGAAATTGATGTGCTCTGCTGTATCATGCCAACTATTCCCTTAACTGTGATAACAGATATTGCTGATGATTTCCCTCTAGCCCAAACTGAATTATAAACACTATCTGGTTATTGATAAGTGGTGAGATTAGTTTACCCATAATTTTCTTTGTCTCGCTCATAACTAAAATATAATAAATTAATGATTTTTTTTTGTGTGTTACTTCTACGTGAAGAAAAACGATTTACAATGATATGGAAATGCTAATATCATCTTCCAAACTTAGACGCACATGTTCATGATAGAATTAGAGGCGAAAGTATAGAATTGATAGTTCCGTTAGGATACGGCAGGTAAGAAGAATGTTTTTATAGAAGTCGATTTGAAAGCGAGCGGAGGACAATATTTGTGATGGCACATATCACACGACCTTCCTTCTGCCAAGCTCCCGTATGAAGGGGGAGGGAAGAATATCAGTGTGGAAGCTGATATATCTCCACTGGCTGGCCACTGAAGGGGGAGGGAGGAATATCAGTGTGGAAGCTGATATATCTCCACTGGCTTGGCTGCAAGTTTGAATGAAATCCATTGAGCAAGTAAATTTAGTCAAATTGGGTCAAATTATCTAAATTACAGACGTCCGTTGATCCAAAAAGAGTACTCAAACAGGAAAACCAAGTTTAGTGGTAGCGTACACTACAGCTTAGCTTAGCTTAGCTTAGACTAAGTTGAGTGGTAGCGTACACTACAGTAAATTAACAAAATCATCCAAACCCTACCCCCCAACATCCTACAAAACTCTGTAAGAACGATCAGAATGTCCAGGAAATCGCCATCAATATTGTCTGGAGCTGGAAACGAAGCCCATGGCTGTCAATGACATTGTGATCGTCGTTGACCGTAATTCTCCGCGCAACACCTGGCCCAAAGGTCATGTAATTGGGATCGGATGGACAGGTGACAAGTTCCACAGTGCAAACAGCCAGCGGAATCTACGAGCGGCCTACTGTGAAGCTTGCTGTGCTCGACGTAGACGTTAATAAGAATGCAGCTCCCAAGTTTGCATTGCGCTACGTCAGAGCCCACATGCCCCTTTGCAATCGTCTGGAGGTGGCAGGTGTGGTAACGGTTCAGTATCGGTTACACTGGGGTATTCGGGTTCAACGGGTGAAGACGTAGCGTAACCATCACGGTTGTATCAGCATGAACGCCAGAAAATGTGTCTGTGGAAAAATCTGCTGATGACGACAGCTAGCGGGACCTACTGTAAAGCTAGGCACTGAAGCAGTCCTAAACCGAAAAATTTTTCGGGTCCTCGTGGACATAGACCGAAAGTTTAAATTTTTACCACACTTCCGAGCGGTAAAGGTGGCATGTAAAACCCGTATGAACCTCATGAGGACCCTCGCGAAGAAGCAAGGTACCAACAGAAACACCAGACGCTAGAGAATCGGCCAAGCCACCATCGACAGCCGTTGCTTCCATTCACTCTCGCCGAAGCAGCATGCGTTGATGCCGGCGTTATTCTCTTTAGACATTGAGTTCTCACTGCTATCTGCTGGAAAGCTGCCTCATTTGCTGCCGCCACATCCGGCTATCACGGGATCTCTCTCCTCGACGAGGCTGACCGGATCCTAAGAAGCGTGGCTGGCACCGGCCTCCCTCAGTGGCACGGGTCCACTGGCACGGAGCCAAAAGCTGACTGATGGCTCGAGCCAAGATAAACAAAACCATAGCCACACGGTTTCGAAGAGGAGACAACACCGAGGAGCTTACAAAGTCGGTCAAGTATCCGGCCAAAACCTAGGCAGGTCTGACAGCCTAGCAACACCTTTTCACCGAATCCGCCGCAATTTTTGTCGCGGCCACTCTTCCGTCGAACAAACCTATCGTGGTTTTCACTGCCTTCGCTAGTATGATTGCTGCCCTACAGAGTGAGACTCCCAAACACCCCAGGATCCAGGGAATTCTAGCAGGCATGATCCCCAGTACCACCTTTGTTTGGATTCCCGGCCACTGTGGCATCAAGGGAAACACCAAAGCCGATGCCCGAACCAGTGTGGGGCACCAGGGATTGCCTTACACTTGTTCTGTCCAGCCGGCCGACGTCAAAAAATGGACAAATAGTGACGGATCGTCGGATTTGGAACAGTAGCAACTAACTATTTTATCGAAAAATCAAGGGCTCCACCGGAACGATCCTGCTTCTCAGAAAGAGCTGGTTTTACAAGGGTTTCCCACAACTTCGGTGGATGTCCTTTCCGGTCCTACTACTGTGATCTTTGCGGAATAACGAACTGTGTAGAACACTTTATTTGTCGATGCCCCAAATACAAATATCACCGAAACCTCTGCGGGATTCCAGACCGTATACGGGATGTACTGGCAAAGGACGTGGCTTCGTAATCGGAACCCTGTCATCACAAGTTTTGTCTATTTTGGTAATGTTTTTGTGTTTTTTTTCTCTACCTAATTTTATCCTTTAGATTTTATTTTAAATTGTCTAGTGTTAGTTAGATTCATTTAAATGTGGTAATTTTAATTTAAAATGACTAGAGAAGCCCCTTGATTGGCTCGCATTGGCCGGCCTTCCTCTTAACTTAAATTGCTATACCTTGCTATTGGCGGAACTGAAGGTTGGACTGCGGAAGAAATCCTTCTGATTCCTTTTCTTATTGGTGTTGAACTTAATATTATAAATTTTAAAAACACCTAAATAAAGACAAAACAATTTACAATTCCTTTGAGTTCTCTGAATTTCTGTGTAACTCCAGCATAAAAACTGTTTGTGTAATTAAACTAATCTTACCAATCAAGTCATATATGCCTATTCTTTTCATAAGATACAACATCTCTGGAAGTAACGTTGTGCCCAGATTTTGTTTAGGATGGTCATTATGTTTATGATTCTACCCTGCGGGATTTAATTGTTTTATCTTGTTTAAGTCAGCCCAAAATAAACCAATGAACTCCACTTCCATGCTTATCTTGAAACTATCCCCGGTTTATGGAAATTAGTACACATATGCTTGCAAGATTGCGAATTCTTGTTGGCGCCATTGGCCATACAAGACAATCGTCACCAAACCAAAATTTAGTGTTCCTCTATTCTGTAGATATCGAGCTGGAAAGCCCCGCGATCCAATATCGTTCTGCTTCATTTCCACTGTTCTATTTTTGTTCGATTTCGGTCGGGCACCAACCTCACGAGCCAAAACAGAGTAGCAGCACAGTAAACTAGTGACATAAAAAACCAATAAACTCCGTATTCAATTTTCCCATCGCGCGCTTTCAGAAGTCCTACTCCAATAAAATTCCAAAGTGTATGCTTATCGTTTAGTTTGCGACCCTCCACTCATCTTCTTGATTTTGGCCAATAACTTAATAGATCACACTAAAAGTGTTTTGCCCCTGGCTGCATGTTTCCGCACCAGCAGACGCGACAGTCCCACCTGGTCCAGACCAAAATTGTTTTGCTTTTGTTGTTTGCCGAGACACGTCGTAAAAAAGGATCGATCTACCCCAATATTAATTATATTTCTCATGGGAGAGTCCGCCTTCCATTCACGGCCAGACGGTCACAGGATGGTAGGTGATCGGCATCGACACGTGGACAAATGATGATTGCCTCTGCCCTGTTAATTATTTCATCACCATCAAACATGCGTGTCGGCTGCCTGCTCGGACACACGCCACCGCGCGCACTCGGTCTGGGCTCGATAGCAATTTTACAACCATGATAAATGGCTCGGCCTATGCAAATTTATTCTGCTAAGTAGATCATAAAAATCCACTTCGATGGCGATGAGCGTAAATATTTGAATTAAGGGTTTAGTCCGTTGACTAATGCTGCCAATATGATGTTATTAGTCTGGTGGGAAACCGAAATGAAACCGCCCTAATAACTTTTCTTCTCTATAAATATGTGGGAGCAACGACCTAGCGGATTCCATTGAAATTTTCCTAAAATGGACATTGCACAAACTTATGTTTGTTGCTGAAATGTAAGAAATCTTTAAAAAAAATCAAAGTCTGCACAGCTCGAACAACCTGGCCAGCTCACCACGGGACTGCCGTGATTTGATGAGATGCAAAATAAATATTGATTTCTCAGATTTGTTAGTTTCGCATGACATTATCGGGCCTCGTTGTTTTCCAAATCAAACTTCTTAAAAATAATTTTGTTTTGGCTTTGTTGCTTACAGATATTTTGTCCTGAAAACTCGATATTCTCTTATAAGTAATACATTTTTAAATGTGGTAATACTGTGAAAGTAGTGTGTTGTTAACTCGATCAACCAGTTTATTGGCACGTCACGTCAAACACGCATGAAAACAGAACCGTTTAAATTGATCCAAATCGCCAGATACCAAAGTTTGCAATAGTGTTCTAATATTATCTATTTATCAAATATCATGTTTGATTTGTACTTGTTTTCCAATTTATGTACTTATTCCAATCACGCGTTTATTCAAAATGGATTATTTTACACAAACACACTCTTTCTATATTTGCTGCCGATTTGCTAAGCAGATAAACCACCACATACCCCAAAAGTCTAAACATTCAGCTTAATTAATTTACGTCAAGTAGTGCTATTTAGTCTGCAGATTGATTTGAGAAATTACAAATGTAGATCAACATCATTCCAATATCGGCTAATTATACCCATAAATTGAGTAATGAAATGTTGCAGATTGATCTTACTAACAGAGATTGAGATCGATATGTGCGTTCCTGTCTATAAACAAAACTCACATCATTCTCAGTCATGAATCTATACTAAATTTTGCATTCAGGCTGAAAATGCAAAAAAAAGTGAATCAACTAGGAATATGAAGCTATTCAACGCAAATCAGTCGCATATCATCCCCTCCCAATGCCACTGATTTTTAACGTGGTAGCGTTTTTTTTTAGTTTCATCAATAGTTGTTTCATGTGTTTACAACCATGATAAATATCAATATCTATCAAGTATAGTCAGAATTTTGTATATAGGACAAATATTTACCTATTCTACATTTCACCACGGCAATGAAATGATTCACAGTCGAACAGCCGAACATTACCGCTCGCTCACATCACACGTGATGATAGCGGCCTCAATAAAACAAAAACTCTAACAGAGAAAAAAAATCCACACAATCCGAAAACTGAAATTTGCGCATGAGCTGCTGCTTGCCCAGGCGAAATCGTGTTTTGTTGCTCTGGAGTGATGCTCGATGGACTTAAAAATATCACCCCGTCCAATGTCTTCCGTCAGTCAACAGTACGTCAGCTAGCGCATATTTAGTTAACCTCTCGGTTGTAGCTAAAAATTCCGCCAACCAGCATTCGTTTGCAAAATCCAGATGGCCTCAATTGAAATCAAATTATTATTATTATTGCAATTTTTTGAGCGCCTCGTGGATAGATGGCAAAAAAATGTAATCCATTTCCTGAACCAACGCGTTGGTTACGTACTGGTTAGAAAAAGATGGTACATTTGTATTGATGTTTGCGTGAGCAAAGTTTTCATTCAAATCAAGATCTGTGATTACTTCTCACTTAGGCTAAATGTCCTATTTTGGACCCCTAGAGGAAGTGCTTCCCAATATCTGCTTATATCTATTGAAATGCAGGTTCTATACGGACAAAAAGCAAACCATTTCAAAGATGAAAGTTTTATTTATAAAATAGAAGTTCAAAATGGGTATCAGTTATCGAAAAACCGGTGAAATTTCTGAAGTTTGGAAATGAAAACATTCTAGGTTTTGGACCCTCAAATGTACACATTTTAGACACCCCCAATAAAGTCTCTTAAATGTCGAAATATTAAAATTTCATCTAAATATCGTTATTTTCGCACAGGAAACTAGTTAAGCAAATGCAGAACAACATTATTCACTTGAAACCTGTGATGGAATTAGCTTTGAATTGAATTAGCAATGATTTTGGGTCAGAATTCAAGAAAATGTCACCAGGAGGAAAATGAAAAACAAGTAGGTTGTAATTTGACGCATACGTCATTTTTTTCAGATTACGGCAGTTTTGCCAGGTTAGATTTTGGTCGACTAATTCTTTTTTTATTGACGCTTCACCGCCATGAGCCTATGTTGCGATGTCCCGCTGGGTTCCAGTCTAATGTTTGTTTACAGATTTTGTTTACACCTCGGTAAGGTGTGGCCGACCCAGTCCCACTTCTGGTTCCGAATTTCAGTTGCTATCGGCTTCTGGCGACAACGACGGTTGAGCTCGTTGGTTGAGATCCAGTTGTGGGGCCACCAGGTACGAATTATGTACCGCAGGCATCTGTTGATGAACACCTGCAGCCGTTGGGTGTTCTCCACTGATACACTTTATGTTTTGCTATCGTGAATCAGCATAGATTTCACGCTACATTAAAAAATCTATCTGTTTGTTCAGATATTTCATGAACTCAAAAAGGCAGCCCTTGCTTTCTTGATCCTTGCGTCTATGTCGATCTTGGTACTGTCGACTGACGCCATTTGGCTATCAACATTCTCCACTGAGTTCCCGGCTGTGAAATTGGAAGGGGTTGTTCACATCCAACGATTTGGTTTTGTTGACGTTGATGACTAAAGCTGCCAAAGAGGAGCGCTCGGCAAGATTGTTGAGCTTACTCTGCATATCAGAGCGCCGTTGAGCGAGGAGTGCAGCGTCATCCGCCAATTCAAAGTTGGTTAGGTGCTCAATGGTTATAGGCTACCATAACAATTCGGGGTTTGGTTCATGGTCAATCGTATTTTCCAGAATCTCTTGGATTACGCCGAGGATTCAAGTAAGGACCTGCTCCCCCCTCTTCAAATGCTACCCAATGCCATTCGTTACAATCCGTACCTTCTAAAATCTCCGCTACTCGAAATGATTCATATGGCTATATTTCCGAGGAACAGAATTGATCCAGCTCAGAGCAGCAATAGAGTCACTCAAAAAAAAAAACGTTTATTGATGACGATCGAGTGGCCTTCACCAATGCATTCGGCAAGGCGTTTTCCTAGTACGCAAGCTTGAAGCTCCAAACGGGGGACAGTGACAGGTTTCAGTGGCACAACCTTGGTTTTAGCCGATACTAATGCCGCTTCTACTCGTCCTTTTTCGTTGACATTTCGTAGATATGAAACGCGCGCACAGACATCTCGCCCAGCATCGACAACCTTCGGTAACCTTCGTAAAGTAGCATTGCGGTATGCGAACGTAATTAATATGATTGATCATATCAGTCCATTGCTGCAACTGCTCGAACAGCTTACTGTCCACTTCTTCATCCCAACCGATGCCCGGTTGCCAGATGTGCTGAACAAAGACTTTTCCAGACACCAAATAAGGAGCAAGCAGCCCTAACGTATCAAACAAGGCCATAACGCATCGGAGAATCTGTCGTTTAGTAGGTTTTCGCTTGCTCGTCATTATGGAGGCGATGTCACTTCGCATTTTTTCCGTTGCCCACAGTATGCCCAGGACCCCTTCCGATGGCTGTGTTTCATCGAAACATAGTTGTTTAACTGGATTATGTACAGTTTCTCCTGGGTGCTGCAGAACTGCCCTGCTGTTAGTGCACCAGTTTCGAATTTCGAAACTGCCACTTCTATGTATAGCACGCACTTCCGCGGCTATTTGTTTAACCTCGTCTATGCTGGGGAAACTATCGAGGTAGTCGTCAACATAATGATTGAACATAATCCCTTCGATGGCACGTGGATGCTTATCTTCGAATTCCTTGGCGTTCTCGTTGGTCTGTGATGTTAGCGTTTGCGGGGTATGACGTGGGTGGTTCAAATTTTTTCTGCTAGATTTAGTTCTTTGAAGCTTGTTGCCAATCAGTTTGGGCAAATGACTGGGAAACCACTGGTCGTGATAGCTCGTATATTTAACGTTTTAAAGCTAAATAATATTTCACATTAGTCACAAATTTTGACATTGACGAAGCAACTTACAATTCAATGGGACCTTCAGTAATTTTGTAATAATTTTGCCACACCGATGACTAATCGCACTGAAGCCTAACAGTTGAGATCGAAATACGTATCGCTAAAGCAATACAACGTGGTGGAATTAATTGGAATAGTACTAAACTCGTCTATTGACAATGATGTTGAGGTGGAACTCGTCAGAATTCAATTTCAAATCTTTCTCAAGTGATGGTGTCTCTAAGTCGGTGTAGTGACATGCATTGTGTTCAGTTCCGCGTCAGCGCACTGAAGTGAAATCGGAGGAAACATCACTACAAGCAACAACATCAACCATCATAAGCCACGCCCCTAAGTAGTATGCTGCGTTCGACAAGTCAGACAGTGCGAGTATATAACGAGAGCTCCATCGCGTGTCAGTTCGTCAGTTCGTTTCGATTCATCGTACAGTGAACATCATAACAAGAAGAAGAGAAGAAAAACCATTTTGTAACAAAACAGGAATAAACATGTTCAGTTAAACCTTTTTGTGTTGCTTCCATTCTGGCTGATCCCTCACTTGGTCTGCGGTGCAGTTTTGGCGTTCCTGAAATCGGTCCTTGTTAGGACCTGAGTTAATTAAGAATAATTTTCTTTGCTCGCATCGCATCGCTCGCGGCACCTGGGCCGCTAAGGAATTGCTTCGTGGGCACGCACGCCCTTCGATAGTGGCACGGCTGCCACCTGGTGGAATATCAGCAACCCGCTGCATGGATTGGTTATCATCGTTCGCTTTGCTAGCAGCAGTTTTACAGTCCACTGCTTGGTTACGCAACATTTGGTCCTTCGAGCCGGATTGGAACTTTTTTTGGATATTGGATTTGGTCATCGATTACTGCCATCAATGTGTGCCCTGGATTCGAGTGAGTGGGTTGGCTAGTTGGAAGCAAAAAGTAAAGGTGGAAAAAGACAGTGCAAGTTGGAAAAGTGAAAATACTGTGAATTGGTGAAACAAAGTGAAACAAAAAAAAAACAATGAAAAGAACTCCTCTAAAAACAACTGGTGGTGCGGCGGGAGGCACTGGCGGTGCCGCTGGCCGTGATAGTGTTGAAATGGAAGACTATGATACACTGGTGAATCTTCGAGGATTGTCAAAAGGGAAGATCACTCGCATGAAGAACGCATTGGAGAAGGTGGAGGCAACAGCGCTTACGCTGCCACAAGTGAAGGTGTACATGAAGAGACTGGAGGCTGCATACAACGAATTTCACAACTACCACGAACGAATCGTGGCGGTGGTGGCGCCGGAAATGAGAGAGGATCAAAATAGTAAGTACGAGGAATTTGAAACAGTACATGAAATAGTATCAGTTTTTCTCGAAACCTGGCTCGAGAATTCTACCACGCCCAACTCTCAACCTTTTGTTAACCAACATGCTATTCAGCAGCCGTTGGTTGTACAGCAATCGCTTCCTCGTGCCATCCCTACCTTTGATGGTAAATACGAGCAGTGGGAGAAGTTTAAAATAATGTTTAAGGATGTGGTAGACAAGTCGAATGAACCGCCGCGAATAAAGCTCTACCATTTAGAAAAATCATTGATTGGGAATGCTGCTGGTCTCATTGATGCGAAAACCATATCTGATGGTAATTACGACCGTGCATGGGAAATACTAGAAGAAAGGTTCGAGGATAAAAGGCGCATGGTTGATCTTCATATTTCTGGGCTGCTAAATATTAAAAGATTGTTCAAAGAGGGTCATTGTGAACTTCGAAACCTGGTCGATACTTGTGTGGGTCACGTCGAAAATTTAAAATTTTTGGGGCAAGACTTTACTGGAGTGTCCGAATTGATTATCGTACACATCCTTACCAATGCTCTAGACAACGAGAGCAAGAGAGCATGGGAATCTACTATGGAACATGGGGAACTTCCAAGCTATGATGACACAATAGCATTTTTGAAAAATCGCATTTCCATTCTTGAAAGATGCCAGTTGTCCACTGTCAATAGCAATCAAAAACATTGTTATGGAAACTCATATGTGAATATGTACGTTATGTGGAAGATATTGATTTGAAAAATGTATTGGAGGTAACCACTTTCCCTTCGATGGGACTCGAACCCATGACCCTACAGTACGCTAGACTGGTGCTTTAACCAACTAAGCTACGAAGGACCTCCGTCGGCCTTCGCAACCTAGCGGCTACTGAACGAGCTCGAGATTCCCAAATTGGACGCATAGTCAAATCACTCGCAATCCATTTCTCAAGCCAATACTTCCACATGTGTATTGTACACGTCCACATTAGAGGAGCGTGAGTATTTAGAATGTCTGGCGGCTATACACATTCTTCATCAGCAACGGTACTGATCAAGTGAGGTTGTGTAAGCATTTGCCAGTCGGTCGTCAAGCTCAGACCCGACCGCATTGCGTAGGCAAGAGCACGCAACTCAGGTTCAGTTCAATCAAAGTTAATTGCCTATTTCCGGGGATTAAACCACCCGACTTGGACGTTAATTTACAATGTTATGGAAACTCATATGTGAATATGTACGGGTCGGGTCGGGTCTGAGCTTGACGACCGACTGGCAAATGCTTACACAACCTCACTTGATCAGTACCGTTGCTGATGAAGAATGTGTATAGCCGCCAGACATTCTAAATACTCACGCTCCTCTAATGTGGACGTGTACAATACACATGTGGAAGTATTGGCTTGAGAAATGGATTGCGAGTGATTTGACTATGCGTCCAATTTGGGAATCTCGAGCTCGTTCAGTAGCCGCTAGGTTGCGAAGGCCGACGGAGGTCCTTCGTAGCTTAGTTGGTTAAAGCACCAGTCTAGCGTACTGTAGGGTCATGGGTTCGAGTCCCATCGAAGGGAAAGTGGTTACCTCCAATACATTTTTCAAATCAATATCTTCCACATAACGTACATATTCACATATGAGTTTCCATAACATTGTAAATTAACGTCCAAGTCGGGTGGTTTAATCCCCGGAAATAGGCAATTAACTTTGATTGAACTGAATCAAAAACAGTCAAACCAAACGTCGCTTAAAGGGAAACCAGTGTCGAATAAGCAATCGAATTCGCGAGTGAATACAGCAACCGTGTCAATTAGCTGTGAGTTCTGTGATGGTGATCATTTTGCTTTCAAGTGCCCTAAGTTCTACGAATTAACGATCCAAGACCGGCTTAAACTAGTGCGTGACAAGCAGGTTTGTTTCAACTGCTTAAGGCGAGGCCATCGTGGAGTGAATTGTCCTTCATCGAAATCGTGTTCAAAGTGTCAGCGAAAACACCACACTCTACTTCATGGAGAAGGATCTCGTTCATCGGACATGGGTAAAATACAGCAAGTTCCTGTGCATCAGCAACAGCATTCATCGACAAAAACAACAGTAAATCCAGAAGAAGGTTCATCAAACACTAACGAAGTCACTGCCGCATACTCTAATACGTGTGGGAACCCAGCGCAGCAGGTGTTGCTTTTCACAGCACAAGTGATTGTCTTGGATAAGCATGGGCAGCCGCATACATGTCGAGCACTCCTAGATAGCGGCTCGCAGATTAATTTCATCTCAGAGTCAATGGCCAACAAGCTAAGACTGCAGAAGGAAGAAGCGAATATATTAATCACCGAGGTTAGCAACATCAAGTCCAACGTACGACATAAGGCATGGATTCGAGTCTTCTCCAGGTATAGCAGCTTCAAAATAGAATTGGATTGCTTGGTTTCTCGTAAGATCACCGGAATTTTGCCGACTTTTGAAATCGATATTGCTTCGTGGAACATTCCGTCTGGGATACTCTTGGCAGACCCCACATTCTACAAACCTGGTCAAGTGGATTTATTGATCGGGATGGAGTGGTTCAACGACCTGATGAAGCCCGGACGAGTCAAACTATCAGAAACCTTCCGATTCTCCTGGACTCACACTTTGGATGGCTTGTTGGAGGAAAAATCACTGGCGAATTGATATCTGGATCTGTCGCTTTCTCACACACCGCAATATCGTCGTCAGATCAATTGAGTGAACAAATTCAGCGTTTCTGGAAATTGGAGAGTGTGGATATAGAACAAAACGTACCATCCGAGGCTGAAGAGTGCGAGGCCCACTTTCAGTCAACATTCCGTCGTACCTCCGAAGATCGATATGTAGTTCAACTGCCTTTGCGGGAAACCTGTAAACAGCTAAGCGATTCGCGTCAGATGGCATTAAGACGATTTCACGCAATGGAGTCTAAATTATTCAAGCAGCCAGAAGTAAAGGAACAGTATGACCAATTCATGGAGGAGTATGAACATCTGGGACACTGTAAAGAGATAGATGAGGAACAGGATTCCGAAGGCATCCTTAAATGGTATCTGCCCCACCATGCGTTACTCAGACCATCGAACACTACAAAAAGTGCCGTGTTGTGTTTGACGCGTCAGCGAAAGTTTTTGGAAAGTCTTTAAACGATGAAATGATGTTTGGTCCAACAATCCTGCCAGATCTGCAAATGATCATCCTGATGTTCCGGAAGCATAGATACGTTCTGAGCGCTCACATTGAAAAAATGTATCTGCAAATACTGATTGCACGTTGCCACACTCCACTGCAACGAATATTCTGGCGAAAGTCTCAAAAGGTTCCGATTCGAGTATTGGAATTGCAAACCGTCACATACGGTATGGCAGCCGCTCCGTTCTTGGCCATAAGAGCTCTGGATCAATTAGCGCGAGATGAGGAGAGATCACACCCTCGAGCTGCTGAAGTGGTACGAAAGGCTTTTTACGTGGACAATGTACTGTTTGGTGGAGATGATCTAGAGGAAGTTATGAATCTTCAGAAGGAGCTGATTTCTCTTCTCAAACTCGGCGGATTTCACTTACACAAATGGGCAGCTAACGACAGTCATTTTCTAAAGCATCTTCCTAATGAAGATTTGGACAAGTTGGTAAACATCGAAGGCACTGTCGCAAATAAAGTGATCAAAGCATTAGGACTGATGTGGGATCCCAATGATGACATGCTTATCTTCATTTCACAACCAGATTGTACTACATCAAACCCAACAAAGCGTCAGATTCTATCAATGATAGCAAGACTGTTTGATCCTCTTGGATTGCTATCTCCCGTTATTGTTCTTGCGAAAATTCTTATGCAAGAAGTTTGGAAGCGGAAGTTGGACTGGGACGATAAGGTAGATGAAGATCTTGCGCAACTGTGGAAGACATTTTTAGCTGCTTTACCTTCAGACGGGCAATTTCGGATCCCTAGACGGGTGTTTGTGGATGGCGCAGTTACGGTTGAAATTCACGGATTTTCCGACGCATCAAATGCGGCCTACGGCGCATGTATCTACATACGGTCCTTGCATGCTGACGGCACTGCAACTATGAGTTTGGTAACGAGTAAATCAAAGGTGTGCCCAATTACACCGCTTACAATTCCCAGGAAAGAACTAATGGCTGCACTGCTGTTACATCGACTAACAAGCAAAGTTATTTCTGCGATGGAATTGGAGCATATTCCCGTAGTTCTTTGGAGCGATAGTCAAGTGGTACTAGCTTGGATTAACAAGTCTCTCGACAGACTACAGATATTCGTCAAAAATCGAGTCTCGGAGATAAAATCCCAAGGCAACTTTGTGTGGAAATACGTGCGGTCAGCTGACAACCCTGCTGATATAGTGTCGCGTGGAATGACTTCAGCAGCCTTGTCAAAAAGCAGTTTGTGGTGGAACGGTCCATCATTTCTTCGAAAGGCTGAGTATATAGAAGAAACACCAGAAGCGATGAATGAAAGCGAAATTCCAGAGCTTAAGCCAGAGACGATTGCTAATGTAGCGGTTCAAGATGGAACCCTCCCGATTTTTGAAAAAACAAACTCATTTCGTAAAATGCAAAGAGTTGTGGCTTACGTTATACGTTTTTGTTCTAATACCAGGTCCAAACCTGAACACAGGAATCTTACCAAGCATCCATCAATTAACGAGTTACGAGAAGCGACTAAACGAATCATACGATCGATTCAAAGGCAAGAGCTACCCGATGAAATTGACCGCATACGGCTCGGTAAACCATGTAAGCGAATTGGAAACCTTAATCCATATCTCGACAGCGACGACATCCTGCGCGTTGGCGGCAGAATTCGACACTCTTCTCTTTCCGACGATGCAAGACATCAATGGATTCTACCGAATAAGCATCCGGTCACGCGGGCACTGATAGCCGACATTCACAGAGAGAAGCTGCACGCTGGGCCTAACTGTGTGATTGCCGCGCTTAGGCAAATGTATTGGTTATTGAACGCGAGATCGACCGTGCGTTTGGTGACACGAAACTGTATTACCTGCTTCAAAATGAACCCAAGACTAGCCAACCAGTTCATGGGCGACCTACCTCCATGTCGCATCAACGTGGCTCCACCATTCTCGAAGGTTGGGATCGATTATGCTGGACCTATCTACGTTAAACAAACGGCCAGAAAAGCGACTCCCGTGAAAGGATATATTTGTCTGTTTGTCTGCATGATATCCAAAAGCATACACCTGGAAGCCGTCGAGGATCTTTCGACGGATGGATTTCTTGTGGCACTTCAAGGATTTGTCTCGCGAAGAGGAGTTCCAGAAGAAATATATAGCGACAACGGTACTAATTTTATCGGTGCAAAATCGGCACTGCACGAACTCTATAGACTGTTTCAATCTGATGTCACCAATAACAAGATTGCTATTTTCTGCCAGGTTAACGAAATAAAGTGGACAACCATTCCTCCAAATGCGCCTCACTTCGGAGGCTTGGAGTAAAAAGCGTTAAAACTATCCTGAATCGCGTCTATCAATCAGTAAATTTTACGATAATGGAATTTGCGACTCTTTTGTGTCAAATTGAGGCAATCCTCAATTCAAGACCCCTTTATTCCCATTCTTGCGACCCAAATGACCCTGAAGTTTTGACCCCCGGGCATCTGGTGTGGCAGACCCTTAACAGCCATTCTTGAACCCTCCTATTCCGATATTCCCATAAATCTTTTACACCGTTGGCAACACATCCAGCAGCTGAGACAGCATTTTTGGAAACGCTGGTCTCACGAGTATTTGGTAGAGCTCCAGTCCAGAGGAAAGTGGACTAGAAAAATGGTTAACGTGGCTATTGATACTGTCGTCCTCTTGAAAGAAGATAAAGTTCCAACTCAACAGTGGAAGATTGGTCGAGTTGTTCGAACCTACCCGGGTTCTGACGGCTTAGTTCGTGTTGTGGACGTTCGCGTTGGTGACCATATCTACAAAAGACCGATCCATAAACTAGCGCCACTACCAATTCTGGACAACACACCGATCGACGACAAGGATGATCAACACAGCAACTTCTTTGCTGCGGCGGGAGTATGTTCAGTTCCGCGTCAGCGCACTGAAGTGGAATCGGAGGAAACATCACTACAAGCAACAACACCAACCATCATAAGCCACGCCCCTAAGTAGTATGCTGCGTTCGACAAGTCAGACAGTGCGAGTATATAACGAGAGCTCCATCGCGTGTCAGGTCGTCAGTTCTTTTCGATTCATCGTACAGTGAACATCATAACAAGAAGAAGAAGAAAACCATTTTGTAACAAAACAGGAATAAACATGTTCAGTTAAACCTTTTGTGTTGCTTCCATTCTGGCTGATCCCTCACTTGGTCTGCGGTGCAGTTTTGGCGTTCCTGAAATCGGCCCTTGTTAGGACCTGAGTTAATTAAGAATAATTTTCTTTGCTCGCATCGCATCGCTCGCGGCACCTGGGCCGCTAAGGAATTGCTTCGTGGGCACGCCCTTCGATAGTGGCACGGCTGCCACCTGGTGGAATATCAGCAACCCGCTGCATGGATTGGTTATCATCGTTCGCTTTGCTAGCAGCAGTTTTACAGTCCACTGCTTGGTTACGCAACACATTGTCTTGGTTAATGAAAAAGTTGGTTGATTAGATTGAGAGTTTGAATGAGGACAGTTGACTTATTTGGCAAAATTTAGCAAAATAATTAAATCCCTTCTGTGAATGCTTTCCCGATTCTTTTTTGTTCCGTGTCACTAATTTTTATTTGAAATCATTTTTGAATATGATTGACAAAACCACTTGGTATATTGCGAACATCAGTTTCTTATTAACTGCCACTGTTGGGGATGTTGTGGTCGCCTCACCGCTTAGTATTTAGTAAAATTATTTAGTTGAAACGCCAGGAGTTTCAAACATTACGAAATTTTATTTTATTGTGTAATAGTTTATTGTGAAAGCTCTAGGAAAAGTTTATTCAAAAACTACCAATTCCTGGAATTCCTGAGAATAATTGAAAAAGTTTCGTTTCGACATTCATTTAAGATTTCCTTCGGAATTTCTTCCAGGGATTCCTTCAGAAAATATTCCTGAAATTGCTATGGAAATGAATCGAAAAGTTTCCTATAAAAAAACTTAGAAAATTACTTCAGGAATTCTTCCGGAATTTTCTTAATATATTTATTTGGAAATTCCTTACGAAATTTCATACGATTCCTTCAGAATTTCCATTACCGATTTCTTCAGAAAATCCTTTACGAATTTTATTCTGAATTCTTTAAGGAATACATACTAAAATGAGTGCAGGAATTCCTACGAAAATTCCTTTGAGACTCCTTAAGGAATTCCTTCGGAAGTTTATTTAGCAATTCTTCCGGAAATTCCTTGAGAAATTCCGTTAAGAGTTTCTCCAAAAATTGCTTTAAAAATCCTTCATTTTTTAAAAGCAATACCTTTAGAAAATTCCTTGAGAACTCCTTCGGAAATTCCTCCTTTTGAAATTTCTTTGGAAATTATTCCATGAATTCCTTAAATAAATTCTTTAAGATATTGAATAAGAAATTCCTTCGAATTTTCCCTGAGGTATTTCTTTACAATTACTTCTAGCAATTCCTGAAAAATATTCACCGGGAGCTGTCTAAGACGAGTTAAGTACTATCCATTTAATTCCAGATACGTATTTCGACCTCGAGTCGAGTCAAGTACAAGACACTGAAGTCCACCTCACAGTTGAGGTCGAAATACGTATCTGCGAAAAATAAAACGTAGTGGAATTAAATGGAGAGTACTTAAATCGTCTTAGACGGTTGAATACATTCCACTAAAAAGAGATTAAAATATTTTTTCTGATTCTCCGGGAATCCTTTCAGAACTTCCTGCAGGAATTCCTTCGAAAATGCTTTCATGAGTTCTTTCCGAAAATCTTTCAGTAATTCACCGATTTAAAAAAAAAAAAATTCGAAAGTCTTTTAGGGTTTATCATTACAAAAAAATATAGCTAAGAAGTAATTTTTAGATTACTTTATGAAGGAGGAGTTCTCAAGTTTTTGAGGAAAATCATGTAGGGTTTTGTACAGGAATTTCAAAATTAACTTTTGAAGACATTTCCAAAAACCCAACTTAATTCACCGAGTAGTGATACTGCCTTTCTCGCATTTAAGACACCAACCTTATATGGTGAATATGGTTCGATGTACCATTTTCTTTATAACTTTCAAACGCAACGGTCGATAAAATTCAATAGTGATCAACTAACCTTTGCCCCGTGTCGAATGGAACTTGTTGCGAGAAAATCGATTAAGGATTACTATATGAAAAATTGTCTAATGTTTTTCTTAGCTTTTGTGCACACACATACACACACATACACACGGACAGACAGACATTTGTTCAGCTCGTCGAGCTGAGTAGAATGGTATATAACACTATGGGTCTCCGAAGCTTCTATAAAAAGTTCATTTTTTTTTATTCCCTTCTTTATTTGTTCAGCACTCTGTGTTACTTAACCGCTACTGTGCCGAGATCTACTGATATATTCTGCTGTACAGAATCCACACCGAGTCTATTTTTAGATTTCCACTACTCATTATCGTTGTCGTTGCCAGTCCATCTCATCGTGTGTCCATTGTGTTCGTTTGTCCATGTCGTGTATCCAATGATCGTTATATTGTTCGATTGCTATTTATCCGGGTAACGTTGGAGGAATGCCTCTGAGAAGAACAAGTTGTCAGTCGTCATCAGGCAGCCGTGACGGTAAGGCGCGTCTCCCAAACGCCACCGTATGGGCTGCGGATCCGGCGACTGACGAGGGGTTAGTGGAGGGCTGGGGAATCAGACCCATGACCATCCGCTTGTAAGGCGGACGTGTAGCCAACTACGCTACAGGACCCCCCTGAAAAAAAAGTTTATTTTCAGGTGAAATGATAGCCTTTCGGTACAACTTTGTTGTACGAGAAAGGCAAAAAGAACCTGAAAGGTTTTTTGAAAATAATTCTTGAAAGAATTGGGAAAAGAGTTTTTGAGGGTATTTTTAAAAGACTTTTCAAAAAATTCCTAGAAGAATTCCCAGAGAATGAAAGATGAATGAAAGATGAAGAAATTTTAGAAGGAATTTCCAGAGGAATTCTTGGTCAAATTCCACTTGAAATGAAATGAAAGATGAAGAAATGAGATGAAGAAAAGAAATGATGAAATGAAATGAAGAAATGAAATGATGAATGAAAGATGAAGAAATTTTAGAAGGAATTTCCAGAGGAATTCTCAATGGCATTAACGAAGAAATTCCTAATAGTGCCTACTGGCAGTTTTGAAGTAAAGTCTAAGTCTAAGTCCTTTCCTACTTTGTATTTCTATCTCAGGGCTTTTTTTCCTCTTTAGCCGTGCGCAGTAAGACGCGCGGCTACAAAAGCGCATATAGAACCATGCTGAGCGTGAAGTTGAGTTCGATTCCCGGTGCCGGTCCTAGGCAATTTTCAGATTAGGAAATTGTCTCGACTTCCCTGGACATAAAAGGAAGTTAATCATCGTGTTAGCCTCATGATATACAGATGCCAAAATGGTAACCAGCTTCCCAAGTAACAATTTCAAGGCTTCATATATTTGTTATGTTTTTTAACTGCTTTATCACTACTTTGCCCAATGCCGCGAAGATTGAGTTTTATTGAAAGACTTGTAGCTATCTTCAAATCGTAATAAACGTTCAATAAAACCACAAATGTCAAAGGCTTTATGAGCTTATTAGAGACCTAATGATTATCTTGAGGACTCTAATAAAACCAATTTTGAAAACTTTCTTAAAAAGCCAGATATATTGGTCTAGAAAGCCTTGTCTTACGCAAAACCTAAATAAAGCTTAGTAGTTTTAAATAGAGTTTATAATGGTATTGTACGAGAACACAATGTATATATTAAACTTCGTGAACTATGGTCAACCAGAATGGCTAAAAAACAGATATGTTTCTGATCCATGTTTCCCAAACATTTTGAACAAAACAATAAACACCTAAGAATTTCGAACTGGGCATTCCACATATTTTAAAATTTTTGTTGTACATAATTGGTCAAATTCCACTTCTGAAGAAAATGGAACCAGACAATAGAAATCAAGCAAACTATATTCTTTTACTTCCGGTAAGAATTAAAATATGGTATAAATGCGAATACACAACAGATGAATAAGCATATGACCAAGATTCACGATATACAAAAAACTTTCAATAGTATGAAACATTCCATAACTGTGGATATGCGAATTGACCACAATTGAAAATACCAGCCAAGTTCAATTGAATATAGAAGCATCGTGAAGAAGAACTTCAGATCGTAAAGGGAACAGATTACGCAGCAACTTCCAGCATATACTTATGCAAAATGTTATTTTGGCCGTCAAGAATTGCCCCACAGTAACGTAGTAGCAGCCATGCTGGTAAAGAAAAAAATAATTTTGTATCGGCGTAAATCTTTTACAATGATTACATAGTAGTAATCCGCTGCATTTCAAGATGATTTTTCAAAAGATTTGAGGCACGAGATATGTGTTTCCTTGCAAATCGGAATACCACCAGAAAAATTGCATCATATCGATTTATTATTTACATTAATTAATTGGCCGTAAATCACGAGAGTATTACGACGGCGCACTTGATTAAACTGATTTTTCTTACCTGTTTTCACCGAAATTCGAACATACGCAGAAAAAATTGCATGCACGCGAAACGAATTCCTGAGCGTCAATTTCAATAATTGGTTATGGTATTTTTCATCCATGTCCGTGATGTTGTTTTTTATTTCTTCACATTTCTATGATTATTCTTTTCTTCAAAACAATAACAGAAAGCTCCACGGAAAAGAAATTCCCTTTTTTGACAGTGGTTTTATGGAACTCTGCTATGAGAAACCTTGAGACTTGTTTTGAAGACGATCTCAAAGTGGTCCACTTAAGTCATATCATAATCTTGTAGCAGTCATCAAAGAGGTTGTCATGTATAGATTTTGCAAAGTTTTATTACTAGTCTTGAAAATTTGCTCTCCCAGAAACTGCTAATATGAGTATGATAAAACTCAAAGTAATGTTGACTTAAAGGTTAGATACCTCGCTTTAGTTAATAACTGTGGAAGTACTTAATGAACACTAAGCTGCGAGGCGGCTCTGTCCCAGTGTAATACCAATAATGTAATACCAATAAGAAGAAGAAGAAAATCTATCTCGTTTTTTTATCTGTATTTCACGTTCTACCAAAACGATTGTGCGAATTGCTCAATGCCAATGCCAAATTCTCGAGGAATGAAATTTCCCAAGTAATTAGGATTTTCAAGAAAATAAAATCCCGTTTTCCTTCAGAAATTCTTTCAAGACTCTGCCAGTAACTTTTTGGCACATTAAACCAATTTCAAAATCGCAGTAGGAGAATTTGAAGCCATTGATTTTTTCCATCCACGCCGGTTCACTCCGCCGCCGCCGCCGCCGATGAAAACCAACGGCGCGCCGCAGTGAGGCCGCCGCCGCCATGGAAAAAGTGACCACCACGACGCCGCCGCCGATTATATGACCGGCGCACCAGGTCTAACCTGTACAACTAATGGAATTTACTACGGAGATTCAACGATATTCTCAATCATGACTAAAAAAATGAAACATGGAAGACCCGAGAGATGCTAGTATATTCTACATACTTATCGAAAAGCTTCCTGAGAGCTCTTCATCCTTTTTGATTACCTAATTTATTTAATTAATGTGTTTTCAAAAATCGCCAAAGTTTTTCCAATTTTGAAGCCAGACAAAAATTCAGCTGAGGCTTTTAATTATTGCCCACTCAATTTGCTTAAATAAGCAAACTGTTTGAAAAGATTATTTTGAATAGGATGATGGTTCATACTATTTATAAGGGTATGCGATAAGACACTTTTTCCTAACGAAACGAAACAAAACCAGGAAATTTAAAATGTTTGTGTTGATTCAAACGAAACGAAACGAAGAACGAAATATATATTTACTTTCGAAAAGAATTCGAAACTATACGAAATCAACGTCCATTTAATTTCGAAATTTTTTCGAAACGAAACGAAATTTTAATTTTTTCCGCGGAATTTTGCCATTGAACTGATTTTGTACATTATGCTTGCACGCAATTCTGATTTCATTTTTCTCAAAGTCAAATAACTTTGCTTTGGCACGACCAATTGAATTAGAGTAACAGAAGAAGCAGTCTGTGATAAAATCGCTGTGTTCCAGTTTACCATTGGTGATAAAGTAATACCCCAGGATTTGTACCGCTTTCAAAGGAATTCATCGTGGAGTGGGTGCTCCCGAATCTGATCAATTTTATTCCAGTTCAGCTTTATATCAGTAAGTGTGTATAAAAAATATGGGAATTGTGGTTTTTTTTCTAATTTGAATTCTATTTAACCTTATTTAACCTTATTTCATTTAAGACTTCATTTAAGCGTGGTTTTTTGGTATTGAGCTAAATCAAAACCAGAATATAAGAATATGGTCTGCGCAGATAGAATTGTTAAAGCATACATTGCTCGCTAGACGAATCCTCTGCTCATTTTAAAATGCACAAAAATATGTCTTTCAGATTGCATTTCAGAAATGTGATCATAAGAGTTTTACGACAGCAGTTGCCAGGTATGAAGAAATATTTTTCTTTTTTTGCACAAAAGTTGTACTAAAAAGGCTACCAGGTGGCTTCGTGGCCGTGCAGTTAGCGACGTTAATCGTCTAGAACGCATGGGCTATGAATTAATGTGGGTTATATTCCCGCCCCGTTAAGGAGGAAACTTTTCGTGGTCGAAAATTCTCTATCAGTCCACTGGGTGTTATATGTCCTGTCCGTTGTCTAGGTATTTAAGTGTTCAGTCTGTATGACCTCCGGTCAAAGATGGTGCTCCTGTCTTTTTCTTCCAAATTCAACCTTTTTATAAGAGGCTCGAAACCCATGAGTAAGAAACGGCTGCTCGAACGGTATGAGCCGGTTACGCCCTTACAGTCAATTCAGGATTGGGAGGAGAATTAGTTTGATACTCATTATTATAAGATTGAAAGATTAGCTTAGTCATGCGCTTAAATCTGGTTTGAGGCATAAGAAGTGAAGAAGATGGCCTTACTAAAAAAGAGGCGCTCTAAGGGTCTCGGGAATCCACGCCACGACTTTGTCTCTTTGACAAAGTTGTACTGACGTTTTAAATATTGAGTCGGTTCACTTTTGAAAAAAATGGGATAGAATCAGAGGCTCCAACTAATATTATTGAGGCGGGGGGAGGGGGCATGGAGGTATGATATTCAATTCGGGAAATGAAACAATCACGGCAATAGATTTTTAAAAAACCTTAGGCCCTGCTTACATTTTTTTTTAATTCTCTGGCTATTAACCGCTTATCCACATTTCAGTACCAAATTTTCAAAACGACTTATCTGCTTTTGTAAACAAAGATTTGACGAATCTGATAGCACTCCCACGCAAATCAGCACCACCAACACGTAGGTGAAGACTTCGGGTACCTGTTCATGGTGTTGGTTTGCATGGGAATCTTGTCAAATTCGTCAAATCGTTGAATCTTGTTTACAAAAGCAGATAAGTCGTTTTGAAAGTAGTGATTATTCGCCATGTCCTTGTGGAAGTGCGGTGGAGATATGGTTTAGTCGCTGTTGGCCCATACTGGATCTCCTATGGGTTTCCAACATGCGGAACCCATGAACGATCGCTCAGCAGCAGATATCGTAATGGTGATGAATACCTTAACATACTTGACAAATTTTGGCAGAAGATCTATCCAATGTGGTTGTCCACGACATCTGAGACGCTTTCAGCAGATTTGGTACCTTCTATCAACAACTGCAGAAACATATCTCGTTGCACCATCAATCGCTTCGCGTCACCTGAAGCATCATTGTCAGACAAAGTTGTGAAAAATTCAACTAAACCAGAATAGTTCGCCATGCAGACGACGTCGACACATATTTTACTGGAAAAGCGGTACTAGATTGGTAGTATCATTTGATTCGAAGCCTGAAACAGAATCTGCGTGCGTGCGTACAAACTAACCCCCATTGGCTGGCAGTAATGTTATGGAAGAAAGCTGTCTGTTTCACATAATTCATGACTAGTCCGAGGTCACTTTTGCTTACAATAAACCCCGCCTGTTTATATTACTATTATCAATAGGATAAAGGATCCATAAGCAAACTTCCGGATTCATGGTAAACAATCTCACCACTGTAATCCATATCCGGAGACCAGAAACTTGAGGGGGCAAAAAGTGCCTCGCCCCTCCCAAAGTTGGCGCCTATGGATAGAATAGTAAAAGATATTTTTCGTTTTCTGTTGGACATTACTTACAAAACACCGAAGACGCTTTATAGAAAAAACTGAATACATGTTGTTGACTCAGAATGGAATTTTTGTAATAGGCGTTGATAGAAAATTTGTTTAACATTAAAATTTTGAAAACATCTTTATCATTTTGTTCAGCGCCGCAATAAAACTTTTGATAATACAAGACCTACGAGACAGTATGGTTAAAGTTTAAATTTGTTTCGAAATTCCGTGGAATTCCGTTAAATTTCGTTAAAAGCTAGTTTTTCAAGCGAAATTTTTGTAATTTTACGAAATGAAACGAAATCAATAAATCGGATTTCGCCATGCTCAAATTCCGCGAAATTCCATAGATTTCGTTTCGAACCACCTGAAACGAAATTTTTCGAAATACCGCATATGCTTAACTATTTACAATAATTTGTTTATGTTGATGAGTAATTTGGTTTTCGCCATGGGCATTCAACCACTCATCAGTTATTAAAAGTTATGAATTTAATTTCACTTAACAAATTTGAAAGATATTCGACAGGAGTTGCTCTTTTTGATGTAGAGAAAGCATTTTACAGTGTTTGGCATTTTTTTTTACAGTGTTTGGATGATTTTTTTTTGTTGATGAGCAATTTGGTTTCCTTAAATTAAATTCATAACTCTTAATAACTGATGAGTGGATGAATGCCAACCACTCATCAATTATTAAGAGTTATGAATTTAATTTGGCTTAACAAATTTGAAAGATATTCGACTGGAGTTGCTCTTTTTGATATAGAGAAAGCATTTTAAAGTGTTTGGCATGAAAGTTTGATCGTAAATTTTTTTTTTCAATTTTTATCTGTACATAGTACAGTTCAATGGTTCAAGATTATTTATCAAATTGCTCACTGCAGGTAAACTATCAAAATTCGAAATCTGGTAGATTACCTGTAAGAGCTGGTGTCCCCCAAGGCAGCATACTGGGGCCCATACTATATACTTTTCGTCAGAATAATGTAATGTAAGCAACTTTTTTTGCAAAACCCGATTGTTTAGCACTCTTTGCACAATGTGGAAAGCCTTATTAGATAAACGTACAAATGGTGTTTATAAAACATCTTTCTGCAACTACAGGCAAAAATAATTATTTTAATATGGTATAATTTGCTAACATGAGTTGACATCGAGTTTCAAAACATCGACACATGGAGAGTCCGTTGTAAAAATAGGCATATGTTAGGAATACATGCTAGTGTATTTGTCATTCTAGAATGGGAAAGCGCAATCGATGTATTTTGATTCCATTGAAATTAATTCAACCGACATCATTTCATTTAATTTATGTATTACATTTGTCGCATTCTGTTTCAAAGAAATCATGTTTGAAAACAAACAAAGGCAAATTGACCCATCGAACCATCGACAGTACATCAATTCCATTGAAACTGCACTGTTATTTCCACTGCAGTTTTTAACTTTAATTCATACGAAATGGATGGGATGTGTATCCGAAAATGGTAGCCATGCCGACTCGTTACAAAATAGGACTGCGTTGAATGCAGTGCGGTACATTGCTTGTAGCGCCATTCATCGTTAATGGAAAATAATACTGTAACGAATCCAGCGCAAAATAATGTTACACAAATGGCGAAACCATTCCGCATAATAAAAATGTTTTTCACATTTGGTGCGTCTCCAAGGTATTGATTATGCAAAGTAATTTAACATCAGTCGTATCTGGTCCGCCAATAGAAACAACATAATATTGCTTTCAGTGTTTGCGGCTCGAATTTGTCGTACGCCATCACCCCCACAAAGTGATTTATGGTGTAGGATCAGGCTTACTCATGCTCCGAATGATTCCATGGCGAAGCAATCAAATTGAAAACCGTACCAGCCAGAATCAGACACAATCTGCGGCTATAGATAGAAGCGATTTTTTTTCCACAAATCGCTATCTACCGCACGCCGCTAGCATCCGATTGGAACTAATAGAATACTAATTAGTCTGTTACAGTGTTTCCGCAGCTGCACATCCTCGCATCATGTACCTTTGAGGTTTCATCGAACATTGAATGAACATAATAAATGGAATAATTTTCCGATGAAAATAGATAGAAAAAATGATCTACTTATGATGAAGCGAAGTGTATATTATATATCAAAAATATCTGAAACACCTACTGGTCATGAGCAAAAATATAAACAGTTCTTTTCCATGTCTATTTTAGTTCTTAAAATTCTTAAGTGCAGTCCAATTTACCCCCCAGTATATGTATATTATTTATTTATTTATTCAAACTAAGGCCGAAATGGCCTGTGCGGTATATAAGAGTCTTCTCCATTCAGCTCGGTCCAAGGCTTCACTTCGCCAACCACGCAGTCTGCGGAGGGTCCGCAAATCGTCCTCCACCTGATCGATCCACCTTGCGCCGCTGTACACCTCGCCTTCTTGTTCCTGTCGGATCGTTGTCGAGAAACATTTTCATCGGATTACTGCCCTACATTCTGCCTACGTGCCCGGCTCACTACAGTTTTCCGATTTTCCCGATTTGTAAACGATGGATGGTTCTTCAAACAGCTGATGCAACTCGTGGTTCATTCGCCTCTTCCACGTACCGTCCGCCATCTGCACCCCACCATAGATGGTACGCAACACTTTCCTCTCAAAAACTCCCAGTGCGCGTTGGTCCTCCACGAGCATCGTCCAGATCTCGTGTCCGTAGAGAACTACCGGTCTTATAAGCGTTTTGTAGATGAGTCAGTTTGGTTCGGCGGCGAACTCTATCCGATCGGAGCGTCTTACGGGTCCAAAGTATGTACGATTTCCAGCCACTATGCGCCTCCGAATTTCTCTGCTGGTATCGTTATCGGCGGTCACCAGTGAGCCCAAGTACACGAATTCTTCAACCACCTCGATTTCGTCACCACCGATAGAAAATCTATTAAATGTACCATAATTATATTTATTATTTGTTCAAAAGTGTATCAAAATCTGTAATGTGACCGTTATGCGAATAAATAGCTAGATGGGACAACACAAGTGGGTTTTGATTTTCAAATTTCTAGAACAAAGACTATTATTTTATCAGATTTTCTTAAAGATGCTTATTTCTTAGATAAGATAGCTTATTTCTGGAAGAAAATCAAAATCGTCAAAAATCGACATGGGACGCTTATGCGAATCGCGGCAGTTTAGTGGGTATCCAATTTCAATTAGGTAAACATTTTTTCTCGTTCCTCGCGGCGCTAAGGACTTAAATAAAATATACGTTGCGTTGATGTCACTTATGAAACACAGACGTGTCTCTGAATTTCAACGTTTCGACTTCTAATCCAAAATAAAGGCTAACAAAACGCATGCAATTATTCGATATAATAAATCGTCAACATCTATTGAGTTTTTCTAAATTAGGAATGTTTATCAGATGATTGCTATTATTTTAATTTTTCTGTTTTTTGCGGGACATTTTCTTAAAATAAGTGAAATGCGGGACGTTCCGCGGGACACTTTTCAGCGCGGGACAAATAGTGAAAATGCGGGACTGTCCCGCGAAACGCGGGACGTCTGGTCACTTTAACATAGACCGCTGTCATCATTAAAAAGTAGTATGAAAAAAAAAATTGTGCCCGGGACATCCTGGCTACGATTTGACGATGGGCTAAACAATAGCATGACAGTAGCCTGGTTTTACACATTGGTTTTAAGGCTCCCCCATACACACGCGACGCGATGCTATCGCTTGGCGACAGCGATTCTGTCGCCGTTGGTATGGAAGCGTAAATAGAACATTGCCTGCAGCCTGTCAACGATAGAATCGCGGCGACTAGTTGTCGCTGTCGCGGCGAAAAAATCGCTTAGGTCAGGGGGAGCCTTTACACTGATTTGGTACAATATCTAGAATGTAGTATTTGGCACTGGCTATTGCTTTGGTTGTAGCAGAACACATTCGAGAGAAACATCATTTCTCCATTATTATTATTATTTATTCAGACTAAGGCCGAAGTGACCTGTGCGATATATAAGAGTCTTCTCCATTCGGCTCGGTCCATGGCTACACGTCGCCAACCACGCAGTCTACGGAGGGTCCGCAAGTCATCTTCCACCTGATCGATCCACCTTGCCCGCTGCGCACCTCGCCTTCTTGTGACCGTCGGATCGTTGTCAAGAACCATTTTCATCGGATTACTGTCCGACATTCTGGCTACGTGCCCGGCCCACCGCAGTCGTCCGATTTTCGCGGTGTGAACGATGGATGGTTCTCCCAACAGCTGATGCAACTCGTGGTTCATTCGCCTCCTCCACGTACTGTCCGCCATCTGCACCCCACCATAGAACGGTTTAACTTCTCATAGAACTTTCGTGTGTTATTAGCGCGGCACAGTTGCTCCGTCTCTTCACGGTCTCGATCTTCCTGCCTCCGGAAAATCGAGTTTTGTCTGTTCCGCGCCTGTTTATATCGTTACCTCGTTCGCCCTCGTGCGGTGTTGCAGCAATCTCGCCCATGCTGCATTCTTCTCTTCCACTAACTGCTCACATTCGCCGTCATACCAGTCGTTTCTCTGATCCGGGGCACCGTGCCAAGTGCAGCGGTTGCAGTGCTACTGTGGCAATAGCGGATCCAGATATCTCTCCAGCCATCTTCAAGAGACGCTGCGCCTAAGCTGCTCTTCCGTTGAAGTGCCACTTCCTAGTCTGGTTCCTGGGCTAGTCTAGCGTCTTATAGTCGCCCAATGTTAAGCCGGACGCCGCCTTCGACGCGTGTTGTACACTTTCAAGAGTTTTGAGTGCAGACATGCTGCAACGAGGTAGTGGTCCGATTCAATATTCGCATTGCAGTAAGTGCTGACGTTCGTGATGTCGGAGAAGAATTTACCGTCGATTAGAACGGGGTCAATTTGGTTTACCGTTTCTTGGTTAGGTGATCTCCATGCGGCCTTGTGGATATTTTTGCGGGGAAAGAAGGTGCTTCGGACTACCATTCCGTCATTCGATACAGTGTGCAGACTATCGGTCCGATGACCGGTCTATACATTCTCCCTACCTACCTGTGCGTTCATGTCACCGATGACGATTTTGACGTCCCGCAGTGGGCATCCCTCGTATGTCTGTATAGTTGAAGAAACGGCCTTTAATCCTCAGCTTGCACCTCAGCTTGGTCTTGTGCGCTTTGAGCGGCACACGGTAAACACGGTCGCTTTGGTGGGGCCTACTTGCGGATACGGCGGCTTTTATAGAGGTTTAACAGGGCCCACTGTCAAACCCCACCACATCCTAGGCAAGCCCCACAACTCGCAGATGGCCTGGGGAGGGATCGTCAAGCCCTTGGACATAGTCCCTGCTGCCCCAACATCATTTCTCCAGTAAATCTCAAATTAAAGCCTAATATTCAGAACCACTGCTCAATGGAATTCAAGAAAAAAATATCGAATGTGCGAAGCGCCACATCTAACCGGGACCAAACATGGTGACTCGTGCGTATTTTATCAGAAATAGCATCTAATCTGATTAGCAACTTTATCGCTCGTTAAAAGGTCATAAAATTTGGCATTGATTAGTTCCGTGAGTCCCGGATTCATTGATTCTGAACGAAACTCAAGCTCAACCTAAACCACAATGGTGTTTGGCAACCAACTGGAATTGTAAATTTTCTGAATATATTCGAAATGCGCTCTCGAAAAAATCAAAACAAAGAAACAAAGTATCAAACATGTTCATAACTTTTCGCGAACTCATTATTGAAATTTAGTTTTCTGTTCCCATATATAATGCTTCCAGTGGCGCTCAATTTGGTGAATATTAATAAGCACCGGTATGGAACCCAGCTCACCAATCAAACGTGTTCTGTTTATACGTTTATCGATGCCACTGCTTTTTTTTTGCGTTGTTGGTGAGATTCCCCAGGGCCAGAATCTGGAAAGTGCAGAAACGACATATGCTACGTACGTACGACGGAGATAATCGAGCAAACTTGAGCAAAAAAAGTTATTTTCATTCACTAGACGATGCAGGAGATTGATTGGATCGATTTGATCTATCGTCTATCGAAGGCAAGCTGGCTGGCTGCCTGCGATGTTGTGGAATGGAGATTCCATAGTCGGCTGCTGCTGCCACTCCTAGCTCTGATAGTACGGGGTCTGCTGGGTTCCTCAATGAAGCTGTTAATTGGATTACAATGGAGTTCAGATTTTTTTTCGTCATCGTCTGAGAATGGGTCTGATGCTATTTGATGTCTTGCGGTACGAATTACTTAATTGGCAATTTGATGATTTAGATCGATGCTTTGTTTAAGAGGTGTTCCATCATCGGCACATATTGCACGAGACTAGAACTGGAAGTTTCACGGTGTAATTAAAAGAAAATAGTATAACGAACAACCTCTGGTCAGGCATATTTGCAATGCCTTTAAATTCTGGATGTCCGAACACAGAATATAACTGTTGTTAGTTTGACCATTCTGATCTTTGTTTTTTTAATCTCTATATATAAAAATGAGTTTGTACTTCCTTTTTGCGTTGCGTTGCGTTGTAACAGAGTATTTCGTAGATTGCATACTGATAGCTGTCATGTATTTTCTTTAACTTTCCTATCCCAACTGCTTATGGATTACTATTTGGGATTTAATAGCAACCCAATTGGGGTCAAAATGATAAAGCATGAAAGCTACCATTGCCATACGCCCATCTTCTCTGTTACTAAGGAAGGGAGAATGATGATATGACATCTACTTAACGAGGCCAGCGACTCACCGACGCTCTCACAGATGTCAAGGAGTTGGATGGTTGGTAGGGAATATAGTTCAGGAATATCATGATAAGCAAATGATATAATGCGTTTAAACAGACGTTGGGAGTGACCATGCTAAGAAATTTTTGTCACTCCATTATTAATTGTCCTGGGATGGGGCAGAAGCTATTAAACTTGCCTAGCTACCCAAGTAGCACACATGTCCCATAGATTACTGCAACGGATGTACGACTTGATTTGGTCACTATCAAGTTGCTGCAACCATTTTAGTCTGACTTGTGCTGCTCAGGTAATTAGCCTAGGTTTAAGCGCCATTGTTCGCTCTCTGAAACGAGAAAGAATATAAAATATATTAATTTTCCCATACCTATACGATCCCAATTGAAATTAATTGAATTCTGATTGCTCGCATTTATATACATAATCTTCTTGGAAACATTTACATTGTTTACATTTATGGAATCAAGTAGCGGTAATACCAAAATGAATTTCTGACAAAATTTTTTTTTTTTAAATATCTTGAATTCTATAGGTTGTAAACTGATGACTTGTTTACCAAAAACGCGTATTTTGGCAATACAAAAAGTTTGCGGAATATACTTGTACACTAAGGTTGTAGGTTACAAGATATTATAAAATCAATTTTTGCCAAAAATCGTTTATGGTATTACCACAATAATTCCTTACCCTATGAATCAACATGGTCGAAACCCAGGTGTGGTAAAATTCAAGTTATATCTGAGCTCTGAGTCAAATTTTCAGCAAAATCAGCTCACACGCAATCGAGATCTAGATATCCAAAGTTGAGCCATTTTGTATGAAAAAACAGCAAGTGGGCTTTTTATTATTCAGAGTCCAATATCTGTAACTTCAAGTTAAACGATGCAACGATTTAAAAACGAATTACGAATAATGTTGTGAATTTTCGTCATCGTGACCAACCTATTCATTTCAGCTGCGTGACAATCTTCAAAATTTGTTGGGTAAAACTTATGTTCCCAATATAATACGAGAAACGCTATGCCACTTTGATCCACTTTGATGTGTCTTTAACATGCATAAGTAAATCATAGTAAAACAGACCGTCACAATTTATATTAGCACTACTGTATGTTTTACGGTTGGGCTTGCAAGCAAAGGCGTCAATACGAATACGGCAAGTGCGATTCTCGATAATGGTCTAGGATTAAGGCTCAAGACTCCATCACAATGTTTTGAAAATTAATGACTGTATCGCTTGTTTGTAATAGTGAGGCAATTGATACGGAAAAGTGCAGCAGCGATTAATAAATTTTGTTTTACAACTGGGGTGGAATTGAGGTGGAAATGATTATTAAAAATATGCCAGCTGATCCATAATGTTGCCAGACTTGACGAAATCTTTATTTTATATCATAACACATATTCACTGTGTATCAAATATATGGCTATTTACCGGTTAAAATTTGTGTATACACCACTTGGAATTTAACAGAAGCTTACATAACATGTTTTAAATATTTATTTCTTGTTTATTTGTTCAATCCGACAAACAGCAATGATTTTTCCAATAAATAAATCTGGCAACGGTGAAGCGATGATTATTTTCTTGTGTATGCACACCTTTGTTTTGCGTGTTGGCGTGGACGTGGCTGGCGTATACGTTGTATTGTTCGGATTGAATGAAGTTGCATCGCGTAGATTTTGTTCTCACCATTTCACTTGTTGCGCTAGTGAATTTGAGTCTTCCGCATTTTATTGCATTCACAATACGGTCGTCAAATTTGTCTCTCACTTCGATTTCTGGAAAGCAGTTTTTCGACAGTTTTTGGACGTAAAGTGAAAATAATTGAAGTAGTCAAGATTGAAGAAAAGGTGAAACTCAGTTGGTGAATATGTTTTAGGGTGATTAAATCAAAGAAATAGTGGGAAAAGATCAAGTGAAAAATCAAATTGAGTGTGTATGTGTATGCTCCGAACGTTCGGAGTTAGTATGCGTTCGATAAAAATACAAATGTCGGTCTAGGAAAAAAGCAGTTTTCAGCGTTTTCCAGCAATTCCTCAATAATTGTTAGTTTGGATAAGTGAAAAATTAATATGAAATGTATTGAATATGCAATGATTGAAGATAAGTCAGCAAATAGCTAACATATTGAATTTAGTTCAAAACTTTATTAGTATTAGTGCGGATTCGAATAAAATCATCGTCATCATCGGATTGATTACGGTTTATAGAGCCTTAAATTAGAGAAGGGAGTAAACACACACACACACATATACGTCAACGAAAAAATAGAGAACATGAATAAAATTAAAATGATACTTATGTGCATTATTTGCAGTTGCTGCAACGTTTTCGTTTTCAGCCGCCGATAAACCTGGCAAGGGTGGTGGGCGGATTGGAACTGTTACAGGATACTGTACCACTGCTGCTAACACAAACACCGAGTCCTCCGTTGAAAATGATTTCTGTATTTCTGCTGCATGCTTTATAGTTTCTGGTGGAATAGAGCTGGTTCCAATTGTCGTTGTTCCCGCTACTGCTGTGTCTGGCACGTTTGTCCTGCGAGCTCACTTCTGGAGGTCATTGATTCTTGTTGTTCAAAAGCAAGCGCTCTGCCATATTTTACAGCACGTAATTACCGTCGATCTAACGGTAAATGTTCTCATAAAATATTCTATATCTATCACCTTATCTCATCTGGATCAGCAATTCGCGAAAACTTTTAAAAAATCACTTTTGATTGATAAAGATAAAATATTTGACGGAACGTGAGATTTTTACGTCCGTCCTCAATCATCGCATACTGTGATCCTCCTAAAAATGAGTTTGTACTTCCTTTGAGGCAATATAACTCACGAACGAATAGACCGATTGGCAAGATTGCCTCACTAATCTATTCGTCTTGGGCTCAGTTGTGTTTATGTGTATGAAAATATAAAATATTCTGCTGGAAAATAAAATATGTAAAAATACTATGATTGCACGAGTTCTGATGGAAACATCAAGCTTGGACTGAAATCGATCTAGAAGGCTAAACGTTAAACGATTGACAGTTCAAACGAAAAAAAAAAAATACAAACAACCCCAGCAAAATCGGGCAGGTTTGAAGAGTGTACAATAAATCAAGCCCTTTGGTTAAACCTTTCGGAAATGGATGGGTCATATATGACCAGAGTTTTACATTGTATGTCATTGTATGTAATCACAAAAGAAGATCCTAGCAAAGATTTTAAAGTTAATATATAATATTTGATCTTATCTGGGTCCCACTTTCTTCAGCAAAGTTGTTCATCATGATGTTGGCTTTACAAGCAATACATCGGAGGTCAGGTGTGACTATACCCTGAAGATCCAGATAACTGGAATCTTGGTAAGATTTCGCTTCTGAGAGCATGCAAATAAATCTGAAATATTTGAATTCTGATAATTTAGAAGATTCATTCAGTTTAGTCATCCTGAACGTCAAGCCAGGGAACAACTTTTAGGAATACGAGATGTTCAAGGTTCTCCCAAATGTTCTCGAGTCCAGCCGACGTTATCTACAAGACCAACCAAGGCCTTTGCAATGTCCTCATAGTCGGTAGTATATACCCAATCCGGTTCAATAAGCATATGCGCATCATGTAAACTCAAATTTCTCGAATATGAATACGGGTCATTCCGCGCCAAGTGACCGAGAAAAGTGAAAACTTACAGGTGAATACTATGAATTCCAACCAAAATAGGTGTATCTAACTTGCTTTGGGTCTACATTTCGAAAAAACATTTGATCCGACCGTTTGAGCCGCCCCTCCCATTAACACTCTTCCCCGTTTTTGAAGATTTTTAAAACATGCCATTTTCAGTAATCGATATCTCACGCCCTAGTGAAGCTACAAAAACGTTAGTACCAGTTTTCCGCTTGAAATTTTGCTGAAGATTTTATAAAAATATTTTAGATGCAAAAGCAGTGTTGCCAACTACATTATTTTCATAAAAATGAAAATAGCATTTTCTCAAAACACGTATAATTTTTTTGATTTCTCAGCGGATTTGAGTTTATCAGGCAATTTCACTGTCAGAACACTTATCGCTTCTAAAGTAAAATGAGCAGTTGCTGAGTTATGACTTGTTTTAGTTAGGCATAATCGAAGGTTTTCATTCAGCATATTGTTCAATTCGTTTCTGTAAAGGTAAACAACTATGATAATGTAGTTTTTTAGTTTTATTCAGATAATTTACAAAAAAAACATATTTTTGCAGCCCATAATGCTTTTGAGGCCAATGAAACCAGATTTCCACTGAATATGTTTTGAGGGTTTAAAGTTATTTTTGCAATTCCTGCTCATAATACCTGGTTTACAGTTCGTCTTTGATTGACAAAACGGCCTACTTTTCCATACCAACGAAATGGGTGATTTAATGACCATTATGCAACTCAAATGGGTTGCATAAATTTCATTATAGCACTCATTTTGTGCTATAATGAAAAACCAACATTAGAACAGTAGTTACATGACTGCATTTTGCTCAATTAAGCTCTGCTGGTGGGCTACAAAGGTTCAATTTCAATAGATCTTTAAACGAAATGCTTTGATTCTATTAACTTCAAGTTTCAAGAGAACAAGTTTTGCTCCCGTAAACATCAGTTTGAAGTACTCGTGGATTACACATACACATACTGTATGAGTGTCTGCTGCTCCTGCTAAAACGCATTCGGGCGGCTGATGTTCGGCGAATTTGATGAATCCAATTATGTAAAAAAAAAATTGAATTGATTTTTAGAAACATAACAAAAAGTGAGTTATATTGAGCGAATCATAATAAATTACTTTATATTCCTTCATTGATTGGATTTGGATTGGTTTTAGATTGGATTGGGTGTGGATTTGGATTAAATTTCAAACGATTTTGATTAGTTTTGTATTGGATTGAATTTGGATATGGTTTGGATCAGCTTTGGATTGGATTAGATTTGGATCTGAATTGGATCAGATTTTGATTGGATTTAGATTGGATCAGATTTAGATTGAATTTGGATCTGATTTGAATTGGATTTCTATATGATTTGACTGATTTGACTGGATTCTGATGCTTTGGTTTGAATTTGGTTTAGATTCGGATTGGATTTCGAATAGATTTTTCAATTGAATTTATATTGTTTTTGGGTTGGACATGGATTTTGACGACCAGCACAGTTCAGCATTCATATTTTCACCTGTTTTGGATACCTAAAGAAGGCTATTTACTTCCTAAAAAAATGTTGTTCTTTAGTCATTCGTTTATTAGTATTCCAAATTCTAATCTTTTACTTATAAGATTCAAATCCAGCTGGTAGACATTTTAGGACAAAAAGGGACTCAAGTATGAATCAAGAGTTGTCTTTCGCGGCACATCAATGATTATCCCACGACTGCCCTGAAGTCGATAAGTGTTTTCGACGAAATTGCCTGATAAACTCAAATCCGCTGAAATTAAAAAAAATTATACGTATTTTGATAAAATGCTATTTTTATTTTTTTGGAAAAATAATGTAGTTGGCAACACTGCTTTGCATCTGAAATATTTTTGTAAAATCTTCACAAAATTTCAAGCAGGAAAACTGGTACCAGACGTTTTTTAGCTTTATTAGGGGCGGAGATATCGATTTATTGAAAATGGCATGTTTTTTAAAATCTTCAAAAACAGGGAGGAGTGTTTGGTCGGAGGGGCGGCTCAAACGGTCCGGATCAAATGCTTTTTCGAAATATGGGCCCAAAGTAAGTAGATACACCTGATTTGGTTAGAATTCATAGTACATATTCACCTGCAAGTTTTCACTTTTTCTCGGTCACTTGGCGCGGAATGACCCAAATAAGATTTGTGCGGCCTAGTTCAGCCGAACGAGCCATCACGGGGTGTGCTGTCTAATCGCGCGTGCGACTCCGTTGGTTGTCCCACGAGGGAAGAGGCAAAGTCATGGCTTGCTATTTGCTAGTTGGTGTTGGCAACCGAACCGTTATACGATATTTGCATATCTGTCATCAATGCACTCTAAACGTGGATTGCCCAACTCTTAATATATCTCACCTCCATTCCCTTCTTCTCTCACTAAAAAGAAAAAAAACCATCGACTTAGGATTTTCATAAACAACTCTTCAAATCGCATTTTTTCTAATTTTACAATCTAATATCAGTCCGTACTCAATTTCTATATTCAAAATCATCCTAATTCAAATTTGTAATTCAAATATTTTAATGTGATTCTCAATCTGATACTCAAATCCCAATGTATGAACCCGAAAAAGCAAATCCAATATTCCTATTCCATGAACAAAGTTTTATTCCACACCAACATTGAAACGTTTTATAATGGAATACTAAAATCAAACATTCATATAAAATGATCAAGTTTTTTTCATTATCCTCATCTTTTTATACTGCCATTGCATGGTTATGTATTTTATTCATCAATTTTCACTATTAATATTCTAATCCAAGTCCATCTTTCAAATACAATCTCTAACTTATGATCAAAAGTTGATTCTAAAATAATATTAATTTCAACATTTGCAACCAATTTCAATTTTCAAATAAAAAACCATGTTACCTCAAAAAATCAAATGTTTCATTAAAATCCAATACCAAAAACAATCCAGATTCCTTGTTTCAATTCAAAGTCCACATAAAAATACGCAAATGCATATTTACTAAAGAAATTAATACAGCCGTTTTTAACCTTCTGAAAATGTCAACTATTTCAGGTTCATGATCCTCCAGCTGTATTCCTTCTTATTTTTTTTGTGCAAATATTATAAAACCAATAGAATTCGATGCGGCAGACCATATCCAATACAATTTGATGGCCTTCCAATGGGAAAATCAAAACGATATCGGTGGTTCGCCAAACATACTATGCCCTTTAAGCTGAAGCCAATTAGTCCGGTACTCTCACACAACAGCTTCGAAATTCAAATTTGAATAAGTTGTGTTCTGCTGATCCATAACCGTATGATGCAGAAGAACCGCCCTCTTTTACACAACCTTCACCGTCAAAAGCTGAAACAATCCGATACTCTTCCAGAGCACCTTCGACAACACAAGCAGAAAACCGATGGGAAAACAAATCATTTATTCAAAAAAAATTTCATTTTTAGTCGAAATCGATAAGAACAACAAATCATTCAATCTGGCACCTCCGATATTACAAGTGGAAACCGATGAGACAACGAATCGTTTGCTTCAGCGCTACTCCAGAATTCTTTCGACATTTTAACTCGTTTAAGTCAAACCAATAAGAAAACAAATTTCTTCAAACAAACTTTTTTTTTTCGGCGTTTTTCCAAAGCGTCTGCGACGTCACAAGCCAAAACATTCAATCCATTCGACATCACATGTCGAAACCGATGAGAAAATAAATCATTTATGCTGACGCTCTTCCAGCGCCTTCAACTTTTTTTAAGTAAAAACCGTTGAAGTCGAAACCGATGTGCAAATCATTTTATCCGACGCTCTTCCAGAGCGTCTTCGACACCAAGTCCAAACCGATGAGCAAATCAATCATTCCGACGCTTCCCACAGCGTTTTCGACATCACAAGTCGAATCCGATAGACAAATCATTCAATCCGACGCTTTTACAGAGCGCCTTCGACGACAAGTCCAAACCGATGTGCAAATCATTCAATTCGACATTCTTCCAGGCGACTTCGACATCACAAGTCGAAACCGATGTGCAAATCATTTGATTCGACGCTCTTCCAGAGCGTCTTCGACACTACAAGTCGAAACCGATGAGCAAATTTATCAATCAACGCTCTTCCATAGCGTCTTCGACATCTGAAGTCGAAACCGATGTGCAAATCATTCAATCCGACGCTCTTCCAGAGCGTCTTCGACATCACAAGTAGAAACCGATGTTGCAAATCATTTAATCCGACGCCTTCCAGAGCGTCTTCGACATCCTGAGTCGAAACCGATGTGCAAATCATTTAATTCGACGCTCTTCCAGAGCGTCTTCGACACTACAAGTCGAAACCGATGAGCAAATTTATCAATCCGACGCTCTTCCAGAGCGTCTTCGACATCTAAGCCGAAACCGATGTGCAAATCATTTCAATCCGACGCTCTTCCAGAGCGTCTTCGACATCACAAAGTCGAAACCGATGTGCAAATCATTTAATCCGACGCCTTCCAGAGCGTCTTCGACATCTGAAGTCGAAACCGATGTGCAAATCATTCAATCCGACGCTCCCAGAGCGTCTTCGACATCCAAGTCAGAACCGATGTGCAAATCATTTAATCCGACGCCTTCCAGGCGTCTTCGACATCTGAAGTCGAAACCGATGTGCAAATAATTTAATCCGACGCTCTTCTAGAGCGTCTTCGACACTACAAGTCGAAACCGATGAGCAAATTTATCAATCCAACGCTCTTCCAGAGCGTCTTCGACATCACAACTTGTGATTCACAAGTCGAAACCGATGTGAAAAAATGTCCCAATCACGCCCACAGGATACTTACAAAATAATTATTTCCAACCAGGAACAACCTGGCAGGATCGCCAAATGTGCGGCCTAGTTCAGCCGAACGAGCCATCACGGGGTGTGCTGTCTAATCGCGCGTGCGACTCCGTTGGTTGTCCCACGAGGGAAGGGCAAAGTCATGGCTTGCTATTTGCTAGTTGGTGTTGGCAACCGAACCGTTATACGATGTTTGCATATCTGTCATCAATGCACTCTAAACGTGGATTGCCCAACTCTTAATATATCTCACCCTCACAAGATTTACTAAAGCTGCCATATCTCAGCAACGGCGCATTTTACTTTGTATCGATAAGTGTTTCCGACTGGAAAAAGTCTGTTAAGCTCGAATCCGTTGAGAAATCGAAGAAAAAAATATACGTATTTTGAGAAAAATGCTTTTTAATTATTTTGTGACAAAAATAATATAGTTGGCAACACTGCTCAGCATTTAAAGTATTTTTTCTTAAAACTTCATCAAATTTCAAGCGGAAAACTGGTATTAAAGTTTCTTGTAGCTTTATCGGGGGCTAAGATATCGATATTTGAAAATAGCATGTTTTTAAAAATCTCCAAAAACAGGGGAGGTTTTTTTTGATCAAAGGGCGGTTCAATCACCATGGTCATATGGTTATTCAAAATAATGGACCAAAATTAATATGTGCTAGGTATTTTTCATTATTTTTAAATAGGTTAATTGCACGTGCTCGGTCACTTGGCGCGGAATGACCCATACAAGGTACTCCAAATCGTACTTGAGTTCAGCTCAAGGTATCTACCAGTTCAATCTGGTCTTTTGTCCCCATCATCGGTATACAACTAAACCGATTCAATAAGTATGTGATTCAATTTTCCTTGAACTTGTGTTGGTCAAGGTCTTCCAATTTGATCTTAAGTTAAGATCGAGGTATCTACCAGATGCACAATGATTAGGAAGGTGTTTGTGTCAAGCAATATCCATTCGAATGTCACCACGGATTTTTTTTTGTTGGTGCGTAGAACCACTGCGTTCAGAAGTTCAGAGCTGTGAATAGAAGTTCCTTGGAAAATTGTTCGATAGGACCATCAGAGTAACTTTTTCTTCTTAATGGCATTACATCCCTCATTGGGACTTTTCCGTCTCGCAGCTTAGTGTTTATTAAGCACTTCCACAACTTCGAGTCTTAAACATCGACTCATGGAGCATCCGCCGTAGTTTGTAAAAGTAATGAGTGAAATCTTATCGGCTCAATGGACATGCTGGGATGTACAGATATATCATCCATGACTATGGAAAGGGAAAATAGATGATTTCTTGCAATTTTGTAAAAAATAAACATGAGAATGTCCATTATAGGAATATTTTAGGGGGTACATAATAGGTCAGAAGAACCGGAACAGATCATGAAAATAAAATGAAGTATCGATTATAGGGCAGCGATCTCCATTTACGGACCCTCAGAGGGTCTACTATAGAGCAAATTCAGTCAGACTTTGAAATATAAATTTCAAAGAATAACGTCGTGTATTTGAGTGTTTCATGTATACATCGTGAAGGGGAGATGCAGAACTTGATATTCGATAAGAAAATTATTTTGAGCTTTTTCGATTTCACGCGAAATTATTATGTTTAAAATTTCCACTTCTTGTGGCAGGCAAATTCCACTACTAAGCGGTCAACTATTGGGCATTTAAACATATATCGAATTTTAGAATTTACGATTCAGGGTTGATTTAGGGATCTATATCGTTTTATTTATCGGCTTTTTTGGTCAGTTCTACTTAAAGTACGAGGGATAATCGATAAACGAAAGTAATTATTTGAAAATCAACAGATTGAAAGCCGTTTGCTACACTGAACACAAACTTCATCCTACTAACGTCTGCTAGCTGATTCGAGTACACCCTTTAACGATTATCATTCGGATTGTGGATGATTCGATGATTCTCATTCGGCTGAATCAGACAATAACAAATACTTGGATGATTGTCATCCAAAATCAAGCTGAGACGCATGTCGAAAACTAATTTATAGAAGAAGTTATTCGGAGTGTTATAGTTTGGAATCTGGATGATATTTAGACGATTTCAATGTGAATTTAAGTTGGAAACGAAAATAAATGATAATTATTTATGTGAATTTCGTGGAGGTGGTTATCGACTGTAATTAACTCGTTAAAGTGTGTATCGGCTATGCAGTCTGATGACCAGCTGAAACGCTATATTAATTCTGATCCGACGTTTCGGTACCTTTATTGATCCTTTTTCAATGGATTAAAATCGCTCAATTGAAAAAGGACCAATAAAGGTACCGAAACATCGAATCAAAATCTAATATAACGTTTTAACTGATCATCAGACTACATAACAACTCACTTCAATGTGGATTTCTTACACTTTTTTTTTAGAAAAATAGTTTACACAAAATATTTAAATGTACAAGAAAACTCTATTATACAAATTCATCATTATATAACAGTCACTAACACTTATTTCAGTTTCACCCACCATAGACTTTTTTTTCGAACGGCAGCGAAGATTACCGTTCCGTTTATTCCGCCATCGGTATGCTCTATCGGAGCCCAAACCTTATTTCTAAGACGGCGGCCTTACTTCCTTTTTATTCGGAACCGTTTTTGTTGCTTGCGTTTCCGTATCGGGGCTCCATTCTGGTGAAAACACAAACTGCTTGTAAACTGGAACTAAAATGGAAAAATGTTTGAAAAAATATCACAGAGGAAGATACCTACGTCGTAGAACATTTTCTAAATAGATAATCAGCAATTAATCAACGAATAAAAGACAAATTTGATGAAACAAAAATTTAGATCCTTGTTCGTGTTCCGGTGCTGCGTTTAGAAATAATAAATCGCCTGCTTTGAGCGTGCTTACAGCGGCACACTTGGAGTTAATTTTCTGAAGTCGTTTCATCAAAAAAATATTTGGTAGGCATGGTAGCGGACACCTTCCTATATAATCGGTACCAAATAGTTTTTTATTAAAAGTTTCTTATTTTGAGAAAACCCGCGTTAGATGACTTTCGCCACACAAATTTCTGGCGGTTAACTCTTGCTGGCTATTTTGCGCATGTACTATAGCGCCTGGATGTGACAGCGGCGGGTAGAAAATCAGCCACTGCCAATAATTCATTGCTCACATCAGGCGATCGCGTTCTTCCTCCTGCCAGCAATGCTGCAGCGTCTGAGAATCATCACGCTATTGAATGTTTTACATCAAGAGGCACACCTGAGCAATTTATCATCTGATCGGTAGATGATTTTTTATTAGTAGTTGTCATCCAGCAATCAGATGACGCTTCATTCGATAGTTGTATGCAAAATATATGCCTGAGGAATGCTTTTCATCCCAAATTTTGATAATGTACATATCAGTCGCTCGTGTGAGTCATTCGCTTGTTGGAGGAAGCGAATTATTGATAGGTAAAATTACAATGAATTATTGGCAGTGGCTGATTTTCGACGGGCCGCTATCACATCCAGGCGCTATAGTATATGCGCAAAATAGCCAGCATGTTTTAACCGCCAGAAATTTGTATGGCGAAAGACATCTAACGCGGGTTTTCTCAATATTAGGAACTTTTCATGAAAAACTATTAGGTACCTGTTATGTAGGAAGGTGTCCGCTACTACACTACCAAAATTTTTTTTCGAAGGATGTGCTTAATTTTGAGAAATCGAATCTTAGATGCCTTTCTTAATTTTGAGAAATCGAATCTTAGATGCCTTAGATGCCTGAATTCAGAAAGTTAACTCCAAGCGTGCCGCTGTAAGCACGCTCAAAGCAGACGATTCATTCCTTGGTTATTAGGAGGAGGTTTGGGTTCAGTGGCACCCTACACAATAATGAAGCGACAGAATGTTAAAGGGAGGCATACAGACCATCTATTGTATAGCCCACAATCGAGGGGGCAGCAGGGACAGCATGGACCATGTCCAAGGGCTTGACGACCCCTCCCCAGCTGTCTGCGAGTCAGGGAGAACTGCCTAGGGCGTGGTGGGATTTAGCAGTGGGCTCTGCTAAAATCCCTCCCAAAAAACCACAAGTGCCCGTAAGCGGACTCTATCAAAGCGACTGTGTGCCGCTTCAAAAGCACAAGCCAGGGAGTGCCAATTGGCATGTGGAGTGTCCCTACTTCGGTAGGGTAGTGCGTGAGCTGCTTCGGCAGGGAGTGAGTGATCTGTTTGTGCTGAGGCAGGAGTGTCATAGCGCGTCACCGCTATTGTCACCTCGAAGCGCAGCAGAAGTCTGAGTATGGACTGCACATGCTAAGGTAAGAGTGTCGTAGCGTAGTATCGTTGATTGGTCCCTACATACCGCTATCGACACCTCTAGGCTACATCAACGATGGAGTGTTAGAGTGAGTTGGGGAGTGTCCCTACTTCGGTAGGGTAGCGCGTGAGCTGCTTCGGCAGGGAGTGAGTGATCTGGTTGTGCTGAGGCAGGAGTGTCATAGCGTGTCGCCGCTATTGTCACCTCGAAGCGCAGCAGAAGTCTGAGTATGGACTGAACATGCTGAGGTAGGAGTCGAGGTATCCCATCGACACCTCGAGGCATTGCAGTGGAGTGTTAGAGTGAGCACCCGAAAAAGGGTCACATGGAGCGAATGGTCTTTGGAGAAGCTGCTTCGGCGGCAGGGTAGCAGTGGGTTGTACCCACACCTACAGTTGTGCACATGTGGTGCATGGGGAGTGTCCTGCTTCGGCAGGGTAGCGTGTAGTCTGCTTCGGCAGTGGTGTGATTGATCTGCTCGTGCTGAGGCAGGAGTGTCGTAGCGTAATATCTGTAGGCCCAGGCGGTTACCGCTATTGACACCTCGAGGCATGGCAGCGGAGCGTCGGAGAACATCCAAGTAAGACTCAAATGGAGTGAATGGTGTGCGAGCACCCAAGTCAGTCTCGCGTGGGACGAGTGCCTGTGAGCGATAATGAGCGAGTACGCTTTAACTGCCGTCCCCCAGAAGTAGTAATGCGAGGTGGTTCCTGGAAACGATGGTGGAGCCAAGGGAGTTTAGTCGGTATTACCGGTATGGTCGAGTCCGACACTCCAGTACACTTCCGTGTGGTAGTTTGGCAACTTCTAATGCACGTGTACTGGGTTGAGTGTGTAAATGCATTCTCCTTGTAAAAAAAAAAAAAATAGCCCACAATCGAAACATGAATCTTCTTGCTCAACATCCTGGTTGTGGGCAGCTTGTTTGCGATAAGGAATATCCACCACGCCAGACAGGCCTGCCATAGCCGATGAACAAATTAATAGTCATAATGACGATCGTGAAATCAGTTTCAAATTAGGAATTTAGAAACCTGGAAATTGAAGAATTCAGAAATACAGGAATTTCGAAATTTAGTCATTAAGGAATTCAATAGTTTAGAAATACAGGAGTTTAGGAATTTGGGAATTCCTGAATTTAATAATTAAGAACTTAGGAATTTTGGAACTTAGGGATTTCATAATTTAGGAATTTAGGAACTAAGCAATTTAAAAATTTATGAGTTTATGAAAATAGGAATTTGAGAATTTATGGATTTAAGAATTAACAAAATTTGAAAATAAAGAAATTTTTCAATTAAGTAATTTATGACTTGAGGAGTTTAAGAATTTAGAAATTCTCGTTGAATACCTCCTAAAATTCTTCCAGAAAGTCTTAATAAAGCTCATTGAGGAAGTCTTTCAAAAACCCAAAATGGAGTTCCTCCAGGATTTCATTCAGGAGAATCCCGCAGGAACCCAGAATGAATTCTTGGGGGGAATCAGAATGAATTCCTCGGGGAATTCAGAATAGACTAATGGGGCAATGCGGTATGAATTTCTAAGGGAATCCAGAATGAGTTCCGGGGGAATTTAGAATGAATTCCGCGAGAATTCAGAATAAATTCTGGGAGAATTCAGAATGAACTGCAGGGGGAATTCAGAATTAATTCCGGGGGGAATTCAGAATGAATTCCGGAGGAATTCAGAATGAATTCCGGGGAGAAGTCAGAATGAAGTCCGGGAAGAATTCAGAATGAATTCCGTAAGAGAATTCAGAATGAATTCCTGGGAGAATTTAGAATGAATTCCTGGGAGAATTCAGAATGAATTCCTGGGGGAATTCAGAATGAATTCCTGGGGGAATTCAGAATGAATTCCTGGGGGAATTCAGAATGAATTCCTGGGGGAATTCAGAATGAATTCCTGGGGGAATTCAGAATGAATTCCTGGGGGAATTCAGAATGAATTCCTGGGGGAATTCAGAATGAATTCCTGGGGGAATTCAGAATGAATTCCTGGGAGAATTCAGAATGAATTTCTGGGAGAATTCAGATTGAATTCCTGGGTGAATTCAGAATGAACTCCTGGGGGAATTCAGAATGAACTCCTGGGTGGATTCAGAATGAATTTCTGGGGAATTCAGAATGAATTCCTGGGGGCATTCAGAATGAATTCCTGGGGGCATTCAGAATGAATTACTGAGGGCATTCAGAATGAATTACTGGGGGCATTCAGAATGAATTCCTGCGGGAATTCAGTATGAACTCTTGGGGGAATTCAGAAAGATTTCTAGGGAGAATTCAGAATGAATTCCAGGGGGAGTTCAGAATGAATTCCAGAGGAAATTCAGAAGGAAATCCAGGGATAATTCAGAATGAATTCCCGGGAAATTCAGAATGAATTCAGGGATATTCAGAATGAGTTCAGGATATTCAGAATAAATTCAGGGATAATTCAGAATGAATTCAGGAAATTCAGAATGAATTCAGGGAAATTCAGAATGAATTCAGAAATTCAGAATGAATTCAAAGGGAATTCAGAATGAATTCCTGGGGGAATTCAGAATGAATTCCTGGGGGAATTCAGAATGAATTCATGAGGGAATTCAGAATGAATTCCTGGGGGCATTCAGAATGAATTCCTAAGGGAATTCGGAATGAATTACTGGGGGCATTCAGAATGAATTCCTGGGGGCATTCAGAATGAATTCCTGGGAGAATTCAGAATGAACTCTTGGGGGAATTCAGAAAGAATTCTAGGGAGAATTCAGAATGAATTCCAGAGGAAATTCAGAATGAATTCCAGAGGAAATTCAGAATGAATTCAAAAGGGAATTTAGAATGAATTCGTGGGGGAATTTAGAATGAATTCCAGGGGGAATTAAGAATGAATTCCTGCGAGAACTCAGAATGAATTCCTGGAGGCAAGGATGATAACGATCATTCAGTAATTTGCGTTCGATCATTTAGTAGTATGTCAATAACATATTCCAGAGAGTGAATTTCAAAATAGGTTGTATGGTGCATTTCTAGTGTGAAGGTTTTTCTACAATTTTGGCTAATGGTTCGTTATTAGAATTCAACTATTAACGGACTTAGAGCGCAAGTTGCAGTAACTCAAACTAAATGATTGGAATTTTGTTATCATTTAGCCTAAGTTACTGAAACTATAGCTACAACTCCGTTACTAGTGGAATTCAAACAACGAATTATTAGGCAGAGTTGTAGAAAAATCTTCGCACTAGAAGTCCACCATACAACATATTTTGAAATTCAGCTTCTGGAATGTGTTATCGACAAACCACTAAATGATCGAACGCAAATTACTGAATGATCGTTAACATCCTTGTCTGGAGGAATTCAGGAGGAACTCCTGAGGGATTTTAGAATGAATTTCTGGGGGTATTCAGAACAAGTATTTTTAATATTCATTATATTATTGATTCTGTAAGCAAGGCAAAATTAAATGGCATGATAAACTAATTTTGTACTTATGACTTTTTGCCTTTGTCGTACACCGAGATGTAACGAAAAGGCTATATATTCACTTCCAAGACGATTTTGTGATAGAAGGTCCGGAGACTCATAGAGTTATATACCAATCCACTCAGCTCGACGAATTGAGATGATGTCTGTCTGTGTGTGTGTGCGCGCGTGTATGTATGTGCGCAAAATAAAACACACTCATCTTTGCATTAAGTTGCATTCGACGAGGAATCCTGTCCGATTGTTTTCTATTGAAAATTGGCCAGATAGGACTATGGGATCAAAAGTTATGGCCAAAATACGATTTATGTACAAAAACACGCTAAGAAAATCTCACTCAATTTTTTTAGTGTATCTAATGTACGAGAAAGGCACAAACACCGCAAGGTGGATCAATCAGAGTTTTTGTTTGTTGTTTGCTATCATATTGTACTCATTCGAAAATTGTTCTGTTTTGGCTCAAATGACTAAAATCGTGTTTTTAGCGCGTTTAACTAATAGTACCTTTATTATGCGATTTAGCGTAACAATGTCTTCCAGATGGGGGTCCCTACACGTTCGCCTTACAAGCGGATGGTCAAGGGTTCGTTTCCCAACCCTTCCACCAAACCCTCGTCAGTCGCCAGATCCGCAGCGCATATGGTGGCGTTTGGGAGACGCGCCTTACCGCCACGGCTGCTTGATGACGACTGACAACTTGTCCTTCTCGGAGGGAAGTTACCCGGATAAATGACAACAGAACAATGCAACGATCATTCGATACACGACATGGACAAACGGACACAATGAACTCACGGTGAGATGGACTGGCAACGACAGCAATAATGAATAATGGAAATCTAAAAATAGATTCACTGTGGATTCTGTACAGCAGAATACCACAGTTGATCTCGGCACCGTTGCGGCTAAGAAACGCAGAGGCCTACCAAATAAAGAAAGGAATGAAAAAAATGTCTTCCAGACGTTTTATCAGTAAGTTAATGTACTTCTTTAGAGGTATTCAACTTAATGATCAATCCCCTTATTAGTGAGATGATTTTTTTTTTACATTTTTCAACATACAACGTTTGTGTCTTCACGAAAGTTGTAGCAAAACTATTCCAGAAAAACTTTGTCGAAAACGCCAAGTTCGTAATTTCATTATTTTTGGAGATATGTCACGTTTTCTGCCGACAACCCTTTTAAAATGGTGTTTTCATCAAATCTTTTTATTTTCATTTCAACATTTTTTGCATGAAAAAATAATTTAAAAAAAGTTATAACAGTTTTTATGTTTTTTGGACATATTTGATATAACTGTAACTTGACCAGGAACAAATTGTGGCAGTGTGGCAATCTTCGGTATTTTGCAACTACCCCTGTGAAGCTTCAAGTAGGCCTTAACATCATGCCAGGGCCAGGTTGTTTTGATCATAAGTTCATGAAAATATGCTCTCACTTGTATGCAAAATATTATAAACCTTTAATTTTTACACTAAAAGTTTAGTCCAAAGTAGCTGATGAAACAATGCACCATGCGTCTCCATATGCCTGTATGCTTATTAGAGTGGGGCGTCATGGTCATTTTCAAATCAATGGTTTTCGAACCCATTCTGGGTCCTGAATAACTGTGCAGAATTTGGGACCGATTGGTTGCTTCCTCGCTTTCCGCATCGCGTTTGAAGTTTGTATGGAAATTAGTATGGGAGAACGTATATTTTTGCATTTCTACTACTAGAGGTTTCAGTTCATCGTAAATCGAGCGGCACATTGCGTTAAAGTATAACCCAAAGGATGCCGAAACACTTTGCTGAAGAAGGCACGTTACTGGAACGTCCACGAAAAAAGTTATAACGCTTTAAACATTGAGTGTTCAAACCATATGCAAAAAAACGTTTATTCTGCCAGCACTGCCATACTACGTATTTAACTGAGTGTTATTTCAAAATAATTGATCTTATAGGGCTATTGAGCTAATGGGAGCTGTCCGGATTTATTTCACAAAGAAAAAAATCCGACAAGAAGGAAGATGAGTTTTCCCCTTCGATAACCCTAGGTTGTCCGGTAATGCTGGCAGAAACATTGATTTCTTGCATATGGTTTGAACAATCAATTTTCGAAATGTAATAACATCCTTCTTCGGCAAAGTCTTTCAGCATTTTCCAGACTATATGCTAACGTATTGAGTCACGTGATTAATGATAAATTGAAGCCGCTAAGAGCAAAAATGTAAAAAAGAACGTTTTCCCATACTAATCTTCATGTAAATTTAAAACGCGATGCGGCATGCGAGGTTGAAACCGATCGAGCCCATATTTTGCACAGTTGATTGGGGTCCCAAAACGATTCAGAAAAACCTTGATCTCACTTGATCGGACGAAGTTTGCGTTTTTCCATACAACTGCGCCCCACTCTAATGCTTATATGAACATATTTAAAACATGTAGGCATAAACAGTAATATCTCGGGTACTTATTCAAAAGGACGTATGTGATTTTGTAAACAAAGATTGAAACGTCGATTTATCCAATCTGATGGCACTCCCACGCAAACCAACACCACCAACGGGTAGCCAAAAGCTTCCCCTACCTGTCTATGGTGATGGTTTGCGTGGGAGTGCTATCAGATCGGACATGCCCGGTACCTGTAGTGTTACGCGCTGAACGGATACATGTTTCATGACTTGGTTGATCGGTCACTTGTTCTTAAGCTCCGGGACGTTTTGGAGAAACAAAAAGACCGGTATTCGCCTGTAAAAGAAATGAGTAAAATCTATCGGCTCATAGACCTGCTGGGATGTTCAGTGATGCACGGATACATCGTTCAGGACTTGGTTGATTTGGTCGGTCGTATGTTCTGAACTCATTTTGGAGACACTGAAATAGTTTACGTTTATTCAAAACTCGATTAATTTATGTTTTATGATCACATGAACATTTTGTTTCTAGACTTACTTTCTGATACATTTGAGAATATATAATCCAGAACAGTTTGGACAGCTTAGGAGATCCGAAAAAAAATATTTCAATGCCTTTTCAGTTTCTTCGATATTAGTTTTTAGATATTAGGAGATATTAGGAAGGATCCAGTAGAAAAACCCAAATTTATACATTAATTCTACATAAAAAGGCTAAAATGCTAATATAAATTTGTGTGGCGGGAATAAAGAGAGGAGAAGGGGGGCTGCTCAAATAAATAATTTTCACAGTTGTAAAAATCTAAAATGAGTGTCAATCCTGTAAGTCAACAAGCAAATTTATGTAGTAAATTTCATAAGTTTTGCAAAATTAATTACTGTTTTTCCCATACTGTTATATCATCTTTTCGAAAAGGCACTTGTTCATATCACATTATTTACGTATTTGCTTCTATGGCTTCTATATTTATTTAGTGGGTAACGGGAAAATTGAAATTTCAAAATTGTAAATCATAAACTATGGATATTAGCTACTGATGGTTTTCCGACTTCTAATACATACAACAGGGGTCTCCAGTTAGCTTTGCGAGCAAATGCGTAGGATTGCCAATCCGGAGATGGTGAGTTCAATTCTCGGTCCGGTCCAGGTTGTTTTCGGGTTGGAAGCTTTCTCGACACCCTGGGCATAGTGTATCCATTTTATTTGCCACACAAGATACTTACTCATACTGTGGTGGGCATAAAAAAGCTTTCAATTAATAACTGAGGAAATGCTAATATAATACTAAGTTAAAAAGCAAGCCAAGTTGCAGTTGGAATGTTGCGTTGCGTTGCGTTGCGTTGCGTTGCGTTGCGTTGTAACGGAGTATTTCGTAGATTGCATACTGATAGTTGTCATGTATATTCTTTACCTTTCTTACCCCAATTGCTTATGGATTTCCATTTGAGATTCAATGGAAATCAATTAGAAATCCAAAATGATAAAACATGAAAGCTATCATTGCCAGCCACGCCCATCTTCTCCGTTACTAGGAAAGGGAAGGAAATGATGATATGACATCTACTTAACGAGAGGCCAGCGACTCACCGACGCCCTCATAGATGTCAAGGAATTGTATGGTGGGTAGGGTATGTGGTTTAGGAGTATCATTATAAGCAAATGATAGAAAATTTGTGGAAATACGTTGGGAGTGACTTTGCTAAGAAATTTATGTCACTCCATTATCGCCTTGCCGATGATTTTCCTCGGAGGGGGGGAGGGTATTAGCCTTGGCTATGGCTAATAGCCTAGGTTTAAGCGCCGTTGCTCGCTCTCTGAAACGAAAAAGAGCAAAAAGAAATTAAATTCCCTTCCCCTGATATGATAATGATTTTGATCAACAAATGAATTAAAAATGTGGAACGCTTCACGATTTTGCGTGTCATCCTTGCACAGGAGCCATGATAATCTTCTCTGTATCGTTCCAATTTTAGTATATGTCCAGCCGAAGCTAGAAATTGATCAGAAATTGACCAGAAATCGTCAATAACTATGAATTGAAATGAATTTTTGGTAATGATCCGACAGCTGCAATAACATGTGATGTGCAGATGTCAACCATATAACATGTGTAGTATGTTCCGTTCAACTTTGAACCGAGTGAAATTTAGTGGGTTTTACATACTGTGATGTATCTTTTTCATGATGAATTAAAAAAAAAAGAATCTATTTCAAGCATCATGAATGTTTTGAATACAATGAATGGTGCTATTTATTCAAGACTGAAAAGAGAATAAGGAGCAAAAATGAAGAAACGGAAGAAAAAATCATCAAGAAATCCGATTTTCGTTTGCCTCCCAGGTTCATTCAAGAGAAAAGAGGAATGATTCAAAGATGGTTTCCCCTACAACCTACGAAACATTCTCCATCGACCAGAAAATTGCATGATTTCGTCTCATCAAACGAAAAGTACGAACACTGCAAAGAAATACTTTTTGGGATATATCATTGTACTTAAGACAATTTTACCATCTGAAGTACCATCTTAACAAATATGTATATAAAAGAAGTTTGGTATCCGTTCTAAAACAGTGTTTAAAAAAAAAAAATCAAGAGATTTTAATAAGCCACAAAACCTAATTACAAATAGGTTTCGAACATCTTCAGGGCAAACGTTTTCAATTGCGATTATACGTTGCGATGTTCCAGGTATATTCTGACAAATAATATACAGTTGTAAAGTCAAGATGCAGACTGTATGATACACCTATACCACTATTAATGGGAACAAATGCCACATAAACCGAAAATCGTTGCCAGCAAAAGTGGAACATGTACATTTATAAAATCATTCTAAACGGCAGTGCACCATCTTGAAATTCAAAATAGAGTTAAAATATTTTGCAAAAACATCCATGTTGTTCAATATTCTTTTCAATAAGCTGGTTTTAGCAGGTAGAACTGCACATGTACCACTTTTCATAATTGTCATAAATATTCAAAATATAATGTATTCAATAGTTTTGTGAGCAAAGACCATAGATGGCCATTCGAATAATTTTGATAGCTGGTCCTATTTTGACTTCACAATAAAATGTATGTCAGGAAAAATAATAAAGTAATAAAAAGATTATTTTAATAACCATTGAAAGAATATAACGAGAAGCACTATAGTTGATAAAACGTCATAATACATATATACATAAACATTCTAAAACAATGTTAATTAGTTAAAAAATGTTGTTTCTAAAACTTGTTTTTGTATGGAGTAATTTGTTGATTGGTCGATATAAAGTCATCATAAATAAAATCCATTAAAAAGAATTAAAAATTATTTTCTCCAATAGCCATCCGACCAAAAGATTCAATATTGACAATCCGGAGATGATAAGTTAAATGTTTCGTCTGTTCTAGTAATGCTTAGTTTAACGATAATGAATTCAATATATTGAAAATGAGATTAATATAATGAATACGATGAATGTAATATAGTTGATGTTTTTAAATAATGTTCAAATTAGTACGGTGGAAAAACAGAATATAAAGAAAGTACTTAAAATATTGAAAATAATGTTGGATGTAAGAATGTAAGAAATAAATCAATATGAGAGAAATAAGGAATATAATGAATGCATTAAAACTATAATAGCGTCATACGCATATTTGTCCCATATTTGCTGGGATTCCTATGGATAATAATGCGTAGAACGGCAGTATACATTTTGAAAATAATTAAAATTAATATATTGTATCAACTTACACTTAGCTCAATACAATATAGCATGGAATAATATCTCTATTTTTTTTTGTCTTCAGCGATACCGCAATGGGGGAATAGTTATCGGTCACAGCCTTAAAGATTCACTCACAAGCAACAGTATGTGAAAAAACTCCTAAATGATCTCCATGGATCTTGTTTGGCTAAATCAAAGAATTAAGTTCTTGTTGTACTACCTTCGTTAAAGGTGGTTTATACTTATGTAAATTACATTCCCCTTTATTAACTGATTTATAAACCATGGAGAATATGTACCTTCTGAGTTCTCTACAAATCTGCCGTGCAATACAGACAACCCGAAGACTAATATCTAATAAAAGAAAGAAATATTCATAATAAGATCTGCTTCAAACACAAAACACAGTGTACGGAAATTTTTCTTTCCCACATACTCGAATTAATTAGAAATCACGAAAATAAAGTAATAAAAAGAAATACTCGAATTAAACCATCGAACCAACAGTTTTTGGTAAACTTCTACAAATTTTTCAGAAACAGATTTGTAGGTATGTGTTTTTAATGTAAAGAATGGCTATAATTATAACTACAGAAACTGATACAAACCTGATGGAGTCGTTAGTAAAATGCTACTTGTCGATGCCTTACCTTTGACGGGGGCCTACCTAGCTTGTATGTTTATCTTAGAGATTACACTTCCCTCACGTTTGCGTTCCTTCTGGTGTCATCTATCTTCTTCCTAGATCGCCAGATAGTCTGATCGCCAGATAGGTACCCAAATAGGTCGATTTGCTTACGAACCCGTCCGTACCGTCTATGGCGGCTCCAGAGCTACTTGATAACTTCGTAATCCAAAGTTTCTCCTCAAAGCGCTTTTATACATTCGGAGGAAAATGTTACGCTACCGGCTTGTATCCTTGATATCAGTGACGCTTCATTCCCCAGCTTACACGTAACAATTATGTAAAAAAAAAAAAGGGATTTCCTGACAGCAGTTTATCACACGATGATCCGCGCGCACAGCCTCTTGAAAAAATCATTTTCCAAGCGTGCAGTTTCACTGTCTGCTTCTACGTTGAAACTGTTCCACTCTGGTACCTATTAATTTATTGTCAGACTTGTTTGAAGCGGAAAATCCGGAACGTTATCGAGGTAAACCTTCAATTAACATTGTTCAACAAACAATTCTTCCACTACTCCTTTCATATAGTCTTCTTGTAACAGCAAGTTGTACACATTAACAAACTAAACTTTTAAAGAAAAAAAAAGGTCGCAGATGTAACAAATAATTGTTTTTAAAGAAAATTTAGGAGATCCAGCCAAGTTGCAGTTGGAATGTAGAGCCATAAAAGATGAAGAGGAATACATACAACAATATCTCCGGTTCTACTTAGGTGGAATCAGAATCACAACATACGATAACTCATTTGGTGTAAACATCGTTCGCCAATTTCACCGCCTGCAAACCAACTGATATCAGCATATCCTTGTGCCGCTATGAGCCAAGCCAAATTTCTCTCATCTTCCCGACATATTGTGCGGGAGGGTGGAATTTAACAGATCAAATGCTAATGATAACAAGCTCGAAACCATCGCAAAGCTACAGCGCATATGTACGCTGTTGCCGGCGAACCATTTGAGCGGCTAAATATTCGTATCATATCAATAATTTGCGGTTCCTGTGCACAGTAAAGGATATGTAGGCAGGAGTACCGATATGGAGCAGCAAATTATTCATAATGATGATGAGCCCACAATCAATCATTCGCCGCAACGATAACATCTGGATAGCACTCCCACCCAGCATCATCATACATGCAGAAAGAAACTCCTCGCGCTTTTGGTTTGCTTTTCTTCCTTCGGTTTGGCAGCGCCATCGTGCACAATCATGGGTATGCGTTATTTATATGTATTCTATGGGATTCGAATTCATTGTAGGTGAAGATTGTAACAAAAATAGACAAATATGGTTACCTTTCATCCATTTTAAGTCGTATTCAAACGAGAATTAACTCCAAAGTTATGACTAGGTTTCTACTTGATTGACTTATTGGTTCTCTTCCTAGGTCTCCCTTGGACCAATAGGCACGATATCGAAAATACAGATTAAGATTCAGAAAACGTTGCTCAAACATTTATTTTTGAACTGACCCTATCATCACATATTGTTATCTGAAATCAATTATTTATATACGTTTTTTCTTCTCTCCTTTCTGTATTTATTCTTCTTTTTCTACTTCTTCTTGTTCTTCTTCTTCCATTCCAACTGGAGCTTGGCCTGCTTGTTAACTTAGTATTATATTAGCGTTTTAATAGTTATTCATTGGAAGCTTTCATATGCCCAACAACTCATATGTTTTTGACAAGAAATTGAAAAAAAAATCAATTAGGACGCATTCAAAGTTAACGATGATAGATTTTAAAACATCCTGTGTCTCTCACCTGATATTCCAAACTTTCAATTACATCACGAAATCTCATAGGTATATCAAAATTCCATAACATTTGCATCTGGGAGCACCGTGCTTCACCTATGTTTAAATTAATGGAAAAAGTACAAAATTAATGGTAATAATGCTTACATTACAATCTATAATACACGCCGAAGGATACGTCTCTGTCATGCGAGATGAATTAATCTGTGGTTATAAAAAAAACATCTATTCGCATACCCCTACATGTAGTACAACACATCAATTTAACCAACATACCAAACTTGAAGCGATTTGGTTGGATCGGAGTCCGCTCGATAATTGGCGGAACTAAGCATCGCCAATTTTACGTGCAGGCAGTCGTTCTCGATTTCACTTCCTCTACCCGCCCACCACCCCTGTGAACCCGGCAGACCGGGCAAAACGTTAATCGAGCGGAAAATTTCCCACTAATAAATACACCCCCAAGTGCCATGTGCACATGTGCTGCTCACAAAAGGCGCCGCCGAAAATCACCAAAAAACAACACAAAAACGAAACCGTTTGTCCACTGTTGTTGCACAAACTCACTCACTGCGTGCGTTTGGCCAGCACAACCGATAGCGCTGCTCCCGGGGGTGGATGAAAGGATTTGAAGAATAGGTCATAAATCGAGAGAATGTTTGGGTTTCGGTCAATGAACATCAGGAACGCTGAATAGGTTCGTGCCATGACGCGGCGATGATTACCATCAAGCATTCCAGACGTGCGTTAGCTATTCTATACATAGACAGACATAGGCCAACCTTAGTACAGTGAGCTAAACAAACGCAACGAAAAATTATGCTCGAATATATGTTGCATATGTTGAGTTTATTGCTAGGAGGCACTAGGTGTCGCTAGTGAACGATCTATGATCTAGTACGCTAAACTTACGGGCGCATCAACTCTGCGTGTGCTAACGGTTAAAATATGCGTAGATCATCGATCAAGCAGCTTGGTCCACTTGGTCTGTCTGAATGCGAACGCGTCCAGCACACGCTAGGATTACGAGTGTCCAGACGCGTTCCACATGGCTCTACGCGTTAGCATGGCAGCTGACGTATTGAGATTAGCAAAGTTGATCGTACATTATTCAGAGCTGTTCGTCGCTCCGGTGGATACGTTACGTTAGATGCGCCAGAAGAACAGCTTGGGAGCTTAAACGATCTTTTTATTCAACAACTAATACAAGGATATGAAAAGAAAGTGTTACAATATTAACATGCCTATTGAAAAGATTCAGTGAAGAGCTCAATGACACCTGTGGATGATTTCCAAGATTTCATAGGTGATAAACACTAATGTGAATATGTACATTATGTGGAAAAAATTGATTTGAAAAGTTTATTGGAGGTAATCACGCTTAGTTGCGAAGGCAGACGGCGGTCCTTCGCTGCCGTAATTTGAAAAAGTGACGTATGCGCCAAATTACAACAAGCATGTTTTCCATTTTTTCAAGAGTTCGATGAGTACTAGTCGATTACACCATTTTTGGAAAATGGCTCATACGTCACTTTTTCAGATTACGGAAATTCGTAGCTTAGTTGTCACCAGCCCTAGGATAGGATGTGCCAATTAGTCATAAAAAAACGTACCGATTTTCTGTCAAAATCGTACCGGTTGCTGATTGGGTGAAAATGACAATAGATTACTTCGATCGGCGGTATCACATTTTCAAAAGGGCAGCTTGTTGTTACCTTGGCCGTGTTGCTGGGTAATTAAATTGAAATTACCGATAAGATTCAAAAGTTTGTTTTTGATTTTTTTTTTTTGATGTAAATTGAAGTTATGCTAGACTGCAAGTGATGTATGCATGATTCTCAAATGTTATGCTAATTTAAAGCACGTTTTGAAGCATCATTGACCACATTTTAACCATTTTTACTCTGATACGCATCTAATTCCACGTAAAAACTTGTTTCTGTTAGTTTGTACCATCTTTTACGATGAATGATGAAAGAAATTAACGAGAAAACATCAAATTTAATAACAAATTATTTGGAGGATTTTGCATAAAAATGATTTGGAAGCACTGGCCACCACCTCGTTAAAGCAACCGCCTGAGGAAACAACAAGGCAGTCAAAATTGAGTTGTCACATCCTATCCTAGCACCAGCCTAGCGCACTGAGGGTCATGGATTCGAGTCCCATCGAAGGAAAGTGATTACCTCCAATAAATTTTTCAAATAAAATTCTTCCACATAATGTTCAGAACATTGTAAATTAATGACCATGTCGGGTGGCTAATACCCGATAAATAGGCAATTAACTTTGATTGAACTTAAAATACTGACTAAAAGTTATTAAATGAGAAAGACTTACGATAATATGCAATGAAAATAATGATTGTAAATCAACTTCCCCTAGCTAAAAGGGAAAGAACAATTGAATACTCGATCGAATAGTACTGATTTTCGGTGGTTTCTTGAGTATTTTTAAAGCTTATTTTCTACTTCTTCCATTGAAAATAATGTTAAAATCAATTTACTTTACTAATAAAATAAGGCTATTGGCAAGGGGCAACTAACTCTAAACTTTCGAAAGTATTCAGAAATACTAACAAATACTAGGGAAAAACTACGTCGTATTTATGGTCAATTGATCGAAGAAGCCTGGTTGGGAAAGCATGGAACACAAATGAATTCTGTCTTCTTTAAATTCTCAAAAAATCACTGAACAACTGTTTCTATTTCTAATACGTTTTAAACAATCATTGGGGCTCCCGCTTTGGTTTAATGGCAGAATCAGTAAGAGGCACAAATCAGGTATTTCCAAAACGGAGGAGCACTTTGTTTCAATTAATAACTGAGAAATGCCATAACAACCAAACTAGCAACCGTATCGTTGTTTGAGGAAAATCATGGATACTAGAAATACCACGGAATACTATTGCGGGACAATGAGTAATACTATCACAAATCTTAGAGTTGGTTACCCCTTGGCTATTAGAGAAGTCAAATTATGCTTGGATTGCTTGATTGACAAAATTAAAGAAAAAAATCAATTTATTGAAACTTTTTAACCAGAAAGGAATTATATAGATTAATTAGTTACATGCAATACAATAATATGCGATAGCATACAACAAATGCCTTAATATATGCAATATCGGGATCAAGTGTGTCCTAACTTTTTATTTTTTTTTTCCTAAGCAATGGAGGGGGGATCTGCTCAACAGACATCCTGGGTTGTCCAGGAAGTGCGGGGTTAGGGACCACCTCCAACAGCAAACGAGGGAGGCAGGACTACATCCCCGACCCGCTAAACCGTTTCCATTGCGTGTGTCCTAACTGTGAGGGATCAAGTGTGTCCATGTAGAGTATTTATCTTGGTTTATGTTTTCTATTCAATGGAAAATAAGAAATGAATAATTGAAAGAGTTTATTCAATTTCAACAAAAATAAAACTATGTTCAGCAATATTTTTACACGTTTTGGTTGGATATATTCAAAATTATAGATTTTTTCTCTTTTGAAAATGCTTAAATAATAAAACCTCTCTAAAAACCATGTATATAAAGTAACTAATATGAAATGTTACTCAAATTTAATCATCTGTCTAACGGGTCTGCTTATACATTTCGGTGGTAGTAGTAACAATGTAATACTATCTTCGAGAAAACTGGGGGGAATCATGTGTCCCCGGGGATCATGTGTGTTTAGTTTCCCCTACGGACGCACCATCATATAATTGTGCGACAAACGACTACAATGTGTGACAACAACATGGCATAAATCAGATGTTTAAGCCTTTCAAAGCTAGGATAATCGCCGAAACTAAACTCGCTGCATCTCTTGCTTGAGAATAATCGACGGACCCAATGAACGTTCCGCACGGTCAAAAACCTTCTGGATAGCGAATCGCCATCGACATTTGTTCTTCTTCGAAACATCTTGCTTCATCAAGGATTATTGAAAACATACCAGCTATGCGTTGCCTTCTACTTATTTCAGACTTTATTAAAGTTACCGTTTTAAATTGTTGGACGAGTGTGTGGGGTTGGAGAAAAATGCATTCAGCGTGTGCATACCCAGATTCACACCTCAGTGTGTCGATTGGTGAGCAGCAAGCCATGACTCTGCCTCTTCTGCTCGGATCTCCGTGGTGTTGCAAACGCATCCACGGAGTGTCGCTGTCATATCATTTCGTTCCGGAAATGAGCTGTCATATTCTTCTTCTTCATCTACATTACATCCCCCACTGGGACATTGTCGCCTCGCAGCTTAGAGTTCATTAAGCACTTCCACAGTTATTAACTGCGAGGTTTCTCAGAGTCGATGATACTTCTATTCCCAGGGAAGTCGAGACAATTTCCAACCCGAAAATTGTCTAGACCGGCACCGGATATCAAACCCAGTCACCCTAAGCATGGTCATGTTTTGTAGTCGCGCATCTTACCGCACGGCTATAGAGGGCCCGTAAAGCTGGTAGATCACTTTTACGTAGTGTTTTACTGGAAAAAGTTCGAGTTAGGGTTCTATGGATGTACTAACTCTTCATGAACTGGTAAACAATGGTATTTAGTTCGGAGAACACACGGAAATTCTTTTTACTGAACAACTTCTATTGATTGAAATGGTCTAGATTGAAATGGTCTTGTAGATAGAGCTAAATCCCGGGTTTGTAGCTTTACTGGTGATATTCTAGAAGCAAGACAAGGATGTGGCTAGGGCTCCGTACTCTTGGGAAAACAAAACAAGAACTGTATCGAAAACGATACTTCATTGCTTCTCAATAGTAATGGAGTAATTCGACATGCACTTAAACACTAAGGATACGGGGAATGCTACAATAGATCTAACAACTGGTCGCAGTGGTACGCCCGAACAGGGAAAAAAGGAGGGCAGCTCTGAGCTGTCATATCTACTAAACAAATCGCAAAGGTCCAAGACATTTTTTTTGTTAGTTAAATCTTTACCGTCCCTGTGTCCACAAAACGATAACTATTGTTTGCCCGAATTTATCACGAGATCGAATAACTTCGTGATGTATGTCAATGTGCTTTTTTGTTGTTGTTTTTATTTTTTGAAGAAATACTTGATCAGCCACAGAACTCAATTTCATTTTGTGGGCTGTGGACTTTTCTCTCTGTTCACGAACTTCACAATCAACCGCAAAAATCCTGCGCGGGTAGCAAATCGCAGCACTTTCACTTGCGCAGTATTCCAGCCACTGACTGGTAAGTAGAATAATATTTTGCAGAGAATCCACGATACAGAACAGAGTGTCTATCACTGGTTTTTATAAAGATCTCCAATTTCGGCTGTTTTGGTCCAGTTTCGACTGTTCTGACCAGTTCAATGGACCAGCTTTGCTTTAGATTAAATTTTGATTGGATTTGGATTAAATTTGAATTGGATTTAGATTGGATTTGGATTAGATTTGGATTCGATTTAGAATGTATCTGGATTAGATTTTGATTGAATTAAGATTGGATTTGGATTTGATTTAGATTGGATTTGGATTAGATTTAGATTCGATTTAGATTGGATTTGGATTGGATTTTGATTTGGATTTGTATTGGATTTGGTTGAGATTTGGATTGGAATTGGACAACAATTGAATTGTATTAAGATTATATTTGGATTGAGAACCCAACAAACAACGACAAGCTACAAATAAGCATCTAGGTTGAATTATTGTTTATTTGTGATCTTCGTGGCTGAATAAAATGGATGCTGAATAATTCGCTAGACAGATTTCATTTCAGCATTTAATCTAATTAATATTCGACATGGCCTATTTATTTGTTTACTACCTTGATTTGAAGTCGAACTAACGTTTTCGTTTTATCACATTTCAGCATATTGGGGAAGTTTAACAATATGCTGAACTAATGATTTTTAAAGTTCTCTGTTCGACTATGATGTGATGCTCTGAAAGGGTGGTCGAATTGAGTTTGAATAGTAAGTTAACCGTTGTCCTTCTTAGCCATTGGATTTCACATTTATCTGATCTATCGCACAGTGGTAAAAAACATTATGCTTTTCAGTTTGGAAGAAAATCTGGATTCTAGATCTGGAAAATTTGATTTATAGGAAAATAAATATAATGAATTATTTTCAAGACATGCTTTTTATATTCGTGATTTATTAAGCTGTCGGAACGAACAAAACTGCTGGAGCAATGAAAAAATCATGCATTCATGCGCAACTAAATTCACTAAAAGCCGGACATAACGCCGTTGAATAACGTCGGAAAATTATTGAATCTTTGATGTGTGGAATCCCAATATTATTCCATGATGCATGAATCGCAACCGTTTTTCAAGAGATTCTGAGGAAGGCCGAATATATATTGATTTTATTTTCATAAATTCATAAATAGCATTGGGGACGGATTTTATTTTATCGTTTATCGACATTATTTTTACGTATTTTTCCTAGTGTGCGATGGTTATGACTGGCTGAACAATGGTTGAAATAAAAATCTTGTACAGTTATTAACAAACTGTAGTTTGACAGATCGACTTATTGAATAAGAGTCACTTATGATTCATATTCAGCAATAAGTTTATTTATGTTATGCATTGAGTGAGCCATATCTAACAAATCAAGGATGGCGCAGATGACAACGTTACCGGCAGATGATCAAATGACAGCAGTTCGAGACCCGATTTAGGAAAATTTTAAAATGATCATATGAAAATATCAATTGCTTTAAAATACGTTCATTGGAGATCTTAATGATGTTACCTTCTATGTGTTATTATTTTCGAAGAATTTACATGTAGCTGAATTGAGGCTTAGTAAAATGCTTATCAAAGGTTTAACGAATCAGTTAATAAAGTTGTTTTTCAAAATGAGATATTGTAGTTGAATAACTTCGCCAAAATTGTGTGAACAAAGCTTGAACAGAAGTTGTGATAAGAAATAGTACAGACATAATTCAACACAGCGCTGAATTAAATCATCACACTGATGTTAGTTCAACTGGTGAATGTTTGTTGGGAATGGAATTGATTTGGATTTCGATTGAATTTACATTCAATTTGGATTGGATTTGGATTAGATTTACATTCAATTTGGATTGAGATTGAATTGGATTTTGATTGGATTTGGATTGAATTTGGATTGGATTTGGATTAGATTTGGATTGGATTTGGATTTGGATTGAATTCGGAATGGATTTGGATTGGATTAAGATGTGATTTGGATTGGATATAGATATGGATTCGAATTGAATATGGATATCGATATTCGATTTACCTTCGATTTAGATTAGATTTTGATTGGACTTGAGTTAGATTTGGATTGGATTTTGATCAGATTTGGATTGGATTTGGTTTACATTTGGATTGGATTAAGATTGGATTTTGATTGAATTTGAATGAATTTGAATTGGATTTACGTTCAATTTAGATTGGATTTGGGTTGGATTTTGATTCGATTTACATTCGATTTTGATTTAGATTAAATTCGAATTTGGTGTGGATTGGATTTGGATTATATTTGGATTGGATTTAGATCAGATTTGGATTAGATTTGGAATAAATTTGGATTGGATTTGGATTGAATTCCCAAGTAACAATTTCCATGCTTCTTGGATTTATCTAATTCTTATTGCAGACTTATGACAGCAATCACCAAGCTGATTTCTCAGTTTTATTGGCGTTCTTATTACTATCAATAAACCTCTCATAAATCTGCTTCAAAAAACTTCAAACGTCAAATGCCTATTGACCATATGAACATGTCTATGGTTGTGATGAAGATAATAAATCCAATTTTCAACGCTCGAATAAAGCTCAAATTTTTGGTCATAATGTGGTCAAATGAATAACCTCCATAAGAATGTTTGCATTGCGAAGAGTTTATGACGGTGTTTAATAAAAGCGAAAATTTTCTGATCAAATTCTATGATGACCATATTGAAAATGAAGTAGCATTTCGCAGTCAGTGAATTATTTCATTGAAATTCATGATTTAACGACATTTTCGCCGCGTATCATACTTTTTCTGATAAATAATTTTATTTATTAATAATTTAGGCAAAAGTACTAAGGGAAGATCCATAAAGTACGTCACGCAAAATTTGGCTATTTGTGGTGATGAATATTTTCGATTTATTTCCCTGAATTACGTTATACTGCCGGCGCGTGGTGTTCAACGTTAATTTTTCGCCAGCTTTGACCATAAAGTTAGATGCGCACTTCCTTTCAATTGTACTGAGTCGAAAAAAAAACAACCTAAAAAAAATATTTTTTTGTTGTCATCATCATAACTTCCACCAACAATCCATTTTGTTATTATTTTTCTGCAAAGTTTTGTTTCTCTTTTTTCAGAGCAACATTTTGACAGCTACCGCAGCCAAATTCCCTTTTTTTGCGGGTGGTTTAAAATAGGTTTATAGTGGTTATCTGGATTTGGGTTAGTATTTGGATTCAATTTGAATTTGATTTCGAATTAAATTGGTTTTGGAATGGATATAGGTTGGTATCGTGTTCAAAAGAAATTTCTTTTTCTATCTCAATCACATGTTAAATTCCGTTTACTGAATCGGAAAAGTAAAGAATCGAAACAAAATTCTTACAGCAGTATCCACATGAAAAGAACAAAAAACAAAATTGGCATTTGTAAGGTTCCTACGCAAAGTAATGGGAGCTGTCACTTTACTTTCGGAAAAATATTCTGCTCGATTATTCCGTAAGTAAAAGTGACAATTTGTTCCATGCAAAATAGTTGTCAAAATTCCTCTTGGTAATATTGAACAAAATTCCGTAACCTCTCTCAAAATTCCTCTTGGTAATATTGAACAAAATTCCGTAACCTCTCTACTTTTTAAGTCGATACTGGCCTTATGGATTGGATTTAGATTGGATTTGGGTTGGATTTGGATTGGATTTGAATTATAATTGATTGGATTTGGGTTGAATTTAGATTTCATTAATTTGGATAGTAGTTGTATTAGATTTGGATTGGATTTGAGTTAGATTGTGATTGCATTGGACTTCGTTGTATTTGCAAAAATCTCTGCAATTTTATATTCTATTTCTGGGTGTTTGCCTCTGTCTAGCATTCATAACTCCATCTTTCTCGGATAACGAAAAAAGGCCATAGACTTCGTAAAATTGTTTGTTCTCTAGTCACCAACGAATCCATAGATTTACCATATCTTATTCCTTGAATAGATTTGTGCTACAAAATAGGATTAAAAGTATGAATCAAAATTAGTCCTTTGCGACCCACCATTGATCAATCCACGACTCCCCTTGGGGTCGCGACCCACAATTTGAGAACCCATGCTCTACAACAATAGAGAAACTGATTTGACTGTCCGTTTCAGAGCAAGACACCGCGTCCTCAGAAGGATTCGATTCCGATACGCTTTTCTTTGTAGTCGGCTTGACAGTGTATCGACGGATGTCTTTTGCGACCTGTTACATTATTGATATAATGAAAACAAAATTGGCAGCAATTAACTTCGCTTTGGGGATAATTTCCAATCAGCCCGTAGACCATTATTTCATCTTCTCGGATAGTCTTAGTTCTATCGAGGCACTCCGGTCGATGAAACCTGTTAAGCACGCATCTTACTTTCTTTCAAACATAAGAGAGCAGATGCGTGTTTTTGATCGAAAGATCATTCAAGATTACCTTTGTTTGGGTCCCATCTCACTGCTCAATCTACGGCAATGAGAAGGCAGACTCGCTGGCAAAGGTGGGCGCACAGGAAGGTGAGGTTTATGATAGACAATTCTCGAGCAACGAGTTTTTCCCATTAGTCCGTCAGAGTACTCTTCAAAGTTGGCAAAGAAATTGGACACACAACGAACTTGGACGGTGGCTATTTTCTATAGTTCCAAAAGTTTCTGGGCGAGCGTGGTTCAGAGGTGAGGACTTAAGTCGAGGCTTCATTCGCGTGATGTCGAGACTTATGTCTAATCACTATTCACTAAACGCACATCTGTACAGAATAAACCTTGTCGATAGCAACTTATGTAGGTGCGGAGCCGGTTATGATGACATCGATCACGTAGTTTGGTCCTGCTCGGAAAATGACGCCTCCAGAGAGCAATTATTGGATACCCTTGTGGCCCGAGGTAAACAACCCTTCAGGGAAGCTTGAGGTGTTTTGGGAGATCGTTTATAGTTTTCTTTTTACTTCTGACATCAACATCTAATAGTTTCTTTTTTCTATCTTCAAAGTTTTTTTTTTGTTTAGTCTCTGCCTTTTTGTTCCGTAGAGCTCCATGGCTCTTGCCATCCGGAAGATGCTCCCAGTCGAACCATTCCTCGAGCATGACGACACGCCACATCGTCACTGACGCCAAATGCCCGGATGAGAAGCTGAAATTTCCTTATCCTAAATCCTAAGCCCCGTCCATCCCTAAACATTGTAAACTAACCTCGAGTCACCACGAGTACGCTGGCTCCTTCCCCTCTCTTATTAACTGTATAATAAAATGATATTGATTGTATATATCACAAAGAACCATGGCTCCGTAAAGTGTTATACACGCCTGAGCCTACCAAATAAACGAACTTGGAAAAAAAAAATAATGAAAACAAAATCCTGTCAACCAAAGCTATACATGCAATTTATCAAACGGGTAAACGTTAAACAACCTTTTCAAAGCAAATGCAGCCAACTTATTTGGCCAACAGCCAACAGACCTAAACCCTCACCTCGATTACATGGAATTTTGTTTTAGCTCCTATTTTTTTGGGTTTTAACAATTTGTTTTACAATTTCCCTTGAAATTCCTCTGGAAATTATTTAAGGAATTCTTCCGGAAGATCCTGTTGGAAATCTCAAGGTTTCTGCGGGTACTTCGCCTTAAATTTCTACACTAAATCAACTGAAAAGCCATTCAGGATTTCCCGAGAATGACTTCCAGGAATTCGCAGCAATATCTTAAAACAATAACCCAAACATTCTTCTAGGAATTCTCCCCCTATTTCTTCTTGGAAGAACATGGATTCTCTTAAAAATTCCGTTTTAAATTTCCCCGGAAATTTTTTCAAGAGCTTCTTCAGAATTCCCTTTATAAGTTCCCTCGAAAATTTCTTCAATAATTTTCCGGGAGATTGTTTTGGAATTCCCACAGAAATTTCTCAAGAAGTTCCAGGAAGTTCATTTTTTCATGAAGAATTTCGGAAGGATTTTTTGGAGGAGTATCCGAAGGAGTTCCCAAAGGATTTTCTAGAGAATTTTCAAAACTACCATATAAGCTTGGTTGGTTGATTCGTTATACAGCGTTTGCAAGAGCCGTAATGTAGGCAATTATTTATGATGTGTATCATACTAAGGCGAAGCCAAACGATTGCATCGAGAAAGGCATCTTCACCGCTAGGTGGATTAATCTGGGTTTTGCCTTTCTCGTACACCAAGGTGTAACGAAAAGGCTATATATTCACTTCCAAGACGATTTTGTGATAGAAGGTCCGGAGACCCATAATGTTATATACCAATCGACTCAGCTCGACGAATTGAGATGATGTCTGTCTGTGTGTGTGTGTGTGCGTGTGTGTATGTATGTGCACAAAATAAAACTCACTCATCTTTTAGACACTTATCATGATCCGATTTGTTTGCAATAAGTTGCATTCGACGAGAAATCCTGTCCTATTGTTTCCTATTGAAAATTGGCTAGATCGGACAATGGGATCAAAAGTACGATTTATATACAAAAAACACGATTAGAAATTTTCACTTAATTTTTTTTAGTATATCTGGTGTACGAGAAAGGCACAAACACCACTAGGTGGATCAATCAGGTTTTTTTTCTATACAAAAAACTACAGAGGTAAAAATGTACCAGGTTTCGCGTGGCGTAGACAAAGGAATTTTCCTTGGAGAAAGTCCACTAATTACGTAACGCAAAAGTTGGCTATTTCATCACCTCTCCCTCTATCTTACACTTTTTGAATGAATTCTCTAAAAAAATGTATGGAGCGTCGTAGATCTCGCAATCTCTCCCAACTAAGCGTTGCGAAATTTATGGATGTTTATTTCAATCGTATGAAATCCTTTAGATGAAATTGTGTTTTCGGACTGTGTTTAGGTGTAAATCAATCTTCTATTTAATAAAAATGAAATGGTCTGTGTTCGTATCCGCATAACTCAAAAACGGCTGGATGGATTTTCTTCATTCCTTAATATTTTATATTGTTTGATATTGTTTCCGACGGGTTTATATGATATTTCCACATCCGGAATTTCGCGTAAGATTGAGTAAATCGTGAAAAACTAAAATTAAGAATCGTATGGAAACTTCGCATGGGCAGTTCAGAACGCGCATTTTCGCCTACTATGCGAGACAACGTCTGTCGGGTCAACTAGTAGGGGAAGGTGGGTAGACTTGATCCCCGGGGAGACTTGATCACCCCCTGTTTTATCGAGAACTAAAGTAGTTTTGTTCCAGCGTATTTTTTTAGTATAGATCCTCTAGACAAATGACATTTATGTGGCGAGTTATTTTTTGGATTGACAAACTAATTTATTCTGCAGGGCGGTTTGTATGTTTTGACCCTCCAAAAGATTTTTTTATTGGCCACGCAAAATTTGAACAACTTTTTATAACAATGACCAAATGGTTTCATTTTTTCACAGCACAAAGCCATAAATATGCTTAATGATCTGTACTGATGAAAATGTCAACATTCCATCAAAGTTTTAGGATATTTGGATTTGAAGTTATTGCCTCAATATGGGGACACTTGATCCCCCATTATTCACTCATACAAAAATTTGGCGAAAAAATTCGAATAAATATAAATCTGTTCTCAGGCTTCTATTTTTTTGTACATTTGACAGATTTGATGAAGGATTGGCAGGAAAAATTATTTATTGCGTAGATATCGTAGAAAGGGGATCAATGCTCCCCAAATTTTAAAATTGCATGGGCTGTCAAATTCAATAACAAAAATCGTTCATGTATACGCACAGCAATTCGAAAATCACGCGTATTTTGAAAGAAAAATATTTAATATTAATAATCTTAATTTAAAATTAATAATATTATTAATCTGAGGGCACCTTTCTAATTTTATCAAAGCAAGTTATTGGAGAGGGATCAATTTCCCCCGAATATTTTGAAAGTCGATTTTTGACAGCAATCCAAAAAATCGATTGTGAGATCGAAGTAAGCCGTGCTCAAGCAACGTCGATATTTTCTGTCACGAAATTTCCAGCACGCAAAATTCCAGTTCCGGCTAGTTTCTCACCTCAAGTATGATCTTTTCAAGAACATCTTGTGTTAAATATCCGGAACAAATCGTTCGAAAGCGCCACAAAAACCCACTGGAAACCCTGAGAAGAATTCTGGAGAATCGCGTCTCAGAAGCGCGACGGAAATCTACACTATCTACATCTACAAGGGCGGAAAAATTCTATCAGGATACCGATGTGTCGTCGAAGGACAAGAATACTTTCAACAGCTTCGCCAACAATACCTTCTAACGGACTGCAGCAGAGTTACAACAACTTCTAGTGAAATCCAAACAGCTGCCCGTCTGTAGTTATCAGGATAAGTTGGCTAAGTACGCTTTTCCTGAGGGTGCTTAAAGCCTTCCCAAGCGTATCATGTCCAAGTTGAAGCATAGACGCGTAAGCCAACCATAAACCAGCTCACATTCAGGGAAAATGATGTCCAGGAATGAGATTTTCGAGATATGGGCAGTAAGTCAAATAATAACAGGTAAGTGGCTTCAAGCGAAACATAAAGGTGAGTTCAATTTTAATTTTACTTCACTGAATCACGAAATGGAACAATAGCTCAAAATGCAAGCTCTAGTTGATTAAGTGCCTTTCTCAATATAGTAGAGTAAACAATCTTTACCAAGCTATGCGGTCACCATACTTTATCTTATTTGGTACCAAGAGGCTATCGGCTTTTATCTGAAAAAAAAAATGAGAGTTTGATTGATGTTTATGCTTAAGTACACTTAGTATGGAGTCCAATAACAGTATTATGTATGCATCCTTTCTTATATCTTCAAATATTTTACTAGGTCCACACATTTTGTTTAATTCATCCACTTACCTAAAACTAACCGTAACCGAAGAATTTAGATTTTCATATATTCAGATGATTCTTCCCTCATTTCAAATCATAATTATTCTTCTTATTTGTGCTGTTTTCTTCCACCCACGAATATCAACTGTCCAGTTGTTTTTATTATTATGCTGGAGACGATATACGCTTTGTGCTCATTTTCCTTCTTTTTACTGCTTGTATTTTCGGCGAAGGCCTACGCCTCAAAGACAACTGCTGCCACCCTGAACTTCCACAATGAACTGATAATTTTAACGGATTTGGCCAGCTGTCTAACGACTTTGAAGGCAGAAAATTCTCAACACCCGTGGTTATCATCACTATTCAACTTCAGTTCGTTGAATTACATCTCATATTGTTATTGCCAATTCACATTATTCTGATATATATATTATTTACTTAAATTTTTTAATTAAATTTATCATATATTAAACAAACAAAAATTATTACTTACATTTTCTAAAACCGTATTCTTTACAATTGTTCTTTTATACATGTTTAAAATGTGGGCTATAGTTAATTCAATAATTATCGTGTACAATGATGATGCAATATGAAGATTTGGTTTAAAGACTAAATCATACAGTTTTCTGGTCGATGGACAATGTTTCGTAGTTTGTGGTGAAAAACATCGTTGACTCACTCCTCTTTTCTCTACAATGAACCTGGGAGATAAACGAAAATTGGGTTTCTTGATGATTTTTTTTCGTTTCTTTTCGCGAAAAATTCATCAATCCTATTCAACCTGTTCCAAATCCAATTCAAATTCAAGTCAAATCCAATTCTTATCCAATCATTCATTCCAAAGTCAATCCAATTCAAATGCAATACGAAGTCAATTCAAAGTTTAAATCAATTCCAAACCAAACCCAATTCCAGTCCAAACCAATTCCAACCCAAAACCATTCCTAATATACTCCACATTAAACCTAAACCAAATTCAATCCAAAACTAATCCAAAGTCAATCCAAATGCAATGAAATCCATTCCAAATCAAATTTTAATCCATTCCAAATCCAATCCGAAGCCAATTTTAATCTATCCCAGTTCTATTTTGAAATCTTTCTAAATACAATCGAAACCTAATCCAAATCCTTTTTAAATTCAATCCACATGCATTGCGAATTCATTTTAAATCCAATCCAATTTCAATTCATTCCTAATATGATTCAAACAAAATCCAAAATTGAATCAAATCCGTTCGAAACCAATCCACACCTAATGCAAGTCCAATCCAGATTTATTTTAAATCCAATTCTAATCCATTCGAAGTTAGAAATGTATCCTCAAACCGAACAAAAAATCACGTCGGCCGAAAAACTTCTAGCCGCACCGTGCTGCCAAAAATCCAGGAACTTATTTTTAGTATGGAAATAATTCTTCATCATTAATATAAACTGCTGGGTTATCCCAAAAGTACCGTGGCGCGAGTGATAAAACGGTATAAGGAGACCCTAACGACTACTCGCAAAGTGCAAACCAAGCGTCGGAGTGGAACTTTTGATCATCAACTGCGGTTGAAGGTCATTCGAAATGTCAAGGATAATCCCAACATCTCTGATTATGATTTGGCGAAAAAACTGAATGCTGATCGCTGTACAGTGCGGCGAATTCGTCTCCGGGAAGGCTAACAACGGCCAGATCCCGAGCTCGTAGGCTGTACGACCGACTGCTGACGAAACGCGAAGGGTGTCTCTTGCTCGACGATGAAACTTACGTGAAAGCCGATTTCCAACAAATCCCAGGGGTCAAATTCTACAAGGCACCTGCACGCGGCAAGGTTCCTGGTAAATACAAGTTCATTTTCGCAGATAAATTCGCGAAAAAATTCATGATTTGGCAAGGGATCTGCTCTTGCGGAAAGAAGACCAGCGTTTTTGTGATGAATAAGACCATGAATTCGGAAGTATACACCAGGGAGTGCCTTAAGAAGCGGGTTTTACCATTCATTAAGTCCCATGATGGTCCAGTTACGTTTTGGCCAGATCTAGCCAGCTGCCATTACAGAAAGGATGTGGTACAATGGTACAACAACAATGGAGTCCAATTCATCCCAAAAGAGTTGAACCCACCAAATTGTCCCCAGTTTCGCCCGATAGAAATATTGGGCAATAATGAAGCAAACTGAAGATGAAGAGTGCAGTCATCAGCGACCTTGGTCAGATGAAGAATTGGTGGAACCGGATGGCCAAAACCGTGACTGAAGGAGGTGTGCGCCGGCTAATGAGAGGTATTAACGGAAAAGTACGAGAATTTCTTCGAATTCGTGATGAATGATTTGATTCACATTTTTTCATGAAATATAATAAGATTACCCGTGTTTCTTTCTTAGAAAGTGTTTTGATTGAAAAAATGGTTTAAAAGATACACGCATTTCAAAGTGTCCCATTTCTAAATGATCTAAGCTTTACACATTCATTTTAATCAAAACGCTCATTTTTTTGTTAAATATCTTGGCTGTGCATATGCACAGCATATGTTTCGAAATGGACAAATTGATATGAAATTTGCGAAAAAGAATCCACGTGTCTTGGAGGGATGGATATGCAATTAATTGTAATCAAGTGTCGGTCTTTCACCGTCATTAGTCGTCTGAGTACACGCGACCGCTTACGTTAAAGGCAATCAAACTCATCAAATGCTTTAGCCAAGCAAGCCTTTGGCACAGCAGAGTGCGATTGAATTCGCATTCTATACCGTCCCGCCCAGACAGTTACTGGGCGGCATGGAGTGCGATCCTCTCGTTTAATAAACAATGTGCACTCGCTTGGCTGTGGATATACAATAGTAAAGCGCATGTGGAGATTGGACAAATCAAGCATCCGAAAGATATTCAATTTGCAAAAAAGAGAGCTAACCGCGGTGGAGGTTGGTACTCGGATTCTAATGGCTTTTCCGCAAACGTGACCTTTAAGTGGTCTTGTTGTGTAGGGGTTATCACGCCTATCTAGAGAGTAGGAGGTTGAGGGTTCGCGTCCCTCCAAGACACGTGGATTCTTTTTCGCAAATTTCATATCAATTTGTCCATTTCGAAACATATGCTGTGCATATGCACAGCCAAGATATTTAACAAAAAAATGGTTTTCGTACGGCCGAGTTGCCGAATAATATGCAATTAATTTTCAAAACGCTCATGTTATTATCTATGATACTGCCATCCGTCTTTTCATTACATCTTTTCAGAAACCAAGAAGTCTATTTATCGATCTTTGAACCAGAATGAAGAATATTCCGAACTATCGGTTTTCTATCTCTACAGCATAAATCCAAAACTAGCTGGTGTTGAAGAAAGGCCTCCTTCATCCAGGACATGCGAATTGAAACTTGGTGAGAGAATTCCATTATATATATTATATATATTTACCAAATTATATTGAAACCATATGATTATTACCAAACAAAAAAACTATCAGAGCACCCGATTGAAGCGATTTGGATAGGAAGAGTGGAATCGCCAACTTCCTATTGTTAACATCTCGTGAATAAAGGGCGGGCTCTTCTCCCCATCTATTGGGTCAATCTGGGAAACGAGGGCTAGGTTATATTATTGTATGTACTAACTTTCTTCTGGAAGGAGATTCTCTATTCATCCCGTGGATTCGCATAAGTGGCTCTGCTTATGGAACCACCCCACCCTATTTTGGCCCTTCATACAGGAGTTTGATGAAATATAAACAATAATATAATCATGATCAAATCGTTTGTCAGATATGGCCAGTGCTATCGGCAGGTGCCTTGCTACAATAGATGGTAGTATCATCATCATCATCATCATCAATCCAAAAAATCGATTGTGTATCAATAACAACAATAATTTAAGGACTGTCATACATCAGTAATTTTAAATACTATATTTCTTAGAGAGTCTGTGTGGAAATCGCGTATGTTTATCTATTTTTGGCTGTGATACATCGAAAATCAGAAAAGGGGATCAAGTCTACCCAGTCTCCCCTACCTAATAAATTTTCATTATTTCGTTTCAGCGTTAAGTCCCTTCTAACACCAAATGACTTCAGCTTATCCTTGAAAGGAGAACTTGTGATAATTTTCTATCTCTGTCCCTTTTTTCTTTGTTGTTGAGCTTTACGCTTTCGAAGTAGTCTTATTTCGGCCGGAGATACGGGTTTGACATCAGAACTTGAAGATTCACATGCGTACTTTTGCCCCACACGTTCCTGCGTACTTTTACCCCAAAGTCCCAAAATTTATTCAATAAATGGTTTTGACCTCTTGGAAAACCAATTGGATTGGTGTTCTGCATCATAAACTACTCTATACAATAGGTTATGGAAATGGTATAATGTTCAACTGATTGAACTTATACATATATGGTAATGGTATACAACCAGGTTTTTTTACACGGTTTGGTTTTTGTCGTTTAAGACCTTTAGCGTCAATGAAGCAATGAGTTAACCCCATGAAAAAATTCACAAAAAATCAAAGAAAATTCAGGGGGTATTTAAAAAGCTGTGAAAGTTCAGGTTAACCGAGAAATTAATGAATTCCAGCCGCGTAAAAAAAAACCTGGGTGTACTAGTTGCGGAAACACAATTATTTTTAGCAAAATAGCCAGAAAATTATCCAACTTAATATCTCCCTTGTTGTTTATCAAAATCTTTTACAATAACACATGACAATAGTTGGCCAGAATACCTATCAAATTGATGTAGAGCTGCTAATTTATCTTTTTTATAACTTCAAAAAATCTAAAACGTATACGTCTATACGTATACGTATAGAGTATACTCTTACCCACGCGCACTCTTGCCCTATTCTACTCTATTCCACCTAGCAGGTGTAGGAGCAATCGTGCATTGATGAAAATAGCATTAGTAGGTGAATATTTACATTCATTCAAATTTATACATTCATTAATTCAAAAAAAGAACTGAAATTTGCTTTGAAACATCTTCAAATTATCTGAAAGTCACATAATACATAAAGCATCCTAAAAAGGATGCAAGATCTGGATGGAAACGATGGAGGAGCATGTGGCAAGCAGGCCTAAACACCCTTCTCCAATCGGTTTGATGCTAACGGGCATGCTATCTACCTGGTGTTGCTAATGAACATGCAATCTGGTGCTAAACGATACTCATCAATTCTACCATTCTCGTAATACACTCGTAATTCAAAACGGCTTCAATAGAAAACCAATTAACACTGAAAAATACTAATCAATACTTTCCCTGTCAATTCGTTTTGGATTGTTCCTAATTAATTACCGTATGATCAACGCTAAATGAATTTAAATCCGAGATCAATAAACGCCAGCCAAAGCCGATATAACTTATTTTTCCCGATTTGTGCGCCGCTTCCACCATCAATTAGTGCAACATGAGTTTCGATCGGTTTTTTTACTTTTCGCTCTTATTCCTGCTGATCCCGCGCGAGCTCTGTAACTGACACCCACCATCGAACCACTCTGCGTGTCGGCACTTTAAAGTTTCATAATCCAATTAAGTTCCTGACGATGCTTCCATTCTTGCTGCGGGATCGAATGAGCAGAGCACAGCATAGCAGAAGCTGCACCCGTTGGTTGGCAGCGCGCGACAACAGCAGCAGGTTGTTGGATTCACTATTTACTGGTGCAAGCAAAGTCAGGGGAAGGGAAGGAAAACTGTATTGAAAACACGATTGAAAGCGAAACCGATGGTAATTTATTAATCGAAGCATGAGTTATCATTTGTGTCCCGTCCATCAATTAAATGACTCTGTGTGTTGGTAATCAATTTGAACAAATCGTTGTTTGCTGATGTCAGAGCAGTTTTTCTAGGTTTATGGGTCTCAAATCATGTGAAGAGATTTTTTTGCTTTGTAGCGCCATTCATCCAAAAACAGTTGCTGTCAGTACTGTGCTGCTTAACCGAATCGGAACGTTTTCTTCGGCCACGATACCCTGCAGTAGCAATTCCCTTTGCATGTTTGATATGTAGAATATTTAACGAAATGGTTTACAAATAGAAGAAAATGTACAGCTTTCGTTCCTTTATCGCTGAACGAAATACACGTAATGTCGGTTTCGGTGTCGAATCCCAAGAAGCACATACGAGTGGCTAAAGGTTGCAGAATATAAGCATACGAAGCGCAGCTATGCATTTGCTTTCTGGCTTTCTGGGCTAATATATTTTCCGTGAATGGAATATCTGAGAATGAGGTTAACAGGTGTATAATATGTAGTTAGGTTGTCGTCATTAACTGCATAAATTGGTAATGACCTAAATTACTCATGACTGCTGCAGTGTTACAACTGGATTTTTTCACCATGCCCAAAATGCATTTCAAAAGTTCAATAAATTTCAGCTAAATACACTTATGCAATCAAAAATGCAATCAGCGGATCAATACAATTAACAAAAATATGAATGTTACAAATGGACGATAATGCGCTTCAAAAGATATCAATCAAACAGTTCTTTAGAATTAATTTAAAATTTAGATCAGTTTCGAGAAGCAAATGCCTGCTCCCCATTTGATTTCGTTAGACAAAATATTATATGGTTTACAAATCATTTCAAAATAAATATCCTGAAAGTCCAACGAAGCTGAAAGTATTTAATGTTATGCTCACAACCTCTTCGACACTAGAGCGTGCGATATTTGAGTTTGTCAAAGAATCTTGGCACATAGTATCTGCACAGCACGGGCCAGTTAAAATTTATCGATGCAGGGACGCAAGCATACTGCAAGGTTAACCTTAGGGGCGCGATATGCTTCAGTAGATGTGACCGAATATGATTATACGGAATAGATCCAGAAAACAGAGCTCTTTTACGTCATTTTACTACTAGTTCACTACCAGAAGGATGGCAATAACAACAATACAAAGTCTTATCCTTAGCTAGCTAGGTAGGTACTTACCTTGCATATTCCATCCACGCAGATTCCCCTGCCGCTGTTGTTGCGCCGAAAATACTCGGTGGGTTTGCTGCACGGCGTTCCATCGATGACTGTCTTGTTCAGCGTGGCGAAGTAGCGCATTCCAATCGGTTTACAGTTCAGCTCACATTCGGCATCGTCTGCAGAGGACATTGAGTGCAACAGAAAATAAGACTCACGTAAATTGTAGTTCAGATACCGAAAAGTAGGTACATATTGCGGGGGGAACCGATTTTGCGTTACACGAAAGAATATTGATGCTTCATTTTCGTTGTCTGAGTAAGCATAATTTATATGGTATTACAAGGTGTGCTTCAAATATCTTGTTCATTCATCGAATAACTACACCAGTACTCTGATCATTGGTAGTTCGACCTTGTGTTCGACTTTTTGACGTAGGACTTACGTCTCTCTTTACTATACCGGGTGTCATTTCAAAATATTCAAATCGACCGCGTTACGCTGTGTCATGGGTGTAAGCCCCTCAATCGACAGATTTCAAGTATGCCTTCCATGCCCATGCTTGATAAGACCCGAAAAACTTGTTTCAATAGGCATGAAACTGTTTTCAATGAAAAACATTGAGATCAAGAGAACCTATAAATATGGGTACCGCATAATTCTTACATCATTCCATTACCACGTTCTGATTGGTGCAGACACCAGCGAATGAGCAACCGCTGGGTCTGCCGAGAAACCATAAAATAGCGCAACGCGATTTTTTCCTTTCATTCTGACCGGGACAAGCGAAGCAACCGCATCATCGATTGAACAGCACTCACACCTTTTAGCAGGGAATGAAGTCTGCACCGACCGCTTTTTCGGCTCGACACCATCTAAGCGACCATCATCAGCCGAAACCTAGCCAGTACATCAGCAGTCCACCCTACAGACCCGACAAAGCAGCAATGCTGAGCAGATGCCGGCAGCAGCAGCAGAGTCGAGCCGAGACCGGCCGGCATCGGTGCTGAGCCGAGACAGGCTGAAGAAAAGCCACATGATGCAGCATGTATGTCCAAAAAACAAACGGTTCTTCAGAGAGCCAATAATAGTGATCAATATCAATGCTTTCAATACCCTTCGGGATAGAAATTGCAGGGTTGTTACGGAGATCCTGAAATATTTTCCGTGCCAAATCCGTGCCGACTAAAATCAAATCCACGCCATTTCCACGCGACATGAAAATCCATTCTGCGCCAAATCCGCGCGACTCAAAATTAAATTCTAAGCAAATACACGTTAAATATCAATGTTAAATATTACGCTGAACATTACAACAATTTAGTGAACGTCTTTTTTCGAGTTCGTTTTTATAATATTACTGATTTTAAGTATATGTTTTAACTTCAACGTTACACATGTTTGTACAAAATTGAAAATAGGATTAAGGAAAAAGCAGTTGATATAACAACTCATCTAGATGGTCCTTATTGGAATTTCTGAAGAAGTCGCTCCAAAATTGTCTGCGGATGTTTCTCCGAGAACATCTGTGGAAATTTCTCCATTCTTGCAAATGGTTCCCCGGAAATTTATGCGGAATTCAATTTTTTCATAAATTTTTGTGAATTCCTCAAAAACAACATGCAGGAAATTTTAGGAAACTGTATGTGGACACCCCTAATTAATTCCTACAGAAATCGCTTGGGAAATTCTAACAGAAATTGGTTGGTGACTTCCTGCTGAAAAACTTCCGAAAAATCTGTTGTTAAATTTTCAGGATTTTTCACAGAAATTCTTGTGATCATAGCTAAATAAACTTCGAAGGAAATCGCAACGTGAATTCTTGCGGGAATTTCTCGGGAATCTCCGCAAAAACTCTTCTGGGAAAACATTTTCAAAAATTTTCAACAATTTTTTTTCAAAATCAACATCAAAAACAATTTCTGCGGAAGCACTTAAAAGACGGGTGTTCATGTCCCTCAACAGACATGTTTTGAATGCGCCATGCTTCAGAATGATTTAAAAATGACAACAAGTGGCGCCCCTCTCCTCATAACATTTGTTTAATCAATGAGTGTAACCATGGAATTCAAACAGGGTTTGTTAATATCCGAAAATTGATGTTAGTAAATAACTACAAACGTTAATTTTGTTCTCGAAAACATTTGCTAACGAGAATAAAGCCCATCTAGATAGACATAAAACTAATTTTCAAATTAACGTCCTTAGATATAGAATTTCATTTGTTTAAATACTCCTAAAACTTAATCCGCACAAAGTCCTAAAATCGTTATGTAAATCCGCGCCGAATCCGCGAAAACCGCAAAATCAGCAAAAATCGCGAAATCCGTTTAGTCGTAACAACGCTGAAATTGCACTTGGGTGCCAAATCCAATATTCAAGAGATAACATTTTATGCGTGATTTTCATAAATCTAGATTGCTTTGAGAATAGGTCGTATGTGCAAAAGAGGGATTCTCTTTGATCACGCTCTCTTTTGCTAATAAATCGGCTAGTTTTGCATGTTTTGCTACGATTCCACTTCAGCATGATAGACAAAGCTATTGTCTTTGGATATCTGCCAAGAAATTCTAAGTAAACTTTTGTATAGTTTCGTAATAATCGAAAGAGAATAGATCCAGAGAGACTCTCTTTTGCACATACGACCTATTTTCAAAGCACTCTAGAAATAGCGTTAAAACTAACAGTGGATAATTTTTCTGACTTAACCGCGAAGTGGACGAAGAACTTCACTTGACCATGTCTTTAAAGATTCATAAGATGTTCAAATCTTTCACATAATCTTATTTGGATAAAAAACCACCGATAACAGCTCAAACATTAATAAACTATCAATCGAAAAATATGTAGAAAAACATTGTTTAATACTGACCGCACACAAACCGAACGTGACTGAATGATCGTCCCATGTTATGAATTCTAAATCTTATCACCCGAAATCCCATGTCCGGGTGTTTCCTTCCTTCTACTACTAACAATGTTGTCTCAGAAAAGAACACCCTACTTCCCACCTGAACTGCAATTCTAAGCTCGCTTGCCCGGCTTATTGGCCTGTATCATGCGGAAAGTCCCGTTAAGAAATAGACGCCAGCAGCGAGCAACAAGCGTAAAAAAGAAGAAGCCCTTTTCGAACGCGTTGATGATGATGACGCTTTGGCTGACAAAGAAGCGGGATACAAGACACTAGCTGATTGGTCCACCAATTGGGAAGCAGAGAAGATTCAAAATTAAGTAGGTATAAAAGAAAAGTGCATTCGCTCGCAAAGCATTCAGTCTTTTTTATACCATCACTAGAAATTCGCGGTTATTTGAAAAGATCGTTTTCTTACTTTTTGCACTTAGCCGAAGCAAACAGCCTGTTTCAAGGCTCTAAGAGTTAAAAATAATGTTCTCCTTCAGTCGCTATCACTTTGGATTAGAAGGCCCTTCAGTGGAAGGGCTGAGATACAGTCTACATCCCATGCTGAGCCAACTTGTGGTTTATTTCAGGCAGTCCTTCAGTGGGAAGGTTGCCACTGTCGAGGCTAATATTTCGTGACCGGCCAGATCCTGAATTTTTTCTGATGATTTTTGTTCGAGGTAGATTTGATTTCTGTGTCGGTTTGATGAGAAGATTACTCCAAGGAATGGTATGCAACGCCGATTATTTATCCAAAATAGTTGATGTGAGAAATTTGGACATATTATGTATCTTAAAGGCATTGTCAAGTCAAGTCCTACGTCCACTTAGCGGTTATGTCATAGACATTACCCACTGTTCGTTTTTAAACATCAATGTGGGTATCAAACTACATGGTTGTTAATGGCCATAATAATGCAAATATTTTTGATGTAGGGTTGAATGGTCTAAAATCTACCAAAGAGAAAATAGCCCATCGAAATCGTTTACACTACATTTCACAGCGAATGCCCTTATTACAGTTTTACTTTACATTATCTATTCAATACCGAGTTATAAAAACGAAAAATCTGCTCTCGCTGGCCTTCCATGTAAAGATCTTTCGAAATTCATAGGAAAGTTATCCCGTGTTTACAAAGGATTTTTTGCGAAAACTTAAAAACAAATCTCTTATATGTTCAGAATAATTTGAATTGTGAAAAATTACCCTTTTAAAAGAGTTAACTTTTAAAATTCCACTGAAATTAAAAAAGAAACCTTGAAAATTAGGAACATGTTTTGGTAAAACGCCCGATCAGGAAGGTCCGAAGAACCCACAAAAATCTCATATCTGAAGCTACTAACATAAACAACAATTTTATAATTTCCTAACATTCACGACCAGTTTTATAACGCTACTCTTACGATTAGTGATTGTTGTAAAGAGCAAAATGTGATGTTTTAGTCACCAAAAAGTCTCAAAAACTTTCAAAGTTGTTGGGCAGAAAAATAAGTAATTTTTTGTTGGCACTTGGATCGACCGAATCCCGGCCAAATAGGGGAATTTCTCTGATTTCCATCTCACTGAACATATGTCAACATGTGTGGTCACTGCTAAAAAAACACAAAAATGAGAAATAAATATCAAATACCTTTTCATTGCTTTGTTTTTGATGGGATGAGCCATGAGATGAAATCCAGGAGCATTTCCCCTATAACTTTATGTCTTTGTAAATTTATGTTTACCTTTGATAAATGCCTCCCAAATGTAACGCTTATCCTGAAACGCTTGGTTGTTGAAACTAGTGCACTGTTGCTCACGAAAATCAACCGTTGGGATTGGGCAATCCTGTAAGATGAAAAAGTATTTAAAAATGAAACATTTGTATAGATTAATTACATTCACCTGTTCATTACACAAATGATACCGCTTAACGATACCTATGCAATCGTAGCTTTCCACTGCTGGTCTAGGGCTTTTCTTTCCATTGATGTACCTGCCCGAAAATAAAAGAAACAATTGTTACACGGTTTCATAATAGGGTATCTGTTCCATTATTAATAATATGCTCCTATATCAATAACATTAGCAAAACAGGCAATTTAGGACCAATTTGTGTCGTGTTTTGTTGTTATCCGGCGTGCTCACATCACAAAAATGAGAAATAAAACAATTTGCGCTCCAATTCTTTGTTTTCGGATGGTATTAATTTGGGTACATAGTATGAATTCAGGGAGCAGTTCCCCTACATCAAAGTAGAGGAAAATTTGTAGATCACGATTATTTCCCAGCACCAAATACGAATTAAATCATCTTGTCACAAACATCCCGTACGGATATTGTTCGGTTCAATTACCAGCACGAGAACGTACGCCTTTATGCATCCCGGCTGTCAGCTGGGCGGACAAGATGTAACGTCGGGATGCAACAACAAGCCGCCCAAATGAGCCATCAACGCGAGAGAAGATAACGTGTTGAAATATAAAGTGACAGCTGATGGCGAGTGTAATCATGATTCCGATATGACTCCTTGCCATCCTCTCTTGGCTTAGTTATGTTGCGTTCAAGTAAAATCTCCTACTATCAGACTGAATCGTAAAATCTTTACATACAAGGGGCAAACGACCTAAAAGGCAATATCATCGGTAGGTGATATTTTTTATTCACTTGCATTCCCCGCTCAAGCAACCCAAATATGACTTTCAAATATGCCGAATTGCTTATTTCTAACGATTTTGCAGAAACTCTTTGAATTTTGCTCCCTTCGTTGGATTTTACAAACACACTGACTCGGAAAGATATGATAACATAATCGGAGAGCTTCAAAAACAGACTTGCTAAGAGCTCTCGAACGCCATAGAGCGCTACAATTGGATATTCCTTTCTACCGACGAAAACGCTGCTAAGAGAGGATAATGCTGAATTTTATGAATGACAGTACGATGGTCGGAAGGTACCACCGGATTATGATTATGCTTCTGACCTTTTGTCAGCACATTATTGGATACTGGTGGCGTTCCTCGCGTAATGGAATGATCACGAGAACAGCGCAGCCGGCGAGCGGGACGGGAAGTGACGGTGAAAATCTCAATTATGGCGCTGGTTAGGTATGCGAAGATAAACGAATGAAATTATTGAAGAAGTTATCACCCATGCTGGGCTGCTGCAGTTCGGCTCGAGCATGTTTTCGATTAAGTTGTGAGAAATTATGAGAATGGTAAAAGCAAGGGGAGAACATTCAATAGTGGTGACAAAAAACGTTGTCTGTCAATGTCACGAGCTTAATTAAATGTGACAGCAGTTTGTGTCTTTGGGATGAAAAAGGTTATTACCTAAATCGATCTCAATTATGTTAGATTCAAGATCTGTTATTTGAAGCATGTTGGCTGGATATAGTTGGTAAAACGGTGAGAGAGCACAAATATGTAGATCTACTATTCATATAAAAAGAAATTGATCTTCTTTTAATCTATAACGTTTTATGCTTTGTTAAATTATACTACATTTGTAAAAACCATAATTGAACTAATTAAATATGTTTAGTTTTCAAAATGGATCTATTTTGAAGCATTTCAATGCTGATTTCATATTATATCTCCTTACTTTATGAATATGTTGAATTTATTGCAAACCTTACTTTCAAATAAATTTATAGTCTTATTACTGCCGGCAGAATTATCAGAAGCATTCCGTGGAGTGAGGGAGCTCAAGTTTTTTTTTATCTTTCATTTATTTGGAAGGCTCATTTGCCGTGAAGAGTTACGGAGTCGAAATCAAATTCTTCTTCTTATTGGCATTACATCCCCACACTGGGACAGAGCCGCCTCGCAGCTTAGTGTTCATTAAGCACTTCCACAGTTATTAACTGCGAGGTTTCTAAGGATCTGTCTCATTTGGAGAATTAAACTGAAATTAAACTTAAAAGTGACATATAAATAATTATCAAATAACCCTGCTCGCAGAGCAAGATTACTGACAGATATCGAATCATTTTGCATCGATGTCTTATTGGAATTGCTGGGCAGCACCAGCCATACTTATTACCGGGTTATTTGCTAATTTTCGAACTGTCACGTTTAAGTTTATTTCTCCAAATGAGACAGACCCTAAGCCAAGTTACCATTTTTGCATGACATCTACGCGATGTTTCATATCTGTAACGGGATATACCAACTTTTGTTTGGGAGACAACAACGAGAGGAAGACATACGGGAGGGATTAACGACAGACATTGAAGTAGACAATAAGAGTAATACATTCGTAATGGGGTACAACAGACAAGGGGAAGGGCAGACTAAGGTTACAGTATTACATCAGCAACTTTCAAAAATTGGTGGACCAGGGACATGTACTCGAGATCAAGGCCCGACAACACTTCTCTAATAGGCTTTGGTTGTTTTCCTCGGACCAGGAGATGTTCAGTTAGCGCACACATGGGGCCACGATGCTCCTCGCACGCCCACACGACATGATCGATGTCCTGATAATCCTCGCTGCAAACACAGAGTGTTGAGCGATAAACGAACCAGTAGATTTCGTTAACTTTATTCCAATAAAAGGGAGTTACAAAATTCCTGCGGAATTATAAATAAGGTTAATGGTGATTCAATTTAGCACAAATATACTACAACTCACTTTTGGTGATTCGAATTCGCAATCGTTTTAACAATTCGTGTCGAAAGATTTCTCGTTATTAGTTACCTACTGATATTGAAGGGGTTTTCTATTATCAAACTTAAGATGTAAATCGTAAAAGGATCTCACCGCTGGTCTTTCGACTCTGATACGTGGATGGATTCAAATATTTCCCCACGGGCTTAACTATTCACCAGCTAATTAATTATGGTCATTTTAGTATACTGGATGATAGGAAATTGAATGTCCTCACCTTATGTTAAGAACAGCCTGGGAATGCAAGTTAGCTGTGTTTTCTAATTCCGAATAAGCGTTAGAATTCACTGTAAAATATATATAGATCAACAGATCCCATCATTAATTTTACAAATTACAATGATAGTTTGCGAGTTCAATTAGCTTTTACCTGATTTTGGGATAGCAATTAACTAGATTTTTAACAATTTTTGTGAGATATTTTGGCTTAAGTTTAGAAAAAAATTCCTTGGACGTAGTTCAGTTTGTCAACAAAGGCTATCTTGTTTACGATGAAATACAATGCACTGACCGCAGACTCATCTTCTGACCTTTCGTGTGGCAGACAATCCTCTTTCTGCGGTTTGGGTGTCGATACGTTTAGACGATCGCGTTCACAGGAGTGGGCACGATGGGGCTCGTCGGATCACTGGACGTGGCGGGATCAACACAGAGATTTCCTTCCGAGAGCCCCACTCTGAAATGATGTGCATTTGAAGTGTAGTGATTGAACAATAGACGACACAGGCTTCGAATGACGTCTCGTCCCATATTCAATTGCTTGAACCATGGACGCTTCGACACCTGCTGGCGAATTGAATACAGCCATCTACCCAACTCCTTATTTGTCCATTTCTGTTGCCAGTTGTTCAAGGTTTCCTGACGAACTATTGTGAACTAAATTCATCGAAGGTGATTTTCCTATCGTAAATATCACCTTCCATAGCGCCCACATTAGCCAAAGAGTCCGCTTTCTCATTTCCCAAGATCGAGCAATAAGAAGGTACCCAAGCCATGGTGATTGTGAATGACCGTTATGATAAAGCACTTAAAGCTTTCCGTATCCCGATAAGAAGATACGTTGAATGCTTCGCCGGTTTCATTGACTGAACAGCTTCAAAGGAACTTAGACTGTAGGTGAAGATGAAGTAGTGGTCAGGAGGTAGGGATGCGATTTGCTCGAGTGAATAGTGTATAGCTGGAAGTCTGGTATTTCATGAACCTCCTGCTTCATGGACAGATCAAAAGTATCAGAGGAACTGTAAGAGTCTAAGAAGTTAGCACGATTGGTGTCTTCCGAAGAAGGGCTTACCTCCAGCGTCATATACCAGTGGTAAATACTCATAAATCGATATTGGGGGTTTTGTTCGAGCAGCTTCTCGAAGTTGTCAATGACCAATGGATTGAGAACCTCACAACGGATAAGGAACCGGAGCGATAATTCCGCGAAACGATCTGTTAGCGGCAGAACACCCGCAAGTACTTCCAGGCTCATCGTATGAGTCGAATTCATTCAACCTAACGCGATACGAAGACAGCGGTACTGAATCCGTTGAAGCTTCAACATGTGTGTTTTTGCCGCGGACTGAAAACAGAAACTACCGTATTCGAGGACCGACAAAATGGTACGTAAAAAGATCTTCGGGATGCGCACCCCCCATGTTCCCGTGATTGTTCGCATGAAATTGATTCGTTTCTGGCATTTTTGTGTCAGATACACAATGTGCTTCCCGAAGGTGCATTTCGAGTCGAACCAGACCCCAAGGTATTTAGAAGACATGCTATGAGTGATTGTCTCACCCATCAGTTGGAGCGGGAACTTTGCCGGCTTATGTTTTTTTGAAAAGACAACCATCTCAGTTTTCTCCGGAGATAATTCGTTACCTAGCTTCGTAACCTTCGTAAATTGTCCAGAGTATCTTACAAAAGGTCCTTGCAAATCAATTGTGGTTGGCCCCGAAACGGATACAACGCAGTCATCTATAAGCTGTCTTAATGAGCAATTCGGCATGAGACATTCATCAATATCTCTCACGTAAAAATTGTAAAGTAGGGGGTTCAATCATGAGCCCTGGGGGAGACCCATGTAGCTAATTCGTGAAGTTGCTGAGAGTCACCATGAGAAAAACTCACACGCTTCTCTGAAAACCAATTGTACAAATAGTTGTTCAAAATTGGTGAAAGACCACACGTGTGGAGTTTGTCGGATAAGACATCGACGCAAACAGAATCAAAAGCCCCCTTAATGTTCAAAAACACTAAGCCCATTTGCTCTTTTTTAGCGAAAGTAAGCTGAATTTCTGAAGAAAGCAACGCAAGACAGTCGTTCGTTCCCTTGCACCTGCGGAAACCAAATTGTATATCTGACAAGAAACTATTCGATTCAACTCATTTGTTTTGCCGGAGGAGAATCATCTTCTCCAACAGCTTCCGAAGACAGGACAGCATCGCGATGGGGCGATACGAATTATAATCTAACGCGGGTTTTCCGGGCTTCTGGATGGCTATCACCCTCACTTGCCTCCAATCATCCGGAACAATGTTGCACTCCAGTAACTGGTTGAACAAGCTCAATAGACGCCTCTTCGCGACGTCTGGAAGGTTTTGTTTAGCAAATTGAACCTGATTCTATCCATCCCGGAATTGTTACATGAAAGGAGAGCATGCGAGAATTCAATCATCGAAAAGGGGCGAACTATATCATCCTTGTCAGCAAAAGCATCATGTGACACTTGCTTCACCGGCACCGAATCCGAACAAACTTTCCTTGTGAAGTCGAGTATCCACCGCGACGAGATTTCACGATCTTAGTTTACGGACGACGCGTTGCGAATTCTTCTCCGGACGGTCCACAGAGTTTCCATTGAGGTCTCGAGCGATAAACCTTCAACAAAAGAGCGAAAATATTCACGCTTTTACACTTTGACCAGTTTCTTGAACTGGATCTCGAGCGCGATGTACCGTTTGTGAAGTACGATCGAACCGTGTTTCCGAAACTCTTTAAACGCGGCGGATTTCCTACGATAAAGTTGTGTAGGGGAGACTGGGTAGACTTGATCCCCTTTCCTGGTTTCCGATGTATCACAGCCAAAAATAAATAAACATACGCGATTTCCACACAAACTCTCTAAGAAATATAGTATTTAACTTTACTGATGTATGACAGTCTCTAAATAATTGTTGTTATTGATAAACAATCGATTTTATAGAGTGCTGTCAAAAATCTACTTTTAAAATATTCGGGGGAAATTGATCCCTCTCCAAGAACTTGCTTTGATAAAATTAGAAAGGTGCCCTCAGATTTTTTAAATATTTTCCCTTTTCGAATTGCTGTGCGTATACATGAACGAGTTTTGTTATTGAATTCGACAGCACATGCTATTTTAAAATTTGGGGAGACTTGATCCCCTTTCTATGATATCTACGCAATAAATATTTTTTCCTGCCAACCGTTCATCAAATTTGTCAAATCTACAAAAAATTAGAAGCCTGAGAACAGATTTATATTTTTTTGAATTTTTTTGCCAAATTTTTGTATGGAGAACTGATGTGGGATCAAGTGTCCCCATATTGAGGCAATAACTTCAAATCCAAATATCCTAAAACTTTGATGGAATGTTGACATTTTCATCAGTACAAATCATTAAGCACATTTATGGCTTTGTGCTGTGAAAAAACGAAAGCATTTGGTCATTGTTATGAAAAGTTACTAAAATTTTGCGTGGCCAATAAAAAAAACTTTAGGAAGGTCAAAACATACAAATCGCCCTGCAGAATAAATAAGGTTGTCAATCCAAAAAATAACTCACCACATAAAGGTCATTTGTCTAGAGGATCTATACTAAAAAATATGCTAGAACAAAACTACTTTAGTTCTTGATAAAACAGGGGGTGATCAAGTCTCCCCGGGGATCAAGTCTACCAAGAAATCTACCCACCTTCCCCTACACTCGACATCCCACCACGGACTAAGTGGTTCCCTACGAACCGAAGCTCCTGGCACTGGCCGGCGTTGTGCCCGAAGAGCGCTGTCAAGGATCAACTGGGATAGACACTCGTACTTTTCTCGTGGGGGAATTGCTTCTATCGACATTACGCCATCAATGATTGGTCATGGGAGGTGAGGTCATATGGGATGTCGATAGAAACAGATTGATCAAGTGCATTGGAAATCGAGACTTCGATCGGCAAATGATCACTACCACGGGGATCTTGGACCACCTTCCAAGCTAGGATAGGATGTGCCAATTAGTCATTAAAAATCGTACCGATTTTCTGTCAAAATCGTACCGGTTGCTGATTGGGTGAAAATGACAATCGATTACTTCGATCGGCGGTATCACATTTTCAAAAGAGCAGCTTGTTGTTACCTTGGCCGTGTTGCTGGGAAATTAAATTGAAATTTATGACAAAATTCGAAAGTTTGTTTTTTGATTTTTTGGGCAAAATAAATTTATGCTAGCCTGCAAAATATGCATGCATGATTCTCAAGGGTTATGCTAATTTGAAATACTCGATTTGAAGCATTATTAAGCAAATTTTTACCCTTTTCTCTGTAAAACTCATCTAATTCCTTGTAAAAACATTTTGCTGATAGTACGTAGCATCTTTGATTACGAAATATGGAAGAAATGAACGATAAACATTAATTTTATACGTATATTATTCAGCGGATTTTGCATAAAAAATATTCGGAAGCACTGGACACCACCTCGTCGAAGCAATCGACTGAGGAAACAACAAGGCAGTCACAATTGAATTGTCACATCCTATCCTAGCTTCCAAGTACAGTTCAATGACAATGATCTCGAACAAATGGAAAGATCTAGACGGCTATCTCTTGCTGAAGGAGCCACTCGTGTAACTTCTCCTATGTTCAAAATTGACATATTGAAATCGTCGCAGAGGTCGTATATCATTGTTGAACGGTTGACGTCGTACAGTTCCCCCCAGCCTGTTCGGTGGGAGTGAAAATCTCCCAAGAGCAACCGTGGCTCGGGCATAACCGAGCAGATGTGCGAGAGATCTCTACGAGATATACGAGATAGATCAGAATAGGAAGAACGGCTTTGACCATGTTCTTCACGGGGTCGGAAGCATTAAAGAAGTTGAGAATGAGTTCCACGATGCCAGAAAGCGTGAACATTGGAGCGCTCGGGTGTTGTTCCGTTCGCTCTCTTATGGCGAAAAAGCGAAAAACTTGGGACATCAGAGATTTTTTATGTTCTCGAAAGCGGCGGAAACTCTCGTTCATCCTGATGTGAAACCACAAAAGTTGAACGTTTTTGAGTTCCACCTGCGTTTGATTTGACCACGTTGGAATGGGGTTCACTTTGAGGCTGTTTTCTAGGCTTTTTCGAAGGACGCTGGCCTTGTTTTGCACGTTTCCTCGTTGAGCATTTGAAAACAAAGGCCCCATTTCCAACTTCGGAGTCAGAGCTACCTTGATCGTCCAAAGGAAGAGACGAGTAGATGGTGTCAGAATCGACTGGCCGATAAGATGCGCGGCTACCAAGCAAAACCGTTCTGAGGGTGGCTGGGTTCGATTCCCGTTGCCGGTCTAGACAATTTTCGGATCGGAAATTGTCTCGACTTCCCTGGGTATAAACGTATTATCGTGTTAGCCTCATGATATACGAATGCAGAAATGGTGACTTGGCTTAGAAACCTCGCAGTTAATAACTGTGGAAGTGCTTAATGAACACTAAGCTGCGAGACAGTAGTGCCCCAGTGGGGGATGCAATGCCAATGAAGAAGAAGAAGATTCCCGACCAGTAGATAGTAACAGATTTATATTAGAACTTGTTATTCTGTTACAGCAGTTTTTTTTTTATAACAGCGGTTGTTATAAAACATGTAGCATTGGTAGTTAAAATAACAAACATTGTAATAAAATCTCTTCTAGTTTTAACAAAAATATTACTAAATATTAGACCGAAGAGGTCTAAGGTCGAACAAAACATAAATCAAATCATATGATATTTGTTGCTTACAACAAACATATTCCAAATTTTGTTAATTTCACCATATGTCTGCATGCTTTTAACATTGAGTGCATCGTAGTATCAAGTGAAATCGAAGCTTCTTTGTTTGAACAACTTGTTTAAAGAAATCTCAGCGTGTAAATTTATTACAAATGTTCAGCTTCTGATTTTTAAGAATTTAACGATAAATTGCACATTGACAATTATATTACTCAAATTTCCAGGGAAAAAAGAGGAATAATAATAAAATAAATTAGCAATCATTTGTCATAAACTCAAGAATTTTGTAGAACAACGACTATTGGAAACAGTATTTTATGCACTTAAAAGCTTGAAAATCACTTTAACATGGACAAAACGTGAACGGAACGAATCGCAATGTTCACTAGACTTCTAGAGCACACCCAAAGCTTCCGTATAGAGGTTGTTGTGATAGAAAGTAAGATTTTTTCCAAAAATGAAAATAGCTCAAAAACACTAAATCGACTTGAGCCACCTCCAGGGTTGTTCCGGGGATCCTGAAATATTTTCCGCGCCAAATCCGCGCCGACCAAAATCAAATCCGCGCCATTTCCGCGCGGAATGAAATTTAATTCGCGCCAAATCCGCGCGCCAAATCCACATCCCCACACTGGGACATTGCCGCCCCGCAGCTTAGTGTTCATCATTAAGCACTTCCACAGTTATTAACTGCGAGGGTTCTAAGCCAAGGTACCATTTTTGCATTCGTATATCAAGAGGCTAACACGATGATACTTTTATGTAAGGGGAGGTCAAAGCAAATTTCCAATTGGAAAATTGTCTAGGTAAAAACATTGGTAAAAACACAAGAACTTCCGGAAATTCTCTCGTAAATTCAAAGCGGAATTTCTGCGGATTTTTTACAGGCATTCCTGCTGTCATAGCTTCAGGAATTTCCGAGGAAATTTCGACGTGAGTTCATAAGAAAACTGCTCCAGAAGTCCCTGCACAAATTCCTTTGGTAATGCTTGTGAAAATTTCCTAATACATCGCTTTAGGAATTCATGAAGACATTTTTTGATCAATTCCTACTAAAAATTCCTAATCAAGGTGGAATTTTTAAATTTTGACTGTTGTTATCGCTACAGGAATTACCGTGAAAATTCCTTTATGAACTTATCCAAAAAAATGTACATCCAGATTTTTTTAGTAAATTTTTACCTAAAACTAAATCCGCGCCAAATCCGCGCGAAGTCTTCAAATCGTTATGTAAATCCGCGAAATCCGCAAAAATCGCGAAATCCGCGTAGTCGTAACAACCCTGCCACTCGAAATTTTATCCGAATTAGCTGGAAATTTGACACGAGACTTATTTAAGCATAAGAATTGTGATTCTGGGCTGACCGGTTGAATTTTTGATACTTTTTGAAAACATGAAGAGGTCTACTAAATATGTTATAAATAGAACAAAAATATAACTCGATAGGTTACACAAAAAGTGGTGAAAATAGCTTATACTATAACAAATTATGTTATTGAAAAGATTATGATTATCCATAATGTAGGCAATTAACTTTGTCCAGCTGTTTCAACGTTGAATCTCGGGAACTTTTTCAAATCGAAGTATGTAACATTTTGATCAAGCTGAGAAAATGAGCTTGCAAGTTTTCAGATTTTATTTTTATTCCTATTTAGAAACTAAACCTTTTCTTTGCAATTGAATTCACCTCAACGATTCATTATGAAAAGGTTCATCGTAACTGACTCTGAAATCTGCACTACGTGTGAACATTTGAGTTATTTTGAAAAATATATATGTTACAACGTCTGCAACAGATAAATCACATTCGTCGTTTTGATAAGTCAGCATGACCGAGGTCATGCTACTTTCGTCGAAATGTTACGCTGCTCCGTACGCTGCATTGTTGATGCGTCGAAATGTTGCATCAAGTTGAAACGTTTCACGCACATGCGACAAAAAAATGCAAGACTTACAACACGACGTAACAACATTTGCTGCAGAAAAACAACATAAAATGTTTTTCTTAACGAAAATCAGAATCTACAAGCAACAAGCTTAATTTTGAAATCAGTGATGAAAAAGTACAAGCAGACGCATGTTTTAAACTATTTAGTTGTCCGAAAAAACATTTTAAAGTACATTTTCTGCTAAGCGGTGTATGTGCAATATTTCCAGAGTAGTAGTTATGGCCGTCTTAGAGTAAGGAAGCGGCAGGAAGATTAGTCCGCAGAAGATGGTCGAAGGCCAGTGAATCGACCGAAACGTCCGGACAATCTGGCAAATATTTGTTTTATTTCTCGCCGAAAATCAATCGATTAGCAACCGAAACATAAAATCGCGGCGATCGATCCATTGCCATCAATATTTCCAACAATGATGTTACACCGTTTTGCTAAAAATTGACATTTTTAATAACACATTTTCATGTAGCTTTAAAGATATACACATTTTTAGTTGAATTTGATGCCATATGCTGTTGAAAACGGGTTTGTTTACAATTTGCGACATACACCATTTTGAAAAAGTACCCGAGGAATGTAGTTTCAAGTTATACTGAGGTTCTTCATTCTTCTTCATATTGGCATTACATCCCCACACTGGGACAGAGCCGCCTCGCAGCTTAGTGTTCATTAAGCACTTCCACAGTTATTAACTGCGAGGTTTCTAAGCCAGGTTACCATTTTTGCATTCGTATATCATGAGGCTAGCACGATGATACTTTTATGCCCAGGGAAGTCGAGACAATTTCCAATCCGAAAATTGCCTAGACCGGCACCGGGAATCGAACCCAGCCACCCTCAGCATGGTCTTGCTTTGTAGCTGCGCGTTTTACCGCACGGCTAAGGAGGGCCCCATTATATTGAGGTACCTTCGTTTTTTTCCCAATTCCTATCTACAAAAAATGTAGGCATTTTTTTCGGTTAAAATAAACATAACACATTATGTTATAATCATGTTATGACGATCATGAAATTTTCTTTCTTCAATCTTTGACAGAGAATTTATAACAAAAATATTACAAGTATTGTTATTTGTAACACATATTGTTATAATTGTGATAAAATTTTGTTATGACTAACTGGTCGGGTTATTTATTTATTTATTATCAGACTAAGGCCGGAGTGGCCTGTACTGCACATAAAAGTCTTCTCCATTCAGCTCGGTCCATGGCTGCACTTCGCCAACCACGCAGTCTGCGGAGGGTCCGCAAATCGTCCTCCACCTGATCGATCCACCTTGCCCGCTGTGCACCTCGCCTTCTTGTTCCCGTCGGATCGTTGTCGAGCACCATTTTCACCGGATTACTGTCCGACATTCTGGCTACGTGCCCGGCCCACCGCAGTCTTCCGATTTTCGCGGTGTGAACGATGGATGGTTCTCCCAACAGCTGATGCAACTCGTGGTTCATTCGCCTCCTCCACGTACCGTCCGCCATCTGCACCCCACCATAGATGGTACGCAACACTTTCCTTTCAAAAACTCCCAGTGCGCGTTGGTCCTCCACGAGCATCGTCCAGGTCTCGTGCCCGTAGAGAACTACCGGTCTTATAAGCGTTTTGTAGATAGTCAGTTTGGTACGGCGGCGAACTCTATTCGATCGGAGCGTCTTACGGAGTCCAAAGTACGTACGATTTCCAGCCACTATGCGCCTCAGAATTTCTCTGCTGGTATCGTTATCGGCGGTCACCAGTGAGCCCAAGTACACGAATTCTTCAACCACCTCGATTTCGTCACCACCGATAGAAACTCGTGGTGGGTGGCTTACATTGACCTCTCTTGAGCCTCTTCCTATCATGTACTTCGTCTTCGACGTATTGATGACTAGTCCAATCCGTTTAGCTTCGCTTTTCAGTCTGATGTAGGCTTCCTCCATCCTCTCAAAGTTACGTGCCATGATATCAATGTCGTCGGCGAAACCAAATAACTGGACGGACTTCGTGAAAATTGTACCACTCGTGTCAATCCCTGCCCTTCGTATTACTCCCTCCAAAGCGATGTTGAATAGCAGACACGAGAGACCATCACCTTGCCGTAACCCTCTACGCGTTTCGAAAGGACTCGAGAATGCCCCTGAAACTCGAACTACGCACATCACCCGATCCATCGTCGCCTTGATCAACCGTATCAGTTTATCCGGAAATCCGTTTTCGTGCATTAGCTGCCATAGCTGGTCCCGATCGATTGTATCATATGCGGCTTTGAAGTCGATAAATAGATGATGTGTGGGCACGTTGTATTCGCGGCATTTCTGCAATACCTGACGTATGGCGAACACCTGGTCTGTGGTAGAGCGTTCACCCATAAATCCTGCCTGGTACTGCCTCACGAACTCTCTTGCAATTGGTGTTAGTCGGCGGCATAAAATTTGGGAGAGTACCTTGTAGGCGGCGTTCAGCAATGTGATTGCGCGGTAGTTGCTACAATCCAGCTTGTCGCCCTTTTTGTAGATGGGACACACGACACCTTCCATCCACTCCTGCGGCAGAACCTCATCCTCCCAAATCTTGGTAATCACCCAGTGCAGCGCTCTAGCCAGTGCCTCACCACCGTGTTTAAACAGCTCTCCTGGTAGCTGGTCAACTCCAGGGGCTTTGTTGTTCTTCAGCCGGCCGATCTCCTCCTGGATTTCCTGGAGATTCGGAGCCGGAAGTCGCATGTCCTGCGCGCGTGCTCCTAGGTTCATTACCATACCGCCACCGTTGTCTGCCATATCGCCATTCAGGTGCTCTTCGTAGTGCTGCCGCCACCTTTGGATCACCTCACGCTCGTTTGTAAGAAGGTTCCCGTTTATGTCCTTACACATATCGGGCTGTGGCACGTGGCCCTTACGTGAACGGTTCAACTTCTCATAGAACTTTCGTGCGTTATTAGCGCGGTACAGTTCCTCCGTCTCTTCACGGTCTCGATCTTCCTGCTGGCGCTTTTCCTCCGGAAAATCGAGTTTTGTCTGTTCCGCGCCCGTTTGTATCGTGCCTCGTTCGCCCTCGTGCGGTGTTGCAGCAATCTCGCCCATGCTGCATTCTGCTCCTCAACTAACCGCTCACATTCGCCGTCATACCAGTCGTCTCTCTGATCCGGAGCCACCGTGCCTGGGGCAGTGGTTGCGGTGCTTCAATGGCGGATCGAATATCTCTCCAGCCATCTTCAAGAGATGCTGCGCCTAGCTGCTCTTCCGTTGGGAGTGCCACTTCTAGCTGCTGCGCGTAGTCTTGGGCTAGCCTACCGTCTTGTAGCCGCCCAATGTTTAGCCGCGGCGGACGACTCCGTTGATCACCGTCGAGAGTTTTGAGCGCAGGCATACTGCAACGAGGTAGTGGTCGGATTCAATATTCGCACTGCGGTAAGTGCGTACGTTCGTGATGTCGGAGAAGAATTTACCGTCGATTAGAACGTGGTCGATTTGGTTTTCCGTTACTAGATTAGGTGATTTCCATGTGGCCTTGAGGATATTCTTGCGGGGGAAGAAAGTGCTTCGGACTACCATTCCGCGGGAGGCTGCAAAGTTTATGCATCGTTGGCCGTTGTCGTTCGATACGGTATGCAGACTATCCGGTCCGATGACCGGTCTATACATTTCCTCCCTTCCTACCTGAGCGTTCATGTCACCGATGACGATTTTGACGTCCCGCAGTGGGCATCCATCGTATGTCTGCTCCAGCTGCGCTTCTTTCTCGTCGTCGGATCTCCCTTCGTGTGGGCAGTGCACGTTGATGATGCTATAGTTGAAGAAACGGCCTTTTATCCTCAGCTTGCACATCCTTGCGTTGATTGGCTGCCACCCAATCACGCGTTGGCGCATCTTTCCCAGCACTATGAAGCCGGTTCCCAGCTCGTTGGTGGTGCCACAGCTTTGGTAGAAGGTAGCCGCTCTATGCCCGCTTTTCCACACTTTCTGTCCTGTCCAGCAGATTTCCTGCAGCGCTACGACATCAAAGTTGCGGGGATGTATTGCGCTTTTTGCACTTTATAAGAGTTCTGCGAGATTTTTTTTCTCACAGTCATCTTTTTCTCACACTCAATACATTCAAAAAAGTTTGATTTTCCGTGTACAATATTTGTGTGTGAGTGCTCAATCTGAAAACAAATAAACGTCAAATCATGGCGGGAACTATAGATAGTAGAATCTATAGATGAGCGAAAGCATGGCTGAGTCGATTTTTTTGCCCGTGCACACGCGCATATGACGTCACAGCCCTTAACGTTTCCATTGAAATCGTGACGTCATGCTCGTTTGGAGACACGTTTGACAGTTCGTTTGGAGACAGTGGATTTATCTTCGCTCATCTATATATTCCACTATCTATAGCGGGAACCGATTTAGTGTACACGCTTACATGTGACTAACAAGTAATGGGTTATAATTGGGTAAATTTCAGTAACAAAAATCGATCAACCCGAAATGAGTGTGAGTGTGAGAAAAAGAAGCAGGCAAATCACAATCTACACATAACTCTTCAAATTGGTGAAATCGGCAATAATTCATCGTAGATTATCCTGTCGCAACCTGCGAAGCCTAGAGACTTGCAGTTCCATGTTCCAAGCTTCCAATCGTGATCCTTTATTCGTCGCCTAGGTCGTTGCCGATTGTATCGAGTCGTATTATCTTCTATGTCGTTCGTAATAGTTGTTTTTAAAGGCGGCTTTTTGGGCCTGCGCAAACCTCCTGTCTCGTCGGAGGGCCGTCGTGTCAGGGCTGTTTAGCGTCCCACCTAACACCAGGACTTGGGCTTGTGCGCTTTGAGCGGCACACGGTCGCTTTGGCGGAGCCTACTTGCGGATTCATGCAGCTTTGTATAGAGGTTTAACAGGGCCCACTGTCAAACCCCACCACATCCTAGGCAGGCGCCACAACTCGCAGATGGCCTGGGGAGGGATCGTCAAGCCCTTGGACATAGTCCCTGGTCGGGTTATGTAAAGTAAATTAAATTGTACATTTTTGGTACATATTTATCATATTAAAGCCCATTTTTCGTCATTGCAAAAAATAGCGTATGCAACTCGTTCTATTCTGCTGTTACGTATTTTTCCATGAATATTAGAAAATGTGAATTTGCAACTATTGAAGTCCCAATAGAATATCAATACAAATACAGATTGAAGGTTTTCACGGTCCTTTGCCACAGGAATATTCCATTAAAGCGAGGCGGAACAATTTCAATGTTCATAAAAATGAGCGTTTTTCAATTGCGTTTATTTGTCTTGATTTTTTTTTGATTATTATTATTCATAACTCTTGTTCAAATCGAATTTCATGGACATAATTAAAGCCTTGAAATATTATTCCAATAGCAAGTAAGCGCGATTTTGAAAAATCAAAAAAATCAGTAGCTCGGATGGTGAATTTTAAAACCCTTTGTAAGACTAGTAGTACATACATCAGTGTAAGCGATTCATAGTCGACTTCCTAGAAACAGATTAGTGTGTTAGAAGATGACGAGTTCTTCTTTAACAAGAAAAAATCAAAGTTGGTTTCCGGCGTAATCCACTTTTATCTACCACTAGCTTCTCATACGCAACCATGAATAGTATTTTAGCTGATTTGGCTGTAATTCAAATTATCGTTAAACGAATGATTTCATCAATAATGAGCATTAAATGCAACAAATTTTGTGGTTCTGAGGGAAAGTTTATACTATTCTTCTTTTACTATGCATAGTATTTCAAGTATTTCACTGCATCAAGTCATTGACTGCTTGTGCGTTAGGTGCGTTGCAACGGGTGCTGTGTTTAGGTTCCGTGACATGTAATTTTGAATCATCTGACATTGAAAAATATACGATTCTGTTTATGTCATGTGGTTTTATGTCATTTTATTGAAATACATCATCTGTAATATTCATATTTTTTTGGTGTGTGGTGAGTGAGAACTGTGAGTGAGAACTGTGAATTTACTCCAAGGCTATTGTCAGAAATGGTTTAGAAAAAAAAATCGCTGCTCTAGGACGAACTTTCCAGAATGACCATTTTTACGGACGTTCCGGATTATAAGGAAGGCCGTCTGGTGGCCACCTACGGTTATAGCAGAGTAAGAACCGTGGAATATCTCCAAAATCACCATCAGAAATGGTTTAGAAAAAATTGCGCTGCTCTAGGACGAACTTCACAATATGACCATTTTTACGGACCTTCCGGATTTTCCGGAAGGCCGCCCGGTGGCCACCTCCAGACATAGCAGTGTGAGAAATGTGTTTAGCTCAAACATCCCCATCAGAAATGGTTTGAAAAAATTGCGCTGCTCGCAGACAGACTTTCCGGAATGACCATTTTTACGGACGTTCCGGATTATAAGGAAGACCGTATGATGGCCATCTACGGTTATAGCAGAGTAAGAACTGTGGAATATCTCCAAAATCACCATCAGAAATGGTTTAGAAAAAAATGCGCTGCTCTAGGAAGAACTTCACAATATGACCATTTTTACGGACGTTCCGGATTTTCCGGAAGGCTGCCCGGTGGCCACCTGCGGTCATAGATGAGTGAGAACTGCGAATTATCTCCAAAATTATTATCAGAAATGATATAGAAAATATCGCGTTACTTTAGGATGAATTGTATAAATAATTCATTACTGGTCACTTTTCCTAGTGCACCTGAGCCATTTATTTAGCTATATTTCCCCGAGCATTCTATCGAATCACTTTTATTATCTTTCCAATTGATGAAGAACTAATTTTTTGAGGAATACATGGTGGTTTGGTGCAAATTGGTCAACTGACTAAAAAGATATCTCATTTTTACTCATTGTGTTGTACTTCAAGACTCTTATAAACCACACAGGCCACTTCGGCCTTAGTCTGAATAAATGAATGTTGTACTTTTCACAACGGTGCAAGTCCCGGAAGGTTAAGTAACAATGGATTAACCAGCCTGCTTTCCGACCATGTTAAAAAATATGTTTAAGCTGTAATCAGTGCTTAACGAAAGATATAGTGCTCTGATGGAAACAAATAGGTAAATATCCTCCTTTTCAGCTTCCGAAAGCCGATTCATTTGCGATACACATTGTAAGTAAACAAATACTTGTATTCAGTATTACACGAAATCCTTTATCACTGTCGAAGATGCTCTGTTAGAATATCCCGAAGCTTCCATTCAGCTTCATTTTCACATAATAAGTGAAATTTGATTGTTCTGATTTAAACCCAATTCATCACACCATAATTAATGCAACGGGGCCTCAGTAAAGCGCCAAGCCAGCAAAAACAGAAACAAAGGGAAGAAAATCTTCGCGCATTAAGTACTTTTAATATGAGTGATGCCTACATGTTGCCAGAACTGTGCTATCTCCTTTCTACGTCGAGTATTCCCGGATCGTTGTTCACACATAATTCTACTATAGCCCAACCAAATACAAAGAGACTGTGTTAATATGATTTATTTATGAGACAGCAGTATTCTCCATGTTTGCTTCAGCTTCCCTTCCACAGATGTTCAAAAGCCGAAGACAAACTCAAGTACGCGAGCCAAGTAGAACAGTAGCAAGATGTTCTTCCGAAATGAGCAGAAGAAAATCTGTTCCTTATACAGTTTCCTCCCCGTTGCGTTGACTCGATGCTAAAACTCTCTCCACAAGTGGTTGATAATCTGTTCAGTGCACTCGGTGGAGTTGAGGTAACGCTCCCGGTGCACGAACTTGAATCCCATCCCGAAAGAAGTGCAACGTACGAAGAAAGGGATTATCAAATCAAGCCGCGCTGAGATATCCAGCGCGTGGTGTTCCAACAAGAGCCGCGCTGTACCGTTGCATTCTAGTTCCAAAACTAAGCTCCGGTTTTCTCTCGGTGCTTCTTTCAGACAGCATAGTTGGTCTTGCTTGAGATATGCACCGAGTTATCCATCTGTCCATCGCCAGCCATCGTCGGAGGATCCGTTGGTGGATATGGGAAGTGTGCGGGTGATATCTTCCTTCCATATTTAATCCGATTTGCGTTCCATTCATCGCCATCAACAACCCAGACAATTTGTTAGACGAATTCGGTCTGATGTTTAAACTGTAGCTACCGAAGGAAGATTATAGTTTGTTTACTGACACTTGTTCTCGGCCCGAAGCATAGACAAACTGGAAGTGGTTGTCTGCCTTTTGTTGTCACATTTCTGCTGTTGATGGTTTTGGCCTGTTGACTAAAATTCAGCAGCTTATGGTAGAAGGTGGTAGTTAGAAAGTGTTTTATTCAGTGTAGGGATAGTGTGGTAGGATTGAACTTTCTAACTACAGAGAATCAATGGGATGCTTCATTTTCAGAAGTAAACCACACAGCAAATTTCTCGAGTTAAATGGATATCTTTCAACTTGGATTGTCAAATTAAAGTGATTTCTGTATGTGTATAAATACGAATTGGGATGCCCGAAATACTAAAAGCTCATCTCATCTTTCATAGGTTGAATGATTATCCACAAAAAGTATCTAAATCATTGTTCCGCAGTATTTCAATGCACCGAATAGTTTGGCAGCGAACAGTTGTACTGAAAGAGAAATTGGCTTTTCTACAAAGCTGACCGAGCGACCAAGAGCAGGAACAGAAAAGGCTTTCACATGGATAACTATTGCAACTAGTTGAAAGGTGGAAATTTTATATTAGAGATGATGAGGTGAAATCGGAAGAATCCCCCAGAATGTCGTTCCAGTTTTATTTTTAAGAGTCCATTTCTATGAACAATAAATAGACAGTGTGATTCCAAAGTTTTGCGCAATAGTGCACGATTACTGAAATAAGGTTAAATTTTTCTTCATCAAAATCAATTCAATTATGCCTGACACACATTGGTAATTATGATCCTTTCATATAATGCAATTTCTAGAAATTTCTTGTCCAAGAGCTAGGAGGAATTTCCTATTGAAATTAAAAATAATTTCTCGTTCAAAGTTAAAATGTCCAGTGCCAGTCGAATATAAAAATAAAAACAATTATCCGTGGAATATTAAAACAAATTCCCGCTTAACTTTGGAAACGCTTCCCGTGGACAGTCAAACGAATGTCTTGTGAAGAATTAGAAGAATTTCGGTCGTTATTTAAAAATAGACTCCCGTCAGAGTTTAAAAGAATTCACTGAAGAAATTCATAAAAATTTCATGTTCCAAGTAATTACTCGGGGATAAGTATTCATAGGATAGGATTTTCGAAGCAATAATGCACTCAACTCTCTAGTCTAGCCGATATTGCAGACTACCATCGACTCATGGTCATATAGAAATGGGGATCAGAAAATTCAACTCACGAACAGGTGGACCAGTTTTTAGGATTTACTCATTTATTGATTTGTCATGGGATCAGCATTCAAATGCGCAGTGTTTATATATAGACATAAAGGAAAGATATATTTTTTTCCTGAACTGAAATAGATCTTGGGTGCGATGCTGCAATAAACTAAACAATAGTTGACATTTAGATATAAAAAAAACAACCCTAGCAAGATCGAACAGATTTGCTTAGTATGGAATAATTTGCATCCATATGTCGTTATCAAGTCATAGAACTTCGACTCTTGGAGGGTTGACTGTAATATGAAAATCTAGAACAAATATTGGCATCATTTTCATCGATACTGTAGAAATGTATATTCCAAGAAATTGACTTGGAACACTTCTAAATTACTTCTATTTTGCAAAGCGGCATAAATCGAAAGCTCTGGAACGGAATGATAGAAACAATTACCCACCCAATGTCATTTGTCCCCTAGCTCTTGCTACTGCTTTGCAGCCACTATTCGGTGCACAAAGCACAAAGGAAACCAGTTTAAGCTTTTGCTGTTTCGACAAATGAAGTTTAAACATAAATTAATTACTTTATTTGCTCGACTAGCTGATGCCCGTCCGGTCACCCTTAATGCTGGTGTTGCAAACCGTTCGGAAAGGGGATGGGGAGTTTTAATTCAAGCAGTCTGCTCGTTTGAAGCGCGTCGAAGCGATGGGAAATGTTCACTGGGCGGAAATAGATTGAAAATAATTTGATGTGGGGTTTGTCCCTTCAGAGTTGAATGACAATCCCGCATCGCATTATTTACAATCTGTTTCTGAGCAGCTTCCCAACTTCAAACGTTTTGAATATGGATTAATTACTGAAGTTAGGGGAGATAATTCGCGGAAAATGGAACACACAAAAATGATCTCCAAAATTCGACCTTTTATTGGAATTGTTTGAAACTTGTAGAACAAGGAGACCAACTAATAAGCTATGATTTGTATCATCAAAACCGTCCTCGAACAGTATGAAACTCACTCCGTTGGTGGTTGGACGACACACGTCGCACATAGGAGTACGCAAGTACGCAGTGTAAAAGCGTGGCCAAAACTATGTCTATTATTTTGTCGTCTTCAGGGTTTGAATCCAAAGGAGAATGGGAAAATCTCTCACTTATCATGTCCGTATACACTCTCGATAGGTAGCATACAATGAGAAACGTTTTTCGGTAGCTGTTACGATAATGAACTGATTCGGGGGGCTACAATCCATGATAAATTTCTTTTAGTAAGCCCCAATTGCGGGGGGCACCGGTTCCGATAATGCATTTCAACTTGTTTTACACAGCTATGGTCCCCAACATAAAATGAGCGAGAACAAAGCGTTTTATCGAACCCCCTCGTTCGGGGCCGCCTATCCGAATCAGTTTTTTTTTCAACTTGTATAGAAGAGAACGGTCCAAATGCCCCTGGGGCAAAATGGCCATAATTAGTTATTCATTATTGAGCTCCATTGGAAAAAGTGAGCAAAATCCCTTCATATTCACTCAAATTTAACGATTTGCGATTCTTCCACCTCAACCGTAAGATTGTAGCTCAATCCATTAAGAAAAAACAAACAACCATGCGTTCACCACCATTTTACGTGCAATTGAGTCATTTTACACCACCATTCGGGCGTTTTGCCCCAGGCCTATTTTTAAAACATTTTTAAATGCGTTAGAAAGTCATGAAAACCTTATTGTTTTGAATAGGAGATCATTGTGAAATGTAGCTGGGTTTGTAAATTTTGCACCTATATGTTGAAATGGTTGGATATTTTTGTTTTTATGGGCGAAAACATCGAAAAAGCTTAAGGGGTGCATTTTGGACCGTTCTCCCCTACAAGTGCGATATTTTATTTCTCCTGGCTTGTTATGATTCGAAAAGGTTTTTGCCTCTCTTTTATCGTAGTTCGTTATCTATTGAGAGCGATTTCTGCAATCCCTGGTGGTTATTAAATGCATTCAATAAACAGCAAAGCGATTTTTTTGTTTTTTTTTTTGTTCTTTGTAGGGGAAGTGGGGGTAACACGCCCATAGGGGTTAAAACGCGCCACCCTGAATAAGGTTAAATATCCCCATTGTGATTATTTTAAATAGTCTATACGATGAATCAATGAAAATATTGCCATTGGATACATATATTTCATGATTTTTCTCTAGTTACACATGAAAAACTCGAAAAATGTTTTTGCGTGTTTTGATGCAATTCTAGCTCGGTGAAATTTAGTCTTTCTATCGCTGTTATTCATTGGTAAATTGAAAATTGAGCCATGAGCCATGCTGCTTACTCGTGTTCTTTATGTTCCACACGAAATCGTCGTCAAAATTGGTCTTAAAACGATTTGATGGGCCTTCAAACTTCTGAGGTCGGTGTGGGGCAGTACGCCCATGCTCATTTCGTATGACCGAAACAGCTGAAACATTCGGTTAATTGCCTTAATGTAGGCAATTAAAATGAAAATCAGTACGATAAACACATGCGCGTTTTAACCCATCCACTGGCGCATCTCACCCCGCATGGTTTCAAAATCAATATTTTTCGGGTGCTTTTAAAAATCAAATTTCTGTGCAATAAAATGTACAATTAGATATCTGTCATCGGTAGTCAGTTGCAGATATGCTGTTCTTTAGTATGCGCTGATGAAAACTGGCTGAAATGGTGGTTTTCATTGATAAAAATGGCATTTTCCTTAACGTGGGCGTCCTACCCCCAGTTCCCCTATTAGCACAGTGCTCTGTGCTAGTAGTGTGATCATATGACCACTGGAGGTGTCAGTTATTTGATAGAGTACCACTTGGCATAAGAACGCTGCCTTTGAGAACTACAGCGTGCTTGCGACGAGTGAGTGGTGCCCACCTCTGACTCCACCAATGAGTATGATTTTTATGTTCATTATTTAATTATTACTTAGGCCGCTACAAATATTGATTTAACTTTTTGTCCTACTGGTCTCCGAAAGATCAAGGGGGGGGGGATAATAAAAAATAAATATTAAAATGAAAAAAATAAAAAAACTCCTCGGATTTGTTAAAGAATTTTTTGAAAATCCTCAAAATTATCCAAATTTTATTTTGTTGCCCCCTCAAAATATATTTTTTTGGCAAAAAAAAATCCGATGGGGTGGTAGACAAAATAGATATTAAATATTTGTATCGGCCTTAGTAAATTTTACGAAAAGCGTTTGTTCACTTCGACTATAAAGATTTGTCATCGGATAATGTTAAGGTCACTCCTGACGGAAGCCAAGTTTCAAAGTGCTCGCGTTTTCGGGGGCACACCACTCGATACGGAGACGGCGCACAACTGTCATTTTTGTTGATTTAGCTTTGCTGCGTCGCAGCATGCGTGAAATAATAAAAATGACAGTTGTGCTTTGCTTCCGTATCGAGTGGTGTGCCCCCGAAAACGCGAGCACTTTCAAACTTGGATTCCGTCAGAAGAAAACTTAAGGTCACTCCTGACGGAATCCAAGTTCCAAAATCCAAAGTGCTCGCGTTTTCGGGGGCACACCACTCGATTCAGAGGCGGCGCACAACTGTCATTTTTGTTGATTTGGCTTTGCTGCGTCGCAGCATGCGTGAAATAATAAAAATGACAGTTGTGCGTTGCTTCCGTATCGAGTGGTGTGCCCCCGAAAACGCGAACGAGGATTCCGTCAGGAATAACCTTAAAGCCTCTGGATAATGTGTTGATATCGAAGTTAGGCATGAGTACGTTAGGCATAAGTACGTTAGATATAATAGACGTTAGGCATAACATGCGTTATGCATAATGTAGCATAAAGTATCACTTACTCAGTTTTTTTTTTAAATCAATATCTCCAAACTCATGAACGATTCAATTCAATCATGAGTTGAAACGCTCCCAACTCAGCACCTAAAAACTCATGGCTGAGTTGAATCATCCATTTGAATCATCGTAGGTTTCTTTTGTTTTATTTCGTTAAAACCAGTGTTTTCCGTTCATTGCCTGGATCAATGGAAGTTTTTTTATTTATTTATTTATTTATTTCTACTAGTCTTCGAACTTGTCGCACAGACAGATAAAACTATTCACTAATCCTATTTCTAAACATTGACTTGGACAACTTAAAATCAAATTTCACAGACACTTCGTTAAAACGACGACAACAAACATTGAAAGGGTTGTTTTGCCCGAAAACAGTACGATGAACAGGAAGACGAAGGAGTTCTACACGTAGAGTATTTCTAGCCGGAACGTTGAGATCAATGTTGTTCAACAGTTCCGAGCAGTCGAAGTTGCTGCTTAATATGTCAAACACGAATAAACGCTGCAAGAGAATCCTCCTGCTGGCCAAAGTTGGCAGATGTACCAAGGCGCAACGATGCTCATATGGTGGCAAACGAACGGGATCATTCCATGGCAGGAGGCGAAGAGCGAAACGAAGGAAATTTCGTTGAATTCGTTCGATCCGGTTGGTGTTAACGGCCTGATATGGTGCCCAGACCAGCACACCATATTCATAAATGCTCCGTACAAGTGCACAGTAGAGTGACTTCAGACTATAAACGTCGGTGAACTGCTGCGTATTGCGCTTTATAAAACCAAGCACTGCGTATGTTTTTGCAGTCGTTACTGCAATAATGTGCTGAGCAAAATTGAGTTTTTCATCCAGTAGTACTCCATGATCCTTGACAGTGTTAACTCGGGCGATGCTGGCAGATGACATCGTATAGTTGAAAACAGTTACATTCCTCGTTCGACAAAATGAAATCGCATTACACTTCTTAAAATTTACTTCCATTTCGTTCAACTTACACCAGTTCAGTAATGTGTCAATGTCGGCTTGCATAGCATAGCACTCAGCAACTGATGACACTACACGAAAGAATTTTAAGTCATCGGCAAACATTAGCTTTGGAGATTTAATTGCAATGCAGAGATCGTTGACAAACAATACAAAAAGAAGTGGGCCAAGATGACTGCCTTGAGGCACACCAGATGTGATAGGGAAAGAGTCCGACTTAGTTTCGCCAATGCGTACGCAAGCGCTACGTTCCGTAAGATACGAAAGCACCCACCTCGTCAACCAGCTAGGTAGACCCATTTTGTCCAGCTTTTCTACTGCCAAAGAGTGAGGCATTCTATCAAATGCTTTGGCAAAGTCAATATAAATGGCATCGATTTGCTGTCGCTTATCAAGCGATTTCACCAATGAAGTCACGTATGTCATCAGGTTGGTAGTGGTAGAACGTTTCTTCACGAATCCATGTTGAAATTCCGAAATAATATGATGCACTTGTGGGTAAAGTGCATCGTGGATAAGGCTTTCAAAAACCTTCGGTAGACAGCTCAAAATAGAGATTCCACGGTAATTTTCGACGTTGTGCAAACTGCCAGCGGGAGGGATGTCAGCAGATTTCCATGCACTAGGAAATATACCTTCCGTCAAAGAACGATTAAAGAGAATAGTCGCAGGTAGAGTCAGTGAATCGGCACAGTTCTTGATGAAAAGCGGGGGTAGACGATCGGGTCCAGCACCTTTGGAGTCATTATACCTCGGAGTTTGCTGGACACATCCTCCGGAGAAAAGTTGAATGGCGGTATACTCAATTCGTATCGAGGCAAACTGCTCAAGTACTCTTCAGACGAAGGTGATCGGTTATTACTTAGCACGCTTCGAAAGAACGACGAGAACAAATTAGCTGATTCGAGCGTTGTTTCAGCAATAACTTCGTGGTAACTAATTCGTTGAGGGATTTCGCTCGTCTGTTTACGACTTCTTACGAACGACCAGAATGGCCAACCAGAAAATACTTTTTGCGTGTGTAAACAATAAATGGCCCCCAAATTGATCAAACGCTTTTTGAAGCGAAATGATTATTTGACAAATGAGTGAACGATGCAATTTAGCATGAAAAATCAAGCGTGGTGCAAATCGTTCAAATCCGCAAAGGAGTTAGCTCGTACGGAATGGCTGGATGATTGAAATCTGTGAATGCTTTTATCACTTTTATCAACACTGAACTGATATCTTGTTTCTCCAAGGTCGTGGAGAGTTTGTTTAATCGGCGACTAAGGAATAAATAAGAAGCCGATAGAAGGTTAGGCTTCCGCCAACACACGTTCCGTCTGCAATATGGCACCGGGACCTACTTCGCAAACCATGGTGATGTTTTGCAGGGCGCATACAACAATGGCTATCAGTTGACCTGGTTTCTTTCGACACCAATAAAGCGTTTAACGGGATTTGGATTCCTTACGTACTCCAAAGCTCAGCGAGTGGGGTAATATCCTCGCTTTTGTTCGGAATTTCCTCAAGGGGCGAACTTTCCACGTCAGCGCCGTACTTCGCTGGGCCACATCATTAGGCTTTGAAATGACGCCCAGTAAATGCATAAAATGACATGTCTGCAGGTGGAGGCACCAACCGTCTGATCCCACCCAGTCAACACAAAATTGTATATGATGCAACATAAGATGCTAAAGTGGAGGCGACATACGTACATGATGTATGGGGAAGTACCTATATCGCCTCCACTTTAGCATCCTATCTCATATCATATACGATCTTATGTTGAATGGGCAGCCTAGGAGAGCACTCCATACCGAACAAGAAGGCAGTCAAACTACAAGGCGATGACTTCGACCGTAATCTCACTTTTCTTCCGCACTTCCGCGAGATTAGAACTAGTTGCAGGACGAACTTGGTTGAAACTCTTTTAAATCCAATCCGGAACATCAATAGGGTTATTTATTTATTTATTCAGACTAAGGCCGAAGTGGCCTGTGCGGTATATAAGAGTCTTCTCCATTCGGCTCGGTCCATGGCTACACGTCGCCAACCACGCAGTCTACGGAGGGTCCGCAAGTCATCTTCCACCTGATCGATCCACCTTGCCCGCTGCGCACCTCGCCTTCTTGTGCCCGTCGGATCGTTGTCGAGAACCATTTTCACCGGGTTACTGTCCGACATTCTGGCTACGTGCCCGGCCCATCGCAGTCGTCCGATTTTCGCGGTGTGAACGATGGATGGTTCTCCCAACAGCTGATGCAATTCGTGGTTCATTCGCCTCCTCCACGTACCGTCCGCCATCTGCACCCCACCATAGATGGTACGCAGCACTTTCCTTTCGAAAACTCCAAGTGCGCGTTGGTCCTCCACGAGCATCGTCCAGGTCTCGTGTCCGTAGAGGACTACCGGTCTAATTAGCGTTTTGTAGATTGTCAGTTTGGTACGGCGGCGAACTCTATTCGATCGGAGCGTCTTGCGGAGTCCAAAGTACGTACGATTTCCAGCCACTATGCGTCTCCGAATTTCTCTGCTGGTGTCATTTTCGGCAGTCACCAGTGAGCCCAAGTACACAAACTCTTCTACCACCTCGATTTCGTCACCACCGATGCAAACTCGCGGTGGGTGGCTCACATTGTCTTCTCTTGAACCTCTTCCTATCATGTACTTCGTCTTCGACGTGTTGATGACTAGTCCGATCCGCTTAGCTTCTTCAGTCTGATGTAGGCTTCCTCCATCTTCTCAAAGTTACGTGCCATAATATCTATGTCGTCGGCGAAGCCAAATAGCTGGACGGACTTATTGAAAATTGTACCACTCGTGTTAATCCCTGCTCTCCGTATTACCCTTCCAAAGCGATGTTGAATAGCAAACACGAAAGACCATCACCTTGCCGTAACCCTCTGCGGGTTTCGAAGGGACTCGAGAATGCCCCTGAAACTCGAACTACGCACATCACCCGATCCATCGTTGCTTTGATCAACCGTGTCAGTTTATCCGGAAAACCGTGTTCGTGCATTAGCTGCCATAGCTGGTCCCGATCGATTGTATCATATGCGGCTTTGAAGTCGATGAATAGATGATGTGTGGGCACGTTGTATTCGCGGCATTTCTGCAGTACTTGGCGAATGGCGAACACCTGGTCCGTGGTGGAGCGTTCGCCCATAAAACCCGCCTGGTACTGCCCCACGAACTCCCTTGCAGTTGGTGCTAGTCGACGGCATAAAATTTGGGAGAGTACCTTGTAGGCGGCGTTCAGCAATGTGATTGCGCGGTAGTTGCTACAATCCAGCTTATCGCCCTTTTGTAGATGGGACACGACACCTTCCATCCACTCCTGCGGCAAAACTTCCTCCTCCCAAATCTTGGTAATGACCCAGTGCAGCGCTCTAGCCAGTGCCTCACCACCGTGTTTAAATAGCTCTCCTGGTAGTTGGTCAACCCCAGGGGCTTTGTTGTTCTTCAGCCGGCCAATCTCCTCCTGGATTTCCTGGAGATCCGGAGCCGGTAGAATTCTGTCCTGCGCGCGTTCTCCCAGGTCCATCACCATACCGCCATCTTCGTCTGCCACATCGCCATTCAGGTGTTCTTCGTAGTGCTGCCGCCACCTTTGGATCACCTCACGCTCGTTCGTAAGAAGGTTCCCGTTTATGTCCTTACACATATCAGGCTGTGGCACGTGGCCCTTACGTGAACGGTTTAACTTCTCATAGAACTTTCGTGTGTTATTAGCGCGGTACAGTTGCTCCGTTTCTTCACGGTCTCAATCTTCCTGCTGGCGCTTTTTCCTCCGGAAAATCGAGTTTTGTCTGTTCCGCGCCTGTTTATATCGTGCTTCGTTCGCCCTCGTGCGGTGTTGCAGCAATCTCGCCCATGCTGCATTCTTCTCTTCCACTAACTGCTCACATTCGCCGTCATACCAGTCGTTTCTCTGATCCGAGGGCACCGTGCCAAGTGCAGCGGTTGCGGTGCTACCAATGGCGGATCGAATATCTCTCCAGCCATCTTCAAGAGATGCTGCGCCTAGCTGCTCTTCCGTTGGAAGTGCCACTTCCAGCTGCTGCGCGTATTCTTGGGCTAGTCTACCGTCTTGTAGCCGCCCAATGTTAAGCCGCGGCGTCCGACTTCGACGCGTGTTGTACACCGTCGAGAGTTTTGAGCGCAGGCATACTGCAACGAGGTAGTGGTCGGATTCAATATTCGCACTGCGGTAAGTGCGGACGTTCGTGATGTCGGAGAAGAATTTACCGTCGATTAGAACGTGGTCGATTTGGTTTTCCGTTTCTTGGTTAGGTGATCTCCATGTGGCCTTGTGGATATTTTTGCGGGGAAAGAAGGTGCTTCGGACTACCATTCCGCGGGAGGCTGCGAAGTTTATGCATCGTTGGCCGTTGTCATTCGATACGGTGTGCAGACTATCCGGTCCGATGACCGGTCTATACATTCCTCCCTTCCTACCTGTGCGTTCATGTCACCGATGACGATTTTAACGTCCCGCAGTGGGCATCCATCGTATGTCTGCTCCAGCTGTGCGTAGAACGCTTCTTTCTCGTCGTCGGGTCTCCCTTCGTGTGGGCAGTGCACGTTGATGATGCTATAGTTGAAGAAACGGCCTTTAATCCTCAGCTTGCACATCCTTGCGTTGATTGGCTGCCACCCAATCACGCGTTGGCGCATCTTACCCAGCACTATGAAGCCGGTTCCCAGCTCGTTGGTGGTGCCACAGCTTTGGTAGAAGGTAGCCGCTCGATGCCCGCTTTTCCACACTTTCTGTCCTGTCCAGCAAATCTCCTGCAGCGCCACGACGTCGAAGGATGTAATTTATCGTAGATCATCCTGTCGCAACCTGCGAAACCTAGCGACTTGCAATTCCATGTTCCAAGCTTCCAATCGTGATCCTGTATTCGTCGCCTAGGTTTTTGCCGATTATATCGAGTCGCATTATCTCTTATATTGTTCGTAATGATTGGTTTTCTAGGCGGCTTATTGGGCCTGCGCAAACCTCCTGTCTCGTCGGAGGGCCGTCGTGTCAGGGCTGTTTAGCGTCCCACCTAACACCAGGACTTGGGCTTGTGCGCTTTGAGCGGCACACGGTCGCTTTGGTGGGGCCTACTTGCGGATACATGCAGCTTTTTATAGAGGTTTAACAGGGCCCACTGTCAAACCCCACCACATCCTAGGCAAGCCCCACAACTCGCAGATGGCCTGGGGAGGGATCGTCAAGCCCTTGGACATAGTCCCTGCTGCCCGTGACATCAATAGGGTGCTCCGGCTGAAGATCATACAGGTTATCATCGATAGCCGCCTGCTCTAAGGCATGAAGTTTATTTTAATTGCCCATAGTAACTTATAGCCAACACTCTGTTACGAATCTTTAATGCTTATGTTCGAAGTATTTTGCCTTTCGGCCATCGTGTGCGGGTGATTATCTGCCACAAAGCCGCCTCTTCGGCTACGACTACCTCAGGCGAACATAGAAACACTTTCCTTGATCATGGCGCACGACGCCAGTCTCCTTCCAGTGCAGTGGCAAGGAGCAAGAAGCTGGCACTCCTCCAATGCCAAAGACAACATTTCCATAGCTAATCATTTTCGAAAAGAAAAGAACCCTGTTGCTCTTAGAAGGTTGGTGGTCTAGCTTCTAAGCAGAAATTTCGCGATTGACGAACAAAGAAAGATATTTGATGTGAGAAGTAGGGATCGGAGTTACTGGGACAAATCTAACTGTCTCGAACAGTCTTCCAGCAGCATGCAGCATATTGGCCGCGGAAGCCGTTGCGACATTCATTGCTGCCACATTTCCATCTATGAAATCCTGATACTTAGCATTGAAACAGACTCTTATGGCGTCCCTACGTCTATGGAGCAGACATTCTTATACCCCTAACCAGCTCACCTCGTTCTCTTCTTAGTTTAGGGTCGCCTATGACCTGCTTTACTGCTGCTAACCGCAAGTCGAGCACATCTGTATATGAAGCTCCTTATACAGATGTGCGGTTAGCGGCAGTTTAGGAGACACACAAAAGCAATAGAACTTCCATGCAAAGCAAGTATGTCATGAATTAAGGAAACAATGCATCTAGGCGCTATCGTATAGGGTAAGTGTACCGGTTTTGGCCACCTTAGTGCCTAATTTGGCCAACCCTGAAAAATGCATATTTTCCAAAAAGGATTTATTTTTGAAGGAAAAAGCTGACTTGTAAGCAAGAACCAAACTATTCAAAGGTCCAGAATCATTATGTGGCATTTCGGGATGTACTCTTAAAATGGAATTGAAAAACTGAGAAAAACTGAAAATAAATGAAATCTGGAATAATACAAAGACAGTACGACAATCAAGGAGATTCATAACTCCCAATTCAACAATAACTCAAAAGGGTTTTGAGCTTATCAAAAAAGACTTATGTACATTCAGTGGACTAATAACAGGCCACTGTACCAGTAAATACTATTTAAAACAATTTGGGAATGATATGGAAATGCTAATATCATCTTCCAAACTTAGACGTACATGTTCATGATAGAATTAGAGGCGTTAAGATACGGCAGGCAGGCATGAAGAATGTTTTTATAGAAGTCGATTTATAATATTTGTGATGGCACATACGCACGACCTTCCTTCTGCCAAACTCCCGTATGAAGGGGGAGGGAAGAATAACGGTGTGGAAGCTGATATATCTCCACTGGCAAAAGGAAGGTGGTTTGATTTGCTCATATGCCATCGCGGGCGGAAGGATTTTCTCTCGACGAGTACTGTCTCTAAATTTCTAATATGACATCAGCATCTAGTTAAAAGATATTTTAGTTACTAGATAAAGATTGTCGCTGTTGTCGCTGTCCGGAACATCTTTTGCTGGCGAGGATAGGGGAGCTAAATGTCAATAAAGGAAAAATACATACGATTTGACAGTTAGATACCACACATGTTTCGGACAGCAGAACAAAGGGAACCGAAGCGACAATCTGTATCTGGTAACTAAAATATCTTTTATCTAGTCGAATAGGATTTTTATTGCACAGTTCTGTTTTCTCCATGCGTATGTCTTGTCGCAACCAACTTAGCTGCCTCGGAGAGAACAAAGCGGAGAAAGGCAGCTAAGCTGGCCGTATCCTAACGGAACTATCAATTCTATACTTTTGCCCTTAATTCTATCATGAACATGTACGTCTAAGTTTGGAAGATGATATTAGCATTTCCATATCATTGTAAATTGTAGAAGTAATACACTCAAATCATTAATTAGTGCAATTTGGGAAGCCGAAAGAGGATATCTGTCGTTTCTGTAACTTTGAGATTGAAACTGTGGATGATTTACTTTGTGACTTTATACAACACACCACAACAGGAGGAGAAACATTTTTGAGAAGGGTGTTATTGAACCCTCGGATAACTTCTCCTTACAAGGCAATAAATTTCAATCGATTAATTATACCCTACTGGGATAATAATCATAGTCAGTAAGCTCAAATTACCCTTCAATAGTGTTTTGGACTATCTGGCTTCTTTTTCTTTTTATTGGCACAACCACGGCACCTTGCCGCCACGCTTAGTGTTTATTCAGCACTTCCACAGTTGTTAACTGCGAGGTTTCTAAGACAAGGTAGCATTTTTGCATTCGTATCCCAAGTAACATTTTAAGTTTTATAAAGCTCTTGAAGACCATAATTTACTCTTCAAGAGTGATATAAAACCATCATAAACCCAAAATGTTACTAGGGATATCATGAGGCTAACACGATTATGCACTTTTATGCACAGGAAAATCGAGACAATTTCCAATCCGAAAATTGTCTAGACCGGCACCGGGAATCGAACCCAGCCACCCTCAGCATGGTCTTGCTTTGTAGCGGCGCGGCTTATCGCTAGGCTAAGGAGAGCCCCTGGCTTATACTATACATTAAAAAGGGGCCGCCACAATAGATCAAATATTTGGACGCAGTGGATATTGTACCCGACGGAAAAAAAACCTACGTGGTAGGTCCACAGGGCCTTTTTATTTAGTATCCTCAATCAGCAACTTCTGAGGAAGGGCGCCATCTTTGATCTCCACGTGCCCAAGCGAGAGAACGTAATTTGAAAAGTAACTCATTGCTGTCTCCAAGTAGAGCGCTAAATGAAAAAACGTCCACAAGGCTATCCATAACCGGACTTCTACGCGGTTAACTAGCCGTCACATCCAATCGACTATCTGGTGATTAAGTTCCACGTACGGTTAGCCGACAAATAGGCCATCCCATGCCGCCAACAAGGGGGGCAGCAGGGACAGCATGGACCATGTCCAAGGGCTTGACGACCCCTTCCCAGCTGTCTGCGAGTCAGGGAGAACTGCCTAGGGCGTGGTGGGATTTAGCAGTGGGCTCTGCTAAAATCCCTCCCAAAAAACCACAAGTGCCCGTAATCAGACTCTATCAAAGCGACTGTGTGCCGCTTCAAAAGCACAAGCCCAGGGAGTGCCAATTGGCATGGGGAGTGTCCCTACTTCGGCAGGGTAGCGCGTGAGCTGCTTCGGCAGGGAGTGAGTGATCTGTTTGTGCTGAGGCAGGAGTGTCATAGCGCGTCACCGCTATTGTCACCTCGAAGCGCAGCAGAAGTCTGAGTATGGACTGCACATGCTAAGGTAGGAGTGTCGTAGCGTAGTATCGTTGATTTGTCCCTACATACCGCTATCGACACCTCGAGGCATGGCAGTGGAGTGTTAGAGTGAGTTGGGGAGTATCCCTACTTCGATAGGGTAGCGCGTGAGCGGCTTCGGCAGAGAGTGAGTGATCTGGTTGTGCTGAGGCAGGAGTGTCATAGCGTGTCGCCGCTATTGTCACCTCGAAGCGCAGCAGAAGTCTAAGTATGGACTGCACATGCTGAGGTAGGAGTCGAGGGACCTATCGACACCTCGAGGCATGGCAGTGGAGTGTTAGAGTGAGCACCCGAAAAAGGGTCACATGGAGCGAATGGTCTTTGGAGAAGCTGCTTCGGCGGCAGGGTAGCTGTGGGGTTGTACCCACACCTACAGTTGTGCACATGTGGTGCATGGGGAGTGTCCCTGCTTCGGCAGGGTAGCGTGTGGTCTGCTTCGGCAGTGGTGTGATTGATCTGCTCGTGCTGAGGCAGGAGTGTCGTAGCGTAATATCTGTAGGCCCAGGCAGTTACCGCTATTGACACCTCGAGGCATGGCAGCGGAGCGCTCGGGAGAGCATCCAAGTAAGACTCAAATGGAGTGAATGGTGTGCGAGCACCCAAGTCAGTCTCTGCATGGGACGAGTGCCTGTGTGAGCGATAATGAGCGAGTACGCTTAGTACTGCCATCCCCCCAGAAGTAGTACTGCGAGGTAGTTCCTGGGGGAAACGATGGTGGAGCCCAAGGGAGTTTAGTCGGTATTACCGGTATGGTCGAGTCCGACACTCCAGTACACTTCCGTGTGGTAGTTTGACAACTACAATGCACGTGTACTGGGTTAGTGTGTAAATGCATTCTCCCTTGCAAAAAAAAAAAAATGCCGCCAACAAACCGGAAATTCCAACCTGTCTACGATTCGGCAATCTCGACCCTTCGGAGAACCAGAACTTCAAAACTGCCAACGAACCTAAAAGTCCATTTTGCCAACGAGTCGTCGCATTATCGGTCGAAGAAACGACACCTCCAATCCGCCGAAGAACGGTCAGGTACAGTAGTGTTGGCAGAATCATGCTCAAATCTTAATCATCGTAGCCTCATGATCGAACCAACTCGCTTGCGATTCTGCAGGGAGAGCATCGCGCTTGAGTTTTTCATGCAAAATCGCATCGTTTCGCTCATTTGCCGAAAAATAATTTGAAAAATAATTTTGCCAAAAAAGGTCCAAAACAGAATCGAAGCGTATTTTATCTTTACGTATGAATTTATTATTCATTGTTTTAAGCAAAGAAAGTAAATTCGACGCAATCAACGAAGAAGAAAACCTAGAAATCATGCAATGATGCAAATCGCGACTCGAATAATGAACGATTCTCTGGACCATGAGTCAGATGGGGTTAGACTCGCGTTTGATTTGAATCATGGATGAGATTTGAGAATTTGAGTTTTTCCCATGGTCAGGTCAGGTATATTTTGCCAACGAAACGGCCGTCCGCCAACGGGTCATCGGTCTGCTGACAATCAAGTCCGGCCCACTGACCACGCTTAGTTATTTTCCCATACCGTAAGTATAGCATTAATTGTATGTGACGTCACAGAAATTAGAATTTAAAATTAGTTGATAGAATATATCATGTTTGTGTACGTAAAGACAAAATGTGTTGAAGGTCATTTGTGTAACCTAAGAAACCACTACTATTTTTCTTTGCTGCGTTGTTTTTGGTCTCGAATTGAGATTTCATGGCTTCCTAACTTCGCAGTCCGTCCGGAATGTATTATTGGCAGTGTGGCCTTTGAATTAGATTTCCTTTAGAACGTAGTTTATGAAGGCCACCGCCACAAAACATGTTTATGAGTATGCTCTTAGCATGAGCTCCTGCTGGAAGCAGTTTGTGGTAGTAGTAGTAAAATTCTTCTTTATTTAAAACATTTTTTGTTCTACAATTATTTTTAACATGTACAGTGATCGGCCGGCTTAGCCCTTCAACTTCAATTTCAATTATTGATATTATTATTATTATTATTATTATTATGTTTGTACTTAATTTTAAAAATATAATGTATCATGACGGCCTCTAGGAGGCGCTAGTGTGTTTTTTTAAAATTTGATAACCTAACTACTATGTACACTAATATTTACAATAAACATTTGATAACCTAGATTGGAACTAGCGCCCTAAGCGCTTCTTGGTCCGAGTGCAAGCAACGGACCCTAAACTTTTCTTTACACTCACCAAAGCGTTCATGTAAGGTTTTATTCCGGCCAGACGGTGGACCTCGGATGTTCTTGTCCTGGGAGGGTGTTGAGGATCATCCTCAGGAATTTGTTTTGGACCCGTTGAAGTTTGAGGTGGTGGGTTTTAGCGCAGCTCTCCCAGACCGGCATGCCATATTCGATCACAGGGAGGATGATTTGCTTGTAGACAGCAAGCTTATTTTTCAGGGACAATGACGACCGGCGGTTGATCAAAGGGTACAGTAGTTTCAACAAGACGTTACACTTTGTCACCGTTTTGTCAACCTGTTGCCTGAAAATAAGCTTGCTGTTGAGGGTCAAGCCAAAGTAGTCGGCCTCATTGGCCCATTCCACAGTCGTGCCATTGAGGATGATTTTACAGTCCCCAGGCGGAACAAGTTTTGGGGATTTGGAGTGGGGGAAAATGATGACCTGGGTCTTCGCCGCGTTGATACAGATCTTCCAGCTGGTGAGGTACTCGGTCAGGGCATCCAGGCCTCGTTGGAATTTTGCCACTAGCGCTTTGATCACTCTACCGTTGTAGACGATGGATGTGTCATCTGCGAACAGAGACAGAATGCCGCCTTCTGGAGGTTCTGGCATGTCGGAGGTGAACAGATTGAAAAGCAGGGGGGAGGAAGGATCCTTCCCAGGCTTCCGGATGGGGATGACTTTCGCTGACTTCCAGGACGATGGGAGGTAGCTGAGCCGGAGACACTGATTAAAGATCAGCGAGAGGTGCTCAAAGAACGGAGCACTCATGTGTTTGAGCTCGAGATTCAGGATGCTGTCGAAGCCTGGGGCCTTCATGTTCTTCGACGATTTGATATAGGCCGTCAATTCGTCAGCTGAGATCTCCAACTCCTCCGAGAAGTCGTTGGTAATCAAATGGATGTTGTTAGCATGCTCGTTGACGGCTGCTTCGTGTGGACTGACGATGTTCTGCCCAAGATTGTGTGAGCTGACGAAGTGACGACCTATTTCAGCGACCTTCTCTGCAGGAGTTATCAAGCGATCCTTAGAGCCATTATTGTCTAGTGGGATCAAAGGTGGAATGGGCCGCGGCTTGGATTTTAGAATTTTGGTCAATTTCCAGAACGGCTTAGCATAATCTGGGAGAGTGCGGATCTTATTCGAGAAGTCGTTTTTTTTGAGGTCCACCATTCTGGCCTTGATAATTTTTGTGATTCGATTGCAGCGTGCCTTAAACTCAGGCAGTCCAGTACGCTGAAACTGCCTGCGAGTGACATTCCGCAATCGAATCAAATCTTTGGTGAGTGTATCGATGTTTAAGGAGTTGCTTACCTGCCGAGCCGTCGGGACATGCTGCTCTCTGGCCACCGAGATTGCCTCTTCGATGGCGCACAGCTGGCGGTCGATACTTTCCGGCGTCTCCGGACGCACCTCGTAATCGACGGTGTTATCGACGCACTGCTGGAACCGCTGCCAGTTCACGCGGTGGTAGTTCCGCCGTAACTGCTGGTGCCGATTGACCGAGGAGCCCAGTTCCGCCACCACCGGATAGTGATCCGAACTGAGCTCCTGGTAGACAACCGGCTGCGAGACGTGGTCACTCAGGTTTGTTATGTAGAGGTCGAGGGTTGCGTGGACACCGGACCGACTCAGCCGAGTGGGGGAATCCGGGCTCAAGATCGTGTAGTGGCCTTCCTCCATGTCGTTGCTCCTCGATTCGATTGCCGCGACTGTTGCCCCAGTCTTGATGTTTGGCATTCAAGTCGCCGGCAGTGATATACTGGCCTTGCCTCCGCGTCAGCTTGACGATGTCCCTCCGAAGGGCAGCCGATGATCCATCGCCGGCTTTGGTTTGCGTTGGACAGTACGCCGCGATGAGCGCGATTGTGCCGACCGAAGTGGTGATTTCGACACCGATGGCCTCGATGACACTGAGCTGGAAGCTTGGAAGCAGACGACAGTTGATGTTGTAGCGAAGAGCGATGGCCACACCACCTCCCCTGGTCGGCCGGTCGAGTCGATGCGAAAGTCCGAGATGTTGATGTTCACCTCCGGTTTTAGGTGCGTTTCGGTGATGAACGCCACGCCTATTTCCTTCTCCTCAAGGAAATCCTTCAGCTCAATTATTTTGCTCTTGAGCGAGCAAGCGTTCCAGTTGACCAGGCCCACCCTAGCAGCCATTTTCGATGATGAACATGCCAAGAGTGAAGACCTGGTCGAAGCGGGTTTTGCAGCCGCGCAGTCGAGTGGCGAGCTGCGCGAAGATCGGCATCAGTTGTTCCGGAGTGTACAGCGGAGCAGATTCTTCCGATGGGACGGCTTCGTTCTCCGACTGCCGATGGAACCCAGGAGGAGGGAGCGGGGGCCATTCGCTGGTGGATGGTGCCGACGATGTTAGAGCTTGGACCGATGCAGCTGCCGCTGCCAGTCGCTTGTGCGGCTGTAGCGGTGGGAGTATTGGAATCACACGACGGGGAGCCGGGATGGCTGGAAAGTTCACCTCGTTGATTACAGGAACACGGTTCTTCTTCGGAATGGTCCTGGTGGAAGCCTTCTTCCGGATTTCCAGGAACTCGGCTCGCTTTGGGCAGCCCTTTGTGGTGGCCCGATGTTTGTCGCCACAGTTGGCGCACTTGGGATCGGCCACCTCCATTTTGTCGCACTCGTCAGTCGGATGGGGTTCGCCACATTTGTTGCAGCGCGGCTTCATGCGGCAGTTCCTGGTGCCGTGCCCGAAATTGACGCAGTTGGTGCATTGCGTGACATCGCGGTGCATTAGCCGATATCGCTCCTAGTCAACGACGGTGTAATTTATAACGCCAACCAGCTTCAGGTTCTTCCAGGTAGTGGAGCCGTGCTCCAGATGGATCAGGTAAAGCTGGTCGCGATATCTCCTCGCCTTGTCGTGACGAGCAATCTTGTAGGCGGCTACTGGCTTCAGTCCGCAACTTTCAAGCTCTGCTTGGAGCTCTTCCTACTTCATGTCGTGAAGTCCTCGCAGCAAAGCCTTGAGCGGATTCGTGCCGGGGTGGTCATGAGTGTAGTACTCATACTTGTGGACCTCGAGGAACTCCACGGCGGATTGATGATGGTCCCTGTTTGCCGGCATCACTTTCACGCCCTCGCTGCAGAGCCGAAAAGTACATTTCAGCTCCTTAGCGATCAGCTGGCGAATTTTTGGGCGTAAATCCGGCGGATCGCCCTTCACAAACACGGGCGGGGACTTCTCCTTCCACTCCGGTTGCACCTGCGGCAGCTGCGATTGCTGCTTCTTCCTCTTTTTCGGCGGATTTTCGGCGTCATCAAGTGGCAACAGAGAGAACACGTTGCTCTGCAAAAGCTGCTTGGAGGGGTTACCCGCGCCTCCAAGAGCAGTGCGCTTAGGCACTTTACCAGCGACCGAATCGGCCACCGAGTCTCCCATGACGGGTCCGGGAGAAAATAACGCCAACGCGACGAAGCGAAAACGTAAACAGCGAACGAACGAGAAACAACACTTGTAAAAAATGCGCGATCAAAAAACACGTCCGTACGTGCTGCTGTCTCGAACTGGAATGATTGCCAAAAGCAGTTTGTGAGTGACGTTGAGTGCTTTATACCGTTTCCCCTTATTCCGACACTGCAAATCATCATTCCGCTGAACATAGTTAGGGGACGAATTATAAGTTCGAGCCCTGTGTTAATCTTTTCTGTTTAATTTTTCAATCCTCACAAATAAATGCCTTACGATGCAATACCCGAAAATAACATGAAAACACGATGGATTCACGAAATCATGAATCATTTTCTCATTTCAGGGAACGGATTTCTACCCGTGTGGTATTACCCAAGGCAGGGCCGGATTTATGGGGGGCCAATCTTTTTTCTACATTTTGGGGCCCCCACATACCGTCGGCCCCGGGGCCCCCTTCCGGCTAAATCCGTCCACACGTCTGTAGAGTGGATGTCCAAACGTCCCAAACTAGCTCATCAGAACTAAAGCACACAGGTCAGGGTTGACATCTAACCTGCTCGAACACTGAAAACCACTGAAAAATAGAGGAAGTCTATAATCGACGGACGGACATGCAATGGACGATTTCTTGATTGAATGCTAGACAATGAATTATTGGCAGTGGCTGATTTTCTACCCGCCGCTGTCACATCCAGGCGCTATAGTATATGCGCAAAATAGCCAGCAAGAGTTAACCGCCAGAAATTTGTATGGCGAAAGTCATCTAACGCGGGTTTTCTCAAAATAAGAAACTTTTCATGAAAAACTATTTGGTACCGATTATGTAGGAAGGTGTCCGCTACCATGCATACCAAATATTTTTTTTGATGAAAGTGCTTAATTTTGAGAAATCGAACCTTAGATGCCTTTCGCCATACTGATTTCAGAAAGTTAACTCTTAGTGTGCCGCTGTAAGCACGCTCAAAGCAGGCGATTCATTATGTCCAACACTTTTTTTTTAATGTTCTGATACGTTTAGTGGAATGGTGCGGCCAATGAATCGCCTGCTTTGAGCGTGCTTACAGCGGCACACTAGGAGTTAACTTTCTGAAATCAGTTTGGCGAAAGGCAACTAAAGTTCGATTTCTCAAAATTAAGCACCTTAATCGAAGTAATATTTGGTAGGCGTAGTAGCGGACACCATCCTTAATAACCGGTACCAAATAGTTTTTCATGAAAAGTTCCTAATTTTGAGAAAACCCGCGTTAGATGTCTTTCGCCATACAAATTTCTGGCGGTTAACTCATGCTGGCTATTTTGCGCATATACTATAGCGCTTGGATGTGGCAGCGGCGGGTAGAAAATCAGCCACTGCCAATAATTCATTGAAGAGATGGGGCCCCTTTGGGAGAGTGCATGCGAGTGGAGCTTCAACTCCGGAAAATACCTTACGTTAAGGTTTACTGACGACGGATCTCTGCATGATGCAGAGAAGCATTGGAGTTTGCCACCGTGTTCCTGAACACCGATCACATTTGAAGGTTTCGTTTCGGCTGAGATTATCGCCAACAGGGGTTGATACCGTTTCACATTTCGTTGCCCATTCCTTCGAATATTTTGTTACGTAATAGTCATTCATTATTTCTATTCAACAGTCTCGAATTAACTGTTATCCGAATTTCTAGCTAGCACTGCAGTTTTCCGAAGTTTTTTCGTCATAAAAAAAGTTTTATGTCGTTCACAAAATTAATAACCTAACGACCAATTGAGATGATGAAATGAAATGGGGATAAAACTCAGCTATGAACTTGCACATCTTGGAAGCAGCGCACCATTTTACAGTTTCCCGCTAAAATTCCATCAACCTGGATGAACTCTTCTAAAGAGTTGGAGCTGTAACACATATTCATTTCATCGCCGGATTTTGTCACCGTCATCAAGTGTTAGCTTTCACAGTTGCAGTTATATCTCAATCAACGAATTAACATTTGATATTCAATTAAATTTGACTGTATTTTACAATCAAGCACAGTTTGAATTTATTTCGATTCAAAAGGACTGTAAGATCGATTGAATTTTGCGTTAATTTACATGCTATCAACTCCCACAAAGCAAACATGTGCCTCGGCAGGTACAGATTCGCACTACCAGTGCCAAACACAAAAAGTTGATTATTAACCATGATGTTTTTTCTCTACTGCCACTTTACGACTCCTAACATCATGTAGTACACAGAAAGTTCCTGTTCCATGTTACCAATATCAACAAAAATGCTACACCTTGTTACAATTACTTCCACCAATTAGTGCTAATTTGCTAACAGCCACAGACACTTGACCTTTCAGAAGCAAAAGCCGCAATAATCACCAATTTCCGCCCCTCCGTTGACGTCGTGCCAGGATCCACCTTGCCGCCTATCGACCATGCAAATAAAATTATCCCAACTCTGACAACTGACCCCATCATCACCCATCACCAACCATCCGTCCCTTCTTCCTGTTTGTTCGGCGTTGACCGACTAATCAGATGATGCATTCAATTTTCATCACACGCTTCGGCACTGTTGAAACAATGTAATCCTTCGTCCTTCCGCAATCTGCACCCTCCCGTCCCGGACACGCCACGTTCCACCAGTTGAACCATTTACACTGTTTTGGCAGTGTGGGTGGATCAGGGCGGGTGGGCAGCAGAAGAACAAGCGTTTCAATCCAATTATTATTCCTTTTGCGAACTCCACTCGATGCTAAATCTGAAGAAGTGCGATAAAAAGCACAGCGTCGAAATCTAGACCATTGTCGAACAGTTGAAAATACTGGTGTTAAAGCAACACATTGGTCGTATTCGATGCTTAGATACATTCTGGTTTAGGCATTGAATGAACTACGACGCAGTAATAATTCTATTTGCATGTAATATCTTATGTTATGTCCAGCGCAGCGTCCATCTTCTAATAGATGAAATAAGTAGAAATAGATTTTGATATGTAGAACCATTTTCCCTTGTACATGTTCTTAGTAACCATTACACTGTGTGCGTATTCATATTCGCAAACTTATTGCTTTCGAAAAGGAAACCGGGGCGCGTACAACCAACTTCGATAATAATCACGATTTTGTGCCCGTGCGTCGTGCTACGTGCCGTCTCGGAAAACAATGGGTCGGAGTTGAAAGTGGAAAGGAGAAAAAGCGAGAGGCCGGACGCTGAGCTCATCGTTTGCTCGATAAGGTTATGATTAAGTTGATTGAATTATTATGATATTGTTTTTACTCATTTTTATTCCGCATACCATCATGATGTAGTGCGATTTTTCTAAACGCTTCGAATGCCTTTGCGGTTTATGTCTGCTGCTGAGTAGTACTTGATTATCATATTCTAACGAGAGCCATAAACCAAATTGAATGGAATCACTTGGCCATCCATAGAAGCGATAATCGCCAAGCAATTGATACTCATCTCAGTCAATTTGATGGCTCAATAGGAAAATAGTGCTCATCCATAAATGCGAGGGCATGCGAGGGGTTTGTTTGATTTATGTTTGATGATTTCAGACAGGCCTTTGTTTGAAGTATGATTATTGTAGCGATATGCATATCAAAGCAAGACAACAATGATTGACATGTGCACCATTAGATATACGAGATTACCTAATGAATGGGTGAACTCAATAAATTATGACTGTGATGAAATGTGATCTACTTTTTGATCTAGGGAAACTATAGCTCTTTGAACGAAATACATATTGTAGATCGCAGGATATTAAAACGATACGAATTTCGGCATTTGTCACACTGTACAAAGGTAGAAAATCCACAGAAATTTACACTAAAAAGCATGCACATAAGTGGAACGCAATAATCAACGTAATTCCACGTGAGACATAGCCAAAATGTATACAATATTTGGTGTGAATCGTTAGGGGAGACTGGGTAGACTTGATCCCCTTTTCTGATTTCCGATGTATAACAACCAAAAATAAAAAAAAAACATACGCGATTTCCACACAGACTCTCTAAAAAATATAGTATTTAACTTTACTGATGTGTGACAGTCCTTAAATTATTGTTGTTATTGATACACAATCGATTTTTTGGAGTGCTGTCAAAAATCGACTTTGAAAATATTCGGGGGAAATTGATCCCTCTCCAAGAACTTGCTTTGATAAAATTAGAAAGGTGCCCTCAGATTTTTTAAATATTTTCTCTTCAAAATACGCGGGATTATCGAATTGCTGTGCGTAAACATGAACGATTTTTGTTATTGAATTCGACAGCACATGCAATTTTAAAATTTGGGGAGACTTGATCCCCTTTCTATGAGATCTACGCAATAAATATTTTTTCCTGGCAACCCTTCATCAAATCCGTCAAATCTACAAAAAATTAGAAGCCTAAGAACAAATTTATATTTTTTTGAATTTTTTCGCCAATTTTTGTATGGGTGACTAACGGGGGATCAAGTATCCCCATATTGAGGCAATAACTTCAAATCCAAATATCCTAAAACTTTGATGGAATGTTGACATTTTCATCAGTACAGATCATTGAGCATGTTTATGGCTTTGTGCTGTGTAAAAACGAAAGCATTTGGTCATTGTTATAAAAAGTTGTTCAGATTTTGCGTGGCCAATAAAAAAATCATTTGGAAGGTCAAAACATACAAACCGTACTGCAGAATAAATAAACTTGTCTAGAGGATCTATACTAAAAAATACGCTAGAACAAATCTACTTTGGTTCTCGATAAAACAGGGGTTGATCAAGTCTCCGCGGGGATCAAGTCTACCCACCTTCCTCTAATGTTGCATGCAAGTTACAAGCACACTTGTTGAGAAGAGATCAGTTTTAGCGAAGAATATCTACTCCCTTTCGCTTTGAGTAGTATAATTATCACCGAAAAAAAGCCAATAAATTAATTTCGATAGGTTTTCAGTTGTTTGATGTAACTGGAAATGTATCAGCATGTAGATTGCGAGTAAGCACGCGCCGGTGATAGTTTTTAAAATCATATGTGTTGTAGAAAAAAAAATTAAGCTTTCAATGATTAAAATGATGACGATTGTTCGTGCTTCCCGTGTCACCTTAAACTTTATATGCAGAATATAACGCGAATCAATCAAGCAAATGGAATCAAATCTGGCATGTGGAGATTTTGGAAAGGAAGATATGTTTCAGTGATAGTTTGAAACCCATCCCCCTTCTGGAAAGGGGGCTCCCATACAAATTAAAAACAAAAATTTATGAGTAACTCGAGAGCTAATCAGAGAATAAATAAATTTTAGGCGAAACGAAGTTCGTCGGGTCTGCTAGTTATGAATAAGTTAATGTTCAAAACTTGAAAACTATAGAATGGGTGGCTAGTTGTGCCTTAAAAGGCACACAGAAAAAAATGAAAGTTAAACAGCGGGTAAAGGTGACTCGGGGAGGCACTACACACCGTGTTATTTTTTCTATCTTCCATCCAAGGTTCAATAGTGAATCCGATCATCGACCGATCCACTTCAGAGGTGGCTAACCATCTGAAATTTGTGTATCTCGCGCTTATGATCATAAGGGCGTAACTGCGTTAATCGATTTCTCTTCGTCGATGCTTTCTTTTTAACATTGCAGCGAGTTTAGATAGTTTGCCATAGATTTTAGAGTTTGAGGCGGTAAAGAATGGTTGCATTTTACTTCTGAAGCAACAATCATGGTTGTAGCTTTGAATCTTTTGCGTTATTAACGAAAGAAAACAAAAATAATGAAGAGAAATTGATCAATGTAATTACGCTTTTATGAAACTATAGATATGATTTGTCACGATTTGTCATTTTCTTAAAGCCCTCTTCTCCGTGATGTTCTATAAAGTACGTCGACTTCTTTAATTAATGCTGAAGAAAATTTGGACGATAAAAAGTGCTTTCTGAATGATTTACCATCGGCGTTGTATCGTCTGTTTCTTTTCATCATTCGAAAAATTGTTATATGTAGTACAACACTGAGCAATATCACAAAACTCATTAAAAAAATATGGATTTGTGTAGTGGTTTGATGGCAATCTTTGTTCCTCCTTAAGTGCAAGAAACAGCTACTATGGACAGTATGAGCTGAACCTGAAGGCAATCATGGGTCTTTACTTTCAGCAATTCTACAAATATTTCAATCCGTTATGGACTTTGGCAAATTCCATACAAAGTTCTAGAAATACCTACGACTCTGGAATATTACAAACATATTTTTTTCAAATAGTCAAACAATATGACAAAATTTCAAACCTTTTTAAGGACTGTATGTATATTTAGTTGATTCGTTGAATATTGACTGTTATATCACAGATAAGTTATATGGAGCATCTATAATCAGGGATGTTATCGATCATTTAGTAATTTGCTTTCGATCATTTAGTAGTTTGTCAATACAGTAGACGTTCGATAACTGCAAGTCATTTAACTGCAATGCTTTTTAACTGCAATTCAGCCCGAGGCTGGCTCGTCTCGAGGTTTTGCAGTTATCGGTCATTGAGTCTGACATCAGTTTGCAGTTATCGGATAAACTTCAAACTGATGTCAGACTCAATGACAACTGCATTGCGTTGCACATTTAGATGTACTTTTATTGCATCTGACGTCGATTGACAACCGTTTGACGTCTAGAATGCATTGCAGTTATCGAACGGCATTCGTTAACTGAAAAGTAAACATTTTGCAGTTATCGAACGGCTACTGTAATTCATTTCAAAAACTGTATTTCAAAATGTGTTGTATGGCAGACTTCTAGTACGAAGGTTTTTCTACAACTGTTCCTAACGGTTCGTTGTTACAATTTCATTAGTAACGGAGTTATAGCTACAGTTTCAGTAACTTGGACTAAATGATAATAAAATTCCGATCATTTAGTTTTAGTTACTGTAACTAGTGCTATAACTCCGTTATTAGCTGAACTCTCACAGCGAACCTTTAGAAAGAGTTTTAAAAAAACCTTCACACTAGAAGTCCACCATACAACACATTTTGAAATTCAGCTTCTGGAATCAGTTATTGACAAACTACTACAAACTACAAACTACATGATCGAACGCAAATAACTAAATGATTGATAACATCATTGTCTTCAATCCTCTAGAAATGTTATTCTAACTTTCGGTGAGATTCAAATTGTAGTTTGAATGTGAAATGTTGCACATTTTGTTTTTCTTAGGGCCTTCTTTATGCTCGCTTCACTCTTGAACGGTGCTTGCTCATACGCTTGAACCTGGTTAAAGGCCTAGGTGGAGGTAAAGGGCTTTAGTTCGAAAGAGGCGCCCAGAAAAGACTTCGTCAGTATGATATATGAAGTATGATATGAGTTTAAATTGGTTTAGAAATTCCGCGGAATTCCGTTAAATTTCGTTTAAAGCTAGTTTTTGATGGCGAAATTTATGCAAATTAACGAAACGAAATCAAGAAATCAGATTTCGCCATGCTCAAATTCCACGAAATTCCGCGTAATTTTGTTTCGAACCACCTGAAACGAAATTTTTCGAAATACCACATATGCTTAATCACCACGTCACTATCCAAGCCGTTCCTGGGTGGAAGTTAGGCAGAATAACAGCGATTTCAACAATGCTTGTTCTCTCATATGGCCCTCTGCTAATCTTCAGTTTCTATTCAATTCACACTTGCCGCTCGCTTGCGGTGTCAATCGAATCTGTATCTTCATTACTTTCATCTACTCCCTTTCGCTTTGAGTAGTATAATTATCACCGATAAAAGCCAATAAATTAATTTCGATAGGTTTTCAGTTGTTTGATGTAACTGGAAATGTATCAGCATGTAGATTGCGAGTAAGCACGCGCCGGTGATAGTTTTTAAAATCATATGTGTTGCAATGTTAAAAAGAAAGCATCGACGAAGAGAAATCGATTAACGCAGTTACGCCCTTATGATCATAAGCGCGAGATACACAAATTTCAGATGGTTAGCCACATCTGAAGTGGATCGGTCGATGATCGGATTCACTATTGAACCTTGGATGGAAGATAGAAAAAATAACACGGTGTGTAGTGCCTCCCCGAGTCACCTTTACCCGCTGTTTTCCTTTCATTTTTTTTTGTGTGCCTTTTAAGGCACATCTAGCCACCCATTCTATAGTTTTCAAGTTTTGAACATTAACTTATTCATAACTAGCAGACCCGACGAACTTCGTTTCGCCTAAAATTTATTTATTCTCTGATTAGCTCTCGAGTTATACATAAATTTTTGTTTTTAATTTGTATGGGAGCCCCCTTTCCAGAAGGGGGATGGGTTTCAAACTATCACAGAAACATATCTTCCTTTCCAAAATCTCCACATGCCAGATTTGATTCCATTTGCTTGATTAATTCTCGAGTAATGAAGAAATTAGTGTTACATTTGTATGGGAGCCCCTCTTTGCAAAGCGGGGAGGGGTCTGAAATCATCTTAAGAACCTTCCCCGGCCCTAAAACCCTCTGCATGCAAATTTACACGCCGATCGGTTTAGTAGTTTCAGAGTCTATAAGGTTCAGACAGACAGAAATTCATTTTTATGTATATAGAAGAAGAAGAAGAGAAGAAGAAGAAGAAGAAGAAGAAGATATCAGTCAAGTGCCAAGTGTTATTTTGCTATATACTTTCATTTATTTCAATTTATCTTAAAATGTTAGATTATCTTTATTTGTGTCTTTGTGTGAAGTCAGTATGTCTTTAGGTGAAGAATATCAATTTCTATACACAGAGTGATTTAGGATAACCCCGCATATTCAACATTTGTCCCTCACAACGCAAAACGTCACACACGAGATTCATCTTTCGAAAAATAAGTTAAACCATCCGTTTAAATCACATCGTAGTTATGTGTTCTCGGGATTGCATTTACATTCTTCAGATAGCACGAGGGCATATAGTCTAAGTCACTAGCCCTTAAGGACATAGTTGGAAGAGTACCACGATGGCAGTCAATATGGCACCGGACCTTCCACGGGTCAACCCCACACCTCCCGCACTCCTCTCCCACCAACATTCGTATGCATCGAACAGCATCGAACAAAAGTTTAATATTCAAATTACTAACCTCTTCACAGCATATTTATTCATTTCCCGTGATAATGAACATGTTTTTCCAAAGAGTCCTAAGTATTTCTGCTCGAAATATATTATGAATCAGCAGTTTCGTGCTAATTTAATAGCCGTTCGCGATCTGGTAGGGTTATCACTGCATTTCATTTCTTCTCAAAGGGCACTGGAAAAATCAAGTTTTTACTCACTTCTCCGCAGCCCGAAATGTTGATGGAATGCAAATTAAACATCACTGCTTGAAATCAGTCACTTGTTTGAACCGAAAACTTTATATAAACTGCTATTTTTTTCCCGAAAAAAAAAAACGATTAGGGGTCATTCAAAAATGATGTCACATGTTCTAGGGGGGGAGGGGGTGTCAGATTTTGTGACAGTACTAGTACATGTACTAGGTATACAAAAAAGCGTGACAGAGGGGGGGGGTCTAGAAATCCCAAAAAGTAGTGGACGTCATATTTGAATCACCCCTTAAAAACTGATCGCTGAGCGAATGTAAACACCAGCACCGATAGTAGCAAACCAATAACTAGGCCTAGCCAGAATTTGTCTATGATATGTATCGCTCCAGGGGCAGATACGATACGATCACCCCCTATGTCACACAAAAAGTGTGACATGGGGGTGATCGGGGTATAAAATGCTATTTTTTGCGTTACGTAATCAATGGATCTTTCCTGCGGTGCGATTTTTGTTTAGTAAATTCTCTGGAATGTTGCTTTCAGCAATGTGGGTTCTCTTTTTGCCAGGGTTTGGAGGGAAGGTGCTGTAGCCAGTGTAATGAAAGGTTTACTTTCCCATACTAGTTTTCATACAAACTTGAACCGGCTTGTGCTAAACCAGTTTTTGTTCAATTCGGTTTTTGGAGGACACTCAGAGCATGGGACGGATTCGAGTGAGCGTGTTGGAGTTGGGTCGTTTTTTGAACCACCCTACTAATATTTTATGTTTTTTATAAATACGACACCAATACTACTACAGTTTATGACAGTATTTATTGTACCAATACTTTCAAAGCTTTGTTTTGGTTCTCAACCCACCTTCATCTTAAACCAGCAGCATGATGACAGCCAGTCAGCCGCGAACAGAAGAAGAAGAAGAAGATAGCACAATGGATAAACCAACCCGCGAAATGCTGGTTAGGCCACGACAATTGTATATGTGAACAATGAATAATTTCATTTGACTTTGATTGCTGTTGGGAACGAACTGATTTCTTCGGCAAATGCATGATATGATACTTGAAAAACTCAAGCGTGATACCCCGAATAGTGAGATAATAATTGGAATAATTTTAACAACACTGCTCAAAACATATGTACAATATTCGCATCAAAAGTTATTCACATAATGATTAAAATTTACTTTATTATAATGAATTATTGGCAGTGGCTGATTTTCTACTCGCCGCTTCCACATCCAAGCGCTATCGTATATGCGCAAATAGCCAGCAAGAGTTAACCGCCAGAAATTTGTATGGCGAAAGACATCTAACGCGGGTTTTCTCAAAATTAGGAACTTTTCATGAAAAACTATTTGGTACCGGTTATGTAGGAAGGTGTCCGCTACTACGCCTACCAAATATTTTTTCGATGAAGGGGCTTAATTTTAAGAAATCGAACCTTAGATGCCTTTCGCCATACTGATTTCAGTAAGTTAACTCCTAGTGTGCCGCTGTAATTACGCTCAAAGCAGGCGATTCATTACCAACGAACTATTCATAGAAGGCTAGAGACCCATAGTGCTATACGCCAATTTATTTATTTATTTATTTATTTTTAACTATTTTTTTGATAGCGAGAAAAGTCCCTTTGAGTGATTTCTTAGGTTGGATCTGAATTGATAAGCTTTTGATATGGATTGGATTTGGACTGGATTTGGATTGAATTGGGTTCGTATTGGTTTTGAAAATAATTTGGATTGGAATTGAAATTTGTTTAAATTGGATTTGTATTGGTTTTGAATTGTATTCGGATTGGAATTGGATTTGAATTGGCTTTGGATTGTCTTCGATTTGTATTGGATTTTGATTGGTTTTGAATTGGAACTAGATTGGACTTGGATTGGTTTTGAATTGGAACTAAATTGGACTTGGATTAAAGGTGCATTTGATTTAAATTGCATTTGAATTGTATTTGGATTGGACTTGGATTGGATTCGAATTAGATTGGATTACTTCAAAAAAGAACATTTGATAGAAGACCCGGAGACCTATAGTGTTTTATATCGATCGATTCAGCTCGACGAACTGAGGTGATGTATGTATGTCTGTATGTGTGCACATTTTGTAGACACACTTTTTGGAACTTAGCATTACTCGATTTACTCGCAACAAGTTGCATTCGACGCGGAATGCGGTCCCCCTTTGATTTTTTTTTTCAAAATTGAAAAAAAAATTGTTTTAATGTAGTGGCATATTAACTAATGCAAAAACATGAAAAATGATTGAACTAGACCACTAAAGTGGTTTTTGGCCTTTCTAGTGTGATTTTTTCAATACATTTTATGATGTAGGAGAAAGGCATTATCACTGCTAGGTGGATTAAACAGGTTTGTTTTTTCAAAAGATGATATCTTCGATTGAGGAAAATTAAAAAAAAAAGTTTACACGGCATTTGAAAGAGCAGGTGAGCAGGAGAAATTGCTCAAAATCAGCCAACTTAAGAGATACATTTCTCTTGCATTTTTTTTTGGAATAGCTGCGCTACAACTTTTAAAACATTGCATGCCAGTATTCCGCAAAATAAATAAAATTATTCCTTTAATTTTTTATACCATGGGCAGCCCACCATTTGATAGCACCATGATGATGGCCTTACTATACCGATTAACTTTGTAGAACAACATTTTTTCTAAAAAATATGATTTTGGCGTAAAATGCATCTATCCGCGGCCCGCGCAAATCTGTATCCTTGACTATAGTGGAATGTGTACGAAGTCCCATACAATTTGTTAGCAAAGTTGTTCCGTTTTGCAGGATTTGACTAGTGTTTTGCCTAAAGAAGGAATTCCCGTTTTAACTAGGTTGTAGTTTGAAGGTGGTAATCGAGATAACGATTTGTTGTAAGTAAATGTGACTTATCTTTATCTTCGTATGGGTTTTTGCGTGTTCTTGTTTCCTTCTTTTTTTCTCGTTCCAGAAGGCGAGTAATGGCGCTTGAATCTGGGTTTGCATGTTCACTGATGGACATAAGTATTCGTCATGTTTTCAAAGTAATAAATTCATACGAATAATTTTGCCAGGGCTCTGGACCAAAAACTGTATTCCCTCTCAAGAGGTCGAGGACCGAAGGAGTAAACATTAACCATCTTAGCTAAGTCACTCCCAACGACTCAACAACCATCACTTATACTATCGACAGACATATGATTTCCGCACAATGATTTTCGTATCACGCTGTACGCGTACAGTGACGAGATGACACACATATTTTCTTTCCACCGTTGTATCTATTTGACAGCTTGTTTTGAAACTGATTCCACCGCTTTCCAAAACTATATTTTTCATCAAAATGTATAGAAATCATAAACTGTTACTATAGTTTTTATGAGCATTACACAATATTTACCCATATTTTTTTTGAATAAATTGTGAATTCGCGTCAGCAGTTCATTCATCGATATGAAAAAGTCATAGTTTTCCAATTCTTCGTATAGGTGTTTTAGCAGAAATATGCGAGTTCTTGCAAATATTCCGCAGAGCAATTATTTCTGCTGACGTTAATAACTCTATTCTATGGTTTGGGGTGATTTCAGTGCAAACGGCACTGATCGTTCAATTCAATTGGATACTTTGAAGGATAAAGCCAGCACCGTTCAATTGGGTCATAGATCCAATTTTGAATATGTCCAAAACAACGGTACAAAACATTCTTCCCATCTAAAACAGTAGATGCTGACTAATGGTAAATCAAAGATCCCGCATCCTTCCCAATCCCCAGACCTCATTCCAATTAAAACCCATGGGATCCTTCCCTTGAACAAAATGTTCGAAATCACACGCTACAGAACTCAAACCATTGAATATCATACAAAAGTGACGGCAGATCTTTCCAGAAACAACCCAAGAAGTGTCAAAATCAATAGGAGGACATCTGTAGAGCGTAATTGTAGCAAACAATGGGCTTACGAATAATTATTTTGCCAATGTTGTGAAAAATATCATCCGGAATTTCAGATAAACGAATTCTACTCAATCAGCTTGTAAATGTTTGTTTTTAATTCATATGTCAAACGGCGTATTTGACATTTCAAAACAACAAATTATGTTCTGTTTCGTACAATACAACGGTCGAAGGGCAGGGTACGGAAATCATCGTGCTATCGTGACAACAGCGTGATTCTGGGTGACAGACATATTATTTTATGCTGTACAGTGATATTGGTATCATATATGTGTCACAAGTATTAATAAAGTATACAGAACGTTTGGTACGAGATGTCCCTGTTCTATGGTATACTTGTGAGATCAGGTTGAAAATTCATTCTCACAGGTATTTTCAACAATGCTGCACAGTAAGCTTAACCGCTTCTATGTTTAAACTACATTCATGATGTGCTTCAAATATCACTTTCCAGGATTCATTTACGAACTGACGGTGTATGTGTAGGCTGGTCCGCGTATAGAATAAGTGGCTTCGAAATATCTTAATAAGAATATGTGATCCAATGAGTATAACTAATTGATGACTTTTTTACGATTTCTTGCAAAACGTCAATTACTCTCGGGCAGAAGCCATGAATAGAATAGCAAAACATTGATATAAGAAATAAAAGAACAAACAACAATATCAAAAGTTTGCACCGAAATGTCATTTAAATATCAAAATATTCTATGAATAAAAACAAGCTTGTAGCACTAATATAGCACTTCTTACAAATAGCAACTTGATATCCTCATGATATTTTAGTGCAAAATATTGATATTTTGTCTGATCTTTTATCTCTTATATCATTCATGCCCATATCTCATTTTGCTATCTAATCAATATTGATATTATTTAGCAATTTTCGTCTGCTCGGGCTGTTATAGCCTAAAAAATAATTTAAAACAAAAAAGGCTTTAAATACAGTGAAGTCAAAAACACAATCCTCCAAAATTATATTGTTTCAAACAATATAAGATGCATTATGAGTATTGGTCCGAATAGAGAGTAAAGAAAACGCATTCGAACGATCCTATAGACAACCGGAATTCATACGAATTTGTCAACGACTGAAGCCCATTTACCCATCGTAGCCATCGTTAATCGAATATGGTATTGGAGACGACTGGAAATAGTTTTCATGGAAGAATTGCGTTAAATTTATAATAAATTAAAAACGTTAACCGTTTAATGGTTTTTAAGACTGAGATAGCCGCAATTATTTCACGTAAATCGAATATTTTTCCACAATAATGACACTTTTGTCAATTATAAATTTTGGTAATGGGATTTACAAGCCACCTCTAAGACAGCATGAGGCTTTATTGAATCTTATTGTTTATTGAAACAGCATGAGGCTTAATCGAAAAAAGTTTTGACCTATGAGAATCCTAAGTTTTTTTTACATAAAAACTAGCTGATTGATGCCTCTGACGGTTAATGAAAGCCTCTGCATGTCCCTAAATGTTCGAAAAAAGATTGGTTGTGGTACATGTGGTAAGGGCCCAAATCCATGCAAATCCGTTCCACATTAGCGCAGGATTTTTGTTGTATTTTTTGCTGTAAGTTGTGGAAACTGAGTCCGAAAAGTTGGAGTTTTTCATAGTAATTAGTAATGCATAAGGCACCCTTTATGTTTTAAATTATTTACCTACTTACATCGAAAAATATTTTCAAAAATTCACTTCTTTCTGTCATGGGAGATTTAAATGCTGAATTAAGGACGTATGTAGGTTTTATTTTTTAAACGATAATGAATTACTGTTAAATGGATATTAAAAAATTCCATTTTGCATTTCAGATCATCATTAAATCCCAATACTATGATTCAATCGATTTTGTTCATTAAAATAATCATACCATATTAATAACAATACCACCTATCCCATCCCGCCGCACAAATTTTCCGGAAATGTGAAAAACGAAAACCCCAAACAATGCTGTTGCCAAAACCGCACGCATATCAAGCAATGTTTCACCTGATCTGCAAACGCGCGGCGTGAGTATCCCCAAGCCACTAATTAAAAGCGGAGAAACATTAAAATCTACTCATACGCTTGGGATGACGAAAAGTTTTTTTGTTCCTGTCCTTGCTTGGTGCAAACATAAAAATTTTAATTGCACTTTATGTGTGCGAAACAGCTCTCTCTACTTGGCCCGTGTGCCATCCATTGTAAAAATTTCGCTGACTGGCAAAATTGAAAACTTCACCCCCTTCATACACGATACACGTTCCTCACTGGAACTTATTGCTCGGATGTGAACTTTGGCTGCGCTTTGGGGTTTATTGGGGGATGCGATATGGGAGCTTAAGAGCATCTAAACCTTATATAGACCTAGGTTTATTTTTACGCGATTTGACACTTGTCGCATATGATGAAACAATGAGTTAACACCACGAACAGAACAGAGAGATGGCATAGGAACCTTATACAGATACTGTACAAATATGTTGGCATACGATTTCGGAAAATTTTAATACAACCTTTGTGTTAAAATTTCACAATTTTGTATTATTGTATATGCCAAGATTCCACACAATAATTGTAAGATTTGTTTTTTGGATGTAGATAGTGGAAGGGTTGATGTAGTACCGTTTTGGTTCCAATTCCGAACATGACTCATATTTGTGTAATTCTTTCCATAGAATCTTGAATCCGTTTGTAATCTTGGTCCTGAGTGGGAAAAACCGATGAAAATGTTAGTTTGTGGGCGCTAAAACGCCAGTGTTCGGAATATAAGCCATGTTCGGGATTTGAGTCAAAACGGTACTTACTTAGTAACATACCAACACTCTAATAGACACTACAGAGTTTGATATTGGGAAGGCTTTCGTTGGATCAGGATTTGCCTGTAGCTGGTAATATGACCATGGAAGATCTGATCCAGTAGTAATAAATGTATTGCCACCATTTAAAAAAAATCGGACCAAGGCAAACATAATGCAAAATGATCGAAAAAATGTGATCTATTCCCCTAAAGAGCATTTTTGACCTTTCTAATGAGATTTTTTCAATATATTTTATAATGCACGAGAAAGACATCATCACTGCTAGGTGGATTAATCTGTTTCGGTTAATCTGATTAATCGGTTTTTCATTGTAGAAATAGAGCGATTCCAAGCAACAGCATCAAAATTTAAGAAAATTTTTAATTCATGATTTCCTATTGAGTTGAAACTTTGCACAGTTTTTCAATTTCATCTAAATCGTCATTTTTCGATATCAAATCTTCATATTGAGTCACGACTAACTTTTCAAAAGGGTGTATGTGAAAATGGTTCAAAAATATTTAAAAAGCTGCACAGCAAAAACGGAATGTTCGATTGTTATGATTTTTTCAGCAAAGTTAGACAACTAAATGGTGATTCTTAAGAAAATGTGCACAGTAAAAAAAATTTTTTTGCCTCTAAAAATATCATTTTTGTCACAAAACTCAAATATCTCAAAACCCTATCTTTTTCGAACGTAATTTTTTAGGGAAAACGGTCCATTATATTAGCTATCTACCATGAAAATTTGGTGATGGTAAACTAATAAACAAAAAGTTATGACATTTCAAACATTTCACAATTTTCACATATAGTAAACAAAAAAAAATTTCCGTGTATTTTTTTCAAGAATCGCAGTTTGATGCTGATTTTATTGTTAAGGGCCTTGCGTGAGTTAAACAAGTTGTTTGTATGATATTCCATATTTATGTATTCATCGATATTATGTATATTATATGTATAAATATTATATGTATAAATAAATAAAATGAATTAATATTATCCTAAGTATTAAATTAAATGTGGCAGTTACACAATGTTGTTATAGAAACTCTAAGAGTTTTGGGTTTGAATTTTGGTATGGGTTATGATATCATGAAAACAGTTTATTAATACTTATTTTTATTTATTTTTATTCAAATTTTTTAAAATATCGAACACTTTTGAATTATTATCAGCACAGTTTGAGTATAGTTTTGCTTTAATTTTATTTTCCGACAATGGAATGAAACAGTGAAATTTTTGGGTTCCTTGGATCGTTTTCGCGTTATTAAATTGCTCGCTGAGCTCTGAAGCCTTTATTTCGTACTCTTCAGTAGTAGTAAAACAAAATGATAATTTGGTTAAATCTTTTCTTTTCTACGATTTGCCCAATCAAAAAGTTCTTTCGCAGTTTTAATTGGATGCTCACGTTCTTTGGCTAAACTTGCTCTTGTGGCCATGCGCTTTATTGTTCCTCCAATAGCATCACAAGGACCTTTGCCATGTGATGTAGCAAAAATGCCATTCTGCATCAATTCCGTACATTGATTTAAATTGACATAGGCTCGAAAAATTCTGACGATTTTTGTACTGCGACGCTGCTCCATCAGACATGAAATATATCTTTTTGACTTCTTTATGCTTATCAACGCGTAAAAAGTTAATCATTTTTCAATGAACAAGTTTACGGATACTGAATCGTGTCTTAAATCTTCGGAAATTATAATAAAACTTAAGTGTTCAATTTGCGTACTTCCATTAAAATAAATAACGAATGGATGAATTGTAGCTTGTTGTACGTTCCAGTGATGGGACTGCACTTCATCTTGCAATACAAAGCTGTAATTTTCAGAAAAATCACAAATGACTAAAAATTCACCATTTTGTAATGTATTTTTCGTATATTTTAAAAAGCTGGATTGTTCTGTTTTAATGAAATCGTGAGGGATTAAACTTTCTAATTTCAAGCAAAAATATGACACAAACTCATCTACAGGTTTTACAATAGTTTCTATGTCACACCTATCCGTGGTCACCCATTGCTCAAATGATAACTGATCAATATATTTTTCTTCAAACTCAGCGAATAAAGTATTTTCCAATGATGAAGAATCTGGACAATCCGAACAAGATCGTAGATAGCAATTTGATGTTGTATTTTCACACAAAAGACTACCAGTTAACATTTTAATATCCTTTGTTAAATTGATTCTTTTCAAACTATGTAAAATAAGATTAATATTGTCATGGGTTGTGCACACACACACATTATGTGTTCCTGAATTGGAAAGAAGCTTACATTGCCTTGGCCGAAGGCTTGCAAATGAGGAAAAACCTATTTTAATATTATCGTGAATTTCCTTGAAGCGTGTGTACGCTTCTTTCAAAGTCGTCATCATTAATCGTTTTTGGATTGCTTGACGCTTTCCATCTTTTTTTACTGATACATAATCTTTTTGACCAGGCATAGCTCGACTTACTTCATCATCTTCAAAATATTGAACTACTATTTCTTTTGTCTCATCTGTTAATGCAGTACTAGACCTAGTATTTTTGGTTGAAAGACAGTTATTCTTCAATTGTTTTGCCTCTTTTACTGTATTTCTATTGGTTTTGAACTCATCAATGGCATCCTGAATAGACCACGAACTTGGCAGCATCGATAAAATCAATATTTTTTCTTTCCTTGTCGTGGCTGCATTCGAGAACCTTTCCTTCATATTTATAATTACCTCATCGTAGTCTGTATTTTCCACATCATCAGGTCCTAATTTGAAGAGGTTTCTTCGTACAGCTTCGTTTATTTCACGGTATTTTTTCTCCGGGTAATAAACGTAGTCCATCTTACTCCATTTAATCGGAGTCACTTTTATCCCAGCTATGCCCTCGTTAAAGCGTTCCGATTGATTTGTTGAAACAGATTTCGCTGATGGTACGGTGGCAAGGCTCTCAGCACTTAATACTTCTGGTAATTCCTCAGTTGTTGTCGATACATCTGGCAATTCCTCAGTTGCTGTCGTTTTCGAACTTCCTGCGCTCTGCTCAACCGATGATATACAGATTGCTCTTTTGTCAACGTTTAGACGGCAGGACGTGCAAATGCGTAAATTTGTATTCAATGTGGACATTGGAGCATAACCAGTCGCTTTCAGTTTATCTATGGTGCTTTCGGTGAGATTTCGTAACTCTTTTGAACACTTTTTTCCATCAAACGGCCTACAACAGTTGAGAAAGCGGCTACTCATGTTGTTCGTAATATTTCAATAAACAAAATCACTTTTAAGTTTTTACTGACTAGTTTGGTGTCATTTGCTTGACTGAAGAAAAAATTACTATAAGATCTTTAACAACCTTAGTAGTAGTAATTTTTTGCTTTTTCGTGAAACATTGTCATGGTATGTACCTATCATGCATTTGTTGTTGTTGAAGATACCCGTTTCCTCCCGATCATAAAGTCTATTCTCTAAGAGGTATATTTTTTGCAGGTAAACTATAGACGTACACGTGTATATAAATCTTTGATTTTGCAGCTTTTGTCTTAAAAATAACATTTCTGATATGTTTCTATCAACGTTACTATCAACAGGTTTCAACACTATTAAAAGAATTTTTCGCCAGTCACGTGCAATGAAAATTATGACACTATCAATACTTTTGATCACAACACTGGATCGTGTCTAAGTTTCTTATAGATGCTATGAATAATTAAATCAAAATATCATGAAAACAACTTGTTTAAATCACGTCCCTTAACAATAAAATCTGCATCAAACTGCAATTCTCGAAATAACTCACACAGAAAATTTTTTTTTTACTAAATGTGAAAATTGTGACATGTTTGAAATGTCATAACTTTTTGTTTATTAGTTTACCATCACCAAATTTTTATGGTAGATAGCTAATATAATGGACCGTTTTCCCTGAAAAATTACGTTCGAAAAAGATAGGGTTTTGAGATATTTGAGTTTTTGTGTCAAAAATGATAATTTTTAACGCAAAAAAACATTTTTTTACGGTGCACATTTTCTTAAGAATCACCATTTAGTTGTCTAACTTTGCTGAAAAAATCATAACAATCGAACATTCCGTTTTTGCTGTGCAGCTTTTTAAATATTTTTGAGCCATTTTCACATACACCCTTTTGAAAAGTTAGTCGTGACTCAATATGAAGATTTGATATCGAAAAATGACGATTTAGATGAAATTGAAAAACTGTGCAGAGTTTCAAATATTTTCGAAATGGTCGCTCAGGATCGACTGACATGCCCCCGTGGAATGCCTCTTCTGCGACCGGCTGCAGGTGACTGTGATAACAAGCATAGTACAAATCGAGTTTCAGATTGGGAGTTCGGAAACAACGGTTCCAACCGATCCGAATTGTATAATGGATCTAACTATTAGCTTTGAGAATGTGTTCGCTTGTTACCAAACATAACTTTGTAGTGTAGGGTCGATTTAGTATTAGAGAGTCGTATAAAATCTTAAATGTGTTCATGTAGTATTAGAGTGACATGGACAGATTTTGCAGCACTGTTCTAATATAGAACAAAAGAATAATTTCATATGTTGAAATGAAAGAAACGCTATCAATATGTGTGTGTATATTGCCGGGTTTATGGAAAGAAATTGCGATGGAATCGCTCTCCTCACCACCCCTTGCACTTTACCTAAGAAAACATGCAAAAAATTCACTACATGTCCGAGTAACACAATCAAATCTCAATTTGAGCTACTTACCTGTTAGAAAACTGCATTATTTATTACATTTGAAGTTCATATACTTATAAAAATAATCTCATTAAACTAGAGACTGCAACATTTTATTACAACCATGCATTAATTCCGCGTACAGTTTGTCATAATTTGCGACATATGCATAGCACAGATTGTATTAAGTAAACAGCAGGTCCTTGTATTAGGTCCCCAGTCACGAGAAAATAAGAACTGCTTATGCGTTTGTGTCTATAATTAATCTGATTTCACGCCCCCATCGAGGAATGAAATGCTGTATACTACGACAACCTCAGCTACTAGAAAATTCGGCGGGTGTTGAGAACCTGAACCCTCAACACTTGGCGCATCTCGACTGACGCGCTAACCATCTGGACTACATACCAGAGATAAGGAAGGATGCGACCAAAGGCTATCATAATCCACGTAGCCAGTGAAAATGGTTTTCAATAGCGATCCAACGGACACAAGAAGGTGAGCTGCGCACTGCACAGCGATCAGGTGGCAGACGATTTGCGGACTGCGTAGACTGCGTGGCTGGCGACATACAGCTATGGACCGAGCTGAATGGATATGACTATTATGTACGGCAGAAGCCACTGCGGCCTTCTTCTTCTTCTTCTTCTTCTTGGCATTATATTCCCACACTGGGACAGAGCCGCCTCGCAGCTTAGTGTTCATTAAGCACTTCCACAGTTTTTAACGGCGAGGTTTCTTAGCCAGGTTACCATTTTTGCATTCGTATATCATGAGGCTAACACGATGATACTTGTATGCCCAGGGAAGTCGAGACAATTTTCAATCCGAAAATTGCCTAGACCGGCACCGGGAATCGAACCCAGCCACCCTCAGCATGGTCTTGCTTTGTAGCCGCGCGTCTTACCGTACGGCTAAGGAGGGCCCTTTAGGCCTTAGTTCGATCAAATAATAATTAGACCTGTGTGCCGCCGCCGCCAAAAACGAGTCGGCGCGCCGTCATTTGAAAATTTACCACGCCGCCGAGTATATTTTACCACGCCGATGGTTATTACAGGACTATTGAAGCAGTAGGATTTCGTACATTAATACACATTTTCAGCCATCTTTTTATGACATTTATCGACTTCCAAGTACTCGGCACGGCAAATGCTGGGTAAAGCGTACCATAGGTACTTCGCGTACCTGAAGGAATAAAATAGACCCCATCTCGCGGCTCCTATCCTCTTACCCTGCAACTCCTATATCCCTACCTCCCCGTGGCCGCGATACGAGCAACCTTAGGGAAGATCGGGTAACCGACCCCGGTGGGAACTATGGTCGTATGCTGACAGGGAAGGGGGGTTTGCTCCTCTCCGGAGGTGTAAATCTTACTGAGCGTATGTTCTCCATGTCAGGATCGGCTCACAGCAGCGTCTATTCTCCATGTTAGGGGCGGCTGATCATCGTCCGAGTGCCAGCGAGGGGCTCTAAGTGAAACTGTGCACCATGGTCCACCGGGAATAAGGAGAAATGGTTTGGTGTCAGGCCCTGCAAGCCAGCCTTTAAAAAATCATAAGCAACGAACAATCAACAAGAGAGTACGGACCGGAACCATCGGCGAAGACCACTGCGACGAAAAGGGACTAGCGATTGGAAACTCGGTTTGTGGAACTGCAAATCTCTCAACTTCATCGGTAGCACACGCATACTCGCCGATGTGCTCAAGGAGCGTGGATTCGGCATCGTTGCGCTGCAGGCGGTTTGTTGGAAGGGATCAATTATGGTGCGAACGTTTAGAGGTAATCATACCATCCACCAGAGCGGCGGCAACACACACGAGCTGGGAACAGCTTTCATAGTGATGGGCGATATGCGCGTGATCGGGTGGTGGCCGATCAATGAGAAAATGTGCAGGTTGAGGATCAAAGGCCGGTTCTTAAACTTCAGCATAATCAACGTCCATAGCCCACACTCCGGAAGCACTGATGATGATAAGGACGCATTCTATGCGCAGCTGGAACGTGAGTTCCACAGCTGCCCAAGCCACGACGTCAACATCATCATAGGAGATTTGAACGCTCAGGTTCGCCAAGAGGAGGAGTTTAGACCGACTATTGGGAAGTTCAGCGTTCACCGGCTGACGAGCGAAAACGGCCTACGACTAATTGATTTCGCCGCCTCCAAGAATATGGCCATTCGCAGCACCTACTTCCAACACAGCCTCCCGTATCGGTACACCTGGAGATCATTACTGCAGACAGAATCACAAATCGACCACGTTCTGATTGATGGACGGCACTTCTCCGACATTATCGACGTCAGGACATATCGTGGCGCTAACATCGACTCTGACCACTATCTGGTGATGGTTAAACTGCGCCCAAAACTATTCGTCATCAACAATGTTCGGTACCGACGACCGCCGCGGTACGACCTAGAGCGACTGAAGCAAACTGATGTCGCCACTGCATACGCGCAGCATCTCGAGGCAGCGTTGCCGGAAGAGGGTGGGCTCGATGGGGCCCCTCTTGAGGACTGCTGGAATACAGTTAAAGCAGCCATTAACGACGCAGCGGAGAACAACGTCGGGTATATGAGACGAAGTCGACGGAACGATTGGTTCGACGAAGAGTGCAGACAGATTCTGGAGGAGAAGGACACAGCGCGGGCGGTCGCGCTGTAACAAGGTACCCGGCAGAACGTGAAACATTATTGACGGAAGCGGAGACAGCAGACCCGCCTTTTTCAGGAGAAGAAACGCCACCTGGAAGAAGCGGAGTGCAAGGAGATGGAACAGCTGTGCCGTTCTCAAGAAACACGCAAGTTCTAGAAGAAGCTCAACGCATCCCGCAAGGCAGCGCGGCAAGGCAGCGGAGGAGATGACTACGTCAGTTTAGCGGGCGATGGAAGCCAACCAGCACCCACCTTGAGGGAAGTTAAGGATGTCATCCAACAGCTAAAGACCAATAAAGCAGCTGGTAAGGATGGTATCGAAGCTGAGTTCATCAAGATGGGCTCGGAAAAGCTAGCCACTTGCCTGCACAACCTGATAGTCAGAATCTGAAAAACTGAACAGCTACCGGAGGAGTGGAAGAAAGGGGTTATATACCCCATCTACAAGAAAGGCGACGTGATATCCCAGATCATCTTCCGACGTTCGTCACCATTAGTGAATGAGTTCGTGGGAAGTTATCAAGCCGGCTTCGTTGACGGCCGCTCGACAACGGACCAGATCTTTACTGTACGGCAAATCCTTCAAAAATGCCGTGAAAACCAGATCCCAACGCACCATCTGTTCGTTGATTTCAAGGCGGCATACGACAGTATAGACCGCGTAGAGCTATGGAAAATTATGGACGAGAGCAGCTTCCCTGGGAAGCTTACCAGGCTAATCAAAGCAACGGTGGATGGTGTGCAAAACTGTGTGAAGATTTCGGGCGAACACTCCAGTTCGTTTGAATCGCGCCGGGGACTAAGACAAGGTGATGGACTTTCGTGCCTGTTGTTCAACATTGCGCTAGAAGGTGTCATGCGGAGAGCCGGGTGTAACAGTCGGAGTACGATTTTCAACAGATCCAGTCAATTTATTTGTTTCGCGGATGACATGGACATTGTCGGCCGAACATTGGATCCTTGCTAACGGCTGATAACAATGTTAGTCGTGAAATACGAAGGCGCATCATCTGTGGAAGTCAGGCCTACTACGGGCTCCAGAAGAAACTGCGGTCAAAAAAGATTCGCTACCGCACAAAATGTGTCATGTACAAGACGCTGATAAGACCGGTAGTCCTCTAGGGACATGAAACATGGACAGTGCTCGAGGAGGACTTGCAAGCATTCGGAGTATTCGAGAAACGGGTGCTAAGGACCATCTTTGGCGGTGTGCAAGAAGTCGGTGTGTGGCGGCGAAGAATGAACCACGAGCTCGCCCAGCTCTACGGCGAATTCAGTATCCAGAAGGTAGCTAAAGCCGGAAGGGTACGATGGGCAGGGCATGTTGCAAGAATGCCGGACAGCAACACTGCAAAGATGGTGTTCGCTTCCGATCCGGTAGGTACGAGACGTCGTGGAGCGCATCGAGCGAGGTAGGTAGACCAGGTGCAAAACGACTTGGCGAGCGTGGGGCGCATTCGAGGATGGAGAGATGCGGCCTCGAACCGTGTATTGTGGCCTCAAATTGTTGATTCAGTGTTATCTGTTTAGATGTAAACTGAATAAATGAAATGAATGAAGTAATTCTTCTTTTTTTCTTCATTGGCATTGCATGTCCCACTGGGAGATTGCCGCCTCGGAGCTTAGTGTTCATTAAGCTCTTCCACAGTTTTTAACTACAAGGTTTCTAAGCCAAATTACAATTTTTGCCTTTTAAGACACGACGATTCTGTTATGCCCAGGGAAGTCGAGAAAATTTCCTAGACCGGACCGGGAATTGAAACCAGTGGTCAGCGTGGTCTTGCTTTGAAGCCGCACATCTTGCCGCACGGCTAAGGAGAGCTCCGACTTCCAAGTACATATGGAAAATGTATTCTCATTTCCGATAAAGTCTTCAAATTGAAATCATTGGATGGCAACTGTATCTAGCGTAGAGCTGATTTCAAGCTAAATAAGTGCAAGAAACGTTGTGAGAAAATGTTTTTGTAAGTCTACTAGAACATTTTTTCCCAGAAATCCACCGGACATTCAATGCTTCAGAGAATGTGGAAATTGTTCTTCAGGAATTTAAGGAATTATTTCTAGAACATCTCCAAAAATTTACACATGTGTAAATGTGATAAGAAATTCAGCAAGACTTTTTTTTTAATTTCACATAAACTTTTTTTCAAAATATGTACTTCAAATTCTAGAATTTCTTCAACAACTTTTTCAGGATTTTTTCCGAGACTTTCTCCTGTAAGTCCATTTGGAAATTCACACATTACATCGAAAATTCATTCAAGAGTTTATCCAAATAATCCTCCAGGGATTCAAACCAGATTTTTTTTTAATTTCTTTAGTAAATCCTCTAGGAATTATTTCAAATCCTTCGGATTTTTCTAACAAAAATTTATTCGTGAATTATATTCTGGCACCATTCATGGAATTTTCTAAGAAAAACCTTAAGGAACTTATGGAGGAATCCATAGAATGAATTTTTGAAGTAAGTTCCGCTGACATTTCTGAATGATTTTTAATTTTGGGAGAATTTATGGAGGACCTCGTGAACAAAAAATTGGGAGAATTTCCAGGGTAAATTCTTTAGAATATTCAGGAAAAATTCCAGAAGGAATTGAGCGGCAAAAAAATCCAGGAAACTTTTCAGGGTGATTTCTTGGCAAACTGTTGGACATTACCTGAAGATTTTTTAGGGGAATTTCGGCAGTAATTTCTGGAGATGGCTGGTAATTTTCCTTCTAAGAGTTAATGACTGAAGTTGTACTGTTGAAATTGAAGTCTTTCAGAGATAGCAGTTTTAATAAGTATTCAATACGTTTTTTGCTCCGACATTTTGATTAGACGGATTAAGGAACGAAAACGCTACTTACTGAGACTGCTGTCAATCAATTCAATGGTTTCTGGAGAAGTTTTCATAAACTCCTGAGGGAACTTCAAAATGAAAATTAGCCACGCCGACCCGTGCTGTCGCCGCCGATCACTAACGGTGTGATGCCACCACGCCGCCACCGATAAAATTTCAATCGGCGCACAGGTCTAATAATAATCATGATAAAATTTAAATAAATCAAAGGCAGTCATAGTTGCTGTCAGCAGCCAACTTTGTTGCAGCAGTTAATTTGAAAACTGTCAGAGATTTTAAATGTTCTCGGAAGGGACGGAAAGTGTTATTCTTACTGGAAGAAGACTTTAAAAGCTGATCGTTTGAGAATACTTTCATCTGTCAACTGAACCGTTTGTTTGTGAAACTGCATATGTAACATTTTTGGCCGAAATGAGATTTTTATATATTCTGAATCCTCGTCCAAAAATACGTATTCTGGCAAAAACGCGAAAACAATTTTTTTGTTCAGGAATGTATGACAAAATTTTCGTTTGTTTGAGAAACTACATATGTCCACGTATTTTGAAGAGCAATTGTGGAGTACTGCTTGTATTTTTTGCACTGAAAGTGCCCCAGGGTGTTGAGTTTTGCCAAAAACTATTGATCTGTATCGAAGAAATCGAAAGATTCGGTGCACATTTGTTCAAAAACAGTTTTTTGCTGTTTTCTCGAAATAGTGTAAAATGGACTTATGCAGTTTCTCAAACATATGATTCAACTATTTTCCATGCTGGTTTGGGCAGCACTGCGGGGCACTGCGTAATAATAATTAGTAATTTTTGTTGGTATATTCGGATATGAAATCTAGAACTCTTTCAGAACGATGATTTTATGTATGAAACGAACATAAAATTCTTCTGAAAGAGTTCTAGACTACGTTCTGAAAGAGTTCTAGACTGCGCAGCCAAATACAACAACAAAATATATTGGATTTATATCTTGATTTATATAAAGTAGTATCAGCCACTGCAGGTCAAACTGAATACCGGGTACATACAACTATTTTATATTATAATTTCTCATTAAAAAATCATAAAAATATTGAAAAAGTATGATTTTAAATTTTATATGAATATTTAAAACATTTTTATATGGGTTGCTTGTTGGAACGCACTGACTGCTGTGTTCATAAACCCATCGTATACACTTGTTCAGACATCTACTTTTCCGTTTCCGATATCGTCGCTGGTATTCTGAAACGGTAGGATGAAACGTAATCGCGACGTCGGTATTTAATTGAACTCAGCTCGGTGAGAATTTTCAATTAATATCCGAGCTGTGCTTGCTCTCACTAAAGTGCACCGGAGTATTTTCCGATAGAGCACAGTTCGTGCCGGTTCATGATTTGTACCTTTTTATTGCTGCTGTACGGCATAAAGTTTTAATTGAAAGCTTATGACGGTATGTGTACTTTTGGTTTTTCGTTTCGAACTTTGCCGAGACCAAGACGAAGTTTCGTTTAATTTTCTATTGGGTTTCTTACGCGTCACATTTTCCCATCGGCTGAAGAACGGTTTGCTCATTTAAAAGCTTCATATGCTATTAGTAAAAGGAAACATATCACAATGCGGATTTAAATTAATGAAACTGATTGGCATTCAATCAAAATTCAAAACTTTAGTGTTTGCAGAATGGAGTTGAAAGTTAAAGAATTGGAGCACAAAATATTTTTATGTATTTTTGTGAATATTCCTACGGTTAGCAAGTAGTGATTACACAAATTATCAAGAAAATGTTCGCAACTACAATTGATATAGAATCGTAATATGTATTATTAATGAAATCATTCAACTTTTAAAAAGCGACCAATACACCCAATCGGATTTATTAGGTTTTCTTACGAATTTATCAATCAACGTAATTTTTTTACGGAAACCTACAAAATCTGTATCTTGTATCTGTATCTACATAGGTTTTCGAAATTGATTGATTATTATATAAATATTGTATAAAGTGGCCTTAAAATTTCGCAATCATCCCTTACATTTTGTGCTTACATGTATGAGACTCTACTTCTTTTTCAAAGACAAATAATGATTTCGCATATCACACGAATAACAATATTTTGTTAGATTCTCATACAGAATTGTAAGACGATCTAACATCCTCTGGTTGGGTGTAGGGCCATCCGATGTCCCCTATTCGATCAACATCGCAGTATTCGTATTTAGTACACGTCTTGATAAGCAAAACCAACATTGAAATAAAGATTTATCGAGACTTACAAAAAATATGTCAAATGGTACTCACTCTCGACGCCAGCACTTCCGTTGCTGCGATTTCACCCCACCGCCACAGGACCGCGAGCAAGCCGTCCAATTGCTCCATGGACCAAATCCGTTTCTTATTGTGACATTACCATCCACCTTTGTCCTGTTTTGCTTTTGTCCATTGACTCTATCCCCGTCCACCGTTTCCCTTTCCGTAGTGGTGGTGGGTGCGATAGTACCAGTAGTAAAACCGGAAGCATCACCATCAGGAGAAGGCGTACTACTCTCATCGTCTGTGGTTTCATTATTAATTATGGTCGGATGGTGCCAGGATTTCCTTTTATCACCAGTAACAGCACTGCTCTGCACTGATTTATGATTGCCACTTCCCGTTTCATGCCCCGGCGCCAACGGTAGATCATTATTCATGCCATTCGCCGTTCCGGATTTACCAAGCTCATTTATTTTGGCCACAGCATTAATTTGTTCGGTTGGCTCACTTTCATTGACCCGCCCGCCGGATGCCATGGCATCCTTTTGCCGTTGCGTTATGGCAGGTGCATCACCGGTCGACGTCAGCGGGGGTATTTCGTTAGATGCCTCCGGGCTGTCCACGGTGTGATGCACTAATAAGCGCGATTGCACTGATGCTACTTGCTGTGATGGCTGGGACAAATTGCGTTCGACTGCTACATGGTAACGATATCTATCGGCTTCGTTCGGCTGCACAGTGACATCCGGTTCGGCAACACTTCCGACCGGCCTCAGCCCATACTCGTTGTCGGAGTCCTGTTGGACTTTGTTGTTGAACTCGGTGTCACTGCCACCGATGCCATTCGGATGCTCATTGTCCCTATTGTTGTGGCTGAAATGTGGCACAAAGGAAATGTCATTCTCGGAAAGAGGCTCGCGCTCGTTCTTGAATTTGATTAACTTCCGCAGGTAGGTTGTACGTTGGGTGGAATTGGTGTTGACACGACTGGCGGCACGCCTCGCTAGCCATTCTTTGTGAATCTGTTGAGTGGAAGTGGAGATTAATTTGAAAAGGAAGATTAGATCGTTGTTGGTAAAGCTGGTAATGCACATCGTTATCGTTTAAAAGACGTGCGGTTTTGTTTTCAATACCAAAGAAGTATTTTATTATCTCTGTAATCAAAGACATGTAAGATCTGTTATGCATAGCAATCAATCGCAATCTACTAGGAGTTCCCGTAATGCTGAGTAGACACTTTTATGTTGTGTGTTATGTTATGGAATAAGATCTGCCATCGTAAATTGCGGCTATGCCCAATCAAAACGTCCTGATGGTTTGTACGGGTGTTGGCTTCTCGTTGAGGTTCAAGAGTTCAAACGTCAAAGTTCAGGAAAAGATGCTAGAAAATGGGGGGTAACTGAGAATACTCCAAAGGAGTTGGTGAAAAAATGTTGGTTATTGAACCATTGTTTTTAATTACATTTGGCTCGTGCATTTTCTAATTTTGGCAAAAATCGGTTCTCCTTTATAGCTCCAACAAAGTACAACAAACTGCCTAAAAATCTCCAACAAATGAATAACTATACTTCTTTCAAAACTAACATCAAAGTTTCATCAAAAAATCAAATTCCTCAACTTATAATTTAGTATACCACCACTTCACAATTTAGATCACTATGTAAAATACGTTTAAATAACTATTAAATAATTAGAAATCATATTTAATTACTTTTATTCACTTAGTTTATTAATTTATCAATTGTGCTTCTTTCAAAGGGTAACAACCCACTAGAAGCACTCATTTGTTTATTATGATAGCTTTTCTTATCCTTAATTATTGCTTTTTGTTTTGTATTCTCAGCCATCTAAATTAGTATTTTTCTATTGTTTGAATTTTCTTCATGGCTGAGAATTGAGTGTCCACTACCAGAGAGCTCAATGGAGCTTTTGCCCCTGTAACAAAGCCTCTCAAAGTAGTTATTCGCGGCCCTCCGGAATACACATCAGAGGCAATTGTTGACGAACTGAAGGCCAACAAGTTGTAGCCGATTATAGTGTTTCCCATCAAGCACGTCGAGAGGAATAGTCACCGGGATGTGATGTACCTGGTGCATTTAGAGAAGGGCTCTACCACCATAACGGATCTTCAGAAATTTAGGGCACTCTTCCACATAATTGTGGACTGGGAGATATACCGCCCGAAGAAACGCGACGTAACGCAGTGTGGAAACAGCAGATGGACGCCGCCACTTCGGTGGTTATTACCTTTCCAGGTTCTACCAGATTCTTTATTGGAACGCTTGTTCAATCCAGAACAAAAGTATTGAATTGACCGACTTCCTTAGAAAAAAGGACATCGACATCGCAGCCATCACCGAGACACACCTCAAACCCGAAGGGAATGTCTATATTCCCGATTTTCGACTTGTGAGACTCGATCTACCTGACCCCGGGGGAGGAGTGGCCATCGCCTTGCGTCGAAACATAAATTGCCGTCTGCTGCCAAGTTTTCAGCTGGAAACTGTCGAGGCCATAGGAGTTGAGGTAACTATCAGCGTCAGCCCAATCATCATCATTGCGGCGTACTACTCCAAACAAGCATATTTGCAGGATGGTACTGCTGTGGCCCTGGCCCCTGAGTCAAGATATTTTCAAGCTAACCCCGCAGCGTGGGCGGTACATTATCGCTAGGCGTTGGCGACCCCAACGCGAAGCACCAAGCCTCGGGGAACAGCAGGCTTAGGGCCGATGTCCACGTGGCGGTTCTTTAAGCTGCGTTAACGCCACGTCCACACAAGGTGGGCATCGGCCCTTAATCAAAACGGCACCATCCTCCAGCAAGACCTAGACGAAGGGCACTTCACCGTATTGAGTTGGGGCCCATGCAGTCCTTGACTTCTTCTTCACAAATATGGACAACAACACTTCCCATCCCGGTGGTGTACCAAGATCTCAGCTCTGACCACTATCCGGTGGTGCTGGAGGTGGGATCCTCGGCAAATCGACACCATTTTACCCGACGCAACTACCATCGTACCAGCTGGGATCGGTTCCAGCAGTGCGGGGATGATAACTACGAAGTGCACCCCGAGACGCCTGAGAGCATCGACCGGCAGCTACATTCTGTCGAGGGGGCGATCTCGCAGGCGCGAGACCAACACGTATCGGTGGTCCGTCAGGTGAGCAATGCTCAAACAATTGATACACTCAGCAAAGACTTGATCCGTCTGCGGAATGTCAAAAGAAGGCAATTTCCACGCACTAACCGGCTATATTTTAAAACTGATTGTAATCGCTTGACCGAAATTATCAAGGCCAGAATGGTGGACTTCGAAAATAATTATTTTTCCAATAAGATCAGCGCTCTCCCAATTTGTGCTAAGCCGGTATGGAAGTGAACTGAAATTTTGAAAACCAAACCACGTCCTATCCCACCGTTGATCCCGTTAGGCAACAATGACTCTACGGATCGCCTAATAACTCCGGATGAGAAGGCTGCAGAGATAGGCCGGCACTTCGTTCGTTTACACAGTCTTGGACAGAATATTATTAGTCCGCATGAAGCTATCGTCTGGCAAAATGCAAACGATCTCGATTAACTTCCCAACGATTGCGATTAACTTCTCTTGGAGGATTTGGCAATTACTGCTGATGAACTGTCGACCTATGTCAAATCCTCCAAAATTTTGAAGGCTCCAGGTAATGACAACATCTTCAATTTGGAAATCAAGCACATAATTGAGCCGTTTTGCGAACATCTTGTCATGCTAAATTAATGATTTCGTGTGTGTTACTTCTACGTGAAGTTAAACGATTGACAATGATATGTAAATGCTAATATCATCTTCCAAACTTGGACGTTACATGTTCATGATAGAATTAGAGGCGAAAGTATAGAATTGATAGTTCCGTTAGGATACGGCAGGCATGAAGAATGTTTTTATAGAAGCCGATTTGAAAGCGAGCGGAGGGCAATATTTGTGATGGCACATATCACACGACCTTCCTTCTGCCAAGCTCCCGTATGAAGGGGGAGGGAAGAATATCAGTGTGGAAGCTGATATATTTCCACTTGCAAAAGGAAGGTGGTTTGACTTGCTCATATGCCATCGCGTACGGAAGGATTTGCTATCGACGAGTACTGTCTCCAAATTTATAATATGACATCAGCATTTAGTCGAATAGGATTTTTATTGCACAGTTCTGTTTTCTCATTGCGTCCGTCTCGTCGCAACCAACTTGGCTGCCTCGGAGAGAACAAAGCAGAGAAAGGCACTGCTGCTGTACCGTCGACCAATAACAGCTGAATTGATGGATGCCCCCACCAAGGGTAGTAGGTACACTAAATTAATGATTTCGTGTGTGTTACTTCTACGTGAAGTTAAATGATTTACAATGATATGGAAATGCTAATATCATCTTCTAAATTTGGACGTACATGTTCATGATAGAATTAGAGGTGAAAGTATAGAATTGATAGTTCCGTTAGGATACGGCAGGCAATGAGAAAACAGAACTGTGCAATAAAAATCCTATTCGACTAAATGCTGATGTCATATTAGAAATTTGGAGACAGTACTCGTCGATAGCAAATACTTCCGCACGCGATGACATATGAGCAAGTCAAACCACCTTCCTTTTGCCAGTGGAGATATATCAGCTTCCACACTGATATTCTTCCCTCCCCCTTCATACGGGAGCTTGGCAGAAGGAAGGTCGTGTGATATGTGCCATCACAAATATTGCCCCTCCGCTCGCTTTCAAATCGACTTCTATAAAAACATTCTTCATGCCTGCCGTATCCTAACGGGAACTATCAATTCTATACTGTCGCCTCTAATTCTATCATGAACATGTACGTCCAAGTTTGGAAGATGATATTAGCATTTCCATATCATCTTGTCATGATTTTAATCAGTGCTTACGGCTTAGATACTTCCCCTACGCCTTGAAATCAGCCAAAGTGTTTCCTATCAGGAAACCTGGGAACAGGCATTGCAATATCATCTGAGCACAGGATATCATCTTTGCTTGTGCAAAGATATTATTCCTAATCAAAGAGCACTCTGGAAAGATATTATCATTTGAGCACTTGATGATGATCTTGATAGCCAGCGCGTTTTGGGGTTTGTTCACGTTGCGAGGGCGTTGCTACAACAAAAGTAGTGAAAAAACTTTTCTCCATGGCGAACATTGCACTTTGTTTACTGAGCAGATAGATAACTAAGATCTATATCCCAGCATATCATCAGTATCTTTGCTCTGAAGATCGAATGATGGGATAAATTGCAATGCCTGCCTGGGAAGGACACACCCTATCGACCTATTAGCCTCTTCTCAGCGTTATCTAAGCTAGTTGAAAAAGCAATTTATCGCCGGCTTCACGAATCTTCCGAACAAAAAAATATATTGCTTGTTGAACAGTTTGGTTTCCGCCATGGTCGGTCAACCGTTCACCAGCTTACCAGAGTAAAAACATCCTTAGTCGGAATAATTCGGTATCCAAATCATCCGCCTTCGACAACGTTTGGCACGATGATGGTATGGTGTACAAGCCTCACTGGTACATTCCTCCCAGCTTCCTGGTGAAAATCATCAAAAATTATCTGTCAGCGAGGACATTCCTGGTCTCCATCGGCGGAGCCGCTTGGGATGCGCACCGCATCATCGCAGGCGTCTCCCAGGGCAGTATCCTCGGGCCCCTGTTATTTAATCTGTTTACCAGCACTTCCAGGAGGCGGCACTCTGTCTCTGTTTGATGCGACACGACACCTCCATCATATACAATGGTAGAGTAATCAGAGCCCTCACATCGAAGCTCCAACGAGGTCTGGAAGTCCTAAAAGAATACTTCGCCAGCTGGAAGACAGCAAGCTGATCTTCAGACAGCAGATCGACAAAACAGTTACCAAGTGCAGCATTTTGCTAAAGTTGCTTTATCCATTAAGCCAGTGATCCCCAAAGTGCGGCCCGCGGGCCGCATGCGGCCCTCGGGGCCATTTTCTGCGGCCCGCGAAGGATTTCAGAATATACACTACATGTGGCCCGTTTATATGCATAAGAAACGCTTTTCATCATACTCAGTTTTTTGTTATACTCAGGGAATCTGTCAAGTTCACAACATTACGATGTATAAGCACCATCATGATTAATTAAATTCATCAGTTCATAGACGTTACGTAGGCCACCAGCAAATAACTTCGATGGTATTGCCCCGGGCTATGAAAATAGCAAATTCGTCATTTTTTTCGCAGATTCCAATGGTCAAAAACGGTCAAACTAATGTTGTCATATGAGGGTTTGGCAAAATTTAAATTTCCTTTATTTTTAACTTAAGAAAGCAAGCTGAAGATTAACGTACTTTGTGCTACCGTCGTGCATTGCTTTTTGACTGCAGGAGCTACTTTGGATTTTGATTTTCTAAAAAAACTAAACGGAAAAATACCAAATTTGAAACAGAAAGTGCCATCCAACAATCCAAACAACCATCCAACCAATCAACACTGTGATAATGGTAATTTGAGAGTAATTTACTATATAATTTTTGTTTCAAAATGTCCAAAGTAGCCTTCGATCTATCAAAAGAACCCTCGATCGATGGTACCTAAAATATTTAACAAAGTCAAGAATTTCCCAAGCTCCGATTAGTTGACGAATAAAAGGTTTCTGAAAAAATCAATTGATCGGAAATCTGGAAATAAGGCACATAAAGCGGAAATCAGATTTATTCGATTTCTATTCAAAACTGCTGGTAAGTTTACTTGGCTTTGAAACATGATTGTCGTTATTTGATACGACAAACTATGATCAATGATACCTCGAAATCTCAATTTTTATCTATTCGTTCAATGACACAGAATTGGGAGATTTCAATATTTTGACTGCTTAAATAGGAAATAAAACAGATTATATCAGATTATTTATTTCATGCATTTCCGCGCATACATTTTGCATATTTAAAGTCCTTGAACGGATGGAATAAGGTTAATGAATCGTTACTGTTATGTGTGGTGCACAATAATCCTTCAACAAAAATTCAAAATCTTAGAATCGGACGGCATATGATCATTTGGGAAAGAAGATTAATATATGTTCTACAAACTATGCTAAAAACATGTTGTTGCGAAATAGTAAAAAAGATGATTTTTTCAGCACGAGTTGTACGTTTATCCAACGAGGCTTGCCGAGTTGGATAAATACTACGAGTGCTGAAAAAAAACGAGTTTTGCAACGAGTTGCACACGCTATTTTTTGCAATGACGAAAAATGGACTTCAATTTGATAAATCTGTTCCAAAATTGTAGTCTAATTTTCTCCACATGAGCATTCTTGCCAATAAATTATGTTGCTGCGGAGAAGAATCAGATTCCATGTATACCGTGCCACATTGCAAAGTTCAATGAGTCGTGAAGCGATAGATGTACTTGCCTTTGGAAATCTTGGATGTCATGACCGCCAAACTATTTAATATTACGGGGCGCATAGAATACACTATTTGAACACTTACCCAAGCTAATTTAGCAAAATGTAGTCACGTAACGACTGTTCTGGTGTTGGTTTTTCATTATAGCACCCAAATGAGTGTTATAATGAATATTATGCAACCCATTTGAGTTGCATAATGTTCATTAAAGCATCCATTTCGTTGGTATGGAAAAGTAGGCCGTTTTATCACTCAAAGACGAACTGTAAACCAAATATTATGATCAGCAATTGCAAAAAGATTTTTATCGTCTTTAGTATTAGCTGCGGTGATAAAACCCGTAGAATAAAATGTTTTTACAAGTATGTTATTTAAAGAAGATTCATCGCAACAAATTTTATTGAAATGTGAAATAGATATTCAAAATAATTTATTAAGCAGTAAAAATCTACATGAAATGAAGAACAAATCATGCAAATGTACTGTGGCCCGCTTCAATAGATCGAAATTGCTATGCGGCCCTTGATAGTAAGCATGCTGGGGACCACTGCGATTAATCAATCGCAAGTCTACACTGTCACGGAAGAATAAGCTTGCTGTCTACAAACAAATCATCCTCCCGGTGATTGCATACGGTATGCCAGTCTGGGAGAGTTGTGCTAAAACCCAAAATCTTAAACTCCTTCTTCTCCTTCATCGGTATTCCATCCCCCACTGGGACATTACCGCCTCGCAGTGTTCATTAAGCACTTCCACAGTTATTAACTGCAAGGTTTCTAAGCCAAGTTACCATTTCTGCATTTGTATATCATAAGGCTAACACGATGATACTTTTATGCCCAGGGAAGTCGAGACAATTTCCAATCCGAAAATTGTCTAGACCGGCACCGGGAATCGAACCCAGCCACCCCCAGCATGGTCTTGTTTTGTAGTCGCGCATCTTACCGCATGGCTAAGAAGGGTTCCAAAGCTCTAAAGGGTGCAAAACAAGTTTCTTCGCATGATCCGAGGGGCATGCGAACTTCTGAGGTCCATCGTCTGGCTGAGATGAAAATGCTGAATGACCGCTTTGGTGAGGTGTTGAATAGATTCAGGTCTCACTGCCAGACATCATTGCACCAGATTGTGCGCGATCTAACTCCAGGTATATTTTGAAATTTTAGGACTATACCAATCGACTCAGTTCGACGAATTGAGGTGATGTCTGTGTGTGTGCGCACCCAGGCTCAAAAATTACGCAAAACATGTTACTCATTTTTAGGCACTTATGCTGTTGCTCGCAACAAGTTGCATTCGACGCAGAATCCTGTCCCATTGTTTTCTATTGAAAATTGACCAGATCGGACTATGGGATCGAAAGTTATGCCCAAAATACAAATTTCTACGTAAAAATCGCGTAAAAAATGTCACTAATTTTTCAGCCACTTATCCTCAATCGGTTTGCTCGCAACAGATTGCATTCGACGCGAAATGCTTTGGATAGATTGGGCTATGGGCTTAGAAGTTACGGCCGAAATACTATACTACATTTTTAAAACACACAAAGAAAGGCTCCATCACCGCTAAGTGGATTAACCTGGGTTTTCATCTAGGAATAACTTTGTTGTTTTTTGACAAAATCACTCGCGGTTTCGGGAGCCTCCTCGTAATAACATTTTAAGATGGTAACCCGATCAGCACACATGTTGCACAAAAATGTCTGTGACCCATATGTAACCGAATTTAGTCACATTTGAGTTGCTGTAACCAAATCGGTCTGGATTGTGCTGCTAGGAAAATGTCACTAATGAGCGGGATTGTATGACTACAGCGTCACCTAGATGTAAAAAAGTGTTAAGTATGCATTTTCCCATATAACTAGTCGATTTTTTTGCATATAAACCCTAGCATCCGCTTAGTCTTGACGGATCAGACTGAATTTTTTACAGTAGCTTCTGGGAGCAAAAAACTTTATTTTGAGGGGGTATACGTCTACTTGTTTCTTATTTTTTTTGATTTTTTTCAGCAGTAAGCACGCATGTGAGCGAAAAGAAGCAACGAAGATGAATATAAGTTCAATGAGATGGAAAACGGGACAGTTCCCCTAAAATAGCATATTTTGCCCAAGTCTAAAAAAATTAACTAAATTTTTGAACTTTTAATACTATCATCAATGAAAAATCTAGGAATGCCCTACATTTGCATGGATAAATAAGGGCTTAGTAATCAGAAACAAAGCAATTCTAATTATGTGTTAAATTTTTAGTTCACTTCCAGAAGTTTTGAAAAAAAAAAACAAATAGCTTATAATTCTACACAGCATGGAAGTTGTCGTTTCCATAATCAACGCCTATAATCAGACCCCATAATCAAAAAGTTAAATGTAAATATGATACGTTTATGCAAGTCCTATGTCTACTCGTGATTATGTTTAAAATATTACCCATTGCTCGTTTTTTAGAAAACATATCTGGCAAGAACCATCTATCTTAGGAAATTAAAACTATAATTCTGATTTTATCGAGACTCTGGGCCAAGATATATTTTAAAACATGGAGTTGCACTGAGAAGCAAAAACAGGTCGTGGCCTAAGTTGTAATCAAAAATTTACCAAAATTATCAGTGAGATGCAAACGGTTATTCAACACATTTTAAAGCCCGAGCCAAAAGTTGACCCGGTGCTGAAGCGAAAGTCCCAAATCAGCTCAAAACTCAGTTACTCGTGTGCGAGCTTCATATCAAACTATACGTAATCCGGGCTTCACTCATGCTTAAACTTTGCGCTCCTCATACATAACCCGTTCAAAATCACCGTCGGCGGCGAGTCCATTCGGCATGACGCATTATCCTGCTACACATTTCGAAATGGTTGAACTTTCTGCATATAGATAGGTAAATGTTGACTTTACACTCTGCCCATAGTTCTAATGTAGTTACCATAGAGTAGGTGCTACGGGTATCAAATCATTCCCATTCTCCGGCACCCGTTGAAGATATGTAGCAGCTATGCAGCAGCAGAACGAGTTGGCAGTGCATTTCCGCAGTCTTCACAACGCTCCATTCATCTCGCAAGGCGGTGGTAGCAGAGCAGCAGGAGCCAACATTGACTGCGGTAAACGGGGCTGTGGTGTAGAGATTAAATTGTATCTTATCACTTGGCGTACCACACGAGAAACAAAAATCTCATCTGAGGTGGCAAGGTGCCAAGCTTGTAGCTACAACTCCCGGTTGGATAGCATCAGGTGTGTGTAAACGACTGTAGTATAGATATAACGTTTCGCAAACCATCATGGCGCAGTTCACCCTACCGAATGAATGCACTCGACTGTGTTTTGTTATACCAGCCAGAAGAGTTGCCTACAGAACCCAGCTATCCAGAGGGAAATTGAACGAAGTTGCTCCGGTCGTGATACGTACAGCACCCACACTGCTGGGCGTCGGTCATGGGTCTCCATGCCGTACAGAACCGCACCTCACTGTCCTGAAGTGAGCGTGTTGTGTGTTTTTGTTTGGAAATCCGGTGGCCATCGGAAAGAAGATCATAGTTACCACGACGATGAAAGTGCAGCATCCAGCAGTTCATGAAAGCAAACAGCTGCTTCTCGACCACATCCCACAGATTGCTTGTGTGTTTTGGGGCTTTTGTTTATCATTCCAAAATGATGGCATCGTCAGGCGGTCCTACCTGGTGTGGTTTGACACTGCGTGAGGGATTTTCATTCGGTCTATGATGCTGCCATGTTTGCCGGTTGGTGGCGCTACCTGGTATCGACATTTTTCGCTTTATATAAAAGTTGATATAGGGAACTGCTCCTTGAATTCATACCATGTACCCAAATCAATACCATTCGAAAACAAAGAATTGATGCGCGAATTGTTTTATTTGTAATTTTTGTAATTTTTTGCAGCAATGAGCACGCCGGATAACAACAAAACACGACACAAATTGAGCCTAAATTGCCTGATTTGCGAATGTTATTGATATAGACGAATCCAAGTAAAAATAAGAAGACACACGACGGTGTTAACTTTGACAGATCCTACAGTACAGCATAGGAAGATCATTTTAAAATGCTTATTATAAATTCTAGACAAATTGTAATTAAAATCTGATTGATGTACGATACGGAAAAAGTTCTGAATTACATGTTTGGAACCTTATCTCAATTTTTTGAATATTTTCCAAAAATGTGTCTATCATACAGTTCGGAACTTTTTCCGTATCATACATCAATCAGAATTTAATTACATTTTGTCTGGAATTTATTATAAGCATTTTAAAATGATCTTCCTATGCTGTACTGTAGGATCTGTCAAAGTTAACACCGTCGTGTGTCTTCTTCTTATTTTTACTTGGATTCGTCTATAGGAGCATGTTATTAATAATGGAACAGATACCCTATGTGGAACAGTGAAGGAGTGTGACAAACGGTTTCTATCATCCAGATAGAAAGACATCCATGGCGCATTTCAGGACATGATGAACAATCCACAAATTTCGTAAAGATTGTTACTGTCTTGCATTTTTCATGCCTTTGAGACATCGAAATGACTTATAAGTAAAAGGTTTGATAGACTTAGAAAACTGATTACGATGGTATGCCTTTAATTTCAAGAGTGCTGAAGAAAATGCTGACTTCCACCATCGCAAATGAGAAAAAAAAATCCATAACGCGCATAAATTCAATATCTGGGTTCGGTATTTTGAATTGGTAGATTGAATTTTTAACCCGTTCCAATCAGTTCAAATATGGTCCAGGAAGTACAAAACTACCAAATATTGCCATAACTTTCGAAATCATGGAATTTGATGTGCCGTATGATGGGCTTTACTTATTTCCCAAGATTGACCTTTGAACCGGAACTCGGTAAATCCGTTTTCCGGTTCCAATCGGCTCAAATACGTGCCAGGAAGTACAAAACTATCATAGAATGCCATAACTTTTGAAACTATTAGGTTTGATGTGCCGCATGATGAGTTTTACGTATTTCCCAAGATTGAACTTTGAACCGGTACTAGATAAATCTGTCTACCGGTTCTAATTGGTTCATATACGGCCCAAGAAGTACAAAACTACTATAGAATTCCATAGCTTTTGAAATCATGAATTTTGCTGTGCCGTTTGCTGTGCTTGGGTTTGCTTATTTTCCAAATCTTACCCTTGAATCGGTACTCGGTAAATCCGTTTACCGGTTCCAATCGGTTCAAATATGACCCAGGAAGTACAAGTGACGTAAAGTGACCCAGGCCGTAAAGTGATACAGGCCATATTTTGGACCGATCAAATTCCTGAACATATTTGGTATAGTTTATGCACCGTTTCCAATCAAAATATCTAAAATAATCATTTTCAAAATATGCGTTGGAAAAAAGCTAACACCCATTTTAAATCCGGAATAACTCCGGAACTGAATAGCCAATCCTGAAAATAATACTATAAAACATAAAAATCCTAAAACTTGAATAAGCTTGCTGAGGCTGAAGCCATTTAAATAGCTGCAACTATACCAGTGCTGTGGATAAGCCTATTCTTATGCTATCCGACTGCGCCATCGCAGCCATCCATAGCGACTCTTCAAAACACTCCTGAACTCAAAGTATTCTTGCCTTCTTCCGAGACACTGTGGAGTGCCGGTAAACGGGACGGACGATCTGCTGGCTGGAAACGGACATCAAGGCCATCTAAAATGTAGATCAATAATGTCATCAGCCGATCAAGGGGCCCACAAAGCCGTAGACCGAACCACCCAATCATAAAGTGTTTTTTTTTTCTTCTTAAGCAATGGAGGTGGAATCTTCTCAACAGACATCCTGGGTTGTCCAGGAAGTGCGGGGCTAGGGACCACCTCCAACAACAAACGAGGGAGGCAGGACTACATCCCCGACCCGCTAAACCGTTTCCATTGCCGCCAAGCCCATAGTCCCTTCGGTACAACCAGAAATTAATGCTTCAAAGGGGGGCCAGTGCACAACGCACCCTCGAGGTTGGCTGCGTGTCCTTGCAGCACCGAACATCGTAACTCGCTTTTTTTAGAAGAACACCATGGTATCTCGCCAGCGCGTTGCCGGCTTTCCAGGTGGTCTTACCACGCCCTATGTCCTCGGAAGGTGGGAAGGGTCGACTTCGCGCCTGCTTCCCTCTGCACGACAGGTATCAAGAGTGATGATGCCGCGTGCACCCCAGATTGACCTTTCTGCGATAGGGCCTATTCGCCAGCACACAGAGGGACTTGCCTACGCCTGCCCCAGCCTTGGCGAGGACCCCTTTCCGTCCTCGGGCTCGGAACCCGGCCGGTTGACCGACGCCGCGAAAGCGACGATACCAAGTTGTTCTTCGCGCGGCCACTTGTTCGATAAAAGGATCGAGTTCGACCACAGAGCATGACCACCGGTATGACCCATGAAGCCGACTCCGATCCCACCTCTTATTTGCGCCTAAACTAGCCATCCTTGAGTCCACGCGCCACCTCCTATGTAGCTCCGAGACGATTTGGGCGATAGCCGATAAAACGGCGTTCCAGCCAACTTCATCTTTACACATCCTCCGAACTAGGTTGTCCGGGGTAGTGTCCAGACCATATGTGGCAAGCATGTGGTCACGCATTGCGCGAAAACGTGTGCACATGAACAACACGTGTTCCGCCGTTTCCTCTAAACCTGCGCTCACCAGGCCGAGCAAGCCAGCTGCGTTACCTGCACTGTGATTTTGCAGCACGCTTAAACGCCGGGCACATCGAACCCCCCACGGGGTGCTTGCTGTTCACAGCTTTGCTGGAACAAATCAAACAATTGGGAGGGTTCGTGCAGCATTGTGCCTTATGTCCCTCCAATCCACAGCGTCGGCAGAGATTGCTTCTGTCATGGCCTTTGCAGTCCCATTGCTTGTGCCCCGGTTCCAGGCACTTGAAGCAAACTTCGGGTTGCTCGTATATGCATACCGACCATCCCACCTTGACGCTCCCTAACTTGACTACCTTGGAGGCGTCCGCTGCAGATAGCCAAACCAATGCTACATGCGTCCCTGCCGGACCTTTCCGTAGCCGAACGGCTGCGGTGGGCGTCTCCACTTCACACTTTCGCCGCAGTGCCGTGACGAGCTCTTCGACTTCGGTGATCTCGTCCAGGTCTTTAACCCTTAGATTCACCTCCGTCGTGAGTGTCCTCACCTTGACCGTCTCGCCTAGGACTTCCTCCGCCAACTTCTTGTAGGCGGCACCCTTTTGCGAGACGCCCCGCTTCAGCTCGAGGATCATCTCGCCCATCCGGGTACGTCTTATTCGACGTACGTCGGCGCCGAGTTCACCGAGCTTGACGTTACTCCTCATCGCCTTCAAGGCGTCCGAGTACTTAGCCTCGACCGCCGTGATGACTAGGGCATCGCCCCTGGAGCGATTGGCGCCTACCCTAGACTTCTTGCTACCCTCATTCGCCGGGGCCTTCTTTTCGGCCCTTGACGTCTTCGATTTCCTCTTGTTCTTGACCAGGATCCAGGAGGCGTCATCCCCCTCTATTTCCCTGGTCTGGTGCGGCTGAGAGCTCTCAGCCTGCCGTAACCCCTTACCACCGTCTTTCCTGGGTGGACGGACCTTTCCAGGTCCTTCCTCCCCCGGTTTTAGAGGTACCTTGCCGGGGTTCAGCTTCCCAGCCCCACTACCCTTGTTCGGGGTAGTAACCCTCCGCGTTTTGGAGCGGCCCCCAGGGAGCTCCTCCCCTGGAGACTGTATCCTCCGTTTTTGTGTCTGCTCCGTTGGATCAGTCACCCCCGACGTACCCGCGAATACTTGAGCCTCAGTCTGGGTAGACTTTGGTACCACCGTCGTCGCTGGCACGCCTTCGGTCGATTCGACCTTGCCCGAGTCTACGAATCCTTGGGCCTCAGTCTGGGTAGACCTCGACTCTACGGATTTCACGGGTTTACACTTGGCCGTCCCGACCGCCCTCTCCAGCTTGGCGTCCAGCATCGACTTTCGAAGTTTCTGCAAGCTCCTCTTGAGGTCCTTACTGATATTATGCTTCGATGAAGCAAAGTCGATGATGGCGTCCAGCTGTTTCGTCGCCACCTCGAAGGCCGAAAGCCCATCGCGTTTGCGGTTCATCGCCTCCACAAGCCATGGGCCGTCAATAATCTCTACCGGCGTTTTTCAGCCGAGATGAAGGTTAAGTGACCCACGCTGGCGCTGCGCACTGAGCTACCGACTATTACCTCTGGTCTCCTAGGCGGAGACCTGAACAACCCACCTCTTGCGAAGGGGTTGTTGCCTACACTACTACCACTAGTTGAATAATTGCCTTGGTTTTCCATTTTGGTCCCACGAGTTGCTCGGGAAAAGAGGTTCACCACGCCAGAGCCCATCATGACGCGGTGAGGGACAATTACTGTGGAGGGTGCCCAGGTACCCCACAGGCTCCGTTAAAGGTCTAGCTTATTATTTCACCCCCCTGGCCATGCATCCCCTCGGTACGGATAGCTTGACGCCTTGGGATTAGGGGTTAGGGACGATGGTCCCGGTCTAACTCGCAGTGGCCATGGGGATGGGTCGTCAAGCTCTTGGACAAAGTCCCTGCTGCCCCATAAAGTGTAGCAATACGCCTTCGTACTGGACACACCCGTTTCTCGCATAACATTTGTAGTACTCCTCTGCGGACTGTGTGCGATTTTTTAGGGAGTTATCAACACTCTGGCACAGTTGCACATAGTTGTTTTTTGTTCTAAATCTTTTTATGTTGATTTTTTTATGCCTGCGGCAAAGTTCATCACTTGGTGCTGGTGCCCCAAGTACAAAGGAACCCAGAACAAACTACGGGCTCTCCTCCAGCATCATTGACGCCCTAACCGATGACGCTGGCTGTTGGATTTCTCAAAAGTGGACTGTATAGGTGGTTCATGGATGGTGTGGAAGCAGATCTGTGGATAGGGATTGTTGCTCGCGTCTCGCAGTGACGGAGCCGGGTGGGAGCAGGAGTGCTAGATGACTCCTTCCCTGGATGGCCCTCAGGCTGTGAAGTCCCTGTGACTTCACCTCGATGGTGGATGACTGGACCAGTCTCGCTCGACTGGCAGCACCTCAATAACACTCAAAACACTAAGCACTTTACGGAAGGGAAGTGCTCATCCTAGAGCACCACGGTGCTATGTGGGCGGACTTCAGGACTTCGAAACGAAACACCGGATAAATTCACTTTACACAGGATTTATTAGCATTTTCTCTTTCACTAATTACACTTCATTAGACCGTTTGCCGGGTCTTATAATACTTAAACTCACTTGCCTTTCGCCAGGCTAAACTTCTTAACTATACTTCACTTGCCTTTTGCCAGGCTTCATTTCTTAACTATACTATCACTACTTATCACTACCTTTAGCCAGGTCAAATTCAAATTCATACTAATACTTCACTTGCCTTTCGCCAGGCTTCATTTCATAACAATACTGAATCTATTGCGCGACGAGCGCGCATATTTATATTACTCTGCCACGCATTCCAGAAACATCACGCAGCACGTGGAGTATTCCAGGCGCACCGCGTACGTTATCGATGATGACGATGATGATGATGACGATTGCCCTTGCGCGCCACTGCTCGGTGACACCTCTCGCTTTTAGTGGTACTCACCGCGGCGTCGCGTCGATGATATGCTGACACTCGCTCTCTCGCGTCGTCAGCGACGGGTGCTGCTTCGCTAGTTGGAAAGACGTCGTGTCGGTGCTGCTGTTGTTGTTTATGTTCCCATTGTCGTTCTGAGCGTCGATCGCATCCAACGATGATTTGAAGGCGCGTGCTGTTAGTGGTTAAGAATTTCATCTTTCAGTCCGCCATGCGGACTGAACATTCTCCCCCCGCAAGAGTGGTAGCCGCAACGTTTGGTTCAGACGATGAGAGGTTGTCAAGTATTGGTAGTAGTGCTAACTTGTAAATGGATCGCTTGTATACTGCCGACTTGGTTTTCACATCCACAACTCTAACTAAACCGTCTGCTCCTAGATATACCTTGACTACGCGGCCTAGTCTCCAGTTTTGGGGTGGAATATTATCTTCTTTTAACAAGACAACTAAACCAGGTCTTACATTCACTAGCCCTTGAGTCCATTCGCCGCGAAGCTCTATTATGGATTTTCTGCTCCAGAAGTAATCTAGTACATGACTGAGAATTTTACAGATCTCGCTATGGAATGCGGCAATATGGTTCCGAGTAACTAGATATATATCAGGTTGGATGTACTGGCCTTTTGTTTTGTTGAGGAGCTGAGGGTGTCTAATTTGTTTTGCAACTCGTTGCGAATCGATGTAGAAAAAGGGATTCAAATTTCTGAGTCGATGATTTTGTCACCTGTCTTCACCTTTACTAACTCATTCTAAAGCAGTCTGGATTCTCTAGGTTCAGGAACGGTTAGATAGGATGAAAGAACTCGTTTTTCCCTTTTCTCTCGAGAGTTGGACAGGAAATGCAATGTGTAAGTTACACTTCGCTGCGTTTTCCGGAACAATTCAAACTTATAAAATATTGGAAACTCGTCAACTCTCGTTACTGTGTAAACAGATACAGTTGGCTTCAACTCTGGTATCTCGTTGTCACCCGGAAGGTCGACAACATCGATTTCATAAACTGTCATATGTAGAACACTGGGTCTATTCCACCACATGTCCTTCCTAGTTAACTCAGTGGTGGTTTGCCTTTGAGAAACTGTAATGGAGTTATCCGACGATGGGCGAAGATTAGCATGATGAAGAAGATACCATTTCTTTAGATCGGGTGGATCTTTGGATGCCTTGACCTCTCTCGATTCATAATCTTCAATTAACGCTTCGAATTGGGTTTTCAGATCAAGGTTTCGTACTAACTTGGCTTCTAGAAGATGCCAATGACGCAATGTCATATGACAAGAATCTGACAATTGCGCTATACGGTCGTTCAATGGAAATTGAAACACGTAACGACCGGTTTCGTCCCGACGATGAGTTGCAACAAATCGGTCCTCACGCACTTTCTCCTTGGTTGTTGGTACTAGCTCCGTGTTCACACTCTCAATTTCCCAAAATACCCCTGAGGGGTAGTGGACGAGCTCTGCACAAGCAGTCAATGATCTCAAAACTAAACCTGAACTCTGACTCTGAAGATAGTTACCTCCTACTAGCCAGCCTAATTGGGAATCATGAAGTCCGGGAAGATCATCCGATAGCTTCATGTAGCCTGGTTTAATAATGTCATAAAAATGATCCATTCCAATAAGCATATCGATCTGGTTTGCTTTATGGAAGCTTGGATCCGCAAGTTGAGTACCAGGTGGGATATTCCAAGACTCAATGTCAATTGTGAAGGAAGGTAGAAGACCGGTAATTTTAGGCGACACAAGGCAGGACAGGGATAACTTAAAGTTATTGCATTTGGAGCGGATTTGAACTTCACAAATTTGCTTGATTGTGGATTTAGCACTACCAATACCTGTTATGGGAACACTCACCTCTCTTGTTGGAATGCCTATTGCGTTGGCCAATGTTTGCGTGATGAAACTGACCTGCGAACCACAATCCAGCAAGGCTCGGCAATGATGTGGGTTCGAATTTTGATCCAAAACGTCGACTATAGCTGTGAGCAGGAACACTTGACTCGTTTGTCGCACTGGAACTGATGATTGAACTGCATTCGTAAAAGTGCCGCTAGTCGAGGGCTTGCACAAGGGAACTGGAACTGCTGCTTCTGCTGGAACAACTGGAACAGGTTGCTGCTTTGCTTATTTTACCTCGCTGCTATTCTTCGGTGATAGGATCGTCTCTTCCAAGTGTAGCAAAGAGTGGTGTCTTCGATGGCACTTGGTACAGGACTTCTTCGATGAACAATATTTGACCCGATGCCCTCGCCGGAGACAGTTGTAGCAGATACGCTTCTCCTTTACGATGGCGATTCTTTGCCTGACTGATAAGTCGTTAAATGCCGGGCACTTGAACGTGTAATGGCTCTCGGTACAATAGCTACAATGTTGTAATGCCGGGGGTGGCGATAGAGCAGTATTGATCTTCACTGGGAGATGCTTTGATGGGTGTGTCTTGATTTGCTGTCGTCGCTTGTACTGGCTGTCATTAGCTGTTTGACATCTTTCCAGGACAGAAACACGCTCCTTCAAGAAATGTATGGTGTCTGCATATTCAGGTAACTCTCCTTTCTTGACGGTTGACTCCCACAGCTTCTTGGTTTCATCGTCCAAAGCTTGAGCAATCAGAAATACCACCATGTACTCCGATATCTCGGCTAAGTCCTGACCCAGAAATTTGAGGTTCTCCACGTGACCATCGAAAGTTTCCACCAATGCTCGCAGTTCACTGTAGGATTCATTGGTGAGTCTTCTCACGCTTAGCATGCTTGCTAGGTGCCTGTCGATCATCCGTCGTTTGTCGGAAAAACGTTCCTCGAGTAATTGCCAAGCACGCACATAATTGCCGTCTGTGATTGTTTTGGCGTCAATCAGGCCGGCGGCGTCGCCAACTAGAGCTTTCTCTAGATGATAGAGCTTGATACGGTCAGGCTCATTACTCCTGTCTACCACGTCTCTGAACATAACCTTGAATTTTTCCCAATGCTCATACTTCCCGTCGAATGTCGGTATGGCACGTGGTAGGGATGGTTGGAGGATCAGCGGTTGCTGGTGTCCGACAGGCTGTGGCCCAAGAGCTGGTGGTGTATCGATTTTCTCTAACCAGCTCTCAAGCAACATGGATACTTCTTCGTACAGCTCAACGAATCCGAAATAGATATCGTCTTGCTCCTCACGTTCGACTGGAAGAATCTGGGCGACAATTTCCTGATGAAGCTTGGTAAACTCTGCGTTGGCATTCTCGACACTTCGTTGATACACTTTCACTTGAGCGGTAGTTAGCTCAGCGTTGTCTTCGTTTGCCTTTTCCAGGATGGTTTGAATCCGAATCACATTACGCTTCGTCAATCCACGATTGTAGACCAACAGCTCAAAGTCCTGGTCAGCAGCACTATCACTTTTAGTTGCCTCAGGATTTTTCTTCACTGGTGTTCTTTTGGGAGGCATTTTGGAATACTTATCAATCACTATAACTTGTGTTCGATAGATTGTTCACTTTGGTTAATGTTCGATTTTCAGTTTAGGTTCACTTGTTTCAATTCACACGATTCACTTCTCCGGGTTCCGCTTCTCTGTCCGTCATCCGCTGGCCACAACTCGATGTATTCGTTCGTCGATTGACGAATCACTCAATCTGATCGGTATTGCTCGTTCGCATTCCGCACACTACTGGATACCGGACAGTACTGGACTGATGACCGGTTTACTATGGATTTACTTCCACCAAGCATCTGGATTGTATGCTACCGAGACAGGAACAACAACAATAGTCCGAATGTAACGGGACTGCTGACTGCTACCGGGAATAGCAGTGGAAATGGAAATTGTCTCAAACGGCTGATTGTTAACACACTTAGCTGCGGGTGCAGCCCTCAGAACGACAACAACCGTCTGGCTGAGACGGAGTTGTTGACTGCTATCGGTAATAGCAGCGGGAATGGATTGTCTTAATCAGTCGATTGATGACACTCTGCTGCGGATGCAGCTCTCGGAGCACTAAATCCTCTATCCGGTTCGAAGGACCAAAAAAATGTTGGATTTCTCAAAAGTGGACTGTATAGGTGGTTCATGGATGGTGTGGAAGCAGATCTGTGGATAGGGATTGTTGCTCGCGTCCCGCAGTGACGGAGCCGGGTGGGAGCAGGAGTGCTAGATGACTCCTTCCCTGGATGGCCCTCAGGCTGTGAAGTCCCTGTGACTTCACCTCGATGGTGGATGACTGGACCAGTCTCGCTCGACTGGCAGCACCTCAATAACACTCAAAACACTAAACACTTTACGGAAGGGAAGTGCTCATCCTAGAGCACCACGGTGCTATGTGGACGGACTTCAGGACTTCGAAGCGAAACACCGGATAAATTCACTTTACACTGGATTTATTAGCATTTTCTCTTTCACTAATTACACTTCATTAGACCGTTTGCCGGGTCTTATAATACTTAAACTCACTTGCCTTTCGCCAGGCTAAACTTCTTAACTATACTTCACTTGCCTTTTGCCAGGCTTCATTTCTTAACTATACTATCACTACTTATCACTACCTTTAGCCAGGTCAAATTCAAATTCATACTAATACTTCACTTGCCTTTCGCCAGGCTTCATTTCATAACAATACTGAATCTATTGCGCGACGAGCGCGCATTTTTATATTACTCTGCCACGCATTACAGAAACATCACGCAGCACGTGGAGTATTCCAGGCGCACCGCGTACGTTATCGATGATGACGATGAAGATGATGACGATTGCCCTTGCGCGCCACTGCTCGGTGACACCTCTCGCTTTTAGTGGTACTCACCGCGGCGTCGCGTCGATGATATGCTGACACTCACTCTGTCGCGTCGTCAGCGACGGGTGCTGCTTCGCTAGTTGGAAAGACGTCGTGTCGGTGCTGCTGTTGTTGTTTATGTTCCCATTGTCGTTCTGAGCGTCGATCGCATCCAACGATGATTTGAAGGCGCGTGCTGTTAGTGGTTAAGAATTTCATCTTTCAGTCCGCCATGCGGACTGAACACTGGCACTATCCAGTTTTCCGCGAGCGGTAATGGCCGCCAGCTTGCCTGCGGGTTAGTCTCTGATTTGTCGTTTGTGGAGGTCAACTGAACCCACCGCTCCGAGCATTCTGACCAATGTGGCATATAAGAAGGTGCTGAATTCAAGTCTTCTTATATACCACATTAATCAAAATGCTCGACGTCAAATCAGAAACTATATATCGTTAATTTGTTGATATTTTTCGGTGAAAACTAAACACACACTTTGCATAATTTTGCATAACGTTTCGGCCTACTGCTTTTCAGCCATCATCAGATTTGCAATTAATCAAACGTTCACCACCAGTGCCAAATTTTGCAACGTTGTTGCATGGAAAACTGGACTAATATGTACAGTGTAGGGCACTGCACGGAAACATCTCTTTCTCTTTCGTTCCTCATAAATTTTGACGTTTACTGGCCTTGTTGTTTTCTAATTTCTTTGCAGCAAGAAAGAGACAAAGCAGTCCGTGCAGCGCCTTATAACATCTCGCATTACTAAAGCTAAATAACCTATAAGTTTCTTCAGCCTTTCTTATTCAAGTAAAATACTTACGGGTGAGTTGAAAAAAATATGTATTGAAATACAAATTATCTTTTTGTCCGAAACTCGATTTGTGCAATTGCATAAGATATGAAAGATTTAGTTCGAAAAATGTTTTGGAGGGTAACCACTTCCTTCGGTAGGGTTTGATCCCACAGTATATAAATGTTACAGCATATATGATGTAACAAAAAGGCTCCATTCGATTCGACTCATTTTTCCATCACTTTTTAAAATTACGGGTCGTTGTTACTATGGAGCTTCTATTCAATATTGCGTATAAGAAAAAGTTGGATTTAAAATTAGAGGCTATTGAATACAAGGGAGGAGGAAGTTTTGCCGCAGGAGTGGATGGAAGGTGTCGTCTGTCCTACCTACAAAAAGGGCGATAAGCTGGATTGTAGCAACTACTGCGCAATCTCATTGCTGAACGCCGCCTACAAGGTACTCTGCCGTCGACTAGCACCAATTGCAAAGGAGTTCGTAGGGCAGTACCAGGCGGGTTTTATGGGCGAACGCTCCACCACGGACCAGGTGTTCACCATTCGCCAAGTACTGCAGGAATGCCGCGAATACAACGTGCCCACACATCATCTATTCATCGACTTCAAAGCCGCATATGATACAATCGATCGGGACCAGCTATGGCAGCTAATGCACGAACACGGATTTCCGGATGAACTGACACGGTTGATCAAAGCGACGATAGATCAGGTGATGTGCGTAGCTCGAGTTTCAGGGGCATTCTCGAGTCCCTTCGAAACCCGCGGAGGGTTACGGCAAGGTGATGGTCTTTCGCTATTCAGCATCAGCATTGGAAGGGGTAATACACATACATACTGAAAATCTACAAATTGCTCATTAGACCGGTAGACCTCTACGGACACGAGACCTGGACGATGCTCGTGGAAGACCAACGCGCACTTGGAGTTTTCGAAAGAAAAGTGCTGCGTACCATCTATGGTGGGGTGCAGATGGCGGACGGTACGTGGAGGAGGCGAATGAACCACGAATTGCATGAGCTGCTGGGAGAACCATCCATCGTTCACACCGCGAAAATCGGACGACTGCTGTGGGCCGGGCACGTAGCCAGAATGTCGGACAGTAACCCGGTGAAAATGGTTCTCGACAACAATCCGACAGGCACAAGAAGGCGAGGTACGCAGCGGGGAAGGTGGATCGATCAGGTGGAAGATGACTTACGGACCCTCCGTAGACTGCGTGGTTGGCAACGTGTAGCCATGGACCGAACCGAATAGAGAAGACTCTTATATGCCGCACAGGCCAATTCGGCCTTAGTCTGAATAAATAAATAAATAATGAATACAAAAATATGCGTTTAAATAAAAGATATTTTAGTTACTAGATAAAGATTGTCGCTGTCGTCGCTGTCCGGAACATCTTTTGCTGGCGAGGATAGGGGAGCCAAATGTCAAAGAAGGAAAATCCATACGATTTGACAGGTATGTACCACACATGTTTCGGACAGCAGAACAAAGGGAACCGAAGCGACAATCTTTATCTAGTAACTAAAATATCTTTTGTTTAAATACTTCCATGGCGCATAATTTTCAGAATTTTTAACAAGGCATGAAACCAGTGCGCTAGACAGGTTCTTTCCCTACTAAGCTACGAAGGACCTACATCATCCTGCTACTGATGAGATCGAAAGAAGGTCGAAAGGGACATAAGTTTGAAATTGACAAGAAAGTGAAACGGAGAGAATCAATCTCGCACTAGAGTTGCCCTACACAGTATAGTAACAACTCTGCTCTTTTAGTTTTAGTTTTCTAAAAGTCATTTCGATCAAATACACGGGCGTGTATTATAAGCCGGTGAATTTTCAATGCGTGCGCTTGCGTGGCTGCGACGTGCACTATTTTGACAGATCGAAGTGACATTCAGAAAACCTAGATATTCATGTGTTATTGGCACTCATTGAATTTTATTTAATTGTTAAAAATAGTGAAAAATAAAAGAGCATTTTTTGCCAATTGTATAGGACAACTCTGTCTCACGAAATACAAGCTTTATTCATTTCTTATGACCAATCTTTTTTATCTCTTTCAGAACTATCTAGATCTTCATAATACTGTCTTATAGTAATTACCCCTTCTTTGAAAATTCCTCATACTTCAACTTTGATTGATTAGATGAGTGCGTTATTTGTGCTTGAAGTTAAATGCATTTCATAAATTCTTTTGGAATACACCCAACTTGTTATCAACTTGTTTTTAATATTTTTTTTGTCCCTTTCGACCTTTTGTCCTGTTCGACCTTTTGTCCTTTCGACCTTTTGTTTTTTCGACCTTTAGTCTTTCGACCTTTTGTCCTTTCGACCTTTTGTCTTTCGACCTTTTGTCATAGATTCGCACAGAGCATGACCGTATCTGAAAGAATATCAAGTTGAAAAGCAGTTCGAATGTAGTTACATTGAAGATGAATAAGACTCTTCAAAATCTACAAACAAATCAAAAAGGATTTTTTGAGCTCAAATGAAAGAATAATTTAAAATTATATGTCTATCTGTACAATTTGGTAAAACTCCGTATGCTTATACAAGGTCTACCCTTACAAATCTGTCTATCTAAAAGATAGACACATACGCTTCATTACTTAAAAATCTGTATTATGGTTGTTCAAGTGCTTATTATTTTCCTGCACTACAACCGTAGAGTTTCGAAATGCTATTCAACGTTAGTTTTGAATCGTACAAATCCATTGTACTGTATTGGCATGATTTCCACATACTATTTTATGAATCAAATTCCGTTTATTTATGGTGTGCATTGAATACCCAAAAATCAATGAACCACCGCAATGAAAACCAGCTCTGTAACCCACTAACTGCACTACGTACCATAAATTTCCGGCCAAGTAACAAAGTTCTCCTCTTTTAGTAAGTGGACCCTTTTTTCCGCTCGATTAACAGCGAACAATGCGAGCTTGCAGAAACTGTGCCACCGTGCCATCGCCATGTCGATACAAGTGTAGTTGGAGCAACTCGTGCCCTTTCAGCTACCGGAGCTGAAACTAAGTTCATTTTCCAATCTCTACCGATCAGAATGCCATAGGTGGGTTGTTCGCATTCTCTATCGTGCACTATCGAATTGTAAATCACACTATCATTTGGGCGCCATTAATTTCAACCCAAATGTGTAAAGGCCATTAAATCATCGAAAGTATGCTGTGCCATTATTGCGAGTGGGTGCTTCGTAGACAGTCAAAATAATGATTCTTTTGTCCCGAGCATCGAACAAGTACCTCTCTCTAGCGCTTGTGAATGAGAAACAAATTGTGCTCTATTGCGCCCTGATTGCACTCCCACTACTGGAGCAGCAGGGTACACCCAGCCTGCAAGGCAAAAAATCCCCTCCCTGGGGACCGGAAATGGAATGCACATCGATGCTAGAAACAATTTCACAAAAGCAATTAAAACACTTTTACGATTTACGCATAGTGGGCGCTTCTAGAATGGACAGATTGCAATCGGTACGATGGCTCCTCTTCTATCACTCTCCTACTGGGTTCAGCCTGAAGATGAGGAGGACGGTTTGAAAAGTGTGGTGCAGTTCATGTACAGGTGCAACTAGAGTTTTCATCAATGGGAAAGTCAATTCTCCGGGCGTGCAATTTGCTCAGAATTCAATGCTTCGTATGATAAAATCTCTAATTTTGCTATCAGTTCGGCACTAGAATAGGAATGACATTGTTTCAACTTTTCATTCGAACATCCTGTTTACATACATAGTGTACTTGTGAGTTCACCTGCACTGTCATGTTTGGTTTGTGTTACGATGAGACTGAAGCAACAAGCAAATAAGTCTCTCATAGTTTACCAAACAAATCACAGCAAATTGAATTCGAGAAAGTTGTATTTCCTGGTGGTACCGAATTTGTCGGAGACAAACTTAACTTATATTTAGTCATTATCTCAGAGTAGTACAGGGAGGGGGTGGCAAAATAGGACATGTGCTATGCACACAAAGCCCTGGATTGGACAGTTAAAGCACTTTCCTGTCAATGTTTTCCGTTCAAAAACAGAAGTATATGAAATATATAACTATTTGTCATAATGCGATCACGAGAGCAACTTATACATTCAAAAAGCTATACTGGAATCCATATACAGATGGGACTGACTTGCGATTCACGGCAGTATATACATAATGAGTTTCCGAACATCTTACCACTAGTCTAACTATTGTTACGATACCACAAAAGATCAACTCAAATCAATTGAATGCACGTTCTATTCCAGACCATCCAATAATTGGAGCCCAGGCCTTAAGGCCAATAAGCGTAACGAAAAATCTATTGGCCTATTTTAGAAATGAGACATGCCCCCAGTGATCATTTGAACCAAATTAGATATGTATTAAATTATTAGCTCTATTAGCTCTTTTTAGAATTGAAACGAGCTCTTAGTTAAAATACTTCACTATTCCATTTACTTCCGCTATATTCTACGGTTCTACGGTTCTGGACAAATTTTTAAAAAAATCGTTGGTGAGATTTTCAAGTTATGCCGTTTATAAGTTTTTGACGAAAAACGCATTGAAAATTAAATTAAAATCTTTAGCACAACGTACTAACATGAATCATGTGTTGTACAAAATCAATTAAACCTATATAGGGTATCTGTTCCTATATCAATAACAATAAGGCAATGGGCATATGAAATGCATTGATTTCTCATCCAATAATCAAGAAACATGTGAATTATTATGCTCAGCTCACGTAATTTTTAATTGAGAACAATTTGGCAACTTCAAAAATGAAATTATTATCACATTCTAGAAGCATTTAGCTAAAAAACATCATCACCGCCATGTACCTATTTCAATAACATTCAAAAATAGTTAATCCTATGCTTGTACCTATATCAATGTTTCCAACATAAATTACGCACACTATTACTTGTGTGTATACGTAACGATATGATTGCAGTGATGCCGTATTTGTCAATGTTTTGTATTTGAGTTGAAATATAATTACAAAATTGCAGTTTTTGTTGTAGTTTTTCAACTTATTAGTTTAATTTTATGTTTGTAATAGATATTTTTTTCGATATACCAAACATAAGAGTTGAATTTCACAGTGAAAGTTCATTTAAGTATTTTTGAAATAAAAATCTAGGTCGGCAACTCTTGAGTACTCGCAAGCCATGTAAACAGTTTGGAATACGGACAAGGATAATTTAGATGTTGTTCGAAATAAACCTATATCAAACTATAGGAAATCGCGTTGGTTTTTCAAGTATAATTATATTTATAGTGAAAATGTGATGTGCTTTATGTGTTGTGGAGTGAATTTTGAAAGAATACATTTGTGTTGACTTGAAATTGAGTGGAAAACAACGGCGTGAAAACAGATGAATCTGCTAGTAGCCATCGATCAGTGGATCAAACCATCAGTTCAGAGGTAGGAAAATGAAAAAAAAAGTGCTTTATAATTTTATCTTTTAATAATTTGATTCTTGTGAATTAGAACATTACATAAACAAAATCTTGAATAATATTCCAAACATTCAAGAATGTGTTCCATCCGTTAGTGTGAACATACGATGTGAGAAATTGAAATTAAATTGATTTTTTATTTGGTTTATCTACGATTGAGATTACTATACGGGCTGTTATTAATATGGGAACAGATACCCTATTCATAAAAACAATGAGCATTTACTTTGAAGCAAACTAGCTGCCCAGTCAACACAAGATCGTATATGATGTTACATAAGATGCTAAAGTGGAGGCGATATAGGTACTTCCTCATACAATATGTACGTATATCGCCTCCACTTTAGCATCTTATGTTGCATCATATACGATTTTGTGTTGACTGGGTGACGAACGGGTTTGACAGATTTGTAAGGTTTTCTCATCAATTGATTAGTCTTGGGATCAAAGAGTTGATGAACATGACAAGAAAAGTTGAAAAATTGTTGAAACACAATATCAACGCAAATAGTAAAAAAAAAACCACAACGCGATTGCACAAAAATTGATCTAGAGTGCGGCGTTGCAATCAAGTTTGTAAGTGACATTTTGAATACAAAACGTCTATTATGTAGTGTAAATTTACCTCTGAACTAATAAGGTAACGACAGCAATAAGTATGGACAGCCACGAGAGTTTAACCGAAAAAAAGTGTGTATACTATGTCTTTCCAATAATATAAATGTTAGACCGATTTCTAGAAGTGTAAGAACAGTTATTCAAGAAAATTTTTTGCAAGATATCAATGAGCGAAAGTGGTACTACCCGACATCAATATGTACCTCCTGCCGTGTGATGTGCACTGTTCCCAGTGAAACGTGGGCAAGACAACACTTGTATAAGTACAAATACGACTATAAACAGGTGACCAGGTGTGTCAGTATCTGCCACTGTGAAGTATGCAGTGCATCTAAGGTAGTGGAAGGAAGAAACCTGCCAGGAGTCACTCCCAAGAAGTTCAAGCCAGGCCGTCCGAAGAAAGTGCTGTCAGATACGATTAAGGTGGTTTGAATCTGCAAAGTTTGTTTAACGGAAATAGGGCGAGGAAGAAAGCATGGATGCAATTCTTCTCGGCGAACAGAAAACTTATCAATAATGTTGAAGGAAAAGAATTCTTCACAAAAATCAGCGGAAGCAGCAGTGTCTGAATTTCTAGCGGAAAAAGTGTCATCTTCCGGTATAAATTGCGTTTTATTCCAATTTTATTCAACTTCTATTCTATTCTATTCTATTTTATTTCTACTTTATACCTAGGATCCAACAATATTCGTCTTTCTAATCGTCGTGGTAAGCATAAAACATCACCCGTCACAACATCAAATGATCAGAACAAAATTAGCTCGAAAAACATGTTCAAGTTGAAGATCTCAAACTCCTTAAGCATGCGGAAAACTCTGGGTAACGAATCATATTGATTTAAACAACATATTTTTCATAGATCTTTGTTTCAGGCATTATGAAGGGTCTGAAACATTCAGGGATAAAAGTTGAAGCAGGAACTAAAGTTAAGCTTTGGAAAATGAACTCGGAATTATGTAATTTTTTCAGTATCATAGAGCTTGGTGATGTTCCTGGAGGTAACAATTTGCAAACCCAATAATGTGAACGCTCTTTTAATACAATTTTGATCATTATAGCCGAGACCACAAACCTTGGTCAATACGCCTTTACACCAGTAATATACTGTAACAATGTGGCCGGCTTGATTGAGCATGTGAAGAAATCCAGGGAAGGCAATGAAGAGCATGGACACTACATCAAACTCGACATCGATGGTGGTGGTGGATTCCTGAAAGTTACCCTATCCATTCTATCAAGAGACCCTCCTCCAGCTCGTTCCTCGAACTCCTTCAAAGATAGTGGTGTTAAGCGGTTGCATATCATTGCATTGGCTCCGAATCTCCCGGAGAAGTACGAATACATTTCGTTAATTTGGAATAACCTTTTAAATCTAAACGCTCTGGAGTACACTGTCGCCGGCGATTTAAAAATAATAAACGTTATCGTAGGAATCATGGCGCACTCTGCATCCTATCCATGTCCGTACTGCGAAATAGCAAAGAAAGACCTGGCAGTACAAGCTGGAATACCAAGAACAATTGGTAGAATTAAGGAACATAGCGATAAACGTGCTGAATCGATAAAACGTAGTGATCATGCTAGCTGCATCCATGCGCCTTTGGTCTGTGGTGACGATGCTGATATGATTCTGGAAATCTGTCCTCCCCCGCCATTGCATATAAAGCTTGGAATTGTTAATGCAGTGTTTAAAGCAGTGGAGAAGCGGAATCCAGATTGGGCTGATTTATGGGCTCATAAAGCTCAAGTACGCCACTTACAACGAGCGTATGGCTTTACCGGAGATGCATGTAAGGACCTTATTCGTGCTGCCAACATTCTTCAAGATCATGAAGATCTTGTAGGCTATTTCTATGTATGTAAACTGAACATGATATATGTATGTATGTTGAATAATCATGAATTGTATTTTAAAGGTTTTGAAACATTTTGAAAATGTTTATGCAAAGTGCTTTTCGTTCGATTTGGATCCCAGTTTTGAAGAAGATTTGAACAAGTTCATAGAATGTTGGGAAGAACTGAACCTTCCAAAATCATCAAAATACCACATAACAAAATTCCACGTAAAAGATTTCTGCCATATTACTGGTCGCGGCTTGGGCTGGCATAATGAGCAGGCGTCGGAATCTGTGCATAGCGATTTTAACCTTCCTAGTGCATTGGGGTCTATTTTGGCCCAGAGATGATTCAAAAACGTTGTAGCTTTGTAATCAAATGAGATAGGACATTGAAATTTTCTGACTTTTCCTAACTTTTGGAAATGAAAATTTTGGGGTGATAACTAGCTTTCAGCGACCTCTAGGAACGCCACAACAAAAAAAGTGACACAATGTGCATTAGCGGGTCAAAAATGACCCCAAATTGAATTCGCTCCCAAAATTTCCCTCATTTTCAAACCGATTCTCAATCTTTTGGAACCAAATTGAAGGTATGGAATCCGCGGATGTCGTTACGGACAGATTTTTGCAATTTGGCCATTCTGGTTCCCAGGAATCGATTTTGAAGGAACATAGATTCTTAGGCCAATTTATGGCGTGATCTCTTGCCTTTCGAAGGGTGATTTTGGAAATGCTCATAAATTTGCGTAGCAATAATCCCAATAGAATGTAGCCATTGTCCATTTCCATGGATCAATACAATTCCTGATTATTTCACGGTCCGGTGTCCCTCCGGGAGACCCGGAACATCCGTAGAAGTGGTCAATTCATTGAACTCATCCTAGAAGAGCGCGGTTTTTTCCAAAGCTTTTCATTATCGAACGCTGAGTAACAAATGATTATAGTCACCCATTTTGGTGGACCTGGGTGGCCACCGGAGGTCCTCCGGAAGATCCGGAACATCCGTAAAAATGGTCAATTCATGAAACTTATCATAGAAGAGCGCGGTTTTTTCCAAAGCTTTTTATTATCGAACTAAGAGTAACAAATGATTATGGTGACCCATTGTGATGGACCTGAGTGGCCACCGGAGTTCTTCCAGAAGATCCGGAACATCCGTAAAAATGGTCAATTCATGGAACTTATCCTAGAAGTGCGCGTTTTTTCACAAAGCTTTTCATTATCGTACTTTGAATAACAAATGATTGTGGTGACCTATTTTGGTGGACCTGGGTGGCTACCGAAGGTCCTCCGGAAGATCCGAAACGTCCGTAAAAATGGTCATTTCATGAAACATATCATAGAAGAGCGAGGTTTTTCCAAAGCTTTTCATTATCGAACTACGAGTAACAAATGATTGTGGTGACCCATTTTGATGGACCTGTGTGGTCACCGAAGGTCCTCCAGAAGATCCGGAACGTCCGTAAAAGTGGTCAATTTATGAAACACATCATAGAAGAGTGCGGTTTTTTCCAAAGCTTTTCCTTATAGTACCTTGAGTAACAAATGATTGTGGGGACCTATTTTGGTGGACCTGGGTGGCCACCGGAGGTCCTCCAGAAGATCCGGAACGTCCGGAAAAATGGTCAATTTATGAAACTTATCATAGAAGAGCGCAGTTTTTTTTCCAAAGCTTTTTATTGTCGAACTACGAGTAACAAATGATTATGGTGACCCATTGTGATGGCCTGAGTGGCCACCGGAGTTCCTCCAGAAGATCCGGAACATCCGTAAAAGTGATCAATTCATAAAACTCACCATAGAATAGCTGAAACACCGAACGCTGAGTAATACATGATTATGATAACCCTTTTTGAAGGCCCTGGGTAACTCATCATGGAAGAGTGCAATTTTTACAAAGCTACTCTGAGTAACAAAATAACGTGGTGACACATTTAAATGTACTTGAGTGGCCACCAGAGGTCTTTTCTAAGATCCGGAACATCCGTAGAAATGTTCATTCCATGCAACTCACCATAGAAGGCTTTTCCAAAGCTTTTCATTAACATTCTCTGAGTTATAGAAAATTATCGTTACCCATTCTTATGGACCTGAGCGGTCACTCCTTTATGAATAATGCCCATAATATTCCTAAAAGCTGCTAACTAACGAATCACGAATCATAGGAGCATGGTTTTACAAAAAATCTATTATCGCAATCTGAGTAACACATTTTTGTCGTGACCCTCAGTTATGGACTTGAATGGTCAGTGAAGGCCCTCTCGTGATCCATATACATGACTTAAGTGATTACTGGATGTCCTCCTAAAGTTCCTACGGATTGGTCAACACTTGATACTTATCCTACTAGAACACGATCTTTTGAAAGTGTTTGTTATTCTACTTATTGATCATCTCATGAAGGTTGTTGTGATGCTTTCTGCGGGGGCCCCCTTTCCCGTGCGGTAAGATTCGCGACTACAAAGCAAGATCATGCTGAGGGTGGCGGGGTTCGATTCCTGGTCCGGTCTAGGAAATTTTTAAGTTGGAAATTTTCTCGACTTCCCTGGGCATAAAAGTTTCATCATGTTAGCCTAATAATACAGTATCGACCCGGTTTTGTCACTTCGCGATTTTGTCTACCCTCGATTTTCTCTCGTTTTCGACACGATTTTATCACATTTTCGACCTGATATTGTCACCCTAAAAGTGCTCTTTTTATCATAGTTGAACCTTTTTGCTGCCATTATAGACTCCCTGTTAATAAAAATTCAAAATTATAAGATAGGTTTTTTATGATCCATCATCTTGCAAGAAATTTTCGACCAAAAGTAGTCAAAAGATTCAACCAAAGTAAATTTTTATTTTAAGTCAAACTTCCATGAGTCGATGATTTATGACTGAATATCGATTAATGGAAGCAAATTTTGCCATACTTGAATGTGATCGTCCTTTCAAAAAAAAAAAATTAGTGTCACCATAATTTTTATGAATTGACTATAATTACAGATTTTTTGATCTTGCGGTGCTTCATTGGTGACTACACACGTTCCTGAGAATAGGTTACAACGATCATAATGACTCAGGATACGAAAATAGGAAAACTATGACAATAGTTTCATGAATTGACCGATTTTACGGATGATCTGAATGTATTTGAAGACATACAATGGGCAATCCATGCGAATTGGTTACGATCATTTGTTTCTAAAATTAGGAAAATAAAAATGTTTAGAAGAATCTTGTGCTTCATCATGTCTTATATGGCGTGTTTTTCTAAGGTGGGTTTTATGAATTGATCACTTTTACGTGTGATACGGATCTTCCGGAGGGCCTTTGGTTGCTACTCACATCCGTGAGAAAAGTTTACGGCAATAATTTCATGTTCAGAGTACGACAAGGAAATTTAAAAAATAGGCTCTTCTAGTATGGTAAATAAGAACGGGTCACGACATTCCTTCGTGTCTTGCTCAGAGTTCGATAATAGAAAGATTTTTTTACATACTCTTTTCTGGGATGATTTTTTTTTAAATTGATAACATTTGTGGATGCTCCGAATCTTCTGGAAGACCCCGCTGACTGTTCAAAAATTGACCACTTTATGGGATATTTTATTATTCAGAGTACGACAATGAAGAGCTAGAAAGAAACTGTGCTCTTTTATGATGAGTTTCATGAATTGACCTCTTTTACGGACCTCTTTTACGGATCTACTGGAGGACCTCCGGTGGCCGCTCAGGTCTATCACACGGGGTCACCATAACCATTTGTGTGATTGATTCGCACTCTATACAATCCGCCCAGCCCGTTGTTGGGGGCTATAGTGCGATCCTCTCGTTTAATAAACAACTTGCACTCGCTTGACTGTGGATATACAACAGTAAAGCACATGTGGATATTGGACAAATCAAGCATCCGAAAGATATTCAATTTGCAAAAAAGAGCTAACCGCGGTGGAGGTTGGTACTCAGATTCTGATGACTTTTACGCAAACGTGACCTTTAAGTGGTCTTGTTGTGTAGGGGTTATCACGCCTATCTAGAGAGTAGGAGGTTGAGGGTTCGAGTCCCTCCAAGACACGTGGATTCTTTTTCGCAAATTTCATATAAATTTGTCCATTTCGAAACATATGCTGTGCATATGCACAGCCAAGATATTTAACAAAAAAAACAAAAAACTGTTTTTGAAAAATTGGCACCGAATCTTTCGATTTCTTCAATACAGATCAATAGTTTTTGGCAAAACGCAACACCCTGGGGCACTTCCAGTGCAAAAACTGTAAGCAGTATTCTACAATTGCCCTTCAAAGTGCGTGGACTTATGTAGTTTCTCAAACAAACGAAAACAATTTTCATACATTCCTGAACAAACATTTTTTTCTTATTTTTTGCCAGAATACGTATTTTTGAACGAGGATTCAGAATATAAAAAAATCTCATTTAGGCCAATAATGTTACATATGCAGTTTCTCAAACAAACGGTACGCTTTTATAACCACTAACAGCAACCAAAGTTAAATATTTCTCTTGTTGCCAACAATGTCCACTCGATGATCTACCATAATTTTCAAAAAAAATATCATTTGAGTGCTGCTGATGACGTCCACACGATGATTTACAGTCGAAGCGTAGCAGATGCTCGCGTTTTAAGGTAAAATTCTCTTGCAGTAACCATCCCGCAAATAAAACTTCTACAGCAGCCACGCCGACTATCATCACCGAAGCCGATACAGGGATGGGATCTCGAACAAAATAGCACGTGCGAGCGAGAATACAGCTGTCTTGTATCAAAGAAGGCAAGCCGATTAGCCCCGCCCCTGCCTTAACCGTTGAAAGCACATAACTTTTGTATGCACTTTTATATATGCTAAAGAAACTTAAATTGAAAGGAATTCTCCCTAGTTCAAGCCACCATCTCACCACGTCACCAGTGCAGTGGTAAGTCATCGAGTGTTAGCAGAACTCGCTGAATTAAAACCTAGACTATAAAAACTTTGAAGTTTATTTTTTCTTACTTATCAAAATTTTAATTTAGGGGTGATTCAAATAATACGTCTACTACTTTTTGGGATTTCTAGATCCCTCTTTCCCCTCTGTCACGCTTTTTTTGTATACCTAGTACATGTACTGTCATAAAATCTTAGACCCCCTCCCTAGAATCTGTGACATCATTGTTAAACGACCCCTTATGCACTTTTCTCGTTGCGATCCAATGAGCTTGGTCCAAAAATAGTCTCAAATCAACTCTCTTACGTTTGATTTTGTGGTCTTGAAAAGAAACGATTTACGCTTCATGGTGCGCTTTTACAACCACTAATACCAACAAAACGAAAGTCCAAATCTTGCGATAAAATTTTACTTTTAATTAGTAAATGGCTACAGACAATCTTTTACTTTTCTAAACAAGTGAGCGAAGTTCACTCGAGTTCTACTGTTGGCCACCCGATGTTTTATCGTGATTCGGGGAGGGTCATTTGACCGAAACCCATTCGGCTGAAATCCATTTGGCCGAATATACCATTAGGCCGAAAGTCATTTGACCAAATGGGTCGTTTGGCAGAAACGGTCATTAGGCCGAAAGTCATTTGGCCGAATGGGTCATTTGACCGATATGGTCGTTTGGCCGGAAGGGTCGTTTGGTCGAAAGGGTCATTTGGCCGAAAGGGTCATTAGCCGAAAGGGTCATTTGGCCGAAATGGTCGTTTGGCCGAAAGGGTCGTTTGGCCGAAAGGATCGTTTGGCCGAAAAGATCTATTCGGCCAAATGTCCTATTCGTCCAAATGATTCTTTCGACCAAACAACCCTTTCGGCCAAACGACCCTTTCAGCCAATTGACTTTCGGCCTAAGGGCACTTGACCAAATGGCTTTCGGCCGAATGAGTTTCGCCCGAATGGGTTTCGGCCAAATGACCCTTCCCCGGTTTTTTCTCCAGCTAGTGTCAAAAAGTACAGTGACCGAATGATTTTACACACCGATAAACCGCCATTACCGAGCGTGGAAAGCTGGACAGCTATGATGACGTAAGTAGCGGTGGTAGTTGCTTTAAAAAATGTGTTCACCGCAGATTGTGAAATGAATTTCTGCTGTCTGACCCTTATAGACTTGGAAACTACTGAACCGATCGGCGTAAAAATTTATATGCAGAGGTTTTTTGAGCCGGGGAAGGTTCTTAAGATGGTTCGAAACCCCTCCCTCTTATGGAAAGGGGGGCTCCCATACAAATTGAACACCAATTTTTTCATAACTCAAGAATTGAACGAGCAAATGGAGTCAAATCTTGCATGTGGAGGTTGGTGGTTTGAAAAGGAGGTTTACCATACAAATTAAACTTGAGAAATAATCATAGAATCATAAAATCAATTTTAGGCGAAACGGAGTTCGTCGGGTCTGCTAGTATTGAATAAAAATGCGCATAAAGTTGACATTTTTTTATTTTTTTCAATGTGCAAAACATAATCGATTGTTGACGGCGTCGGCATCGATAGCACAAGGGCGCATCGGAAGGAGAGGTTGCATTTAATTTATTCGCATATAGACTGAAGAAAATTCGATGGAGTCACTATCGGTGTCTGAGCGGCAGCCATGGTTCTTTCAAGAATCACTGTTTGTACAAGCGAAAGTCGATCCAAGATAATTTACTTTAGTAAAACAAAAAAATTGCTTCACCGTGCACCAGCAAAGACCACTGATTCCATATAATTTTGATTAGTCACCACGCTATTGTGTGTCTTTATCTCTAAAAATTGTATATCGATTCATCCCCAGGTAGGCATTAAATTAAGTGGCATTATATGCGCATTTACGGCAAAGCATTAAAGGCAAATAAGCCCTATAGTCGCCTTTAATGCTGTTTAAATACTGGTTTTGGCCCACCATATGGCTTCTTAAGCGCTTTATCCATTCTATTAGCAGTTCCTCAGATATTAATTAAAGGTTTCCTATGCCCGCCATTGCATGAGTATGTATCTTCGAGAAAGTTTCCAACTCGAAAACATCCTTTACTGGACCGAAAATACTACGCCTTTGCTCGCAAGGCTACTGGAGACCCTAGAGAGCCTGCTATTGTAAAGCATCTAAAAAAGCACGGTGATGGTATTTCCTTTCAATCTGTGTTGTAAATTGCCGCTCCAGAATCAATTCCAAAGCAGCCAATTCAAGCAACATCCCATTCAAATCCACTTAGTAAATGCGCCCTACCCGGCACTTCTCCTAAATACGTCTTATTGAGCCAACGGTCTCACACAAAAGCGGAACATCTCACTACCTAAGTAACCACTCCAAATCCCATCTAATGGACGTGTGCGATGGTGTCCTCACATAATTTCTTGCTGTTTACCCATTAACAGCCCTTTTTCGAGTGAAGTTTATTTACTGGTAATCACTTCACGCCTCAGCTATTACTGGTTGGAAGTCAGGGGAAATTACTTCTAATGTGTGACCAGTATATCGAATGCGAGTGCAATGCCATGGGTGAGAAGTGTCTGCATGTGTCAGACAATTTACGGGCCAGTGTGCAAGTGTATCCTTCAGAAGATTAATATATTGGCAATGGTTTTTAGATGAGTTTGTATACTATTGTTAGAACTATGAGCTTGAGGTCATATCTTTTCGGAACGATGAAGATGGTGTCCCATAAATTAATTTATTTCGGTTGGAAACTTGTTTGCTTAAATGAAAATATTACATCCAACATGTCATTACTAGTACTAATGATTTTACCGCAAAATGCATTGAGCAATAAAACACTGAAACCCTTCAATGTTTCGCCAATTTGACAAGAATACGCTTATATCCAAAAGAAATTACTGAACTTAATGTACGACTTACTTAACTAGAATTGTAAAACATGTTTAACACTTAGAAACTTTCTTTCTTCTTCCTTCATCCTTATCGCTGCCTCCTTCTTGTTCCTTCTTCCTTTTTCTTTCTTCCTTCTTCTTTCTGCCTTTCTGCCTTTCTCGTACAACAAAGTTGTGCCGAAAGAATATCATTTTACTCTAAAATCGAACTTTTTTATAGAAGTCTCGGAGATCCATGATGTTATATACCAATCGACTCAGCTCGTCGAACTGAACAAATGTCAGTCCGTGTGTATGTGTGTGTGCATATGTATGTGTGTATGTGTGCACACGAAAACCGAAAAATATTAGCCACTTTTTCTTTATTTTTAAAGTAATTCCTCCGCAAGTTCCTCCGGGAATTCCTCCGCAAGTTCCTCCTGGAATTCCTCCGGAAGTTCCTCCGGGAATTCCTCCCAAAGTTCCTCCGATAATTCCCCCAGAAGTTCCTCCGGGAATTCCTCCGGAAGTTCCCCCGAGAATTCCTCCAGAAGTTCCTCCGGGAATTCCTCCGGAAGTTCCTCCTGGAATTCTTCCGGAAGTTCCTCCGGAAGTTCCTCCGGGAATTCGTCCGGAAGTTTCTCCGGAAGTTCCTCCGGCGATTCCTCCGGAAGTTCCTCCGGCAATTCCTCCGGAAGTTCCTCCGGGAATTCCTCCAGGAATTCCTCCGAAAGTTCCTCCGAGAATTCCTCCAGAAGTTCCTCCCGGAGTTCCTGCGGAAGTTCGTCCGGAAGTTCGTCCGGAAATTCCTCCGGCAATTCCTCCGGAAGTTCCTCCGGGAATTCCTCCGGAAGTTCCTCCGGAAGTTCCTCGGGAACTTTCCTAATCACTTCACGCCTCAGCTATTACTGATTGGAAGTCAAGGAAAATTACTTCTAATGTGTGACCAGTACATCGAATGCGAGTACAATGCAATGGGTGAGAAGTGTCTGCATATATCGGACAATTTACGGGCCAGTGTGCAAGTGCATCTTTCTGAAGATTAATATATTGGCAATGGTTTTTAGATGAGTTTGTATACTATTGTTAGAACTATGAGCTTGAGGTCATATCTTTTCGGAACGATGAAGATGGTGTCCCATAAATTATTCCGATATTTAATGTGTAATTTACTTCGGTTGGAAACTTGTTTGCTTAAATGAAAATAGGTTAGAGAACCATTTGGGTAGTACCCCCTATTACCGTGAGCAACGTTCATTACTCGAGCGCGTTACAACCGAATTACTTGTTTTTAGTACATGGTTAGTTCCTGTCGATATCTAGTGATGTACCAACAATCAAGCCATTTGGTTGGAACGTGGTCGAGTTATTAATGTTGTGGATGGGAATAGGGGGTGCTGCCCAAATGGCTCCCTATTACATCCAACATGTCATTACTGGTACTAAGGTTTTTATCGCAAAATGCAGAGAGCCAGAAATCACTGAAACCCTTCAATTTTGAACCAATTTGACAAGAATACGCTTATTTATTCTTTTTTGTGGGGTCTCCAGTAGCCTTAAGTATGATTGCCAATCCGGAGTTCAATTCTCGGATCGGTCTAGGATGTTTTCGAGTGGGAATATACATCTTCACGCAAGAGCGGGCATTGAAAAGCTTTTAATTAGTAACTGAGGAAATGCTAATAGAATTGTAGAGTTCTTCTTCCTGCATTTTTCCTTCTGTCTTCTACCTTCTTCCTTTTTCCTTCTTCTTCCTTCCTCGTTCTGCATTCTTCTTCTTTTTTGCTTCTTCCTTTTTTTTACCGAGGTGAAAATAAGTTTTTTCAATCGTTCTTTGGTAGGCTTTGGTAAGCACGCCATCATTATCAGAGATTTTTTTAGACATTCAGTTTTGATTCCTTCCTTGAACAGACTCATATACCAAACACCCGTTTTTCAGATTTGTCTGAACTATTTCATTTGAATATTTCAGAAGCTTTCCTAAATCATGATGGCTTAGTATTCAATTCATTATAGTGTAAAGTAAACATATTTTAGGTCTCTTAGGTTATTGTAATGACCTCACATTAGCAATTTCCAAATCAATCATATTAAAATCAACAGAACTGCTATCTTGCTCTCGTACTAACGAATATTCAAGAGAATTCTGTGTGTCTGAATCAATGAATCCCTTATGAAAAAACGAAACATTCCACACAGAAATCAAATACTCTCTGTTCGTTCATGAGTATCGAAAACCCAGCGACTGTGGCTTTGAAGAAGTCCTTGAATACCATAAAGCAAACTATAATAACATAAGAAATAAGCTAAATAGATTTAACTAAAAGCAAATTTTAAAAAATGAAGGTAATATGGAATCTTCCGTTGATGTCTTCTTCAACATCGTTTTCGACAATTAATTGCATATTATTCGGCAACTCGGCCGTACGAAAACCATTTTTTTGTTAAATATCTTGGCTGTGTAAATGCAATGCACAGCACATGTTTCGAAATGGACAAATTGATACGAAATTTGCGAAAAAGAATCCACGTGGCTTGGAGGGACTCGAACCCACAACCTCCTACTTTTTTTTTTTTTTTTTTTTTACAACTCCTTTACTTTACTTTACACTTTACACTTTACAACCTCCTACTCGTTTTCGATATTATTATTGACGAGGTTCCAAAAAGAAGAAAACGACGGAACGGAAATTCTTAATATTCAATTTGGTACAACAGGCAGATAAAAAAATTGAAGAATCGCAAACAAAAATTACATAAAACTTACAAGCTAGACAATACGAATGAAAATTTGAATGAGTTGATTTAACAACCTAGAATTACTGTAGAATAGGTGGAAGGGTCGTTTGGCCGAAACCCATTAGGCCGAATGCCACTAGGCTGAACAAACCATTAGGTCGAAACCCCTCTGACCGAATAGGACATTTGGCCTAATAGGACATTCTGCCGAATAGTTTTTGTGGCAGAACAGATCATTTGGCTGAAGAGCACATTTGATCGAACATGCCATTTAGTTGAACAGGTCATTTGGCGGAACAGATTATTTGACCGAATAGGTCAATAGAAAAGTTAGAAAAGATGAGTAAAAAGTGAGACGTCTCAATTCTCACTACTTATTTTCACACTTCTGATTGTGAAAAGTGAAAAGTTCGGCTATATGACCCCTTCGACCAAATGACTTTCGACGTAATGGTCTGTTCAGCTAAATGGTATATTCGGCCAAACAACTTTCGGCCTAGTGGCTTTCGGCCAAATGTCATTCGGCCAAACTGCCCTTTCTCGTAGAATAGATTGGATGCATTTGAGACCTGAAAACTTAATTATTGGAACCGTTTTTTAACGATTTTGTTATCAAACCAGTAAGCTGTTAGTGCAAGCGGTGACCTAATCTCACCCTCTAGAGTCTTTTTTTTTTTTTTTTTTTCTTGAGCAAGGGTAAACGGAAATCTGCAACCAGACACCTGAGGAGGTACTCAGGTAGTGTGGGGATGGGTATGTCATGTAACTCTTACCCGACCCACTAAAACCAAAACCCTTTCGCCAGTCCGTACCCCCGGCCCGCAATTAAGCAATACATCAGGGGGGGACTATTGAGAACGCTTTTGAGCTTAAACTGAGCGTTCTCAATAGTCCCCTCAATAGAGCTTTGAACGAAAATTGAGCTTATCATCGATCATCACGCCCAGATGCTTGAGAGACCTCACGGAGTTAACTGTGCAGGTCCCTACTCTTATCCTCGCCTGTTGCAGCCCATGACGGTTATGCACTACCACGACTTCCGTCTTGTGATGTGCAAGGGACAACCGCCTCGAGTTGAGCCATTCCTCCACTCTGCCAATCGCGTATGAAGCCTTCAGTTCGACTTCGTCGAGAGTGTCACCTGCTACTTCTAGCATTACGTCATCCGCGAAGCCTTCTATCTTCACTCCGGCCGGGAGACTTAGGCGTAATACTCCATCGTACATAATATTCCACAGAACCGGTCCGAGGATCGATCCCTGTGGAACACCCGCGGACACTACGATCGACTTTTGACCGGCATCAGTGTCGTATAACAGCACCCTATTCTGAAAATAGCTTTTCAGTATCCTGCACAGGTAGTCCGGAACTCTCAATCGGTGCAGGGAGTCAGCAATTGCTGCCCAGCTAGCATTGTTGAACGCGTTTTTTACATCGAGTGTAATCAACGCGCAGTACCTAATACCTCTTCTGTTTAAACCTCTCGCTATCTTGGCCGTATCCGTTACCGCTCGAATTGCTTCGATGGTAGAACGGCCCTTACGGAAGCCATACTGGTTGCTAGATAAGCCACCAGCACACTCTGTATAGGCCGACAATCTATTCAGAATGACCCTCTCTAGCAGCTTTCCAGCTGTGTCGAGTAGACAAATTGGTCTGTATGCCGAAGGATCCCCGGCTGTTTGCCAGGCTTCGGTAATAGCACCAATTTCTGCCGTTTCCATCGATCTGGGAAGTTTCCTTCGTCCATGCATCTCTGGAGGCAGCTCCTGAACATATCTGGATTGGCAAGAATGGCATGTTTAAGGGCCAGGTTTGGAATACCATCCGGGCCTGGCGCCTTATTGAGCTTAAGTTTTCTTGCTGCTACGATAAGCTCTTCGTTAGTCACTAGCGGTACCACGTCAACTGACTCGTACGGGGTAGCGGGCCAGTTCGATGATTCATGCCTCGGAAACAACCCGTCTACTATTTTGGCCAACATCCTCAGGTGGCGTGGTATTGGTCCTAGCCATCACCATCCTGTATGCATCTCCCCATGGATTGTCGTTTGCCATCCTGCACAGCCGCTCGAAGCAGGCTCTCTTACTACATTTGATCTCGTAGTTCAGAGCTCTGCTCGCTGTCTGGAACACCCTGCGTCTCTCGACCTTTTCAGCGTCTGTTCTGGCACGTCGCAGCCTTCTCTCTGCTCTAAGGCAGGTTCTACGAAGGTCTGCAATTGTGTCAGTCCACCAGTACGCAGGTTGCCGATTTCCGGGGGGTTTGGTCCTCCTAGGCATCGTCACATCGCATGCACGGGTTAGTACATCGATTAACTCGTCGCCACTTAATCCCGTTGTTCGCGTCTCCCATCGTAGTGATTCCTCCATGAGTTCTGGGTTGAACTGCGAGGTGCGCCATCCTAGATCGGCTTTGCCGATCCGCCTTGTGGTTGCTACGGGGGTATACCGGATCATAAAACGAATTTCCTGATGATCGCTGGAGGTATGCCCCTCATGAACCTCCCATTCTGGCTCCACCGTCCATCCCGCGCTGCAGAAGGTCACATCGATGCATGAATCACCGCTCGGTCCCCTGAACGTTGGCACTTGGCCTTCATTCAGCAGGACTACGTTTAATACCGCTAGCGACTCTAGCAGGGTATGACCTCTGGCGTTTGTGGACCGGGATCCCCAGTCCACTGCCCACGCATTGAAGTCGCCTGCTACAACTAACGGTTTTAAGCCAGTTAGTTTTGCTGCAAGAATATCTACTACCCTAGTAAACTGCACTATACTCCACCTGGGAGGACAGTAGCAGCTACAAAAGTAAACACCGTTTACCTTTGCTATAACGAAACCCTCATCGTCAGGTGATGATATTATCTCCTGGATGGGATATCGCCCGCAAGTCCAGATGGCCACCATCTGAGACTTATCCGCAATCCAACTACCGTTACCGGCAGGGATGCGGTAAGGATCGGACAGCAAGGCTACATCAGCTTTACACTCAGTAACCGACTGTTGTAGCAGCAATTGAGCCGCCTCGCAGTGGTTCAGGTTAAGCTGTGTTACCTGCGTGTCTGGGTCCTTCTAGAGGCCGGACAAGCCTGGACACCGGTGAGGTGTCTGTTGTCTGTACCCGGGGGACAGATCAGACACCTTGGTGCAGCCTGACAGGTGCGAGCTTGGTGGCCTTCAGCTCCACACCTACGGCATAGCTTACTGCGATCAGGTCCTTTACAGTCATAGGACTTATGACCGTTGCCAAGACACCTGAAGCAGGTCTGAAGCGGTTGGCTTATACTTAGCGGACATACCGACCAACCCACTTTCAGTTTAGCCTTATCCATTACCTTTTTGGCCTCAGCCTGAGGTACTTGGAATGAGGCAACCTGCATTCCCGCGTAGCCGAACCGCAGATTCCTGGATCTCGACATTGCACTGATCTCTCAGTGCGTCGACCAGGTCTCTGGCCTCAGTTACTTCATCCAGGCTGTAGCACTGGATGTTCGAAACTGGACATAGGGCTCTTACTTGAACCCCATCGCCCAGGACTTCCTCTGTCAACTTTTTGTACTCAGAACTCTTCTGAGCAGCATCCCGCTTCAAGACGAGAATCATCTCGCCTCTCCGCGTCCTTCGGATGCAGTTGACATCCTCTCCTAGGCCAGCGAGTTTGTCATTAACTCTCATGGCCTTCAAGACTTCGGCGTAGCTCTTGTCGTCAGTACTGACGATAATCGCCTCACCTCTATCTTTACGCTTACCACTGACATTGGAAGGCTCACACGTCGTCTTCTGGGCTCTACCCTTCTTAACAGTGGCGCGTATCGCTCCGCCTGCCGCTTTCTCTTCGGTCTGCTGTCGTTGTCGTCTCGCCTTCTTGGGGTTCACGACTTCCCTCCAGGGTAGGTCTTCCTCCCGGCGAGCTTCAGTGGTCCTCACTGGTGGAGGCACTGGGTTCAACGGCTTGGGATGGCCATCCTTCTGCTCGACCTTCTTCCTTTTCGCTGACTTCAGGGCTGCGGAATTCTCGACAGCTGCTTTCAGGTTCGCCTCCTGCGTAACCTTACTCAGCTTCGGGGTCGCTCCCGTTACAGCCATCCTTTTGCGGAGTTCCTCGACCTGGCTCTCCGCCAGTCGTTTGCCCTCGGACAAGAGACGAATTTTCAATTCCGCCTCCTCTTTGTCCTTATCCGCCTGCTTCCGCTCCTTGACGAGTTTGCGGAGCTCTTTCTCCGCACTCTTACTGGCCTCTAGTAGGGACCTCCACTCCATTTTGGCCTCAACTACTAGGGCACAGAGTGCCTGTACAGCAAGTTTCAAGTCCTTGCTGTAGTTAACCCGGTTGTCTAGGAAGGACATAATCACGTCGGATACCTCCGTGACTACTTCCATCGTGTGACCACCGCGTTCTTCGTGGTTCGCCATCACAGATTTGATGACGCGGGTCAGGGTAGGGCCGTCCATCTTTACTTCAACCGGCACCTCCTCAGACCCTCCACGGGCTTCACCATCGCCTTCCCCCGGCGATCTTTGGGGAGACCTTTCCAGGCCGCTACGTCTGGTGAAAGGGTTCTCCTTACCACCATTCGCTTCACCTCCTTCCTTCGTCGATTTTATTTTATTGGGATTACTCATGTCTGTTGGGTCCCCCTTGCGGCTGCAGTCGAATCCTGCTGGTGTAGTCGCCTTCACGATCCCATGGTTATCTATACATACCTTGCGGCATGCAGGGAGGCCATGCGAGGGTTGACACTTTCGTGTTCAGAGCCAGATCAGCGCTAGTCAGGGAAAAGCATCTGAGCCTACTCCCACTCAGCTGCCAGCTGAGCGACAGAATTGTACCGCGTGCTGCAAGGCCAGCCACGGTTTTAGGGGACGGAAGACAGCCTGGCCATTAGCCCATTCGCCGTTTCAGGTCGGTGTCACCCGGCCTTACTAAGAGAATAGAATAACTAGACTACCAGCCCTCGCGTTCACAATATCTCAATATCCAAAACAAGACCAATAACATGCAACCAGTATACCATAATCAGGATCTTACTGGGATCAATCCTGATGTGCCAATGGCACTCCCTGGTCTTGTGCTTTTGAAGCGGCACACAGTCGCTTTGATAGAGTCTGCTTACGGGCACTTGTGGTTTTTTGGGAGGGATTTTAGCAGAGCCCACTGCTAAATCCCACCACGTCCTAGGCAGTTCTCCCTGACTCACAGACAGCTGGGGAGGGGTCGTCAAGCCCTTGGACATGGTCCCTGCTGCCCCCGCCCTCTAGAGTCTAGATCTACTGCACTGTCACCCCCGATGACAGCAGCCAAAATGTGTGCGATGCAAACTCTGAAAAAATGCTTTTCTTTATGCGTGTCAATGGATCTGTAATTTCACAGGAATTTCAAAAATGCAGCAATAGGCAAAAATTAAGCATAAAATGCGTTGATCATTATGATGATGAAGATGATGATGATAATGATGACGATGGTTATGGTGAAGGATGTTTATGCTTCGAGCGCGCGAATAGAATGGCTATCACTTTTGGCTGATTGCACAGTTATTCGGTAGAGCAGAACGGAGGCCGAACCATAAACCGGCGGCGGCGTTTCCCCTTTTTACGATATTTGAGAGCTAGTGAGCGTTATTTGCTTTCATGCGATTGATTTAGGGCTATTTTACGGCTCAACCGGAAATAAAAGCCCCATATAGCGCTAGGCAAAACGGAATCGTTGATTTGCAAAAATCTAATGTAATGGCTGTGATGTTTATATGATTCATTGGAAATTAATACCAGCTGGGCTGGTGGCAAGTTTGGAAATGTGTTCAGCAGATACCCAGCTGATGAAACAATATGCCTTTTATTTATAGCCATTGACGTAGCTAGGCACACTTTCTCTAAACGAGGAAGCACAAGTACAAAGCAAAATATCCTGTTTTTACCTATTAAGGCCCGGAACGCAAGAGCTGTGTGTTATATCCCCTTGCCATAGTGATAATTATTGTGGTATTTTTTGCAATTCTTTGCTAAACAAATAAGAAATTTACCAAACTGCTTGATGCATCAATATGTACTTCTAACAAGAAGGGGTTTTTATTGTTCTACTCCCTAAATACATTTGTGATCATTGCAATAGTCGACTATACTTCCGAAACGAGAATATGCATGAAATACCACAAAATAAACATATGTCGATTTTGCAAGTTCGGTGAAAGCACTCTGCTTCCACGCCCTTCTATTATGAGCTCTCAACCATCGCAACCCGATGTAATAAATCAAATTCGAAGAAGCACCGTTGTCATCGTGCTCGAGAATTTTGCCTTTATTATTTATGGCCCTTTATATCGTCATGCAGAAGAAAGAAGTTTCTGAATCCGTCGTCGTCGTCGTCGTCGTCGACATCTCTGCCATCTGGGGGAGAAAGCAAATTCTCACGACATGTTGGGGTTACAAACCAGATCGGTAATCAGTCTCAGCAGCATTGATTGCTGCCTGATTTATTTCGACTTATACCCTTTTTGGTTATCGAACACATCTTCGGCGATGGATAGTGGATGGTTATTGAAATGGTAACCGTCGGAGGTCAGGTGTCGGAACCAAGTGAACGATGAGTGATGAAACATTAAATTTATGAGGGACGCAATGATTTAATGGAAGCAGGAGCTTGGAATGGCTCGCCGTTGAAAGAGAATACTGTGAGCGGGTTCTATATATCGTTATTGATTTGTTATTTTAGCACATTTCCATAAAAACTGTTTGTACAACGTATTTCAACATTTAACCCAAACTATCTATTCGATTGTCATTTTGCTTGCTTTCCTATTCAGATAAAACTGCCTTACGATTAGGGATTTACATAATGACTGTACGCATAACCTTCAGTAAATGTTGAAACTAAAAAGAAAATCTGTTCAATTAATCAAAAATTAGGAAATTGGTAACCTAGATATCTTTTTACGTTAATCCACTATTGTGACTCTGCTAATGTACTTTCAGAACCACTCGGCTCAATTGATCGTGCAGACTAAACGATCGTATAAACATAAGTGACCTTCGATACAGTTCAAGAGTTATGCAAAAGCAAACTTCGAAGAATGTGTAAATACATGGAATTGGTGAAATTTCAGACATTGTTTATGTTGATCGCCGCCTCACTCGACGGCCCTAAAATGATTTATTATATCGAAAACGAAAAAAAGAAAACAGTAGCACATTCTTCAACACGGACGAGATTTGAATTAAATCTGATTCAGTGGTTGTTGATGGCCGCTCCAGTATTCGGCAATTCAAACGCACATTTCAGTCTGTCTATTAGACAAACAAATGGTAAAACAGTCGCTTCCTTTCTTCCGCACGAATTTAGTAGGAGAAATGTGGAGGAAAATACAGCAACGACAAAAATAAAGTTTGAAATTTTCTTTGAACAGTTTTCCTTCGCCAAGCTGTGCTTTTAGGAATATCAGGAGGTCAATGTTAAGTTTAAAAAAAAATGAGTAGAACAAATTACTGCTCATGATAGAGAGATATCGAGATTCGATGTGTGCGCAGCCGCCATCGACATTTTTGGAACGGTTTTTGAAAAATTTTCACGCCGCTGTTTTATAATTTGCCAGATTAAAATTTGGAAAAACCATCGAACTTCTGAAAAACCAATGAAACTTCCGTAAAATTTCCTAATTGATATACCCAAAACATCCCATTGAAACTTTAACTTTTTAATTATTTCGTTGGGAAATGCCAACAATTTCCCGTTGAAATTTCGAAAAGCTAATAATAATACTGCAAAGTGTCGAAAATGGTTTTAATGCCAATACCTATGAGCTAATCCAACTCATACGAATGGTGGGGATATCGCACATCTTCTTGTTGATTGTGTAAAACATTAAGACCCAAATTGTAGGACAGTTTTGATTGTCGAGTGGTGCGCATGATGGCGCACGACTATGGCACAGATGCGCACTACTCGCGATGCAGTTGCAACATCCGGAAATGCGAGAAAATGCGATTGTCGCGAGACCTCGGTTCGGTTTTCAACTTGATCTACAATATGCTAATAAGAATTTCGACAATTTTTTTCCTTTTCCAATCTTTTTGACGTACATACCCCTGTTTTATTTTACCCAGCCATATATTTTAAGGATATCACTTTTGGATGTTTGTTAAACTAAAGCTCTGACTACACAAAAAGAAAACGAAAATGTCATTCCCGTCAAGCGAGCTGAGGGCAATATTTGTTATGATATAAATCTCATGACCGTCCTTCTGCCAAACTCCCGTATGAAGAGGGAGGGAAGTGTATCAGCGTGGAAGCATCCAAAAGTTCGTTTTCGGAGAGAAATCATAGCCTTTCGGTACAACTTTGTTGTACAAGAAAGGCAAAAAGTATTTTGGCCATAACTTCTAAGGTAATAGTCCAGGCTGGCAAATTTTCAATAGAAAATAATAGAACAGGACAGGATTCCGCGTCCAATGCAATTTGTTGTGAGTAAATCGATTGAGGGTAAGTGCTAGACTTGTTTACGCGCTTTTTTATAACACAAAGTATTTTGGCCATAATTTCTGTGCCCATAGTCCGATCCTCCAAATTTTCAATAGAAAACAATACGACAGGCAGGATTCCGCGTCGAATGAAACTTGTTGCAAGTAAATCTGTTGAGGATAAGTACCAAAAAAGTGAGCTAAACTTTTCGCACTTTTGGTGCGAACACACACACACAGACATCATCTCAGTTCTTCGAGCTGAGTCGATTGGTATAAAACACTATGTGTCTCCAGGCCTTCTTTAAAAGTTTGGTTTTGGAGCGAACATATAGCCTTTTCGTATACTTTGTAGGCAAAAGGCAAAAATGGTGTTTCGGCCATAACTTCCGATCCCATATTTCGATCTGGCCAATGTTCAATAGGACACATTGGGACATGATTATGCGTCGAATGCAACTTGTTGCGAGCAAATCAGCTGAAGATAAACGCCTAAAAAATGAGTGACATTCTTTACGCGATTTTTTCGTAAAAGTTTGCATTTTAGCCATAACTTCCGATCTCATAGTCCGATCTAGCCAATTTTCAATAGGAAACATTTGGACAGCATTCTGGGTCGAATGCAACTTGTTGCGAGAAAATCGGTTGAGGATACGTGCTTAAAAAGTGAGTGACATTTTTTGCGTCGTTTTGTGCGCACACACACACAACTAATAAATTTTACGAAAAAAATCTTTTTCTGTAGCTTTTAAGTTGACTGATTTAGAACAATTTTACCTACTTGAATTAGGGTGTCCCTAAGAAAACAGTATTTTCGATTTTTCGGAAAAGTCGTCTTCGGGTGACTTTAAAAGCTAAAAAAATGCAACATTTGATTTGAAAAAAATCCGACCAAAAAATATGTTTAATAAGCCCCAAAAGTCTTCAGAAGGTGACATTCGTAAAAATAAAAACACAGAATAATCCGCCTAGCGGTGATGGTGCCTTTCTCGTGTATAGAACAAGAAAACACATAAAAGCAACAAGAAGAGCTCATAAGAGAGGTCGAAATTGCACTTTAGGGAGTAGCGTCAAGTACAAGACACTGAAGACGACCACACAGTTGTGGTCGAAATAAGTATCTGCAAAGATATCGAAACAATTGGTGGAATTAAATGGAGGTTACTTAACTCGTCTTAGACGGTTGAATACATTCCACTAAAAAGAGCTTAAAATATTTTTTCTGAAAAAATCTACAGCTTTAACACTTTTAATTCGTTTTCTCATTATCACCCTATTACAAGATTAATGAGAAAAGAGGCATTTTCGGCCAACACTATATTTTTAGGAAACAAAATTTTATTTTCGAAGTTGTTTTGGATACTTAAGCCCTTGTTATACAGTTATCGAAAAATAGGGTGGCCCTTTTTATTAAAAATGTGAAAAACATTTTTTTATTTTGCGGAATATTGACATAAAATGTTCTACAAAAATGTAGCGCAGCTTATTCCAATCAACACCCTAATCCAAGCAGGTAAAACTGCTATAAATCAGCCAAGTAAAGAGCTACAGAAAAAGTTTTTCTAGTAAAAGTTATTGGAATAAGCTGCGCTACAACTTTATAGAACATCACATGTCAGTAGTCCGTAATAGAGCCCTATTCTAAGAAATATATGCAATGAAATATATATATGCAATGATGGTGGAGACTTCATGTTTATTCTTTAAAATATCGAAATCACAACTCAAGGATAGTTTAGATGCACTAGATCAGTGATCCCCAGAGCGCGGCCAGCGGGCCGCATGCGACCCTCGAAAGCTTTTCCTGCGGCCCGCGTGAGATTTCAGAATATAAACTATGTGTGGCCCATTGAAAAACATTACATCCAGGCAAAACTTTTCATTGTGCCCAGTTATTCAATGTACTTGGGCATATTTCAAATTCACATCATTATGATGTTTAAGAACCATATAAGGTACACCCGGGAAAGTTGAAATGCGGGGTAAGTTGAAACGAAAGCTGTAAGGCTCTGATTATTTTTTCAACAAACTACTCCCCTAAACGCTTATTTTGACTGCCCTTCCCGGAAGATTGCAGCTTTCATAAGCAATCCCTGTAATTGTTTATTTTTCGCCCATTGCAAAATCCAAACCAACTATTTGACGTGCCAATGAAACAGGTCTCAAACCGATGTTTCGAAGAGTTTTTCATCAAATGTTCATGGTAGGTAATCATTCAATGTTGAATGAGCATAATGATTATGAAAAATCGACGAAAGACCCGTTTAAATTTTTGGGTTTTGGTTGTTCGATATTGCTCTGCATGTTCAACTCAACGGGGCAAATAGAAATGCGTGGTGTGGGACAAGCTTAAACAACGATTCAGAACGTCGCGTTACCCTCGCAATTAAAAGTAATATTTTTTCCCAGAATGGTCATGGTCCGTAAATACATACATTTTGAAAACATAAATTTATAAAAACATGCTAACTTCTGAAAAAAAAAATAGAGCTGAGCCAGCGTAGGGCTGCACAATATCTAATAAAGATAAAAAAAATTTAAATAAATTTCCGACCATTCCGTAATGAATGCAACCTTCCTACAATCTCCACCAAGATGAATACATAACTAGGTGTTCCAATCTGCTAAATTAACGATTCAGCCATTTTGGATTTTAGTATGGGAGAGCCAGTAGGTTTGTTTTCGTTTTGCACTGAAAATGAATTTTTCACCCCCGCCTTCTTCTCTTCCATAAACTTGGCAGATTGGAGCACCTAGAAGTGTATTCATCTTGATCTCCACTAGAATGAAAAGGGGTCATGTTTAAACTGCAGTTTTGAGATTCTTAATCTTCTGAGCACTGACTCTCAGAAAAATAAAACATAGAGTATGAGAACATTTCGTTAACTCCACCGCTAAATGTTTATTTTTTGTGTAAAAGAGTTTCAAAATCTGGAATGTGACTTTTATGCGAGAATATATCAAGATGAGACATCAAAAGTGGGATTTGTTTTCAAATTTCCAAAACAAAGCCTACTATTTTATCAGTTTTTCTTAAACATGAGACAATTTAAAGCTGAGTTTCTGAAAGAAAATCATCATCGTCAAAAACTTACATAGGACTCTTATGCGTGCTTCTTGAGTCTCACAGAGTACATACATTATGTTATTAATACGGCAAAATTAGCCACTCGTCTGTATACAGGCCAAGATTTAGGGGGTGGGCGGGGCTTCCGTGGCCCCGGGCCCACAAAAATATTATATACCAAAAATAACTTTTTTTGTACATTTTGGGGCCCCCACAAACTGTCGGATCCGGGGCCCCCTTCCGGCTAAATCCGGCCCTGTCTGTATATAACGCAGTGTTTCATCTTGCCCCGATGCGCGGGGCAAGTTGAAACGATACATATACAAAAAATAATTTAAATATACAAAATGGTTATTAAAAAGTTTTTTAGGGTTGCTAATTTTTTATGTATAACCTTTGGCCCGAACTAGCAAACACCGCAAACGGATTCAAAATATATCAAATGGTGATTTTTTTACAGCATTTCGAATTTAAACTTTGAAAAAACCGTTTCAACTTGCCCCGGTGTACCTTAAACCAAGATTCCTTTTATCATCATGTTTGAATAAATTTCTCTTATGTAGGCTAACGGTAACGTACTTTGAAGGTGTTGTGTTTTTTTTGCACAGATTAAAACGAGCTAAACATTGAACGTCAGGTAAAAAATTTGTTCTTGTCCTCTGGCTTTTTCAGTCTGAAAATTATTCAAACGGGTTCACAATTGCATTGCCAGAACCTGTTGGAATAATTTTCAGACTAAAAAAGCCAGAAGACAAGAACAATTATCTCAGTCGAACTATAAATCAGTAAAAAAATATGTTGCCATACACTGCTCCTTGATAAGAATACTTTCATTCTTTAAAATAAGTCAAGATGTGGCAAAGTTCAACTGAAAATTGCTTGATTTTTAACTCCAGAAAATACGTCATGTTAACCTACTTCACGCTATGAAAAATATTTAACGAAATCGAGTTTTTATCATGGTACGATTAGTAGGGATGATGAAGAAAAGGTTTCCGGAAAATTCAATTTTCGGAAATGAATGGAAACACGTAAACAGTCCAAATGCAGATTTACTCAATTTTCTATTCAACACTGCTGGTATGGGGGGCATTTGCTCTTATCTTCTGTCTTCTTTAGATTGAGATATTCACACTCTGCATTGTTCAACGTTTCGGGCTGCTTATTGAGACTTTTTCCTTATAGGCTTTTCTCTTGGAAAAGAACCAATAAACGAGCCGAAAGGTCGGGCGATGCAGATATAATTCCGTTTGAATATCTCAGATTAAAAAAAGTGCTGATAAGTTCAGTTCAAACTCTTAGAATCGGTCAACAGATGATCATTTGGTAAAATAACTTTCAATATGTTCTGTCAACTAAGCCAAAAAATGTTGTTGTGTAAAGATTATTTTCCCGTCAAGTCCGATATCGCAATAGTATCTAATAATATCATCAAAAAGTCAGCTACGGCAATAACAGCAGAATAATGTAATGCCCTTACAAGTATATTCTTATGTGTATTATTTGAAGAAGATTAAAAAAGGAATTAACAAATGGTTAAATTTTAAACAGGTAGATATCAATATTATTTTGTATTATCCTCTAAAAGTCAATATGATATAAAAAAAAACAAATGTTGCTAATATACTGCGACCCGCTTCAATAGGTCTAAATTGATTTTAGACCCTCGATAGTAAGCAGGCTGGGAATCACTGCTCTAGATCATCGTTCCACCCATAACCATACATGTTCAATATTTTTTTCTGGATTGACCAGTACATTTTTGAGCATTACTGAAAAAAGCTATGCTGTATCTCCTAAAACCGAATTTTGACAGCTTATTTCCTACTTGGGTCATAAAAGAATCAGTTTAAAGTCATGTTTGCGGAACAGCCTTGTCCAAGTTATTTAACCAAAAAAAAAAACACGCAGGTTGTATGAAAGTCATGACTACTACTACATAAAATATTTTGGTGCAATGGGAATTTAGTATCACGATAGAAAGCCTCTCGATAAGTTGCCGCTGAGACGCTATAGACGCCACCCATTTGAATAAATGTGTTGCATCATCTCCCTTCGACGTGCGCTTGTTGATTCTGCTACTAAAACCGTTCACGTTTACCGAGTTTAATTAATCCGCGGCTTTAGCGCCACTCTCAACGAGAGACCACCGGTCACGTTTTATTTGCCCGACCTTTTGAGACTATTTGGCTCAGGGAAAACTCTAGAACGGTTATCAAGCGAAATTGGCAAAATCTCTCAAACACAAGCCAAATTTCCTCCCATTCATCCACCGCAAGACCTTAGGGACCGCAAGAAGTTTCTACACAACCAAGAAATAACGTGTTTGGCTCCCGAAATTAGTGAGTGGTTTATTTAAGAGCCAGTTCGCGAGAAGCGCGACCCCCTTTCCAAGGGAGGTTGCAACGATGTTCTCCGATTTGGATGAAATTTTCAGGGTTTGTTCATATATGTAAGAGAAGGCATTTTGCAAATTTTCAGATTTTTTCATTGAGGGGAAGTGGGGTAAAACGGCCCTTCAAAAATTATTGTTCAAAAATCGCCAAAACCAAAAAAATGCAATAACTTCGGCAATGAGTGACCGATTTTGTTTAAATTTTGCACGTTTTTTCTACTCGATTAGTACTTTATACCAAGTGGTTAATAGGGTTATAAAGTTGTTTACTTAAGGAGAAAATTGACTTTTTCGATAAAAAATGTTCGTTTTTCCAAAGGGAATATTTTTCACCAACAGATCTAGGATAAAAAACTAAACCCGTAAGGCAATTAAGGAACTAAAGAGCTTTCATCTCATATATAATTCAGAAGCGCCAACTCAAGAATTTCTTAGAAAATCGCAATTTTCTGCAACACTGTTTATTCTTAAGAAAGTTCGACCCTACTTATGTTGATGTTTTCCGATCTGGTGAAAACTGTCCAAACTTTTTGTCTCAGTTGAAATTCAAAATCAGAATTTTCTATTAGGGGTGTGTAGGGTAAAATAGTCCTTTAAAATAAATGTCAAAAAATATATCATTTTTTATGTGAGTTCTAGCAGAAAATACATAAGTTTAAAAAAAACTGTTTCTTCTTCCTTTCAATTCATCTATATTTTTCGTCTCAATAGATACGTATATCCTTCGCTGGTCTATATTCGATAGCAAACTATTTGCAGAACAATTTTCAACAGAAGTAAAATAGGACCAAAATAAGTGCCTTAAACATTAGCACGTCTTTTGCAAACTGAAACAAAAATGAACGAAGTGATTTTGCTGGTTAGCTTCGAAATTCTTCCAAGCTTAGTGTTTTTATGGTTTTCTATCTGTCAACAATTAAATCCTTCACAATTTCTCAATCTTAAAAAATAACGTGAACTAGTCAACTAGTCATGTCATCTCTATAAAATTCCGGCGCAGGTATTGTAAACTTTGCGCCGTCTTAAACTCCCGTTCAAAATTATTGTTCCACCAAATTATATTCCCACCAGTTCCTTAACGGTAGTCTTAATTGCAAGAACGATGCATGGTTCAAGAACGACGTAAAGCAAAATCCAATGCTTTAGCTAGTTTCCATCCATTCGGAAGAACATTTGTTTTGGTACTTTGTTTGTTACATTGGTACTTCAACACGGTAGTCTATTCCTCGGTGAAAAAAAGCAATAGATAGATTTCTCAAAAAGTATTGCAAGCTGTTACTACCCAAGTTCTACTTCTTAGCAAACCACACCTTATGGTTGGTTGGAAATTTGTTCATATAAGGTTAGCAAAGATTTCAAGAGAAAAAGGCTGATGTTTAAGGCATCCTTTTTACAATCAACTACACAGTTTTGTTGAGGTACTCAAGCACTTTCAGGTGGTGTAAATTAAGCTGAGAATAAAACAGTTTTGCTTGGTAATCTTTTAATTAATTGATTAAGCGATCTACAATTTACATACTTTATCTATAAGTGTAGAAACGTGTATCCTAAAATTTGAAGTATTTTCATGAGGGGTGTGTTTTCAAATCGTCAGACAATTGATACTCTATCCTATTCAATAGTATACACATTACCTTGTTTCGCTCTCCTTGTAAAAAATCAGCTCGTTGTAGAAAAAAAAGGTTTCTCCCGTATTGTGCAAAATGAATGAAACTTTGTTAAACTTTGGAGTGTTTTTTACACAGTTGTGTAAACATAGAATCGAGGGTATTCCATTACCTATGAGATAAAATTGTCCAACTCATGAAAATATATACACCCGATTAGAACTGGTATAGTCCATTCAGTCAAGTCCATTCAGTTTAGATTGTATCTCTGTAATATTAGCTAGCAGTTTGAAAGTTAGTAATTCAAAATATATGAATGGTACACGGTTTGACGTTGTTGCACAATAAACTTGCAGAATTTGGTTTAAATTGATAATGATGGAGGATGAAAGAGAGCTATGAATACCACACAATCGTTACAAGCTACAAAAACAAGCTTGGTAACTTGATGCAAGTAGGTACAAAAGAAAAATATAATCTGAGAAGCAGCTCCACCAACAAGCTATGTTTAAACGTTACGAAATTGTTCATTTGCCGTTAAGAATAATTGTTTTTTTTTCGCATGGCTGTAAAAGCAACATCAGTACCGATACCCATTCAAAGAAAATATCAACAAGCACTTTCGTCGAATCCGTTCATTTTTGTTTCAGTTTGCGAAAGACGTGCTAATGTTTAAGGCACTTATTTTGGTCCTATTTTACTTTTGTTCAAAATTGTTCTGCAAATAGTTTGCTATCTAATATAGATCAGCGAAGGATATACGTATCTATTGAGACGAAAAATATAGATGAATTGAAAGGAAGAAGAAACAGTTTTTTAAAACTTATGTATTTTCTGTTAGAACTCACATAAAAAAATGATGTATTTTTTTACATTTATTTCTAAAGGACTATTTTACCCTACACTCGCCTAATGAAAAATTCTGATTTTTAATTTCAACTTAGACAAAAAAAGTTTGGACAGTTTTCCCCAGATCGGAAAACATCAACTTAAGTAGGGTCAAAATTTGTGCGAATTTTCTTAAGAATTAACAGTGTTGCAGAAAATTGCGATTTTCTTAGAAATTCTTGAGTTGGCGCTTCTACATTATATATGGGATGAAAGCTCTTTAGTTCCTTAATTGCCTTACGGGTTTAGTTTTTTATCCTAGATCTGTTGGTGAAAAATATTCCCTTTGGAAAAACGACCATTTTTGATCGAAAAAGTCAATTTTCTCCTAAAGTAAACAACTTTATAACCCTATTAACCACTTGGTATAAAGTACTAATTGGGAAGAAAAAGCGTGCAAAATTTAAACAAAATCGGTCACTCATTGCCAAAGTTATTGCATTTTTTTGGTTTTGGCGATTTTTGAACAATAATTTTTGAAGGGCCGTTTTACCCCACTTCCCCTCAATGAAAAAATCTGAAAATTTGCAAAATGTCTTCTCTTACATATATGAACAAACCCTGAAAATTTCATCCAAATCGGAGAATATCGATACAAGAGGACTGGCTCTTAAGAAACTGACGTTAAACGTAATTAAGCTAAATCACCATCACTTTACTTCTAGAATAGTTTATTCGTGCTGGACGTTTTTCAACGGGAATGGAAACATAAGAACAAACATGGCCATGTAACTAAGCTCTAACACGTACCTGCGCAGGTTTTTGATGATCGATGGGGCCCGACGAATCTGCAGCTTCTGGGTCGAGAAAACCTCGTTGATGGCGGTGATGCGATGGCTGCCACCGGGATGTCCACGCTGCGATTTGGCGCGCAACGTACAGATGACCCGCGTGTGTGTTATGGCCGAACTAGAGATGCGGAGGTAGTGGCGGCTGGAACGGAAGCTTCCGTTTTGTTCCGCGAGAGCAATGATCGGCGTAAAAATGCCGATAATGTCCCCGGGGCGATCTTCACTTACGGATAGAGGCACATTAGACTGGCCCAGGAAACAAAAAGTTGTCTAACTCCACGGGGCACCCCCCAGAATTGTGCCTTTGGGTGAGAAAATCAATCTCTGAAAATTTCAGCTCAATCGCTTGTTGCATAAGCTGGCGCATTTGATTTGAAGTTTGTATGGGGATTTCAGCCAAAATGTATAGGAAAATACACCTCCATCACTCTTTCGATCTGGAAATTGGTTCTGATTGCTCGATTGACCTCAGAATTGCAAAAACGGCAGTTGGTATGCTACAGAACAATTTCACAGAACATTGTATGATGATTGAATGAACTTTTATATAGGTTTTGGCTTATTATTATTTTTTAAAAACGCAGGGCGATTTTTTAGATATCGTCGAAAATATTTATAATGTAAACTACCATTAAAATTATTAACATTAAACGCACTTTCGAATTGTTGTTTTAAAACAACATTGCACATTTAAGGGTTAACCAATATCAAAAACTTTTCCAATTCTGAACAATTGAAAATAAAAAACAATAGTCAATAGCTTAAGGGCGGTTTTAGGCATTAGAAGTATAAGAAAAAATAGTATTTAAAAAATGTCAAACAAATGCGAAAAGAGCAGTATGGTGGGATTATTGATTTCTCGTACCAAGTCCCTTTTTTATGAATGTAAGTGGAAAAAATCTAAGGATAAGAATAACAATCTCAACAAGGAAAAAACATTAATAAAATGCAATTTTAATTTTTTCCATGAATATGGTTGGCGCATGAGAATAAATGTCAAATCTGTTCAATTCACAGTTCTTTTGGATCTAAATTGATGAAAATGACACTAAAGTAGCCTCACACGGGAATCTTGTCAATTGATTTTATTCCCATTTCCCAATATCGTCGCGAAAAGTAAAAATATCCTGGCCAATTAATAGTCTGGTTTACAGCTCAGACTCTGGGAGATATCAGCCGGATTGTATTTTAAATCGGACCGAATTTCTAATTATTCATAACGGAATCCCATGAATCCCGTCCACACACATGGGAGCAAGAATTGCAGACTAGCTCATGGTGTGTGAACTAGCCTTAAAGTACGTGAGAAGCTTAAATCTAGCCTTTAATCGGACCAAATTATCCCTCGATTTGAAACTGCCACAAACTTGATTTTGTTCAGTTGATTCATAAATTATTTTTTCATGCCGTCGATTTTTTACAATATATGATTTCGAAATATTCAGAATTATTCAGAACGACTGAATGATTCTTAATGTTTCGAAAAGAATCAAATGATTGAAAAACATGTGGTAAAGCAGATTTGAAAAAAATTTACCTATTTCGGAAGATTCAAAAAGCTTAATCGAAAATGAACTTTATCTGACAAATTGGGATGTCTGTCCCTGCGCTTCATTTTATTGGCGTTGAATCGTGACCTGATTTTCAGGAAATACTTGCCTACCTAGTTACTAATTCCGTTCAATCTACTGATGAAATTGACCAAATTTTAATGGCGGGTTTCAGATGAGCCGTCAAAACAAAGTTGATTTATTTCATTAAAGGGACATGTTAGAACTGCGATTTCTATTTTATATGGAAGCTTAGTTCATTATCTTTCTAAAAACACCCTGGGTGCACATAATTATGCCAAATATAATATATTAATATAGTATATTTGATTATGCATAGTTTCATTGAAAAAACTTAATAATTACATAACTTTGATTCGTACCATGATTTGAACTACACTGTTCATGGTTTGAACTAAATTCGTACCATGGTTTGAACTACTGCAGCAGCCAGCAGCTCTTAAATATAATACTAATCACATGCATGAAACGCTGAGGAAATCTATAGAAAAGCAAATTTGTTTTACTATTCATCTTCTCGCATTAGATTAGTAACTCAAAACGTCTAAATTATTGATATGAAAATTGCGATTTTTTCATATTGGAAATGTAAACAAAATGCTCCAGCTAGGCGCATGCAGCGCTCCTAGCGGACACCAGCAGAACATGACTGCATTTACAAGTTCAAACCATGGTACGAATTTAGTTCAAACCATGATCAGTTTTTACCTTGTATAAATGTTACTATTTTGACTATTTAAAACTTTTTCTCAATTGTATGATGATGTCAATCGATTACAGATAAAAATAGCGTTCTTTTGATATATTGATCTCACTCCTGTGTCATAAAATGCATCCTTTACGAGCTTTTTGAAATTATGCCACTGGTGGGGGGAATTTAGCGCAAATTCGGGACGTTTTTAAATTTCTTTATTTTTTTACTTAAACAATATGTACAAATGTTTAAATAAACTCTATCACTTCCAGTATACCTAAATATGCCATTCATACTGTTTTGGGTTCATTTCCTGCCAATGAGATGGTAATTTCTACTGATTTCAAAATGGTTCAAACCATGATACGCTTTTCACTAGTTCAAACCATGATTGGATACCTATCAATGGAAAATACAAAACGGTATAGATAGCATTATTTTGAAATCAAAACTAATAACATATCATCTAACACTTTTTTGGTGGATGCCGTTCACGTTCTTTGTTGAGAGATGTGCAAGCCGAGGGCTCTGCCTAAAATATTGAATTTGTTTGAATAATATTTTGGAGATCTTTGGAAGAATCAATGAAAAAACGGGACAAATTGAGGATTTTTTAGATTACGACGGGACAGCACAATAAGGTCTAAAAAACAGGACTGTCCCGTTAAATACGGTACGTATGGTCAGCCTACCGATGCGATGGGAGATTCTTCGCTACGATGGTTTGAACGGCTTCACACACTCCGTTTAACTACCTACTTGAGGCGGGCCTTCACGGTACACACGGGTCTCGATGATCTTGAACGGAATTCGTGGCTCGCACCACGACAAAACCTTGGACGGTCGCCACAAGACGACGGAAATTTCCAGCCGTACGAAAAAAGCGCAGCGCGCTGCGTGTCCAACACGAATTTATTTTAGTATTAAGTTAAATCGCTCACATAATTGAGTATAATAACCTTTTTTCGTAGTAGTAGATTTAATTAAAAATTCAAGCAGAATTTACGATACAACGGACCTCAGTCCACTAAACAAAGAAAGAAACACAAAACGTTTAACACCACTTATCATTTTTATAAACTCACTCACTAATGTTACCTTTAAATTGTATTTCAAATTACACAAGATATTCTCAAAACGTAAGTACCTATCTCTAATCGCGTACTTCTGCTTTCCAGTCGATCTTCTAGCGAAATGATCGAGCGGATGAAATAGCTACGCCAAGAAACTGTGCCTCTTTTCAAATGTGAGCCCTATTCAAGTATTTTGAAAGACTACTCTGTAACTATTCTTCAGGAGAATGCATTATTTGAAAATCGCGCCAAATGATTTGCATGGTGCCGAGAAGCATTGCGAATTTAAACCGCTTATTTTAAATTTAGCGCCATGCTATAAAAGCAGAGCTTTTATAACATGTTCCATGTACGCGAGTTGAGCACAGAGATAGCTCGATTTTATCAACACTAGCTTTTTTTTAAAGTTATTATTTTATTCTTATAATATATTCAGTTTACGAATAATTAATTAACAACAACAAAAACGTAAAACGTTACACTACTGACAGCAACCTTATTTCGTCGCCAAGCACTTTCAATAAAAATCATCTCGAATCAATGCGCATTTTGAATCACTAATAGCATTACAACCAAAGTCAGAATCTTGCAAGAAAATTTCACTTTTCACCGACAACAGCCAAATCGATGAAGATTCCACCACAGTGAAAATCTTTTCTGAGGAAACTACTCGCTAGCGATCGCTACGCTCGCCATTGAATTTTCTTCGGTCACCTTGCGAATAAAGATCAACCTTCTCTTGTATAAAATGATGATTCTGAAAAGAACCGATTTATTTGCATTCTGTGTCACTAATAGCAATAAACCCGACGCCATCGTACACTCTCCGTAAATTCCCGATCGAAAATAGACCGTGTGGAACACGGGTCTGATGTCCGTGTTGGAGATGCACGAACAGGATTGGTCGTGGGATTCTGTTCTGATTCGGTCGTACACATATTACGTAAGCACTTATGGGGAGAGGGGGGTTTGTCTTTTTCTTACGCACCATTTAAATAAAAAATCATTTGTATGAAAAAAATCTTACATGGAGGGACGGGGGGTCGGAAACCCAGAAAAAATGCTTACGTAATTAGTGTACGACCCCTTAGTAAGTTTCACTCTCGTCACTTTTGATTCATAGCTGTTTATCTTCTGAGCCTTTAAATTTAAAATTAAATGTCTTTTTCAGCCAAATTACCGGTATACATGTCGATTACAGCCAAATGACATTTTCGGCCAAACCAATTAGATGATCTTCGAACCAATGCAATGGCTATCAAATGACTTTCGGCCAAAAGTTATTCGGCCGAAAACCATTTGACCGAAGACCACAAGGCCGAAAGTGGTTTGACCGAACAAACCATTAGGTGCATCTAGCCGAAAATGTCATTTGGCCAAAATGAAATAGACATCTAGTCTTTGGCCGACTAAGTCAATGAGCTGATTGGCCGATATGGTCTTTTGGTAGAAAACGTCATTTGGCTGTAAATGTCTTTTGGCCGACATGGACATACAGTCGAAAAAGTCGTTCAGGCGAACTAGTCCTTTGTACGAAAAAGTCGTTTGGCTAAATAGTTCATTTGGTGGAAATGGTCGATTGGTAGAAATGGACATATTACCAAACGGGTCGATATTTTTGGCCACATTACCCGTTAATGACATTTAGGTCCATTACAGTCAAATGGAATTTTTGGCCTCTTGACTTGACAGCAATACGATCATTTAGGGCAAACGTCTTGTTAGGGCAAAAGGCTTTCGGTCAAATGACAGTTTCCTAATCTAGTAACTGTTAAGACCAAACGTTCAATTCGGCCAAGTGGCATTCGGGAAATTTGGTGCCATTCCGCCGGAAAGCTTTCGGCCAAACTACCCTACCCCTTTTTGAAAAATGTCCGAAGGCCTTCTTATGTGTAATACAAAGAATTTCGCGTTGAAAGCCAAAGAAATACCGAAAAGTTTTGCGCGAAATTAAAAAAAAAGTCACTCCCTTGCACTGAAAACTTTCTCATGAAAACGCTTTAGATTTTCCCGCGGATACTGCGAAGAATTTGCTGTGAAAAATCTGAAAAATTTCCAGTATAAATTTGGAGCAAGCTGCTGTGGATATTCTGAAGAATCTCCCATAAAAAATCGGAAGAATTTTCCGTTGAAATTCCAAATAATATTTCTTTGAAATTCCAAACAATTTTCATGGGAAATTTTATAGAACTTTCATTGGATGTATCGAATTAGCCGCCGCCGCCGATGGTTTCAGAGCGGCATACACATCTAAAATCGATAGGAAAGTTATCAAGATGAAGAGCTTGAAAGGAGCAAAAAATATCTTCACCACGATGTGAACAGTATAAATAATTAATTAAGGCTCAAATTACCGTCATTCAGTCATTGACGAGAAAGACAGCCACGTGCTCGTACCATCCCCCAGTAATAAAACCACCCACCGAGGGGAAAAAGCAGTCTCCAGCTGGATGGGGAAAGTATTTTTGTTTCAAAACTACATCATCCAATAGCGAAGACATAATTATATCCGGTGGATACTTCATTTTGTTGTATTTCGCTTTTGTATTACTTGAATAACATAAAATCATATCTGCTATAGTTAAGAGTTCGCGATCAAACTTGTTCTGTATCGGACGCAGAAAATTCGCGAGATCCGGATGATTAGTTTTGTTTTGATCGGCCGGAAAATTAATCAATCGGTGCGGTCGGAAAGTAAATCAATCAGTGTGAGATCGAACGAGTTTTGTATTGGACGCAGAGCTCTACCCAAGTAACATTTCAAGTTTTATTCCGCTCTAGGAATAGTTTTCAAGATAAAATAATAAGATCTAACCATAAAACCCACTATTACATGACAACCTTTTGATGACCACTATAAGAGTAAGATTTGGCCAAGTGGCCCTCTTTAGATATCCACTTCAAACCCATTATAAGTATTAAGAAATCTTTTTTGAACCACTCGCAAAAAAGGGAACTTGGCTGCGACAGCTATCAAAAATGTTGCTTAAAAAAGGGAAACAAAACTTTGCTGAAAAATAATAACATAATAAATCGTTGATGACGATCATGATGAGGATTACTATAAAAAAAAGTCTTCCAGGATTGTTTTTCAATTCACTTCTTTCCAAATGAGGTGCGCGTTCAATTTCATGGTGAAAGCTAGTAAAAAATAAGATTGAACACCACGCGCTCTCAAAATAATGTAGTTCTGGGCATTTAATTTAAAATAACTATAACAACAAAATCGTAAATCTCAATTGAATCAAATTATTTTTCACCCTAATATATTTGTAATGTACATCACTCACCAAAACAAGCGTTTTACGTGGTGGAAACATGATCTAATCATGATTTTCAGGGATAAATTGCATTGACTTAAAATACTCCTCCATTTTCAACATGGCCATCACAAATTTGGATCAGAAAAATGTTGCTCTTGTTAAACACCGTCATAAGCTCTTTGCAATGCAAATATTCTTATTGAGGTATTTCATTTGATCACATTACGATCACATTGTAGCTTTTATCGAGCTTTAAAAATAGGGTTTATCACGCTCTTTATCACTACCGTAGAGCTGCTCATAAAATCAATTGGCGTTTGACATTTGAAGCGATTGCTATTATAAATCCGCTATTAGAATTAAATAAATCCAAGAAGCATGGGAATTGTTACTTGGGTATCGAGATCCAGGTGATTAGTTCTGCTTTACGTGGTAATACGGAAAATAAATCAATCAGCTTGAGTTTCCATTCAGATTGAAAATATTTCCTTCTAATAGATCGCATCACTCACCTAAGCGAACAAAGACTAGATATTATATCCCTTAAAAAGAAGATACAATAAAATATCCCATGACAATCGCGGACATGCAGAGGTGTTTTCGATCTCTAGTAGCAACGAGAGTCGAGCCAACAATCCTTCCTTTCTCATACGACCAGCGCCGTTATTGGCTGAAAATACGTAAGCTTCCAAAACGTGTACATTGCGAATGGATATCTCACCCCAATGGGGGATTAATTTGGTTCTCTGTACAATTTCGCAAGTACCAGTCAAGCGCGGAGTAGCAACTACGAATTGTACGGTCATAATGCCCATACTCATGCTGATAAAAGCATATTTGCTATAGTAAATCGACATATTAATTTGCCATAATTCTAAAACCACAGTGCAAGCTAACACTATTTCAGAAAAAATAACTTTCCACTTCCGATCGACGATATGAGTTTGCTAAATAATTTGATTGACCTCTGGAATCAGCTGTTCAGTTGTTTTGCTTTTCATAAACTGATCCAATTTAGTGTTATCTTTATTTTTGCCAATACTGTACAAGAAAGCAACCGGGATGAGTTTGATTCGATCGTAAAAAGCGCTCAAGAACCTACGGCGTGCGTGCGACCGAAGCGTTGATACGAACCATCCACCCATCAAAAAAATATTCTCTTATGATGATGCGTGTTTTGATATGCGAAAGAAGTGGCTGCTCTTATGAATTGGAATTTCTCGTGCATTCAGTACTCAAGTCACTCCCAAGTTGAAATTTGAATCTAATGCGTGTGGATGACTGGGTGCTCCACCGTTGGATTCGACTAATTTTGGTCGTAAAATAAATGAGGAAAAATTAGACGGTTCGTTGACTGCCGTTGAGGCGGACGCGCCGACGCACGTGAGCCTCCTAAGGTGATGATTCGATCAAGTTCACGGCCAACTTTGAAAGCCTATTGCGTTGTTCATTTAAAAAAAACAGGTGATGCATAATGGCGCTTCAAATCTTGTGATCGACAAAAAAACTTACGTTGTCTGTGCTCTGGGGTCAAATTGACCCCAAATTGAAATTGCTATAACTTTTTTAGGGCGAGGCGGGGAGGCGTTTTAGCGAACAAGGGTATAAAAACAAGGGTATAATAACAAGGGTAGAAGTGATTTTTCATGATTATTTTACTTATATCCGAAAATCCTACCCATTCTGAACTGCACCTCTTTAAAAAGGTTATGCAGGAAGGCGTGTGCTTTGGCATAAGGCGTTGATAAGTTTAAAACTTGGTCGCCAGGTGGTGGAATATTTGAATCCATTATTTAAGACTACTCAAGTAATTCCGATATATAGAATTCTCCTCAGTGTAAATATTCTTATCAACAAATTTAAAATTTGTTAAATTGGCGTCTTGATGAAAGGTCGTCTAGTGGGAATGGACTGTCTTGTGACGGAAGTAATAATTGGGAATTTTACAAATAAGCGGCAAATTGGCTGATCTTTGGTTACGCATGTAGACCCAAAGGCCTTAATTCCAGGGTTTTCTTGGATGACCTAAAACATATTCTGTGAACACATTCTCTTATTTACAGCATCGCTGGAGCAGGTTGAATACAAAGAAAACTTTTGATGAACTCTACCACAACACTCATGTTTGCCAAAAATGCTACACTGCCGCTAACCGCAAGTCGAGCACATCTGTATATGGGCCTCCATATACAGATGTGCTCGACTTGCGGTTAGCGGCAGTACATTACTTTACCAAAATATATCAGATCTCACATGGAACAATATACTCAAATTTAACAGCTCACTAGCCCCGCATCTTGGAAAAAGTGCTCATTATATTGAGCACCGCTTTGTAGTCCTGGACATCCTGAACAATGTTGCCGAATATAACTTGGGTGTTGGTATGAGGGATCTCAAGCTAAAGCAATATTTCAAACATGCAAGAATATTGCAAGTACACTTGCGCCGCCTATTTGTAAATTTCCTTATTATTTATTCCGTCACATGACAGTCCATTCCCACCAGACGAACTTTGTTAAAGACGTCATCTTTACAAATTTCAAATTTGTGCGATAAGAATATTTACAATGAGGAAAATTCCATATATCGGAATTACTTGAGTAGTCTAAAATAATGAATTCAATTATCCGCCACCTAGCGACCAAGTTCTAAACTTATCAATGCTTCTGTCAAAGCACACGCCTTCCTGCATAACCTTTTTGAAAAGGTGTAGTTCAAAATGGGTAGGATTTTCAGATATAAGTAAAATAAGCATGAAAAATCACTGTTTTTGTACCCTTTTTTACGAAAACCCTCCCCTCGATATACCCGCCCACCTATAGTCAATATTTGGTAACGACCTGATTAAATTATCTTTCGAAACAGCCCCAAAAATCCAAAATTGGCCAAATATTAAAAGGGTTATAGCATTTTCAATTTGGGGTCAATTTGACTCCAGAGCACAAACAACGTAAGTTTTTTGAAAAAAGTACACTGTAGCGCATATTTTCAAGATTTTTTAAGCGAATTTGCACCTAGGAGACAGATCTCGGCGAGTTTTACCAAACTACCAAAAATTAGGAGAATCGGTTGAAAACTAAAAAAATGGCAGCCACTCAAAGTGGCCTGGGGTCATATTGACCCCAGAGCAAAGACAAAAGGTTAAGTAATTAAAATTAATATTTGCCAAAACAATAAATTGGATATTTCTGTGCAGGAGCGACGACCTCGATAACAGAAATTGGTATGATTTTGCCTTGCATAAGAGGTAAAATACCAAAAAATAATACCAAAAACTTATATGCAGAATACTTGAGGCATACCTTGTTAAGATATTTCAATACTTGTATAATAATTGGTTATCCATTTGGTATTGAAATATAATTTAATAATAGAGTGGCTCTGTTATGGCTCAAGTATTGTGCATATTTATTTTTGGTATCATTCCTTTGGTATTTTACCTCTTATGCAGGGCTAGTTCATAACAGAGTAAGGTATCAATAACAGAATTAAGGTACACTGGGGGAAGTGGAAAAGGAAAAATAGATAGTGCATGTTTGAATTAGTGTAAACCCGGTTTAAATTATCTAAATGCGTTCATTCAAAATGGGCTATCAAAAACAGTCAATTTTGCACCAACTATGCGGTAATTCATACCATTTTGGTCGCCTGAAATTTATGGAAATAGATTTTAAAATTAGGAGTTTTTTATCCACTTACCCTAGTGTAGGGTGGTCTAACCGGTAGTACCGAAACCGGTAATACCGGTATTACCGGCCAATTTTGAGTATCGGAAATACCGGTATTCAAGACGGAAAATACCGGTATTTTCGGTATTTTAAATTTTGCTGTCAGTATAAAAAACCACGAATAATTTTCACCTACATGTGTCAGCTAAACTGCCTGTAATTGAAAATCCGTCCCATATAATTTATAAGTAGGGTAAACTGTGGTAAAACGCACCCTGGAGAAAAACGACCTTTTAGCTTTTTTTGTCGGTGCTTCAGACATACTTTCAAACTTTCAAGAATGTTTTCTGCTAGATTCGTAGATCAGAACTACATGCGCAGCTGTAAACACTATATTGAAAACTGTCGAAAATGTCCTCAAAAATGTATTATATTACCCCTGTCTACATAGTCGAATTTTACTCACAATATATGAAATTGTGAAAAAGTTACTTTCTGCAGTAGTTCTCTTCCGGAGATCAACTGTGAAAAATTAATATCTGCAAAAATATGTCCGTTCTTCATTCGGAACGAATTTTTATTGGTGGCTGTTACCAATATACGCTGGAATAGCATGTTATCCATTCACAAACGGCTTAAGGGGCCCATTCAAAAAACTGTGATCGATTTGAAGCTGTACGTGGCGCTCTAATTCATGTTTGAGCAATTATCAAATCAAGCCACAGAAATTTCCATCTTTTTATGCTCTCAAAGAACAAATGAAAGTTAAGAGACGTTCAAAACACGCCGATTTTTTTGCTTTTTGAGTAATCCTGCCGTAGAGCAAATGATCGGAAACGATTTTCTTCAAGAATTAAGACATCCAGAGTTACTTTGCAAGCGGAAGAGATCTTGAAGCGTAGAATCATTCCTTATGCGATCGTTGAAACTTCGATAACGACCACACCTGAAGATCGGTACGAAGAAGTTGCCTCTATTGATGATATTTTTGGTGTATCGGTTGAAGAACAACTCGTATAGAGACTACAGCAGAGCAAAACACTTGCGTTGCCGGTGTCAACTACGTTAACGCCAGGATTCTTGCAAGCAATCCGTAAAAAATTATCCTCACTATGAATCTGAAGAATTTAGGGGTATTTGACATTTGTTATCGAAGGTCATTTGGTCAAGGTCATGGAACCATTCGTCCAAATTCCGTTGAGCCAGAGAGAGCATTCTTAGGCAACTTTGCCAACAAAATCCACGATTAAACAATGAATCGCTCAGTATGTTATGTCTTATCAAAGTTTTACTTTGCCCAACTCACCAATCAATGATTGTAACATTTGCAATTTGTCACAAAACACACAAAAGTCCAAAACATTTTTTTAACGAATTTTTTTACTAATACCGGTATTTTACCGGTATTACCGGAATTGACTCGACCAAATATCGAATACCAGTATTTGTCAAAAATGGCCAATACCGACCACCCTACCCTAGTGGGATGGGGTAAGTGGAAAACCTTTTGCCTTCTCGAACGCTAAGTGTACGTAAAGTCTATATGTTCGCCCAAAGATGAATTTTTTAAAGGAAAAATGGGACTTACAGGGTTATAAACTAATCAACTTAGTTTAACGAATTGATATGATGTCTGTATGTGCGTATTTGTATGTATGTGTGTGCGCAAATCACGTACAAATTTATCAGCTATTCTTAAGCACTTGTCCTTAACCAATTTGTTCACAAAAAAAATGCATTCAATGGCGAAACTTGTTATGAATAAAAATTAATGTGAATTATACAATATATTTACCTATCAGTGCTATTTTTAACTTTCTTATATATTTTTTTCATATTTCAAACATGTGAAAGGCATCAGTACCGATAGGTGGATTAATCAGGCATTTTCTCATTTATATGAGTCCAATCACCACTGGAATCACAATGATAACAAAGAAGGAACATATTAAGATTCACAGTTCCCCCGCAGTGTTTGATACCTGGGGTAAGTGTAAAATCCTTTAATTATTTGCTTTCTTGGTGCAAACCACTACCAATTGAGGGGGATTAGTTTAATAGTATTATAATGGTCTCCTGTGATATAAATTCACTTGAAAAAAGAACAATTGGTGCAAATAAGAATTGATTTTTTGAATGCAAATATGAATTTTTCGCGAAACCTAAAATTACAGTTCATGCGTTAACCGTGTTAGTGTATGTGTTATACAAATTTCAACATAGTATTAGTGTGAGCATCAAAGTATAACAATGCATAATGCTATGATGTGTTAAAAACTGTAAAGTCTGTACAATTCCAATTTTTCGAGTCGATTTTTACACTTACCCCCTTTTTCCACTTCCCCCAGTGTACCCTAAGTATTATTTAGCCAATTTCTCCTGCTCAGGTTACCTACCGTATTAGAACGCTAGTGGCGATGTAGTTATTTTCTGCATTTTGCCAAAATATGCTTAGAAGATTCAAAAGTATAAGATTCCTAATTGCCTATTCTTAAAAATTAATTTACTTTGTTACCACATATTCATCCATTCCGGTTCAACATTTTTAGGACGATTATGCATATTTACAAAGGTGAGTTAAATTCTGATTTTTATCTGAATTTAGTTATCAAACATAATCTTATTTCCAGATCCAGAGTGTATTGATTATGCGATCACAGAAGTTTCAGATTGTCTGGGAAAACTTTATACTATAAGTTGGTGAATCAGTGTAAGAATCTTTAGGAATATCTAGCTAAATTGTAACAATATCAGAAACAATTTATCTAAATGATTACAACAACAAGACAAAATTCCTATTCATCGCAAATGTCATCATGTATTTCAATTGTATTAACAACAATAAAAGCAATTAAAAAATAGGTTTATGTTGAATAATTATGTTGTTGGTATAATTTGTTCATTGTTTTCCTGCGCAAGAAAATGTAATCCCTTAAAATTGAACGTGAAACGTTTTTTGAAATTTTCTACAATTCCATGCCAATTTAACGTGCTTCGCATTGTCATTCTTCAAGCAATTCAAATGTATCTAACGATCTGCATTTTGAGATGTGGAACTAGAAATACATGATATTTTAATGTGTTCATCAATTAGTCCAATCAATTAGTCCATAAATTAATCATCAATTAGTCCATCAATATTGTACACGTTCAATATTTTCAAATTGAACCTACCAAGAATCATGTCGAAGTGACCCAGGTGCAGCAAAACCATTAATTCGGGTTCGGGTACCTTAACTCAAATCTGGGTAACAGTACATGAACATGAGCATGATCATTATGACCGCACAATTCGTAGTTGCTACTCCGTGATTACCTAGAACTTGCAAAATTGTACAGAGAACACAATAAATGGGGCTTGGGACTAGCTACCCATTCTCAATGTACACGATTCTGGATCTCAAATATCTGAAGTCAATAACGGCGCCGGCCACGTCCTTGCGACCATATAGAAAGGGAAGGATTGTTAGTCTGACTCTCGTTGCTACTAGAGACCGAGTATACCTCTGCATCTCCACGATTGTCTTGGTATAGGATATCGTTTTAGTCACAAAGGATAATTTATCTGGATTCACTTCGATAAGTGATGCTATCTATGAGCTTGGAAATAACACTAATTCGCTGTCTCGCCACGAGAAAAATGTGAAACCATGCGCGCCCGGTGGCAAACGAAAACGGAGGAGAAACGTTTTGGACGACCGAACGGACGCGCAGTACTCTGTACTTATCCATTTTTTGACATACCCAGATTTTGACAACTACTAATATTAGAAAAATCCGGGTATGAACGACCCAGCGACTGAGTTGTTTCATGTTAGTGTGCAAGCTCATCTTGGCCGTGTCTATTATTCATTATGCTTTTGGGTTTTCCCTCATATTTACCGTGTTTGTGATATTCGTAACAAATACCTAATAAAGTACCTAATGCAACGTACACACCAGTCAAGCAGTTTGACGAACATTGACTCCGCCCCTAAGAAAACGCATAGCTTGCTGCTTTGTTTGAACGTGTGTGAAGTTCGAACAACCATTTGACAGTTGGCGACTCGGTTGGAAAAAAATAAAACGGTTTGATTTTGGTTTGAGTTCTCGGGGGTGGAGTCAAGGTTCGCCGAACATGTTTGAGCGTTTGTAGTGAAGTTGCACAAACCCCCATATATTTTTAGATGGTTGGTGCTCAAATTGTCGCTTCGGTCGTTCGTGTGTGATATTGTTGGTCGAATTAATTGATTGTTCGTGCGGCTGTTGGTAAAACTTGAGGGATGTTTGAATAAACGAGAGGTGGAGTCAATGTTGGTCAAACTGCTTGACCGTGTGTACGTTCCATAAGAAAAGTTTAAAGGACTAAACTTTGACATCGAAGTCCAAATTTTAAACTCAGTAGTTTTCTCACTCTCTCTAATGAAACCTGGTACCTGGTTGGCCACAGCGTCGATACACATATGCCTGGCGTATTGTAGAGCTCCATAATCGTCCCCTAGTGCATGTTATATTTCATCATTCACCTTGGTTTGACACTTATAGAACAGGCGCTTTGGATGCAAGGTCCAAGCTAATTAAATGTTGGTCACACGAACACACGAATACTAAGTTTAAGCATAAGTCTTGAGCATGCATTAACTCAAGGTACCGACCCAATGCTTCATGCGAAATCTAATATCAAAGCTCACACTACGTCGCTCTTTTTAAAAATGGGTTTACCCAAAAATCGAAGCTTCAGGATAAACATCTCACATCTTTGATGATAAAATACTGAACAAGATAAATAAAGTGTGCCGCACAAATAAAGTGTGCGGCAATCTTTTAATAACCAATTTTAATTCTGATATATCCATCGGTACTTGAAACAATGTACTAATATGCAATGGTATACGATGCAAATTAATATAATACAAAATCAACGCCTCCACATTTGGAAAGATCTATCAGATTACCAACTCTACAATCGGGGCGGCAGTTCCCGCACAGATTCCATATTCCAAATTCAGAGCCTATTTTCCTTACACGCACGCAGCTATCGGTACATTATAACTCATTCCACACTTACCCTAATCCGTTCCTTGGTATTCTGATCGGCGACCGTTGAGCCGACAACGGTTGAAACGATTACAACGATTGCACAGCAGCAAATGAACCTGCGAAGCGAAAAGAGCGACAACAGACTGTGTGAATGGAAAATCGATTAATTTAAATTAAACAGCAAATTACAATTAAACCAACTGACAGCCGAAGCTTATGGCTAGAGCGAGCTTGGGCATTTGCCACCCTTAATAACCTGTTCGGATTGACATAGGCAGTGCCAGCGAATGATTGGAGGAGAGTTATGTATAACAGAAGGAATCATTTTGGTAGAACGTAAAACCAGGGATGCCAGAGAATATTTGCAAATGTCTTCACTGTCGTTTAAATATGTCTTCAAATGTCTTCAATATAAAAATTATGATTATTAGCGAAAAATTTAAAAATCGGTTTGTAAATTCAATCACGCCCTTGGTGTATAGATGTGGAATAAAGTTTATTTTTTTAAACATTCAAAATGATAGAATTCAAGAGAATATTCTATAAAATTTCCACGAGATAGTGTATAACGAGTTTCCCCTCGATTTTATACTGAGTCTGGTTAAAGTTCCACCGGATTTTTAACTGAATTTCCATGTGGAATTCTTCCAAATTTATTTTTAAAGAATACTCTGTAAGGTTTCAAAATTTACCGTGAAATACTTGAAAAACATCCAGACGAAATTTCCCGAAGAATTCCTGTTGGAACACCCAGAGGATTTACTGAAGAAACTTCTGGAGAAATTTCTGAAGGAACTTACGGAGGAATTGCTGGAGGATTTTCAGAAGGAATTCTTGGAGAAACTTAAGAAGGAATTTCTATAGGAACTTCGGGATGAATTCCGGAGGAATTTTTTGGAGAAATTTCTGAACGATATTCCTGAGGAATTACTGAAGGAATTTCTAGAGAAACTTCCGGAGGAATTTTTGGAAGTAGTTCTGGATGAATTCTTGGAGGAGCCTCTTGAGATATAGCTGCAGAAACTTCCGAAAGAAACCCTGGAGGAAATACCAGAGAAATTCCGTACACTACTAAAAATCCACACATATTTATTGGCAAAAATCCATAGATTTAACTTATGATGTATATCAGTGCACACATAACCATTCTCCACGCGAACTACTAATAAAACATATATCCAAATAAACTTTATGTGTTTGACGAATCAGCAATTATTTAATTTATGTGTGGTTCTTTATCGATTATATTAGGGTGAAGCTATTGCAAAAATTTATAACGGCGACACATATATCTTATATAGATATTTTTGGCAGTGTAGTATACTTCTGGAGGCATTCCTGGAGAATCTTTCGGCAACACTCTTGGAGAATCTTCCAGACAAATTCCTGGAGAAATTTCCAAAGGAATTTCTGGGGAAACTTCCGGAGGGATCAGTGGAGGAGCTTAAGCGTTAATTTTTGAAAATTCTGGGGGAACTTTCGGAAGAATTTCTGGAAGAACTTCCCGAGAAATTCCTGAAAGAACTGCTGGAGGAATTCGTGGAGGAACTACCGGAGTAGTTAAGGAGGATCTTCCGAAGGAATTCTTGGATGTTCTTTCACTGGAATTCTCGGACGACCTTACGGAGGAGCTCCTAGAAGAAATTCCAAAGGTATTCCTGAAGGATTTTTTGGAGAAATTCCTGAAACTTCCGGACAAATTCGTGTAGGAAATTTGGGAGGAATTTCAGAAACAACACTAGAACGATTTTTTGAAGAAATTCATAAAGGATTTCTCAGATAAAATACTGGAAGAATGTCCAAAGATATTTTTTGAAGAATTACCAAAGGAATTCAAGGTAGAATTTAGCGAAGGTGTGTAATAAGTTTCCTCCGGATTTCTATAAAGAGCATTTTCCTGTAGTAATTTACCATGGAAGATCTAAGAAATATCTATTTAACACCAAAACAATTTCAATTTCTTGTCGACATTCGTAAGAATTTTCTATGAGAATTAATTGAGGCAAATTTCTTGTGGAAATCAAAAGGGATTTTTTGTGGGAGCTCAGTAAAACTTGTGGAAATTAAGAAAAATTTCCCGTTTAATATTTGAAGTATTTCCTTTATTTCTTTTTAACGGAAATTATTATAAATTTCCACGATAATTTTAACTGAATTTTCAATTTCAATACTCTTAAATTTAGAAAAGAAATTCGTCATCGGAAATTCTTCTTATAAAATTCACGAGATATTCTTCTAAATTTTCACTGAGAAGTCTTTCAATTTTTTCAAAGGGAAATTCAAAGAGTTTCCTGGCGGATATTTAGAGGAATGTGGAATGATGGCATGCATATACCATTAAGAATGAATTTAGAAAAAAAAACTGGTTCTAGCTCAAAGGTTGAATAGATTAAATCTAGTCATAGAAGAATTTAGTTTATCTTTGCCGCAAATTGGATAGGTCATTGCGATCCGAAATGATCGAAATACCTTTTTAAAGACGCCGCCAAGAAAAATACAAACGAATGCTACCATCGGTATTTTTTTCACCAGCGCACAGCTCAAAGTTAAGTGTGTATGAGGTCTTAAATGCGTTGCAGTTATCAACCGGCTAGTGTGAATGTATTTTATGTTTGAGATTCTAAGCTCGAGACAAAGACTATTATAACTTTTGTAATATTTATATATCTAGTTTACATAGAGGTCGCAGAATTTATAAGCTTATAAGTAAGTAATGAAATTGTATTTTCTATTCGCTGGCTTATTGATTGTCTTCAAATAAGTACACTCTAAAAAATCATCACGTCATATTCACGTGAAAAATCACGTAACTCGTCTGTCTTGAACAAACGACGATTGTTACGTGACGTTAGTAATGCTCACCTGAAATTCACTTTTACTAAAAATCTTGGCGAATATGATTGTATACCCACGTAAACAATTTAAGTGAGATTGTGTTAGTGTGATTGCAGCTTCGGCATTTGCGTAAGACCTGCATTGTAAACAAGAATGACAGATACATAAACTAAACATAATGAGGCTTCGCAGAGGTAAATAATTTCAGGTGCATCTTGGTGGATATTTTCCGTGCCTGCATTTTTCCTCCTTGGAAAAAAACAACGGAAGTTGGTTAAAATTTATTAGATTCGTTGAAAAATGATGTGGAAGAAAAGAAAGCTGCATGGAAGTCTAGAGCTACCCGAATAAAAAATACAGTAGAATCACAGTACAATTTATTGTAACACTACTATTAATAACATTGAATTGGCGATAGATTATATTGTAAATGGAACCATAGAAATACATTTGAATGCATTGTTATGAACCATTTATTCAAATGTAAATGAAGTTTTCGCAATAGAATGTAAGGGTTGTTAAGTATCGTAACTATACAAAATCTGAGTTTTTTCCATACATTTTTTTCGTCACACAATAGAGTGTATGGTTAATATATTGTTGAAATATCCGAGCAAATCTGTTCAAAATACAATGGATTGTATTGTATTTGTATAGTAAAACAATACGATTTTTGATTTCTCAGTTGTGACAACTTCACTGTTCAACAATGCAATTTAAAGGGAAAAAATGCATATTTGGCGCTGTGAGGCAAATATTGTTAAATAGTTTATATGCAATGTAATGAAACATTTCAAAAGTTATCAATGTATGAATCTTATGTACGAAAACGTTTCAAAAACAATTGCAAGTATTGTTACATTAGAGAAATATGTTGATGTATTGTATCCTCAGTGTTATTACAATCTGTGCAACCATCAAGAAACAATGTATCCTATTGTATACCGTACATGGCATGGTAATTCAATTGTTTACACTATTGAACCAATAGTACATTTTTATCCGGGTACAGTTTTCCGGTCGCGTTAGTATAAAATTTGTAGTCTTTTTTCCACTATTTTTTGGTTAATTAATAGCGGCAATATTAGCAATTTTCGAGCAAGAAACTGGTTTTAAAATTCTCAGCGATTCTCATTGACATCATTTCTCAACAAATCTGATAAATTCCATTCAACATCCGCCGATAACTTTTTTTTCCTTCAAAAGTGTTTCTGCGGTAAATCCAAAGCGCAATGACCAAATGACGGCATTTCAATGTATCAATGCATCAACAACGCGAAAAAGATTCCCTTTTATGGGCAGTCCCTGTTCATTTTTGTATTCATTCCAAAATCATTATATTGCAATACATTTCAAAACATGTAGTGGTTACCTGCTGTCTTGTAGCTTTTACTAAAAATTCACGTAACCAGTACGTACAAATCACGCCAGGTTCACCTGATCGCCTGCTTCGAGGGCCTGTGTCAAAGTGCCAACGCGAATCCATGGGGTGACGCCTATAGGGTCGTAATGGCCAAGACACGTGGGGCGATGGCCCCTACAGAGCGGTCTCCAGAGATGCTGGAGAGGATCATCGCGGGGCTCTTCCCACGTCACGACCCAAGTCCCTGGCCTCCCTTTGTGGAGCTGCCACGGACCAGGGTGGCCGACGAGGGAAGAGTAACGGTGGCGGAACTTGCGGGGATTGCACAGTCCCTTAGTGTAGGTAAGGCGCCAGGACCGGATGGTATTCCGAACCTGGCCGTCAAAGCGGCCATTGCCGAGGCTCCCGAGATGTTCAGATCTGTTATGCAGAGATGCCTGGACGAGGGAGTCTTCCCTGTAGCATGGAAAAGGCAGAGCTTGGTCCTATTGTCAAAGGCGGGAAAACCAACGGGGGATCCGTCGGCATATAGACCAATATGCCTGCTTGATACGGCGGGGAAGGTGCTCGAGAAGATCATCCTCAACAGGTTGCTGATACGCACGGAGGGTGCGGATGGTCTATCGAGCAACCAGTTTGGCTTCCGAAAGGGTAAGTCGACCGTAGACGCTATCTTGTCGGTTACCAAATCCGCGGAGATAGTTATCCAGCGTAAGAGGAGGGGAGTTCGCTATTGTGCAGTAGTGACTCTCGACGTGAGGAATGCTTTCAATAGTGCCAGTTGGGCAGCTATTGCAGATGCGCTCCTGCGTCTTGGAATTCCCGAGTACCTGTGCAAGATTCTCGGAAGCTACTTCCAGAATCGAGTACTGGTATACGACACGGAGGCGGGTCGGAAGTGCGTTGACATAACCTCAGGGGTTCCGCAAGGTTCCATACTGGGTCCGGTGTTATGGAACGTCATGTACGACGGTGTCTTGAGGTTGAAGTTCCCGGTGGGCGTGGCAATCGTCGGCTTCGCTGACGATATTACGCTGGAGGTCTACGGTGAATCGATCGAAGAGGTGGAATTGACTGCAGCCCACTCGATCGCAATTGTGGAGGAGTGGATGAGTTCCAGAAAGTTAGAACTGGCTCACCACAAGACTGAGGTGGTTGTTGTTAACAACCGAAAGTCGGAGCAACAAGCGGTGATAAGGGCAGGCAACTGCACGGTCACCTCTAACGCTCCATCAAACTCTTGGGGGTAATGATCGACGATAAGCTCACCTTTGGTAGCCACGTCAATTACGCCTGCAAGCGTGCCTCCACAGCTATAGCGGCATTGTCCCGGATGATGTCCAATAGCTCTGCGGTTTATGCCAGCAAGCGCAAGCTTCTGGCTAGCTTTGCTCTGTCCATACTTAGGTATGGGGGGCCAGCTTGGGGCACGGTCCTGCGTATTAACTGCTACAGAACGAAGTTAGAAAGTACGTATAGGCTCATGTGCCTAAGAGTTGCGAGCGCGTACCGTACCGTGTCGCACGATGCACTTTGCGTCATCACCGGTATGATGCCTATTGACATCGTTATCGATGAAGACATAGAGTGCTTCGAAATGCGCGGCACGATAGGCATCCGTAGGACTGTCAGGTTGGCCTCAATGGTCAAATGGCAGCGTGCGTGGGACAGTTCCACTAAGGGTAGATGGACACATAGGTTGATACCGGAGATAGGTACGTGGGTCAAGAGGCGCCATGGGGAAATCACTTTCCACCTGACCCAGGTCCTTACAGGCCATGGTTGCTTCAGACAGTACCTACACTGGTTCGGACACTCGGCCTCGCCCGAGTGTCCGGTGTGCGTAGGTTTAGAGGAAACGGCGGAACACGTGTTGTTCGTGTGCCCGCGTTTTCGCACAATGCGCGACCACATGCTTGCCACATGTGGTCTGGACACTACCCCGGACAACCTAGTCCGGAGGATGTGTAAAGATGAAGTTGGCTGGAACGCCGTTTTATCGGATATCGTCCAAATCGTCTCGGAGCTACACAGAAGGTGGCGCGTGGACTCGAGGAATGGCTAGTTCAGGCGCAAATAAGAGGTGGTCCAAGGGTTCGGAGTCGGCTTCATGGGTCATACCGGTGCCCTGTGGTCGAACTCGATCCTTTTATCGAACAAGTGGCCGCGTGAAGAACAACATGGTATCGTTGCTTTCGCGGCGTCGGTCAACCGGGCGGGTTCCGAGCCCGAGGACGGAAAGGGGCCCTCGTCAAGGCTGGGGCAGGCGTAGGCACCGCGTCGGCAAGTCCCTCTGTGTGCTGGCGAATAGGCCCTATCGCAGAAAGGTCAATTTGGGGTGCACGCGGCATCATCATTCTTGATACCAGTCGTGCAGAGGGAAGCAGGCGCGAAGTCGACCCTGCCCACCTTCCGAGGACATAGGGCGTGGTAAGGCCACCTGGAAAGCCGGCAATGCGCTGGCACGATACCATGGTGTTCTTCTAAAAAAGCGAGTCACGATGTTCGATGCTGCAAGGACACGCAGCTAACCTCGAGGGTGCGTTATGCACTGGCCCCCCTTTGAAGCATTACTTTCTGGTTGTACCGAAGGGATGATGGGCTTGGCGGCAATGGAAACGGTTTAGCTGGTCGGGGATGCAGTCCTGCCTCCCTCATTGGAGGTGGCCCCTAACCCAGCACTTCCTGGTCAACCCAGGATGTCTGTTGAGCAGATTCCCCCTCCATTGTTTAGGAAGAAAAAAAAAAAGGTTCACCTGATCAAACACGTAACTACTTTCAAGCTTCACGTCATTAGTACTGGAAGATCCAGTCAGAGTCACCGGATAAATCACGTAACTCAAGGAAACTAAAATTTGTTCACTCTTACGTGAAAAGTATGGTGGATGAGAACCACATTCGTTTTCAGGTAAATATGACGTGAAGATTTTGACGTGAAGATAGATAAGTCTTCAAATTTTTTGAAAAGTCTTCAAAATGTCTTCACGAAATAAATGTCTTCACAGAGATTCAAATGTCTTCAAATTGAAGACATGTCTTCAAATCTGGCATCTCTGCGTAAAACACAGAAGGAACTAAGGCAGGAGCGGTAGCCACTAGATTATGTAGAGAAAGCCGCAGCAAATATGGGAACATATGCCACGATGCCTAAGCGGGCGGAGATAAATGTGACGACGCCTGTGAAAGACGCTACTATAATAGCAACTTATGTACCCATACTACCAGTTTTTTTGCGCTTGTCTAGAAACATTTTCAATTGTCATCTAGACTTGATCTAGACTACCAGCATGATCCACTAGGACTTCGCGTATCCTACGTGTTAATATCAAAATTTTATCATTCCAAGAGACTCAATCGGCTGTCCAGCCAGAGCCTCAAATCGAACAATTACCCCAGGACTCGGTCTAGCTACACAAATGTTTCCACCGGCTGCAAATTGATGAGTTCACACCAAATTTTCAAATCATTATCCAAACTGCCGTTCAAGTGGCGAAACGGGCCAATTGTCTATTTATTATTGCAGTGTCAACGCCACGCAGTCAGTCAGTCGGTCAGTGGTGGTGACCCACCACGCAGACAGGCAGTTACAATTACTGTGCCCGAAGTTATTTGGAATCAATTAAGTGGAAATTGAATTCTTCTGACGCACAGAAAGAGAGTGCCATTTATCACCATTTGTGACATCCAACCAAGTTTTCAACAAAACCTAACATAAATGTGATGGATGGGGTGGGCGCGCTCCGATTTGATTCGGTTGGTTTGCGACTTGCGAGGAATGTGGATGGCGAGTTTTTTTTATGATGGACAAAGAAGTGCCTAGCTGTAAAACTGTGGTCAAAGGTCTTCCGCTGGATGATGAGTTGAGAGCGACACTAGAGACGTTGATCTGGAGGTAAACACATCGACAGATCAAACAAAAATTGAAATTTCAATTTGTTTGAGTATCATTTTGTTGGACCAAAATGCGCATAATGATCCGCTGTTGAGCATGTCAATATGTTGTACGTAGCTTAAGGGTCTGGAAATATTTGCTTACATTCGATGATGAACACACAATGCTTAATGTTTCCAATCCAACGCAATACTATTGTCCAAATGTTGGGATATGTAATTTGAAATCATATGAGTCAACGCAAGCAAATAGACCGCATAATTTTGGTTACACACAGCGGGGCTAGCAATAAGAATATCTTTTCGGGGTACCACAATGCTGCCGTAATCTGAAAAAGTGACGTATATGCCATTTTCCAAAAATGGTATTAACCTTCTTCGGATATTAGAAAAAACTTACGAATAAGATGTTGGGGTCATATTGACCCAGAAATGTAAATGCTTATAAAACAGTCAAATTTTAACCGAATTACAAAGTTTATATACCGTTCGAAAGATAAACTCATCAATTTTGTGGCTATGTGGTGATATGCTGGTTCTGGAGACAATGGCCACCGGGAAACGACTTCCACGGGGACCTTGTCGGTCATATAAGGGGAGCATAAAAATCGCTCCATATATGCCTTTCGATCGCTAATTCTTCATAGATTTTCTTAAAACGGTAATGTATGGTCCATGAGAGGGCTTCCGATGAAAGTGGCCACTCCTGGTACATGTAAGGTGCCCCCGGGGAACCCGCAGGAGGGGACATTTCCGTTTTAGCACCAAAATATGCCGTGTGGCGACTCTTTCGTCATAATTTTCCACCAAACAGATGGTTATGCGCTTGAAATCGATAAGTGACCACATTGGCCACTCCTGGTACATGCAAGGTGCCCCCGGGGAACCCGCAGGAAGGGACATTTCCGTTTGAGCACCAAAATATGCCGTGCGGCGGCCCTGTCGTCATGAGTTTCCACAAAATAGATGATAATGCGCTCGAAATCGATAAGTGACCACATTGGCCACTCTTGGAGCCTATGAGGTGCCCCCGGGGAACCCGTAAAAGGGGACATTTCCGTTTTAACACCAAAATATGTCGTGCGACAGCTCTTTCGTCATGATTTTCCACAAAATAGATGATTATGCGCTCGAAATCGATAATTGACCACATTGGCCACTCTTGGAACCTATGAGGTGCCCTTGGGTAACCCGTAGAAAGGAATATTTCCGTTTAAACTCCAAAATATGCCGTGCGGTGGCTCATTCGTCATGATTTTCCACAAAATAGATGAGAATGCGCTCGAAATCGCTAAGTGACCACATTGGCCACTCTTGGAGCCTATGAGGTGCCCTCGGGGAACCCGTAAAAGGGGACATTTCCGTTTTAACACCAAAATATGCCGTGTGGCGGCTCTTTTATCATGATTTTCCACCAAACAGATGGTCATGCGCTTGAAATCGATAAATGATCACATTGGCCACTCCTTGTATATGCAAGGTGCCCCCGGGGAACCCGTAGGAGAGGACAATTCCGTTCTGGCACCAAAATGTGCGGTGCTGCGGCTCTTTCGTCATGATTTTCCACAAAATAGATGATTATGCGCTCGAAATCGATAAGTGACCACATTGGCCACTCTTGGAGCCTATGAGGTGCCCTCGGGGAATCCGTAGAAAGGAATATTTCCGTTTAAACTCCAAAATATGCCGTGCGATGGCTAATTCGTCATGATTTTCCACAAAATAGATGATAATGCGCTCGAAATCGCTAAGTGACCACATTGGCCACTCTTGGAGCCTATGAGGTGCCCTTGGGGAACCCGTAGAAAGGGACATTTCCGTTTGACAGCGAAATATGTCGTGCGGCGGCTCTTTCGTCATGATTTTCCACAAAATAGATGATTATGCGCTTCAAATCGATAAGTGACCACATTGGCAACGCCTGGGACCTATGAGGTGCCCCCAGGGAACCCGTAGAATGGGACATTTCCGTTTTAACACCGAAATATGCCGTGCGGCAGCTCTTTCGTCATGATTTTCCACAAAATAGATAATTATGCGCTTGAAATCGATAAATGACCACATTGGCAGCTCTTGGAGTCTACCAGGGGCCCCTAGGGAACCCGTAGAATGGGATATTTCCGTTTTAACACCGAAATATGCCAAGCGGCGACTCTTTCGGTGTATTTTCCCACCAAAGAGATGGTTATTTGCTAGAAATAAATAATTGACCACATTGGCCACTGTTGAACCTATGAGGTGCCCTTGGGGAACCCGTAGAAAGGGACATTTCCGTTTGACACTGAAATATGCCGTGCGGCGACTCTTGCGGTGTGATTTCTCATCAAAGAGATGGTTATTCAGCTCAAAAACGATAAGTGACCACATTGCCTACTCTTGGAGCCTATGAGGTGCCCTCGGGGCATCCGTAAAAGAGGACATTTCCGTTTTGACACCAACATATGTCGTGCGGCAGCTGTTTCGTCATGATTTTCCTCAAAATAGATGATTATGCAAGTGAAATCGATAAGTGACCACATTGGCCACTCTTGGAACCTTACAGGGGCCTCCAGGGAACCCGCCGGAGGGGACATTTCCGTTTTAGCACCAAAATATGCCGTGCGGCGACTCTTTTGGTGTGTTTTCCCACCAATGAGATGGTTATTCAGCTCAGCTCATTAACTGAGCATTCAGCTCAGCTCGAAATCGATAATTGACCACATTGGCCACTCTTGGAACCTATGAGGTGCCCCCGGGGAACCCGTAGAAAGGGACATTTCCGTATTAGCACCAAAATATGCCGTGCGGCGGCTCTTTCGTCATAATTTTCCACAGAATAGATTATTATGCGCTTGAAATCGATAAGTGACCACATTAGCCACTCTTGGAACCAATGAGATGCCCACGGGGAACCCGTAGATGGTGACATTTCCGTTTTTATACCGAAATGAATAGGTGACCACATTTTCCATTTTGGAACCTATGAAGTACCGTCGTGGAGCTCATAGGAGAGGACATTTCCGTGCTTACTCTTACTTAGGGCCGATGGGAAAATCACTTTTCTGGCACTTATGCTCAAAATTTTAGAATGCAAATAAACAAATATGAAAAATAAGAACTATCTACCTATTACTGCTATATTAGACTTTTCTTATATATTTCTCAACCCTTTTGAACGAGCGATAAAGGCACCATCACCACGAGGTAGTTTAATCATGTTTTTTTTTCTATCAAATAGGTCATTCATTCTGAACTTAATATCTAAAACCTACAAGGTACCCGAGGAGTCTCGCAGAAGGAGAGATTTTTTTATATCAAAATGTTGCGTTTTCATATCATTGTCCACGGTGATCGGTGAAAACCTCAAACTTCTATGAGTCGATATTGAAGGGACCATCGACTAATGGTAATATCTAGATGCGGAATAGAAAATCCTTATAGAGCTGTTCGAAGGAATCATCACAGTAGCCCAGAAACTATTTTTGTAATTTGACTCAGTACTCAATTTCAAATGAAGAACAATTTCAAGCGCATAACCAACTTTTTGAAGACTTGTGGAAGATACAGCTGCCGCAAGCGGCCAGTACATTTGATATAACCATGAAAATGTCCTCTCCTACGGGTTCGCAGGGCATCTCAAAGATTCCAAGAGTAGACAATATCACTAATCAACTCAAAGCACATGACCAATGGTAAAAAATAACAAAGAGCCACCGCATGGCATATTTTGGTGTTAAAATGGAAATGTACTCTTCTACGGGCTCCCGGGGGCACCTCATAGGTTCTAAGGGTGGACAATATGTCAATAATCGATTTCGAGGGGCACCTATTTGGACGAAAATCACGACGAAAGAGCCACCGCATGACATATAAAAATGGAAATGTGTTCTCCGTGTTCTTCGAGGAAGCCTCATAGGTTTCAAATGTAGCCAATGTGGTCACTTATCGATTTCGAGCGCACGACCATCTGTTTGATGAGAAAACACCAAAAGAGCCGCCGCACGGCTTATATTGGTGTAAAAATGCAAATGTCTCCTTCTACGGGTTCCCTAGGGACGCTCATAGGTTCCAGGCGTTTTCAATGTGGTCACTTATCGATTTCAAGGGCATAATCACCTTTTTTGTGGAAAATCATGACGAAAGAGACGCTGCACGGCATATTTTCATGCTAAAACGGAAATGTCCTCTCATACGGGTTCTCCGGGGCACCTTGCATGTACCAGGAGTGGCCAATGTGGTTATTTAGCTATTTCAAGCGCATAACCATCTGTTTGGTGGAAAATCATGACAAAAGAGCCGCCGCACGGCATATTTTGGTGCTAAAACGGAAATGTCCCCTCCTGCGGGTTCCCCGGGGCACCTTGTATGTACCAGGAGTGGCCAATGTGGTCTTTTATCGATTTCAAGCGCATTATCATCTATTTTGTGGCAAATCATAACGACAGAGCCGCCGCACGGTATATTTTGGCGCTAAAATGGAAATTTCCCCTCCTGCGGATTCCCCGGGGGCACCTTGCATGTACCAGGAGTGGCCAATGTGGTCACTTATCGATTTCAACCGCATAACCATCTGTTTCGTGGAAAATCATGACAAAAGAGCCGCCGCACGGCATATTTTGGTGCTAAAACGGAAATGTCCCCTCCTGCGGATTCTCCGGGGGCACCTTGCATGTACCAGGAGTGGCCAATGTGATCACTTATCGATTTCAAGCGCATAACCATCTGTTTGGTGGAAAATCATGACAAAAGAGCCGCCACATGGCATATTTTGGTGCTAAAATGGAAATGTTCACTCCTGCGGGTTCCCCGGGGGCACCTTGTATGTACCAGGAGTGGCCAATGTGGTCACTTATCGATTTCAAGCGCATAACCATCTGTTTGGTGGAAAATCATGACAAAAGAGCCGCCGCACGGCATATTTTGGTGCTAAAACGGAAATGTCCCTTCCTGCGGGTTCCCCGGGGGCACCTTGCATGTACCAGGAGTGGCCACTTTCGTCGGAAGCCCTCTCATGGACCATACATTACAGTTTTAAGAGAATATATGAAGAATTAGCGATCGAATGGCATATATGGAGCGATTTTTATGCTCCCCTAATATGACCGACAAGGTCCCCGTGAAAGTCGTTTCCCGGTGGCCATTGTCTCCAGAACCAGCATATCACCACATAGCCACAAAATTGATGAGTTTATCTTTGGAACGGTATATAAACTTTGTAATTCGGTTAAAATTTGACTGTTTTATAAGCATTTACATTTCTGGGTCAATATGACCCTAACATCTTATTCGTAACTTTTTTTGTGGGGTCGTTCCTGTTGCACCTTAAAATACTTTTTTCATGTCAGATGCTTCATTTCCACAAAATATTAAAAGTCAAGAAATTTCAGAACGATCGGATTATCAGGTAAAAAGTTATTCTACTTTGAAGTTTCGTTTTGGGTCATATTGACCCCAACATCTTACTAAGGTTAACGAGTACTACTCATCGAGCTCTTTAACAGAAAAATGGAAAACATGCATGTTGTAAAATGACTGTTACGTCACTTTTCCAGATTACGGCAGAATGTGGATACATATTCCACTCTATCGTCATTGGTGGAACCAATGATGATTTTCATTCGGGGTACTTGCGAAACTTGCCTCACATATATTGAAGGTACTCGGAATTGTCGTGGTTTCCATTTGAAAGGGAAAAACCATTTTTTTATTCACATGTTCAAGGATTTGTTGTGGGTTGTTTTTTCTTTGTTGCATTACAGGCACTCATAATCTCTGTTTCTCAGATTTGTCCGGATTTGGGCAAACAACGATGATCAATCGATGATGTCATTATATTTATTACTGTTAAAAGTAAACCAAGTAATTTTCAGTTGGGGTGCCCGATTTTCTTACAATTCGGTACACATATTAATTATCCGTAGGGGAAACGAAGAAAACGAACAATTCAGTAACTTCTAACCCCAGGCCCGATTCCACTTAAATTTTGTACACGTATTTTTTATCCTGAATAGATGATTAAAAACGGATGGGTCATTGGGAAAATGAGGACGATGAGGACGGTGGGGGGAGAAAGGTAATATTCGAACCTTTTTTTTGAGAAACTGCAAAAATTAAGCACCTTCATCGAAAAAATATTTGATAGGCGTATTAGCGGACACCTTCCTTGAGAAAACCTTTCCTTGAGAAAACCCGCATCCCGCGGTTAACTCATTCTGGCTATTTGCGCATATACTATGGCGCCTGGATGTGGCTGCGGCGCGGCGGGTAGAAAATCAGCCACTACCAATAGTTCATTTATTCAAAAACAGTTTTTTGTTGTTTTCTCGAAATTGTGTAAAATGTAAATATAGCAGTTTTCAGCAACCAACTGTGCCATAATATTTCGTGCCAATTTCGCTTCAAAAGCTTCAATGTAAAGCTTGATGTTCAAGTCAGTGGCGTAGCCAGAAAATTGGTCTGGGGGGAATTTTCTGATTTTTTTTTAATTTGAGGGGGTTTTAAAAAAAATCTTCTAAAAATGTTGTCTCTGGGGGAGGGTATGTCCAAACACACATTCCTCTCCCCCCGTGGCTTCGCCACTGGTTTAAGCCATTATAGAAATGTTTGATGATATTTGTAAGAAAAGCTAAGTCAGTAGCCCATTTAGGTTCATTCAGTTCGGGCATTGCACAGTGGTCCAGGTATCAGACAAAGCGGTAATAAGTTTTTTAAGCCGAAAATAGCAGAGATAGAAAAAAAACTTTGTTCTACAAAATTGTTCCTAACGGTAAGGAGCTTATTGAGGGTTTCATAAAAATTAGGGTGGGCCACATTTGAAAAAAAAATAAAAACAAAACTTTTTTATTTGCAAAGATACCGGTGTACAATGTTGCGCAAAGTTGTAGTTCAGCCAGATTCCAAGAATTTTGATCAAAAAATTATTCCTCTAGCTCTTAAGTTGACTGATTTAGAGCAATTTTCCCAAGTTTACTTAAAGTGCCCTTGAAAAAACAGTTTTTTTGCTCTTACTTTTTTGTTTCAAATTTCTCAGCAATGTGATGTTCAGACCACTTTTTGTGCTTTGCAGGGCGCAACATCCTAGGGTCTCGGTCCGGTCTAGGATGTTTTCGGGTGGGAAACATTCTCGACTCCCTGGGCTTGCCACAAAAATTACTAAGTTGATAAGCAGGCCAAGCTCCGAAGAAGAAGAAGAAGAAGAAGAAGAAGAAGAAGAAGAAGAAGAGCACGAATAAAGCCAAAATGGCCAGTTAAAAGCGAGTGTATGGCCAGTTAAAAAAAAAGTAGTAGAAAAAGGTCGAAAAAAAACAGATTGAAAAAATGTTTGCGCCATTCATAGATACAGCCGTTAAAAGAAAACTTTCTTTTTTCGAAGAAAAACTTCAATAACTTTGGATCTGCATGAGATATGGCAACGCCAAGTCCATGAAAAGTTGTGCCTTGCAAAGCACAAAAAGTGGTCTGAACATCACATTGCTGAAAATTTTTTCAAGGGTCACCCCTGGAAAAATTGCTCTAAATCAGTCAATTTAAGAGCTAGAGAAATAATTCTTTTGATCGAAATTCTTGGAATCTGGCTGAACTACAATTTTGCGGAACATTGTATACTAGGGTGGCTCAAAAAACATTTTTACCAATTTTTTGATGCGCCGCCCTCTTATTCGGTTCTATTTGATGCCCTGATGCTCTGGACAAAATTTCAGCCAAATCGGCCAACGTTTGGGCGGTGCTAAACTCGTTGGAAGTTTATATGGAAAAATTTATGCAGAAACATCCAAAAACAGTGATTTGCAGTTGGAAGGCACAATTTACGATCAAGAACCATGATACTCATTCGGTTCTTGTAGAATTAAATACAGAATATTATGATGAAAACCGCGAGAAGATTAGAGTTTATTACGCAAAGTTATTAGCATTTTACTGGAGTGTTGTAGGGGTGAATTTATTTCTTTTCAAAGGTAAAAGAAACGAAATTTGCTCAAACCCCACTTCAGAGAAATGCTAATAACTTAGCCGGGCAAACTCTTATCTTCTCGCGGTTTTCAGCATAACATTCTGTATTTAATTCTACAAGATCTGAATGAGTACCATAGTTCTTCATCGTAAGTTATGTAGTCCAGCTGCAATTTACTGTTTTTTTATGTTTCTGCATACATTTTTCTATATAAACTTCCAACGAGTTTAGCAACACTGTATGGCAAATCCTTCAAAAATGCCGTGAATACCAGGTCCCAACGCACCATCTGTTCGACGATTTCAAGGCGGCATACGACAGTATAGACCGCGTAGAGCTATGGAAAATTATGGACGAGAACAGCTTCCCTGGGAAGCTCACCAGACTGATCAAAGCAACGGTGGATGGTGTGCAAAACTGTGTGAAGATTTCGGGCGAACACTCCAGTTCGTTCGAATCGCGCCGGGGACTAAGACAAGGTGATGGACTTTCGTGCCTGTTGTTCAACATTGCGCTAGAAGGTGTCATGCGGAGATCCGGGTGTAACCGCCGGGGTACGATTTTCAATAGATCCAGTCAATTTATTTGCTTCGCGGATGACATGGACATTAGTCGGGCGAACATTCGTAAAGGTGGCAGAACTGTACACCCGCCTGAAACGTGAAGCAACAAAAGTTGGACTGGTGGTGAATGCGTCAAAGACAAAGTACATGCTTGTGGGCGGAACCGAGCGCGACAGGCCCCGCCTGGGAAGCAGTGTTATGATAGACGGGGATACCTTCGAGGTGGTCGAGGAATTCGTCTACCTCGGATCCTTGCTAACGGCTGACAACAACGTTAGTCGAGAAATACGAAGACGCATCATCTGTGGAAGTCGGGCCTACTACGGGCTCCAGAAGAAACTGCGGTCGAAAAAGATTCGCCACCGCACCAAATGTGTCATGTATAGGGTGACCATATGGTATCCTAAAGGAGGACATGTCCTCCTTTTTCATTAAAAACCAGATGTCCTCCTTTTGCGCTAAAATGTCCTCCTTTTTGGAAATTTTGAAAAAATAGTTGCATGAATAACTGTTGCTGAAAAAATTCTAGTTTAATAAACAATAATACAGTAGACGTTCGATAACTGCAAGTCATTTAACTGCAATGCTTTTTAACAGCAATTCGATAGTTGCAACAGTTTTGCAGTTATCGGACCGCTAAACTTCAAACTGGTGTCAAACTCAATGACAGCTGCATTGCGCTGCACCTTTAGATGCACTTTTATTGCATCTGACGTCGATTGACAACCGTTTGACGTCTAGAATGCGTTGCAGTTATCGAACAGCATTCGTTAACTGAAAAGTAAACATTTTGCAGTTATCGAACGGCTATTGTACTACACGTTTGCGTTTCTGTTTTTAATTCGGAAATATTTTCCTTAAAGTTTTGGAATAAAATAATGCAATAATGATGTAGAGGGTTCGACTGATGTTGGTGTATCGTCGGGAAAAATCTAAAACATTCGTTTTGATTATCCAAGACTGCAACGCCGTGAGTTACAGTAATACAGGGGTAAAAAATATCAGAAGCATCGGAATTGTGAGAAATGGATTAGGAAAAAAAAGCTTCTCAAAATTTTCTACGAGTAAACACCCATCAAATTGCCTTTTAAACGCATTGCACGGTATGCTTCTTGAATATATGAGGCAAAGAGCAGCTACCTTGCCCTGCCTAGAATGGAATAGAAATACCTAAAACTAATCTGAACAGTTTTGAGTTTCTTTAGTCTAAATCTAAACAGTTTAGAATTTGTTCAATCGAGAATTTTATGGTCATACAGTTAACGGTATCATTCTAATTCACATGCCTTAAATTGTGATTCTCAATGGAATTCAAGAAAAAAAACTCGATGGACAACTAAATATCTTGTACTTGGTCCTTATAGAACCTAATGTTCGGTCAGTTGTCTATTTTTGCAATAAACATTCAGAATTATAAACAATTCTGTGGAATATCGTTGAAAATGCCAGCATAATAATATTCAACATTTGTTCGCAGCTGATTTTAAAATTAGTTGAAGCTAAAATCTTTCTATTAAAAAGAGATTGTTACGTTTTAGTTTGTGCTAACGTAAAAAACGTAATAAAATAGTCTCATGACACATTAGAAAATAACAAAGTAAAATCAAAATACGCACTGTCCCGTGTATCACAGTTCGGACACCCCTGTTGAACACTTTGCTGAAGTCCTGTCCAGCTAGCCACAGAAACATAATCGCCTCGCCACAGTATGACTGATATATGCAACACACACAAACTCACACGGGCGCGCGTTCATCGAGAGTAACGAAACGCAACAGCATTTAGCGCTGAAACGACACCGATACAACACGCTAACTTTCACCTACTCAGTGACTGAGTAAAATTGTATTGCCATCTCTTTTCTTCCCACGGAAATTTTACTCAATTTCCATCAAAAGCAGGATTACTCATAGTTTTGAGTTGTCCTGTTTTTGACGGAAATTGAGTAAAATTTCCGTGGGATAGAAAGAGAGAGCAATACAATTTTAGTAGGTGAAAGTTAGCGTGAAGCACACATTCGTGTGAATTAATGTTTGGCTGTTGTACATCACCACCGCTGCTCGCCAAACCAACACGAGAGACGGAAGTGAGAGAACGTGCGGCCAGAGAACTCTCACGCCTACCTACACTCATCAATTCAAGTGAGTCTCCGCTCCGACGACTAGAAGCAGGCGTCGCCGATCGCAGGCAGGGTTGCCACTACTTTTTGGGAAAAGTCTGGCATGCTACAATTTAAAAATCTGGCAAAATCTGGCGAAGAAATTCGTCTTTATCATTTTTAAGTCTTTTTTTAAGCTTTTTAAATTTCTGATATTAATTTTTATTTATTTTTCAATTAAGAAATTTTAACTATAAATCTGATCTATTCAAATTATTTTTATCAATATTAGAAAGTTCTGTTTTGCCCTTCTTTTTGCTTTTGCTCTATGTTCATCAAAATTTATTCTTAAAAAGAATATCTTTTTCCGCCTAAGGTATTCGTTTAAACAATTCAATATATGTAAAAATGAGATTCTTAGAAATCATACAATTTTAAACAATTCAGATTGAATTGATTGTTAGGTTTTAGATTGGCTCTAAAATATCTGAAAATTATAAAAAAGAATATAAATAATTAGGGGAACGTCTACTGGACTTCATCTCATTGCTTCGATCTTCATCCCATTAATAACAAAAGAATGCCTTTCCATTCTTTGATTTGTTTCTTATTTTTGTGATTTTTTTTCAGCAGTTACCACGCATGTTTATAGAAAGAAGCGACAAAATTGGTGCCGTAATTCTTTGTTTCGCGATGAGATTAATATATGTTCAGTGAGATGGAGATTGGAACAGTTTCCTTATTGGTGAAACTTGACTTCATTCAAAATAACGGGATTCGCTTTTATTTTGAATTTCTAAGTAACACTAAATGACACTAAATAACACTCAAACCATTTTTAAATTGATCGATTAACAAACAAACGGAGCTCAAATAAAAAATGGTCTATGGTACTCGTATTTGGTATTCCAAAAAGAATTTTGATAAGCATAGTTAATAATTGATTATTTTTTAAAAGTGCCATCATAATTTTTAAGAATGTCCATAATATGGAGCAGAGGATTTTGATTTTCCGGAGCGTAACAAGTCCATGAAAAGGGGTTAAGACAAGCATTTGTTACTCAGAATATGAAATTGAAAAGATTTGAACAAAATTGCGCTATGAGTATCGTGAATTGACCACTTTTACCAAGGTTCCGAATTTTCCGGAGGAATTTTGGTGGCCACTCAGATTAATGAGAATGGACCACGTCAATCATTCGCTATTCAGAGACGGATGAGTTTTATGAACTGTTCACTTACACGTATGCCCCGAATCCCTATAAGGTCCATCGAAAGAAGTTTAATGATGTTTCGGTTCTTCCAGAAGGATGCCAAATTGACGAATAACCAGGAAATGTGATAAGTCATGGAATTAGACAATGGTTACATTTATTGAGATCATTGTTACAGAATGTTTTAAGCATTTCCAGAACTCGAAGCTCAAGAAATTATGCCAAAAATTAGCCTTGAAAGATTTCAAAACCGATTTCTGGAAACCAGCATGACCAAACTGCAATCCAGAACTTTTACTTCATTTATAAAAGATAAAATTGATTCAAAAATGAGTTTTTGGAAGCGAGTCAGATTTCAGTTATTGAATGAATATGAAAATAATAACTGAATGACTCGTTAGAAATGTTTGAACATGTTCATGCAGATCATAATTTAAAAAAAATCTGTCTGAAATTTGAAAAGTCTGGCATTTTGGGTGGTTTCTCTTTTTCTCTTTTTGCTGCCAAAAAGTCTGGCAGTGCCAGATATATCTGGCATAATGGCAACCCTGATCGCAGGTCGGCACGGACGTCAGAGCAGCGAGAGAAACAGTTCGCACTAGGCCCCGCGACAAATCGTACGTCCATTGATTTGCACGACAGAAAATTGCAACCGTACATTTTGGACTACTAGCGTGAGGTGGCAAAAGTCGTGAAAACGAAAGAAAAGCCGGAAGTGGTACTTGAGGTGCCCTGTGCATGATTGTTAAGTCGCATAATTCCTTGCAAGGAATTCGAAGCAGAATCGGGTCATCTTGTGTGACGGTAAGGCAAAAAATCTTTTGATCTCGACTGGAAACTGGAAACATTTTGTTTTCCAGAATCTACGAGCGCGTGGTCTGGAATAGGAGCCGTTTAGAGGGCACTGATTTGGATACTAAAAGCCTGGCCCACCCTAATTTTTATGAAAACCTTAATAAGCCCCTTACCGTTAGGAGCAACTTTGTAGAACAAAGTTTTTTGTCTATATTTGCTATTTTCAGCTTGAAAAACTTATTACCACTTTGTCTCCCCCTGGACCAATGTGAATTGGTTTTTGTTTATCTTGTAAAAATCATGCGAATTCGTTTGAAAAAGAATAAAATCTTTCAAGCCAGGTACCACGACTTAGTCAACGTATTTCGCAAAATTACAGCAAATCTCCGTATTCTGCTTTCATTTCCGTCAACATCATTCAGAATTGGTGGTGGTGGATCCCTCGCGTTGATATTGCTTCAATGACGACCGTCAGTATTTCAGGAATATAGATCGTTTTCGCACCATATGTACACTCCCCGAGTAGCACAATTTAGTTCGATTTGGTTGCAGAAACTCATATATGACTGGATTTGGTCGTACATAGGTCACAGTAACTCATTTATGACAAACGTGCTGCTTGGGTCTCCTCGGGCTTCAGGTGCGTTTCCGTGATGAAGACCACGTCGATTTCTTTCTCGTAGAGGAAACCAGCCATCTCAATGATTTTGCTGTTAAGTGAGCAACCGTTCCAATTGACCAGACCCACCCTGGCAGCCATTTTCAATGACGAACATTCCCAGAGTGAAGATCTGGTCGAAGCGTGCTTTTTTTCAAGTTCGTTTATTTGGTAGGCTCAGGCGCGATAACACTTAACGGAGCCATTGTTCTTTGTGATATATATAATCAATGTCATTTGATTTTTCAATTAGTAAGAGAGGGGTAGAAGCCAGCGTACTCGTGGTGACTCGAGGTTAGTTTACAATGTTTGAGGATGGACAGGATTTGGGATCAGGGAATTTCAGCTTCTCATCCGGGCGTCATTTTGGCGTCATGGACTATGTGGCGAATCGAAGCGTGCTTTGCACCCGCGTAGTCGTGTTGCCAGTTGGGTGAGAATCGGAACTAACTGCTCCGATGTGTAGAGCGGTGGGTTGCCCTAGGCCGGAAGGGGCTCATTGTCCTTACGACAGAATCCAGGGGAGGAAGTGGAGGCCATTTACTGGTGGATGAAGCGTGTGGTGTTGAATCGATGCTGCAGCGGCCGCCAACCGTTAGTGAGGTTGCAAAGGTGGAAGTATTGGTATCATTCGTCGGGGAGCCGGGATGGCCGGAAAGTCGCATCGTTGAGAGCAGGAACACGATTCTTCTTAGGCATGGTCCTGATGGAGGCCTTCTTCCGGATTTCCAAAAACACCGCCAGCATTGGACAGTCCTTGCTTGTAGCCCGAAGTTTGTCACCGCAGTTGGCGCATTTGGGATCAGCCACCTCCATCTTGTCGCACTTTTCGTTCGGATGGGGTTCGCCACACTTGTTGCAGCGCGACTTCATGCGGCAATTCCTGGTGCCGTGCCCGAAGTTGAAGCAGTTGGTGCACTGCATGACTTCACGGTGCACTGGCCGATATCGCTCCCAGTATACGACGGTGTAATTTATAACGCCGACCAGCTTCAAGTCCTTCCACGTGGTGGAGCTGTGCTCCAAGTGGACCAGGTAAAGCTGGTCGCGATATCTCCTCGTCTTGTCGTGACGAGCGATTTTGTGCACCGCCACTGGCTTCAGGTCGCAGCTCTCGAGTTCCGCAATGAGATCTTCTTCCATCATGCCATGGAGCCCTCGCAGCAAAGCCTTGAGCGGCTTCGTGCCGGGAGTGTAGTACTCATACTTATGGACCTCGAGGAACTCCATGACGGACTGATGATGGTCCTTGTTTGCAGGCATCATTTTCACGCCCTCGCTGCAGAGCTGAAAAGTATATTTTAGCCCCTAAATTCCTAGATGGCTAATTTTCGGGCACAAATCCGGCGGATCGCCCTTCACAAACACTGGCGGGCACTTCTTCTTCCACTCCGTTTGCACCTGCGGCAGCTGCGATTGCTGCCTCTTCCCTTTTTTCGGCGGATTGCCGGTATCGTCGATTGGCAACGACGAATATACGTTGCTCTGCAAAAACTGCTTGGAGGGGTTACCCGCACCTCCATGAGCAGTGCGCTTAGGCACTTTTCCCGTGACCAAATCGGCCACCGAGTCTCCCATGACGGATCCGGGAGAAAATAACGCCAACGCGACGAAGCGAAAACATAAACAACAAACAAACGAAAAAAACATTTGGAAAAAAATGCGCGGGCAAAAAGCACATCCGTGCGCGCTGCTGTCACGAATTGGAATGATGAAACAAAAATAATGTTTATAGCTTTCCGTAAATCCGATGTGTAGCATTCAAACCATGTTTTGGCCTATTGTAACACGTTTTTCGAATCGTATGAATTATGAATATGAAGTGTGTACTCATATTCTTTGGATTAATTGGTTTATCAAGGAAATCCGATCAGCCAGATGGACGCTATTCACATTCAAAATCTTCCATGGCTTTTTTTCTCCTTTATTATCGTGTTTTTAATTCTAAATTAAGTTTAACATCGAAGCGAAAGACGTGCATCCCACGTCAAAACTGTTCATGAGAACTATGACTCCCTATGTACCGTCATCATGAAAGATTTGAAAGGCTGTCTCGATATCTCCATCATTCGTGCCCCTTTTCGACGAGAAAAAAGACTGAACACTTAACATCTAGTATGAGACAACGGACAGGACATTTACACAACACCCAGTGGACCAGTGGAGAACTTTACGCTTTACGAAAAGTGTTCTCCTTATCGGGGCGGGAATCGAACCCACACTCCACAGCACATGCGTCTAGACGATTGACGTCGCTAACCGCACGGCCACAAAGCTTAAAAAAAGGCAATAAAGATATATAATCAATCGAAAGAGGAGATCAAAAACAAAACATTCTATGCTATTCATATGTTCATGTTTTTGAATGTGAAAAGAATATCACCTAGGATGACATATTCCTTCCAGAGTGATAAGTTGTACTCTGATGATCTATTAGCTTTCAGATTCTCGAATTTTGATGAAACAAAGATCGTCCTAAGTGGAGGTTAATATTCATGTAGACACTTCTGCATATCAACTGCACCAGTTCACAATCTGTGAATGTGTCAAGAAGCATGTATTCCAAAAAAACAATCCTAATAGATCCTAATCTACTGACCGTACTACAACCCACATATGCCGGCAGTTTGTCTCATATCCGTTAAACAAGCCACAATTAAACCCCAACCGGACATGCATATGCATAGCAAATTTGATCCCATTCCATGTCCACAAACGACCATGACCAACATGAGGTCAGTACGCTGTAGTCAACGACGCAGTCGAATTTGACACTCCTCAGCACTTGAACCACACTCGGAGACAACACTCTCGGTCGCAAAACTTCAGTACAGCACATGTTTCTAACTGGGATCACAGTCAAGTGTCACAGTGCTTAGTCATAGGTGTGATGGAACTCAACACACTAACCGTTGTTTAGACTCCTGAATGCTTTATGTGGATCAATTTCGAACGAATTTGAGACGAATGTGAAAGGACGTTCTGGACGAAGCCCTCTTTCAGCGAGTACCTCTAGCTCCCATAAATTTCAATAGAAAATCGTATTCCCATCGCTTGCGGTATGCACACTATTCGTTTTCGTCTACCGCACATTGCGCTTGCTGCCATAAACACACTCTCAAATTATGGTGTGTGAAATACCAGATGCAAGAATGGGTTCTGATGTTACCCTTCCCTCATTTCTTTAGTTCTACGTCCCATTTAGTTGGTCAGGATCCAAAGTGTATGCAAATTTAAATTGATTTTCTTTTCGGCTACGCTTTTCGGCCAACACTATTTCAGCGTTTGTAATGCAATTTCAAATTTCATTGCACCACCCCAATTTGCAGTGTACGTACAGTCCTTTATCCGAGCTGGATGCAGCTCAGTTTTCGGAACGTTATAGAGCAAGGAGCAATCGGCAACCTTATGCTACGCAATCATTCACTTGCAATATGGTCGGACTGCCATCAGATAGCCATAGTATGGTGGCTTCACCGGCTATTGCCGTTTTTGGTTGCTACCTAATTTATTTCGACTGGGCCATGTTCCGCTTGTTGGACACATTTTCTTGTAGTTGTTTCTACATGCTGAGAAAAGGGAACTAAGCATGTAGGCATTCGACTCTAGAAGCACTACGATGGAAATTCATCCATTTATGAAAATGGTACCTTTCTCGCTCAGCGCATATGTGGTATCATTGCGCTCGCCGTACAACAGGCAAACTCATGTATTGCTTTTGACATAAAAAAAATTCATTACCTTGGATCTAATATCTAGAGCAACGAGACGATAAGCTTATAAACAGGAACGAATTGACAAATAAATTCTTAGAAAAGGAAAATTTTAACCCAAGCTTGCCATTATAAACATTCTACAAAATCCAAAGTATCCAACATTTCCATACACAATGCTCTTCTTTTACCGTGTCCTCCCAAAAAGAATCAATTGGAAGCATGTACCTGTAGACATCATGGTGCTCCAATGCACAGCAAGCTACCCTCCGTATAGCAAAATAGAAACCTCATCATTGGTTGATAAGGGAGATCCTCCAGAGTATACCTTTGACGGAAAGCCGTAGAATTCCACGCTAAAATCCCTAGCCGGAACAAACGACGGCAAAATATTGTGGAAGACCCAGCCCCACAAAAGGCCATAACCCATTTTCAATTCCATCATTTGTTTTCCCAGCCCGTGCATCTGCCCCGAACTCATCGCTCATGGCGTTCCCGCATGGAGCCTGTATAGAAAATAGCCTTCTGACCACAGAGCAAACCCATCGCAATCGTGTCGACACCAGCCGAGACAGCAGCAGTAGTCGGTCCATACCGTGCCCGTTCTAGTTTCTAAGAAAAACGGCAAAAAAATGTGAACATCCGAAAGCATTTCGTCCATGCTCATACCTACTACCAATTTGCATGCCCCATTTCTTGCTAGACTTTCAGCATTCTGCACTATGGCCTTTGGCGACTTTCCATGCTAACTGGTGTCCAAATATGTACATAGTTATTTTTGCAATTCCGATTTATTATTCGATCTAACGTCAGAACGCTAAGAGTTTATCAAATGCATTTATGTGTTCACAACAGTGAAATCTAATTGAAATGCAGCATGAAGCAAAACCGAATGATTTCGTAAACAAACAATATTCTATCGATTTCGCAGAATGTAACCATTTTGACGTAAACTACGTCTAAGGGGAGAATCCGAAACATGGAAGAGGAAATGTTCAACTGGGTACTGTCACGAAATTATGTAAGATTATGAACGTTAATAGCGCTTTTATTTTTCGTTGGAATTTTGAAATTTATGTATTAATCGACTAGGAAACTCTCCACCGAATGATAAGTTTTATTGAAACTTTTGATTACCAAATATCAAACTATTAAAAATTCTCCATACCCAGTAAACATTTAAGAATAAACCAATACTGATCATAAATTTCCAACACGTACATCAGTTTGAATCTTGCGAGACTCTAACTTTGTTTTTTTGACGTAAACTACGTCTAAGGGCAAGACTCGGATAAAGGGAGTAAAACAAAAATGACCAAATTCGAGACCGTCACGAAATTAAGAGAGTGAGAGATCTTTATCTTTCGTTGGATTTTCAAGATTTTATTATCAAATAATTCAGAAATTTATCAGCAATTTGTCAAATCCACCGCAACTATTGATTATCAACGCTGAACTATTGAAAAATCCATATCCAGTAAAAATCTCGGAACCAATGCATCAACTACATAGCGTGAGTCATAATTGGAAATTTCCTATATTTCGGGTATGTATTATATGTATGAATGGGATTGGCTAGAATCATAGATATGACATGACCAGACCGCATCGTGCTTTCGTGCTGTGCGGTTCTATTTTCTCTCTTTGCGGAAGGAAGTTTTTAATACTACCGAAGCTATTTTAATTTCAGCAGTTCTTCTCAGCACTATTTGTACCCACTGATCCCGTTACGATCTTTGCAAGGGCCCGTGCCTTCGTTTTACGTTGGACCCGTTTGCGGAAGTAAAATTCCGACAAGCGGTGGTAATCCTGCAGGGACACCGTTCTGGGAAAAAACCTCTTAGAAGGTCACGTCTCCACGCTCAGCAATGAGTATTAATAAAAACAAAAGGAAGGGTGAGTCTCTGAATTCTCCACTCCTTTTAAGAAACAAGGTTTCAAGACCGTCCTGCCAAAGCGCGGAAAAAATAGAAGAAAGCTGGAGACTTCAGATATTCAGATATAACTCTAATATCGGAAATAATTCTTCTCCTATCGAACTGAGCAATCAGTTCGATTTGATTAATGATGAAATTGAGCAAATCGAATCCACCTCTAGCCCAGGTGATTCGATCCATGCGAAAAAGCAAAGGATTCTGCCAATTGTGGTATCTGTTGCCGAGTTTTCTGGCTTTAGGAAGGAGATATTGAGTAACCTTCAGGGGATCAAAGTTTCATTTCAGATTGCCAGGAAGGGTGACTGCCGCGTTTTGCCGGGATCCTTTAACGATCGCAAACGTCTTCTTCAGTATTTAACTGAGAAGATCCATAAATTCTTCACATATGACGACAAAACTGAGCGATTGTTGAAAGTCGTCTTGACAAATGACAAATCACTGGATGAGATCAAAATTGAAATTTCTCAATTACTTGGATTTTCACCAGTCCAAGTAATTAAGATTAAAAAGAAACCTCGCTCTGGTACTTCCCAGAGGGGTATTTCTCAAGAATTTTATTTAGTTCACTTTAACAAAAGTGAACTAAGTTTGGAAAAGGCCTGTATTATATCCCATGTCCGTGTTACATGGGAACATTTCCGCAGGCCTGGGGGAAATTCCCGAAACCCCACACAGTGCCGTAAGTGCCAAAAGTGGGGTCACGGAACTAAACATTGCCACATGGATGCTAAATGCATGATTTGTGGTGGAACCTCTCACGCCAAGGACGCCTGTCTGTGAGAGAAGATTCCAATAGATTTGAATGTGTCAATTGTGGGGGCAATTATAAATCCAATTTCTGGGAATGCCTTTCACGCAAAAAAGTTTTGAATTCCCGTGCAAAATTGATGACGGGAAATTCCTATAGGATCCCGCCGGGTAAACTTATTCCAATTCCCAAAACCCGCAATCATTTGCCGGTCAAGCAATTCTCGCTTATTTTTTCAAAAGGATCTAAGTAACATTTTTTTCATGAATTAATTTGAATACTGCAATCAATAGCTTTCATGTTGTACTGTTGATTGCGCTATTCAAATTAATTCATGAAAAAATGTTACTTAGGTCCTTTTGAAAAGTTAAGCGAGAATTCAACTACAATCAACGAACAAATTTTGCTCCTACCTCTCACCGGGTAACGAGCAGATCGTCGAATTCTAATTTTTCAAACACGCCCACCAATGCAAGCATCGCTGCAGGCAGACAAAATTTTATTTCTGCAAATTTACCGATGATGAATGATTTTCATACCAATTCTTCAACGGGAAATAACGTTCGTTCTGACGACTCAGGTATTATGTCTGCTTCCGACTTCGATTTTCTAAATGAAAAATTGCATCACATGATTGATGCCATGTTCAAAGCAAATACCAAAACTGAAGCTGTTCAGGTTGGTATCAAAATTACTCAAAGAATTGTTATTGGACTTCATTTTAATGGATCCAAGTAATTCTTTGAAAATTTTAAATTGGAATGCCCGCCCAGCTTCCTATCAGTTCATAATGTGCACATTGTCATTATCACTGAAACCTATTTAAAACCAGGACTCTCCATCAAACGAGATCCAAATTATTTTATCTACAGAAATGATCGTCTTGACAGCGCCTGTGGTGGGGTCGCCATTGTCATTAATAGACGTATCAAACATAAATTATTTTCTTCGTTTGAAACCAAAGTTTTCGAAACCTTGGAAGTTTATGTTGAAACAAATTTTAGACAATTCTCTTTTATTGCTGCCTACTTGCCTTTCCAATGCAATGGGCAGCAAAGGATTTTTTTGAGAGCTGATCTTCAAATTCTAACTTACTTACTTATGGATCATGTATACCTCCGGTGGTGCAAAGGGCCGACTTGAAAGATCTCCATCCTGAGCGTTGCCCGGCTATTGCTTTAACCTGTTGCCAGGTTAGATTTCGGTCGACTTCTTTTATTTCTTTATTGAGGCTTCGCCGCCATGAGCCTCTGGGTCTGCCTATGCTGCGATGTACCGCTGGGTTCCAGTCTAATGCTTGTTTACAGATTTCGTTTCTGCCCCTACGTAGAGTATGGCCGACCCAGCCCCACTTCCGATCCCGAATTTCTGTTGCTATCGGCCTCTGGTCACAACGACGATGGAGCTCGTTGTTTGAGATCCAGTTGTGAGGCCACCAGGCCCGAATTATATACCGCAGGCATCTGTTAATGAACACCTGCAGCCGTTGAGTGTTCTCCACTGATACACACCATGTTTCGCTAGCGTTAGAGTTGAAAATTCGTATTTTGGTGCGTTCACTTATCTGCTTGTTTTTCCAGATATTTCTTAAACTCGCAAAGGCAGCCCTTGCTTTCTTGATCCGTGCGCCTATGTCGATCTTGGTACCGCCGTCTGACGCCATTTGGCTACCAAGATATTGGAAGCTTTTAACATTCTCCACTGGTTGCCCGGCTACTGTGAAACTGGGAGGAGTCATCGTGTTTAAATACATCCAACGATTTGGTTTTGTTGACGTTGATAACTAAACCTGCCGAGGAGGAGCGCTCGGCAAGGTCGTTGAGCTTACTCTGCATATCAGAGCGCCGTTGTGCGAGGAGTGCAACGTCATCAGCCAATTCGAAGTCGTTCAGATGCACCATTGTTATAGGCTGCCATAACAGCCCGCGGTTTGGTTCACGGTCAATCACATCTACCAGAATCTCGTCGATTACGATGAGGAACAGTAACGGTGATAGAATACATCCTTGCCTCACACCAGCTACGACCCGGATAGGGTCGGACAAGACCCCATTGTGCAGCACTCTACACGAGAAGGCCTCGTACTGTGCCTCGATGAGGCCGATGATTTTCTCAGGAACTCCCTTGCGTCTCAGGGCGCCCCACATATTCTCATGATTGAGACGGTCGAAAGCTTTTTCGTAGTCAATGAATACCAAGTAAAGGGACTCTTGGAATTCGTTGACCTGCTCCAGAATGATGCGGAGCGTGACAATATGGTCCACCTTGCATCCAGTCGACCGGGAAAGTTGCGGTGTCCCATATATTACGAAATAAACGATGCAGTAGTTGAGCGGATGTCATGGGGTCAGCTTTGAGCATCTCGGCTGATATGCGGTCGACCCCTGGGGCTTTATTCGATTTCATGCTTTGGATGGCTGTTTGAATCTCTAGCAGTGATGGAGCTTCGGTATTGACGCGTGTTATACGTCGGATCCTAGGCAGATCATGCCGAGGTGGTGATGGCCTGATCCTTTACTAGAAAATTTAAAAATACGAATGCCCCGGGTGATGTATTTTCTACATACTTATCAAAAAACTTCCTGATAGCTCTTTATCCTTTTTGGTTAATTTATTTAACAAATGTTTTTAATTGGCATACTTTCCAGATAAATGGAAAAACGCCAAAGTTGTTCCAATTTTGAAGCCGGACAAAAATCCAGCTGAGGCTTCTAGTTATCGCCCAATCAGTTTGCTTTCTTCAATAAGCAAACTGTTTGAAAAGATTATTTTCAATGAAATGATGGTTCATATTAATGACAATTATATTTTTGCTAATGAGCAATTTGGTTTTCGCCATGGGCATTCAACCACTCATCAGTATTAAGAGTTACGAATTTAATTCGGCTCAACAAATCTGAAGGATATTCGACTGGAGTTGCTCTTCTTGATTTAGAGAAAGCATTTGACAGTGTGAACCTACGCCGAATGGAGTATCCTTCTCCACTGGACTCGATCCTGGACCAATCGCTTCCAGTCGCCCTGAACATTGGGCGCCCTCAGGTCCTCTTCAACTGCAAAAAGCCATCGTGTACGCGGCCTTCCAGGAAACCTGCGGCTTCTTCCGGGTTCTCTAATAAATATTATCTTCGCTTGACGTTCTTCCGGCATACGAACAACGTGACCAGCCCACCGTAGTCTGCCGTGTTGTATAAGCTTAATAATATCCAGCCCTTTATACACCTGGTACAATTCGTGGTTCATGCGACGCCGCCAGATACCGTTCTCCTGTATACCGACGAGTATTGTCCGCAGCACCTTACGCTCAAACACTCCGAAAGCTCTCCGATCATCCTCCTTCAACGTCCATGTTTCATGGCCGTATAAAGCCACCGGAAGAATCAGAGTAGTATTCAGCTCGAAATTTGTTTTCGTTTGCAGACTACGGGACTTAAGCTGGCTACGAAATCCGTAATAAGCCCTATTTGCAGCTGCAATACGCCTTTTCACCTCGCGGGTAATATCAATATCGTACGTCACTAATGTTCCAAGAAACACAAATTCTTCCACCACTTCAAATTTTTCACCATCCAGCACCATTTCGCTACTACCACCACTAATGAACCCACGTTGATTGCCAGCAACCATGTACTTAGTTTTGCTGGTATTGATCATGAGTCCAATCCTCGCTGTCTCCCTCTTAAAAGGCACAAAAGCCTCTTCCACGGCACGGCGATCGATCCCGATAGTATCGATATCGTCCGCAAATCCCAGGAGCATATGCGATCTTGTGATAATGGTACCGCTTCTTTGCACACCAGCTCTCCTAATCGCTCCCTCGAGAGCTATATTGAACAGTAGATTCGAGAGTGCATCACCCTGCTTTAATCCATCTAAGGTAACAAATGACGTCGATATTTCATCCGCAACCCTTACGGATGAAATATACTTATACGAATCAGCCGTATCAGTTTCGCCAGAAAACCATGTTCAAGCATAATTTGCCATAATTCATTCCGTTTCACTGAATCGTACGCTGCCTTGAAATCAATAAACAGATGATGTGTATGCAAGTTGTACTCCCGGAATTTATCAAGGATTTGTCTCAGGGTAAACATTTGATCCGTCGTTGATCGGCCCTGCTTGGTATTCGCCGACGAAGTACTCTTCAAGCGGTCTCAATCTGTTGAACAGAATACGGGACGTAATTTTGTACGCCGATTTAAGGAGGGTTATTCCTCGGCAATTGGCGCACTCCAGTCTGTGTCCTTTCTTAAAACGAGGGCGAATGAGGCCGTCCAACCAGCTAGCAGGCATTTCCTCGTCTTCCTATATTTTCGACATAATATGGTGCATAACTTCATAAGGCTGCTCACTGCCATGTTTGAGAAGTTCAGCCGGGAGCTGGTCCTTCCCCGCAGCCTTATTGTTTCTCAGCTCTTTAACAGCTTTTTTAACCTCATCTAGTGTAGGTCACGCCACAGCTTGTCCATCGTCGCTAATATTTATTCTGTTCAGTGTGATTTCCTATCGAAGAGCATGAGCATGATTGACCGCCCACGGTTGCTACTCCGTTATTGCCAGGCCAGCTGTAATTATAAAAAGAACCAACAGATGATGTTTGGGACTAATATCATCTTCAATGTGTAAGAACTGGTGACCCAAATTCAAGCAATACCAGCGCCGGCCGTGTCCGAATGCAGGTCAATTAGGGAATAGGTAGGAAACTGTTGACGTGATACTCGCTTTGATGGAAGCCGACGAGTCATCTCATCTGCACCACGAGAAATCACTGAGATGTTGGATATATGGTGCAGGGAGTGTGGCAGGGTTCGTTTTGGTAAACGGTATGCCGGGTGTAACGTGTAGTTTGATCGAGAGTCAAATAAAAACACAATCGAACGCGCACTAATCAATTGACTCACGACCGCACAATGCAGAACTACATATTTGGAAGATCGCGCGATCGTTCTGCGTGCTAAAGGAAAAACGATCACATCTGCACTCAAGTTTTACTTGCTAATTGATTTACTCACCCGCACAACGCAGAACATATATTCCGATGATCACGGGATCGTTCTGCATGCTAGAGGAAACACGATCGGACACGCACTCGTGCATCTACTATCCAATTGAAAAAATAATTTATCGGAAAACCACTACAAAGTTTATTTTTTTAAATTCTCACTTCTCTTATAAATAATATTTAGGAAAGGAAACACGACCGAACCCGCACTCGTGCATCTACTATCCTATTGAAACTTAAAAACTGTTACGTTCTCTTGTATGCCATTTTCTATTATTAATCCAATATTTCTCTCTCTGAATAGACACTGTTTGGACACATATAACCAACATTTACATGAATTTCTACTATATTAGACTCATTGGTCATTCATCTTTTATTAAGTTCACTTTAGATCCATCCACATTCTAAAGTTCATTTTTTTTTAATGTCTGTGCATTTTTTGTTCTTATTTATTTCAATTTATTTATTGTATGTGTTATAAAGATCAATGTAATCAATCTTTCATGCGATAGTCTCATAACAACACAACGTTTAATATTTACCTTAATGAATGGCCGATTTAGAAATAAATAAATATCATGTAGTTTAAGTTTTTTTCAGTCAAAATTAGCAGAAAATTTAGAACATCAATTAAAATAAATATTAAACTCCAAATTCTAGTCAATGAAATGCTTCACTTGTCTAAAAAATGGAATCTAGTACGAAACGCTGTGGGAGGCCTTACTGTTAAGGTCGAAATATGTAACTGTAAAGCTAGTAACTATGAAGAAGTTTTGCGGTAAATTACCGCTTGGCGTGCGCATTCCCAGTCTGATTTAACGCCGAGTAACGCGTCAAACCGCTACGTGGACATCGGCAATAAGACTTCCCGATACGTGGCGCGGTTGATACTTTTGCTTTTAATAGAACCTTGCATACAGCGCAATATTTCCGTAGCGCTTAAAAGAACTTCGAAGAAGCATCTTATTTTAAGAGAAAGGGATGCAAAGAACGAAGAAGTATGACATACACACAACAAGCAAACCGCGATTCTACCATAATCTAGAAAATGGCTTTCGTCCCTAATTTCTTTCTGCTCCATCGAACCGATATTGTAGTTCAACCTTCAAACGTGATAACCTAAAACCATGTTTTTTTAATTTGATTTCTTGAATGTGTCAGTATAGTATGAAAACATTGATTCATGTCATAAAATATTAAATATTCCACCAGAAGGATGAACTTTTTAGTGCGAAAGTTAAATAAATTTAAATTTACGAAAACCAATTTCGGGTTCAAACTAAGAATGAAAAAAAAAGTTAAAAGATATATTAATTTGAAGCTTGATTTGGTAGTGTTTAGAGAAGAATCTATAAATAAACTGAACATATATTTAAAGCTGAGAATATCCCATTATTTCTGTCAATTGGGATAAATATATTATGTAAATTGGAAAGAACTCACAGGATTCCGTTGGCGATGATATCTGGCTTCGCACTTCAACTTATTCCGAGAGGCTACCCTCGTCCTTCATGTCTTCAGGATATCCAGGATTGAAGCAAATTTTTGGTTACATAGCAATTCTTCTAGCCACAAACAAAATTCTCCAAAATTCCTCGTAAATATTTAGGTAGCACTTAACAGAACTTTTATTTATTTTTTTACTCATCTGGGTTTCAGCGGCCGAATATTTGTGATTGAAAAAAAAAATCACTCGTAGAACCTCTAAAAAATTTGACGCTTCTCAGTGTGATTTCCCATCGAAGAGAATAAAATCTCTTAAGCAAGGTACCGCGGGTTAGCCAACGAATTTCGCAATAAACGGAAATATGCTCCGTTTTCTGCTTCCATTTCTATCAACATAATTTGGAATCAGTGGTGGTTAAGTTTCCACGCGTAGGTAAAGTATTGATCGTTTTTGCACATCGATCTTTTTGGTCAAAAATGCAATGTGCAATTAACTTTTATGGCTGATTAACAATTGCTTTAATTTTCAAGTGGCACAACGCCCGTGTTCTTTCCCGTCATTATCGGAGCTCCATCAGTTTTTAGGCCTTAAATTAAAAAAAAAAAAAGAATTAAAGCTCCTTCATACAGGTCTTAACAGCTCTACACCTGAAGCAGTCGTATCCTTCATTGCTAATTCCTCTGTAATTTGAAGGTGATCATCAATTCCCCTTATGAAAACAGCTACCTGTGCATTTGTTTTTACATTCAGAATTTTCATCGATTTCATGATTGTGCTTTTTCACGCAACGTAGCTTTCAAGTCTTCTATGAGAACTCTAACTCTTCTCCGCGCATTACGACAAGCTAATACTACTAAAGGAGGCTTTTTCTTTAGAGCACACCATATCAACAACAGGCGATATGCATTCCCTAACAAGTACTCCGTCCTGGAAATATTTTGTCCGTATTGCCAAAATTACATTAACAGCCAAACTGGCCCGTGCTACATTATTCGACTCCGTGCTTGCCCACATTTAATTCTTTTAATTAGTAATACCTACATTGTTTATTAATAACTAATAAGAGGAAGCTTCTTGAACCAGATGGAAAAGCTTTCGGGCCGGTTATGAAGTATTTTTTTTACACGCCTGCGGCCACAAACAGAAATTTCGTTAAAAAATCTTTCAGAAATTCCGTCGGTAGCTCCTCAAAAAACTCATTCGGATTTTTTTCCAGAAACCCCATAAACATTTTTTTCTATGAATTCCGCTGGGAATTCCTTTGCGAATTCCTTCGGAAATTTCTTCAGGAATTCCTCTCAAAATTCCATGGAATTTCTTTCTACAATAATTCCTTCGGAAAATTTTCATCGAGTTCGGAAGAAATTCCTTAAGGATTTTTTAAGGGGATTTTCAAAGATATTGTTAAAAGAATGCTCAAAGAATTTCCTTAAAAAATGCAATAGCAATTCCGAATAAATTCTTAGAGGGCGTTCTAAAGCAGGCCCGCACAACCTTCTCAAGCCACGGTTCAATTTTCAGGATAAACACCTACTGTCATACATATTTTTTATATATTTTCCAAATAACAAGTTCTCTTTTCCCGAATAGCCAAAAAGTCTTAAGAGAGAAACTAAAAACAATTTTATTGCGCTCAAACAATCGTTTGGTTATTTTCGTTTTCATTTTACGTAACAGACCTTTTGGTTAAAAAGCGAGAAGGGAGTTTGTTGCTTCGAAAATCCACTGTTCCACCAATAATTTGAATCAATAATAGAAATTAAAATTAGGTTGACACCTTACCTTTGTTGCTGTTTCAAATTTGATTTTATTGCTGATTCAGTGGAAATATCATATTTCGTAGAATGCGTATTCTTGTAGTGTTGTTTCAGATCGTTCAACAAATCAAGCAAACAAGCTCCCCAATAAGGCCAACTTCCCTTGCTAATCTTCATCAACATCAATCTTTCGTTTCTTGGGGTCACTCAAAGCAGCCATTTTAAGTTATTAATAATATAATTATTTATTTGAAATCCAAATGATTTTAAGAATTTTGGTCTGCGTCTGTAAAATGGAGATCTTGTTTATAATTATCTTCCAATTCGATGTATCTTAACACCAGCATCACCAGCAGTGGTACCAAAATGATACTCATGTTAAAGATATAATAATTTACAATATTCACTAATAAATAATTGAATTACATATAGAGCCACATCGAAAAACTGGCGGGCCGGTTATGAAGTACTTTTTTCTCATACGCCGCGGGTCACAAAAATAGAGTCAAGGGCCGCAACCGGCCCGCGGGCCATATGAATTCCTGTGAGAAATTTTAAAAGAATTTTGAAAATTTCTTCCCAAAATATTTTCGAAGATTTCCTGAAGAAATTTACTTTATCAATTCCTGAAATAATTTCCGAAGGAATTCCCGAATAAATTACTAAATTCCCAATTATCAAATTACCAATTTTCTTATGAACAATACCAAGACGATAAAATAAAATTAAAATTTCTTCAAAATACTTTCTATTTTATGATTATCCATAATTTTCAAATTATTGTAAAAGTTGCCCGAAGTGAAAACTTCGATTTAAGACTAATTCACAATTGATCATAGTGAAACAGTTGCTTGGTGAAAACAATTGTTTAAGAGAGTCAGAACCTGTTTAGAAAAGAAGTATGGGGAGAATATGTTTGCTTCCATAAAAAGCGAATCTATTTTGAACATGTCTCTATGTACTGTATTACTAACAACAAGGATATTTTTGAGCTATGAAACTGTTTCAATTGGGTTTTATTAAGCCAATGAAACCATTCACATATTTAAAATCTATATACCTTTTGATATTATTGAAGCGTTCTAGATAGAAAACTCATTGAAATGAATAATATATTTCCCTTAAATTTCAAATCAAATTGTTATTAACCTTGGGAGAGATATTGAATATTTATCAGAGTTTAGCCGACAGGTCATTAGCATGAAGTAATCGGAACTGCCTAAATTACGGCAACTTGTAAAAATTTAAAAAAAGGGAAAAGTATTTCACATTTATTCGAACTTGATACGGCATTCGATATTTGAGAGAAAATCAAATCATTTGAATGAAAGAGATAAAGCTTAAAATCAAACATTCAAATATAGAAAACCTGAGCAAATTTTTGACTGCATTCGCAACTCCCCATAGTGCACTGAGCGAGTGGATGGAATGATGGAACGAAAGTGGCGAAAGAATGGAGTCGGTGCATCCAGCATCAGAATGCTGCGCTCGGAACGAGAAACTTCAAGAGCACACAGCCCCGGGGCGAGGAAGTAAGTCGATTTCGTCGTTTTCTGAGTACGCCCGCCCCGGTCGAGCTGAGGTTTTGACTTCTTCGACTACGATGGGAGGACGAGTTTGGCCGGCCGGGCTTTGTGGCAGCGAGGGAGAGATGTGTTTCTATTATCTTTATTACCCTAACAAATTCAATAAAATATGCTTATAAAGTTATGGCAGAGAGCACACTCTGGCTTTGAACGGTGACATAGATGAATTGACGGACGGCGAGCGGGTGAAGGCAGCAGCTGGAAAGACTGGGAGGACTTGCAAACAAATGTAAATGGTGAGCTCTGGAATGTCACAAGTGTGTTAGTGGTGCACTTTTTGTAGGGCAAAATTTCGTAAGATGCATTACACTGCACGATGCCATGCTGCATCAAGATAAGACCATGGGAAGGCGACTTGCACAATCTGTCACAATTTCGGGTTGGTCTTTATTGAGTTTGGGCAATTCTAGAACTCGAGTATATTCGACAGCTATTGCGATGAATCCTTCTGCCGTTTCGCTTTGATTTGAGATGGTTTTGCCTTAGTCATGTATGTTTTTTTTTTTCTTGAGCAAGGGTAAACGGAAATCTGCAACCAGACACCTGAGGAGGTACTCAGGTAGTGTGGGGATGGGTATGTCATGTAACTCTTACCCGACCCACTAAAACCAAAACCCTTTCGCCAGTCCGTACCCCCGGCCCGCAATTAAGCAATACATCAGGGGGGGGACTATTGAGAACGCTCACGCCTATGCTAACGCACTTGACGTCAATACACACAACATCGACTTCAAGGGTGGCTACCTCACCACCCGAGATAGTCATGTATGTCTGTCCTTTAAGAAATGGCAAACCTCTTTTAGTATCGCCTATTTAGCTAAATATGGTCCGCAATCTTTTGTCAAATAAATGTAGGGAGAAGCGATGTTAAGTATAATTAGACTATCAAATTATTATGGTTCTTGCTAGATAAATTCGAATCCATATAATGTCTTGTTATACGATTAAATGTTTATTACAGCTGAGGATATTAAATATTTTTTACCCAAGACAGAGAATTTCTAACTTGAAATAAGCACGAAATAGGATATATTTGACGGGCAGTTTTAATTTATCTTAGGCATATTTTATTAAAGATGATGTCGTAACTCTCTCCGCAAGGATGTACTCACTGCATGGCTCTTAGAGACGTCTACTCTTCCTACTTACAAAAAAATCTTTAAGCGTCCCGAAGTACAGGAAGATTTTATTTCCTATTCACCGTTCATTTTTTGAGATTTGTGCTAACGTAAGAACTGTATCACACACACAAAACGCGACGCGAGACTGGACGCAACACTTATGGTTCTTACAAACGAAAAAGGATTTTTAAAATTTACCTTTTTGTCGACCGGTTTCGGGCTCGATGTTGCCCATCTACAGGACCGTTGGATCACGTCCTGTAGATGGGCAACATCGAGCCCGAAACCGGTCGACAAAAAGGTAAATTTAAAAAATCCTTTTTCGTTTGTAGGAACCAAAGTTGTTGTGTCCAGTCTCGCCTCGCGTCGCGTTTTGTATGTGTCCTATTCACCGACTGAGTAAAATTTTACAAATTGTCGTACCTTTTTCCAGTTTTTTTAGTTGCCTCACCTTTTCACCTATTACAAAAGTAAAATTTCCGTAAGAAAAAAAGAAAGAGTAATACAACTTCACTTAGTCGGTGAGAAGAAAAAAAATAGTCCCGCATACCGAATCTATCTTCAAGTTTTTGAAAAGTTCGGAAAATCCTAAATTTATTTAAATTATAATACATGAAGACTTTCAGGAATTATCAAGAATTTTTGAGATGGGATCACGTTAAACTTCAAGAGTTCGTTTTGGAATATCTAATCTTCTTAGAAAGCCAGGCCAAGTAAAAAATCGGAAGAAAAAACGAATGGTGAAGAAGTTCATTACTGCGCTAAAACAGTAATCCATTAATAGAGACACAAAAACCATTACACGATCAAATAAATGCCTCAACAATGCTTACAACAAGCAATCAATTCCTTCCGATTGTCCATAGAATCACGACCTCCCCCATTCATGAAAACAGTGAATCGCAAATCAATCAGCACCCATCAGACGATCCATTCATCATTTGCATCGCTTTCAACGCCGGAGCATTTAATAATAGGTATGTTGCAGAAACCAATCGCCACCACGCACACACCTCATGAAATCAAACTTGCCTCGATCACGTACATGAAGCAAAGAATACTGAGAAGACGACAACCCGGCGCACTTTGTATGCACCTTGGTGCATTCCCCGGATGGATTACAAACAATCGATTCGATGAATGGCTTGTCGATTGATCGCCGTCTTATGTTTCTTGCTTCATACGTGAATCATAAGCAAGAAGGGCGGTATGCTCTACACACTTACCGATTTTGCTCACTTAACGCGATCACCCATTTGCTGTGATGTGTGACGATGGTGACCTACCAGGTCTAACCGGGAGGGTTTGGCCCCTTACCATCTGGTCGCCATTGAATGGGAATCTTGAATTGATGAAAGAGGTGACGCACGCTCGAAGGAAACATGACACGAGCTGTCGGTCGTTGGTTGGACGAGACGCGTAGAGGTGAGTGCAAATGGACGGAACTTGTTAGCGCCAGGTGTGGTGTTGTGATGTCAGATCGCAAAAGATCGTGTGTGGAAAATCGTGATTTATGTGTTTTGGTGAAGATAAGATAGAGTTTTGTTGGATGCTTTCAGTAGTGATGAAAGGCCATTTGTTAAAACTGTCACGAAACGGAACAATGTTGATACATATTAAATCGTTTACATAGTTGATTCGTTTATATCGTTTAATCGTTTACATACTATAATGATTGTATAAGATCCATTCGACTACTCGTTATATTTAAATTATGTTATCCGGTCAACTGTATATATAAAAATGAAACAGCTGGATGTGATTATGCCTTTCTCATCATTATTGAACAACACAATCAGTCAAATACATTATCGAAGAATCAGTTGAAATGCTGAATTATTTACAAAATGTGTTTACAAAGAATACTAAGTAAAGTATTATTAGCGTGCGCTTTTCATTCGAGCTTTTTATGCCTGTATAAGCGTTACGGCGTTATGCGTCTTAACTTACATGCTATCAAAGTTATTAAACTATTCTGCTTTCAAGAAAAAAAAAGGATTAGGAACGCCAAACTAATAAAATCTCTGTAAAACCCATGTACATAAAGTTACTAAGATCAAATGATGTTACTCAAATATAATCATATGTTAACGGATCTGTTCACACTATATCAATTGTAATAAAATGTTATTAGTTTTTTTTTCAAAAATTGGGGGAATCGTGTATCTTCCATTCCCCAACAATCGCAACTTTGTTGGGACAATGGCAGCTTTTCTCTTCCTTCGGCTCCATAGCTTACTTGACCTTCTCAACAATATTATTTAACGGATTTCATCAGCAAACAAATAGGTATGTGCCTGACATTTCAGCGAAGTATTTGCAGTTTAGTAGCTTGAACTACAAGCAATCAAAGCAATCTAAAACTAAAACAAAATCAAATATCAGTCCTTAGGGGCCTTTCACAAATTACGTAACGCTGAAAGGAGAGGAAGGGGGTTAAGCCGAGCGTTACGATCCATAAAAAAATTAAACCTTCCATACAAAAAGTGTTACGAGGGGGAGACTTTGGGTCCAAAATCACCAAATTTAGCATTACGTAATTTTAGAAAGAACCCTTACGTATTCGTGTTCCAAAGTTTAAAGTCATTTGGCCGAATACCGTTTAGCCGAATGTAATTTGGTATAATGTCATTTGGCCGAAAGGGGCATTTGGCCGAACGCCATTTGGTCGAATAGTTGAAATACGTTTCCTTAATAAGCGTGTGAAGGAAGAAGGAAGGTGGAAGTTGAAGAAGGAATAAGGAAAAAAAGAAGAATGAAAAAGGAAGAAGGAAGAAGGAAGAGGGAAGAGGAAGAGGAAAAAAGTAAGAAGTAGAAAGAAAGAAGGAAGAAAAAGATGAAGGAAGAAAAACGAAGGAAAAAAAAGAAATAACTAAGAAGGAAGATAAGAAAATTATTTTGAGCTTTTTAGTGGAATGTTTTCACCTGTCATAAGACGAGTTTAAACAATCCCATTGAATTCCACCACTTAATTGTATCCTGACAGATACGTATTTCGACCTCAACAGTAAGGCCGTCTTCAGTGTCTTGTACTTGACTCGACTTCAAGTCGAGTCAAGTACAAGACACTGAAGACGGCCTTACTGTTGAGGTCGAAATACGTATCTGTCAGGATACAATTAAGTGGTGGAATTCAATGGGATTGTTTAAACTCGTCTTATGACAGGTAAGAAGGAAGAATGAAGAAGGTAGAAGGACGAATGAAGAAGTATGCAGGACGAAAGAGGAAGAGAAAGAAGGAAGAAGGAGAAAGGAAGACGGGAGGCGGAATAAGGAAGAGGAAGAAGGAAGGAGGAAGAAGGAAGAAGGAAGAAGCAAGAAGGAAGAAAGAAGAAGGCAGAAAGAAGAAAGACCAAGGAAAAGGGAAGAAAGAAGAAAGAAGAAGGACTAAGGAAGAAGAAAAAAAAGAAGAAAAACCCGGGCAGAAGGAATAATGACGAAAAAAGAAGGAAGAAGTTCTTTGTTTTCTGTTCCCAGCTCATTTTTACCTTTCCACTTTTTACTTCTCCCTTACTACTTCTCATTACTCACTATTCACTGACTATTCACTACTCGAATTCTGAGGCTAAGGAGGGCCCTCTCATCCCACACTTCAGCTATTGGAAATCAATTTTAACTATTCGATCAAATAGCATTTTGTCAAGTAACCCTAAACCACATTTCTACATGTTATGAAAAGTGTTTGATGTTTTGGAAGAAAAATATAAATGTGTTCTCTATCTTGATACTTCCCTAACTCGATGGTCCCTTCAATATCGAGTAAGAGAGAGGTCACTGTTTAAGGTGCTGATGAAGTGGATTCATGCCTTCTTATTTACCACATTGATCAAAATGCTCGGAACGGTGGGTGCAGTTGACCTCCACAAACGTCAAATCAGAGAATAGCCAACGGGAAAGCTGGCGGCCATTACCGCTCGCGGAAAACTGGATATATCGCCAGAAATAAGTATAAAGATAAGCATGTTTTTCATACATTTTCATCATGTTTGAGAATCGAAATCTCGATTCGTAGCGATTCAATTTGGCTAAAATTTGACTAGGCACCTGTTTTCCACTTGAAGTTTTGATCTTGGAGTGAATTGTTGAAAAAATCGTTTTCGTAATAATCAGTTTTAAAGATTTATTTCCAATGCTGTAGCCGTTCGCGAATTGTTCGCGAGGTGATTTTAAACGCGGTGGCTTAAGCGCCACTCTCGAAGAGAGACCACCGGTCGTGTTCTCTATTTGCCCGACTTTTACAGACCCTTTACCTCTGGGGACTCTCGAACGGCAACAGCAACACCTCTTGTTTCTCAGTGAGTAACAACAACTGTGGTGTGACTTACTAATAGGTCTGACTTATGCACAACGCGTCATATTTGGAACTCCTTTGTGACACAAAAAGCACAAGAGGTGGAGCCTATTTGCAACATCTTGCGGCTACAATGAAAATAAAAACACAAAAACCAACCGGGAATCGAACCATGGACCTTGAGATTTGCAACCTCCTACTATAACCATCACACCAACAATTCTATTTGGAGATTCTGCTACAAGTGCACTACATAAACATTAAAGTCATTTGAAACTTTATTGTACCTTATACGGAACATGCAGGGGACTGTCAAAAATAAAATACTGCTCAGCTGAGCTCAAAGTTTTTTGCAACATATCAGAAACATTGCCGTAACAGCAATGAGCCGAAGTGTTATTAATTCTGCAACTTATCTGTTTTGTTTCTGATTTGAAACACATCGAATTTTAAACCACCCAAGAAGTCAAATGGGTAGAATATTGCGACGCCACTTAAACGGAAATGAAACATTGTGTTTTTCTGAAATTGGGAAGTGGCTTTAATGTGACTCGATGTATTGCCAGTGTCTTCTATGCAATTTATTAGGATCAAACACCTACTTGAAAGATGTTGCGCGTGCTGCTTGGGTCGCTGGCTCGCTTACTTACGCTTAGAATACTCTACTTTTCCCCACCTACCTAAACTCGTTCAACCCTCTGTACTGTAAACGAAAAGCAATCTACGAAGTGAACTCGATAAACTGTAGCCACTGCCAACGCAATGGGAGTGAATTTTCCCAGCCCCGTGAAACGCAATACAAATTAAAACCTCAAGCTAATTTCGAATTACTTACTTATGGATCCTGTACACCTCCGGTGGTGCAAAGGGCCGACTTGAAAGATCTCCATCCTGAGCGTTGCCTGGCTATCGCTTTAACCTGTTGCCAGATTAGATTTCGGTCGACTTCTTTTATTTCTTTATTGAGGCTTCGCCGCCATGAGCCTCTGGGTCCGCCTCTGCTGCGATGTCCCGCTGGGTTCCAGTCTAATGCTTGTTTACAGATTTCGTTTCACCCCTACGTAGAGTGTGGCCGACCCAGCCCCACTTCCGATCCCGAATTTCTGTTGCTATCGGCCTCTGGTGACAACGACGATGGAGCTCGTTGTTTGAGATCCAGTTGTGAGGCCACCAGGCCCGAATTATATACCGCAGGCATCTGTTAATGAACACCTGCAGCCGTTGAGTGTTCTCCACTGATACACACCATGTTTCGCTAGCGTATAACAGCACAGATTTCACGTTAGAGTTGAAAATGCGTATTTTGGTGCGTTCACTTATCTGCCTGTTTTTCCAGATATTTCTTAAACTCGCAAAGGCAGCCCTTGCTTTCTTTATCCGTGCGCCTATGTCGATCTTGGTACCGCCGTCTGACGCCATTTGGCTACCAAGATATTGGAAGCTTTCAACATTCTCCACTGGTTGCCCGGCTACTGTGAAACTGGAAGGAGTCACCGTGTTTACATCCAACGATTTGCTTTTGTTGACGTTGATGACTAAACCTGCCGAAGAGGAGCGCTCGTTCATATCATATCAAAGCGCATATCAGAGCGCCGTTGCGCGAGGAGTGCAACATCATCCGCCAATTCGAAGTCATTTAGGTGCTCCATGGTTATAGGCTGCCATAACAGCCCGCGGTTTGGTTCACGTTCAATCGCATCTACCAGAATCTCGTCGATTACGATGAGGAACAGTAACGGTGATAGAATACATCCTTGCCTCACACCAGCTACAACCCGGATAGGGTCGGACAAGACCCCATTGTGCAGCACTCTACACGAGAAGGCCTCGTACTGTGCCTCGATGAGGCCGATGATTTTCTCAGGAACTCCCTTGCATCTCAGGGCGCCCCACATATTCTCGTGATTGAGACGGTCGAAAGCTTTTTCGTAGTCAATGAATACCAAGTAAAGGGACTCTTGGAATTCGTTGACCTGCTCCAGAATGATGCGGAGCGTGACAATATGGTCCACACAGGATCTTCCGGCACGGAATCTGGCTTGCTGCCGCCGGAGAGTCGCATCGATCTTCTCCTGAATCCGGGCTAGGATAATTTTGCACAGAACTGAGAACGGTACACAGCAACATAATGCCTCGCCAGTTATCGCATACAGTCAGGTCACCCTTTTTGGGCACCTTCACTAAGATACCTTGCATCCAGTCGACCGGGAAAGTTGCGGTGTCCCAGATATTACGAAATAAACGATGCAGTAGTTGAGCGGATGTCATGGGGTCAGCTTTGAGCATCTCGGCTGATATGCGGTCGACCCCTGGGGCTTTATTCGATTTCATGCTTTGGATGGCTGTTTGAATCTCTAGCAGTGATGGAGCTTCGGTATTGACGCGTGTTATACGTCGGATCCTAGGCAGATCATGCCGAGGAGGTGATGGTCTGGCTGGCACTTGAAAAAGTTGTTCGAAGTGCTCGAACCAGCGTTTCAGCTGGTCAGTTGGGTCGGTCAATAACTGATCATTCGCGTCTTTCACAGGCATCGTTGCATTCATCTTCGCCCCGCTTAAGCGTCGTGAGATATCGTAGAGGAGGCGAATGTCCCCGGTTGCAGCGGCTCTCTCTCCTTCGTCGGCCAGAGAGTCTGCCCACGCTCGCTTGTCCCGTCGACATGAGCGTTTTACTTCCTTCTCAAGAGCCGCGTATCGTTGACGGGATAACACTTTGGCTCCTCTGGGTTTCGATCGCTCTATCGCGGCTTTGGCTTCTCTTCGCTCCTCTATCTTTCTCCAGGTCTCATCGGTGATCCATTGTTTTCTCTGGGTGCGTAGTTCGCCCAGATTGTTCTCGCTGGTGGTGATGAAGGCATTCTTGATGGCGGTCCATTGGTCTTCCACGCTGCCACCTTCCGGAATATCTGCAGCACGCGTCTCCAGTTCTTCAACGAAGGACCGTTTCACCGTGGCATCTTCCAGTCGGCGTGTGTTGAATCGTCGTCCAACTCTTTCCTCCTGCCGACGAATCCGCGCAATGCGCAGGCGTATTTCGCCGATGAGGAGGTGATGATCAGACGCGATATCGGCACTACGTTTATTCCGTACATCAAGAAGGCTCCGTTTCCATTTTCGGCTGATGCAGATGTGGTCGATTTGATTTTCTGTAAAGCCGTCACGGGAGACCCACGTGACCTTGTGAACCGGTCGATGAGGGAAGAGCGATCCCCCAATCACCATGTCGTTATTACCACAAAATTCTGCGAACAGCTCTCCGTTGTCGCTCATTTCTCCGAGACCATGGCGTCCCATAATGCGCTCATGGTTCGAGTTGTCGGATCCGATCTTCGCATTGAAGTCGCCCAAACAGATCTTGAATTACTACATAACATTTATTATACCATTCGGATTGGACTAATTTTATCGGTACGGAATGAAAAATAGAACTAAATCATGGCCATGAAACACATACCTGCGCAGGTTTTTGCTTCTCGATGCACTGATGCGTTGAAAGTACTCCGCCGAGAAGATGGCGACGATGTCTTCCGACCAGGTTGTGGCGATGGCGGCTGATTGGCTTTGCTACAGATGCTGCAGATTGGCACGCAGCGATGGAGGTCGAACTCGAGGGGTATGGCCGAAACTAAAGATGCGGAGGGAGTGGCGGCTGTACGGAAGGCTTCCGTTTTTGGAATCGAGAGGTCCGGAATAACCGTTCCCTCAAGCTAGTAGCTTCCTTTCCCTAACGACCCGGCTTCGCGTACTTATCCGGTTCACCGAGCGAGGACTAAAAGGAAAACTACTAACCGTCGGATCCGGTTCGGTTCAGCGTACGATTATTGACGACGTACGGGGAACGCACGCTCGGGAATGATCCACGGGAATTGGCTTGGGGATCTTACCTTCGACGGTTGATTGGGGACCGCCGAGTTTTCGCTTTTTGACGAGCGACTTCACTCCTCCTTCGTTTAACTACCTTTACAGGCGGGCCTTAACGCACGCTCGAGCTCGATGTCCGTTGGACGAAATGGCGAACCCTGTAGACGCCACACGTATTCCCGTACCCGACTCCGGTCGAATACACAAAATCCAGCCCGTACCAAAAAGCGCAGTGCGCTGGAAAGTCCAACGCGAATTCGTTTCATTAACAAAAACTTTACATTAAACATTAAAATTCGTTTTACCTTTTTGTACGTCTCACTTAATAACACGGTGTTCGCGGAATTCAAAAAACACGTCCTAATGACGTGTGCTACGTTAACTGTTAATTTAGAAATTTGATTAAAATAGACACAGAATAATTCACTCCAATCACATTTTACCTATTAGTCAAACTAGCCAAACTCAACTTAAAATATGTACTGAAAAACTTCGTAGCCTACTCGAAAACACTTCCAATCACCAGCCGTTCACTTAGCGAAATGATCGAGTTCTTGTCTGAATTTTATGGAGAAACTTATCCTTTGAAAAGTCGTCAGTTATTTTAAATTTGCGTCAAATAAATTTGAAATGGCGACAAAGAGTGCGCGCCTTCGGTGAGTCGATAAAAAGGAGCACATGAGAATACTTAAACAGTACATGATCAATTTCTATTTGGAAAATAATTTAGTCAAGACACAAACCCCGTAATCGTCATTTTCATTTTCATTTTATTTCTAATAACTTCATCTGCGTATGCTTAATGAAGCCTTAAGATGAGGAAAAGCCATTTTGAGTAGACCATCAACACATGTCTTGCTCAAATAGCCGTAAAAACCTCATTTCTTTTCTTAAACATTACAATTTGTGGTACATACAATAAAACTTAAAACTAAGATTCGTAGTTTTACTGTCATAGTCATCAGGGTACGTCAGGATGTTGCGGGCTCAGCGACGACAGCAATCGAGAAAAAAAATACATCATGTAACACCGTTAAAGAAACTTTAAAATCTTTGGACAGAATCTCACCTATGTCATATCGGTAATATGCCCCTAGCTTGTAAACGACGTTGAAAAGCAGCACCGGAATGATTAAAATCAAAAATGTGGAATACTTGGTTGAATCTGGAGGACATGAAGCGGATTAGATCATGAAGGCCATATTCCGCATGGCGTTGTTCAAGCTGCAGAAAACCACGTTGACGGAGACTTCTCTCGGGTGCGTAGATGTTCAAATGTCCCAATATACTTCAGCGCAGTCTATATCACCCAGCAGCAATTTTCCAGCGAAGACCGCTTGGCTAATATATCTCCTTTCTTCTAATGTCTGCAGTCCCAGTAGCCTGCAACGATCTTCGTAGGGCGGTAGATTCTGCGGATCACGCCAAGGAAGATTCCGAAGTGCTTGTCTGACAAACTTTCTTTGAATAGCCTCAAATCTCAAAATCCACGACGCCTGATATGGACACCAAATAACGGAGCACGATTCCAATATAGAGCGCACTAGTGCACAGTATAATGACCGGAGACATAGAGGATCACGAAATTCGCTAGTCAGTTTGAAAATAAAACCCAGCTGCCTGTTGGCCTTGGATATAATGCTTTCATAGTGGAGTCGGTATGAAAAAGCTGGATCGAGGATGACTCCCAGGTCACGAATATGATCAGTGCGCTCAAGATGCTGATTCAAGATGGTATAGTTATGTAGAATTGGCCGTAGTTTCCGGTGAAATGTTATGACGTTGCATTTTGCAATACTAAGAGTTAGTTTGTTTTTGGAGCACCATTCAACGAAAACATTTAACAGTTCTTGTAGCAGATAGCAGTCTTGGATACTGTTGACTACAATGAAGATTTTCACGTCATCTGCATAGAATAACCGATAGCCTGGACAGTTCGTTGATGAAGATTGAAAATAGCAGTGGACCTAGGTTGCTTCCTTGAGGAACGCCGGACTTATTCGAGAAGAATTCCGATGAATGATTACCGATTTTAACGCTCAGCTTACGGTTAGTAAGGTAGGATTCCATCCAGTCAACAAGATTAGAAGAAATTCCCAGCTTGTCCAGTTTTGCAAGTAATATCTTGTGATCTACTCGGTCAAATGCTGATTTGAGATCAGTATATATAGCATCGATTTGAGAACCTGCATCAATATTTTGTATACAAAAAGAGGAAAAATGCATGAGGTTTGTGGACACTGATCTCTAGGGGAAGAAACCATGTTGATCTGAGGAGATATAGTTTTTACAGCATGTAAACAGTAGCTCGTAGATAATGATCTCAAAGACTTTAGAGCTAGCGCATAACGAGGTTATTCCACGATAGTTTTCAACATTCTGTTTGTTCCCCTTTTTGAATACTGGAAACATAACAGAAATTTTCCAGTCAGATGGGAATGTGCGCTGTCGTAGGGAATTATTGAACAAAATTGCTAAAGGACGGACTAGGTTACTTGCACATTTTTTCAGAATGCATGATGGAATTCCGTCAGGGCCAGCGGCAGTCGAAAACTTCAATTTATCAATGGCCGTCTCAATCTGCTGATGATCGATTAGTATATTCCTCAGCACGCATGTGTTATAAGGTACATCGCTGCAAGCTTCTTTAACTTCGTCATTTGATGCGATGAAATTGTTGAAAGCACGTTTAAAATGTACTGCAAACAGCTCACATTTTTCGGCAGACGTGCTAGCTTTATCGTTTCCAAGAAACATTCGAACCGGTAAACCATTTTCTTTGCATTTGGAGTTAACAAACGTCCAGAATTGTTAGGATTTCGCCGAAGATTCTCTTGAGTCCTTAAAGTGTACCTTTGGTATAACAACTTATTGTAAATCCGGTAGTTGTTGCTCGCATGGGTGAGTTGTTGCTTGGCATATGGACATCGAGTTCTGCAAAACTTTCGTAAATAATTCGACCTAATGCGTTTAAGTTTCCTTAAGCGAGCATTACACCAGGGAGGCTTGGGAGTGGGCCTATGGACTGGAACATAGTCTGACATGGTGCTAGTAATCAGTTGTGTGAAAAGACTAACGGCGTCATCTACGTTGGGAATTGCTTCCAAAACGTCCCAATTAATTTAGCGAAGTGCTTCGTTCAATCCGTTGAAATTTGTTTTATGGAAATTTAGATCAGATCCACTTGGCATATCTACAAAAACTGGTATTTCCTCTATTGCGAGTTTAACGGTAAGAGCAGGATGATCAAGATCAAGAGGAATCAACGCTTTGATACATTCGAGTAGTTCACATTGGTGCAATAAAGAATCACTGATTAGTGTGAGATCGAGAATTCTTCCATTTCTATTCATAATTCCATTGATTTGATTCAAACCATTGAGACTAAAACCATCCAGAAGTGCGGCGCATTGATTCGATATGTGTGATTCTGTTCGTTTAATGTACAGACGATTCCGTGTCATGTCTTGGTCCCAAACGAGTGCAGACTGATTGTAATCGCCAAATAGAATAGCATGATCCTGTGTTCCAAGATTGTTTTGAATCGATTGCATGGACTCGATGTGTCTGGAAATACTTAGCATATCATTCTTACAGTTAGGAGGCAGATAAACAACACCAATGCTTATTTTTTGCTTTGACAATCTGAGTAATACCCAAAGCTGTTCAAATAAAAAAATCAAATTTCTTTTCGTTTGGTTTGCAAATGATTTACGTAATAGTTTACCATTTAAATAAATCCAATTTGTGATTTTACTTAAGAAGAGAAAAACGTCATAAATTACTATTTTGACTTAATTAAAATTTATCGAAAAAACGTAAAACGTTACAATGTATAAACAATTTTACTCACAGGGTTTATTTTATTCACATAGCCCCAATGATTACCTCAAACATTGCCGAAGATACCAAAACTATCGGACAAGCCATTTCCAAGCTGTATATTCTTGTAAGTGTTTAACTTTTTAATTTTTATGTTTTAAAATTTTCCAATTTTCTTGATATCCAATTCCCCAATTTTCCAATCTTTCGATTTTCCAATTTTTTATTTCCCCAGTTATTTAATTTTTCATTGTTTACATTTTAAGTTTTTTAAATTTACGGTTTTGAAAGTTCAAATATTCTAATTTTCATTTTCTCAAACTCCAGTTCTAGTAGTTTGCAATTACATCCAGCTTTCGAGAGGGTCAAAGTTCTGCCGGTCTACCCACGATGTTGTTCCTGCGGTGTCCGAATTAGAACTAGCCTATTTTTGAATCATTTAACGATTGGTTTTATTTTGCTGGATTGTGATTGGTTGATTCTGCTGCTTTCGGACGCAAAATTTTGATTATTTTTCAATAGTTTTACATATAGAAATGGTTACAATCGGAATTAGGGAAGAAGGGGAAAACTGCCACACTCTTCTCGAGTTTTTTGATAAATAAATATCTCGGAAACTTATCGAACGACTACGGTATTCTGATCGTATAAAATATTACATGATTTTGTGAGGCAAGCTAATTTGGAAATTTTCCATTTATCTAAGTTCTAAGGTGAAAAAACCATCTTTCCGAAAGAAGTCCTACGTTCATACAGACCCCACAGTTGAATCTTACAAATAATATGCACATAAAACTATTGGGATCTCATAAAAGGTCGAAGAATCATAATTGCAATGATTTTGATTGCTCCAGTTGTTAAACTCATTTTTTTTTAGAAATAAAGTCTTCCGTAAAAATACCGTCCGCAATGCGCATTGTTTTAAAACAGCGGACAGATAGTGGAAGTTTTTTTAACCAATTCCTTCAGAGTTAAGTAATATTTGATTTACCACTTATTATACCCGAGATGTCTCCTTTTCTCTATACAATTTCTTTGTGATAAAATGGACACCATTTTCAAACGAGTTTCACAATTCGATTGCATTAAGTTTTTTTTTTGTTCATCAACGGTCGTTTCAAATATTGGTAAATAATGTTCAATATAATTTTCTGCTTTTTACTGTTTTCAAGCAAATTATCAGTATCGATACTCCCCATTTATGAAAAATTTTCGGATAGGTCTGCGGTGCCATTCATGACAACTAAAGTTAGGTCTGCACTGACATTCATATTTTTTTAAACTGCATCTCCCTCCCAGCGCGTAGCAATCTATGCTCAATCTCATCCTTTTTTGTACGCGTTTTTTGTAAGTGAATGATTCATCCTCATTCCAGATAGAGCTTTTAATGGAAAACTTGGTATAGAAACATCGCAGTTAATAACTGTGGAAGTGCTTAAATAAATCTAAACGGCGAGGCTGGAACGTCCTAGTGGGGATGTAATGCCAACAAAAAGGAAGAGAAATATATTGTACAATAGCATCAAGAGGTTCAGTTATATTCACAATCACTTTCAAGCTATCAACACAGAAAAATATCCAACCATTATTTGTCCCAAAACACTTCTCCCAACTATCTGGTTTTCCGGTACATACGTGAATGAAATCAACGTGACACTTACTAGTGTAATTGTTAGCACCGTTTATTCCCTTCCGCGTGCTCAATTTCAAAATAGACACACAGATAGCATCGCTTCTCTGCAAACAAACAGCTTGATTGCCGAGCTGCGCCACACGCCGGTAAGAATCGTGTGATCCACGTGGCTTGTTTGCTGCCACAATCACAAATCAGAACATTTCGAAACCGTCCGGGAGCAGGCAGAAGCACGCGGTGGTAGTGTTGCATGTTGGCACGGCAAACGGCCAGCGGCACCTATAATGGAATCATCGCACAGGTTGACCGTCCATTTGTTTGCACGCTGGAATCCCGCGTCTGCCTACGACGTCGTCAGCCAGAAAGTGTGGCGGCATAGCACAAACAAACGCACCGTCACACACTGTTCAGAACACTGATTGTGTGATACTGTGTCTGGCCGCCGCAACGGCAGGTATGCTACACGAAGTCCTATTTCCGAACTCTTATCCACAGCAGTCCAATCATGGAACTTCCAGTTGCGTACAAAAGATTCACATTTCGCCTACCACGCTATCATATGCACTGGAAATCAAATGCCTTTTGATTGACTATTTACACAAACCCTCAACACTGGCTGTCGCTGCCGTTGAAGAGGAATATAAATAATGTATCAAATATTTTCTATGTTTTCTCGCCCATTTCCATCGTGTCGGGTTTCTATGCTTTGTACCAATAACGATGAGCGACATGTGATGATGATGATGGCTGAGGAACGAAACGAATTATGACCACTGGGTGGCTCGGTAAACGGACTGATTGATCAAAACAGGGTAAAAAACAAACAACAAACTATTAAGGTGACAAACGCTGACGATATTGAACAAAAATCACACTTCGACACATAAATGGCAATATTCGATGGACGACGGGCTTCGCCGCGCGCACGCCGAAAGCAAGTGAAATTCAATGTTCCTTTGCGATAAGTTGTTTCGTCACTCCAAGATGCCGTTGCGACTCGACATTGGGACTATACTCTACCATCAATCCTAACACTTCTGGTAAGCGCTTGGTTGTTTACAGCGTAGAGGAAGCCGGATTGAGTGTGAAAAGAGTGTGGAAAATGAAGCATTCTGTAGATTGAACGATGATTGAAGCTGAGCTGCAGACGACAAGTTCGAATACAAAATTGGGCTTCTGATTGGAGTTATTTTATGTTTACTTTTTATTGCTACTTGATGGATTAGCTGGTTTCTTCTTTAGATTCTATAAACATCCAAAATTCTACATCCCATCCGTTTCTCCGGGACTACTATATAATATGACATGATAAATACCTGATTATTTTGCCTTTTAGGGCCTTTTGTTACTCAATGGTAATATGTGATTTCTTCTGTCTGTTGTGGGACACCACTGGAATAAGTATTGGGTTTTGACTTCCCCGTGCTTTTTATCTTGCGATTTTTCTTACGTTTAATAGTTTTTGCAATTCTTCTTCACAACTTTGGTTAGTTTGGGTAATCGAAGTTCTTGCGACTGTCTTGCTATTAGGGATTACAAACGCACGATAGATAAAGAAGGAGTTATAGAGATCTTAAATCATTTCTTGCGATGTGTTTACGGTGGATTGCTCTCCGTTCCTGATGCCGTTTAAACTGTAGTGAAATCATGATAAGAATAGCTCATATTCACATCGCTAGCAATATTAAAGATTGCAGTCTTAGCTCTTCAAGCAATTTTACAGAGTCTTCAATGCTTTTTTGAAACCGGGTATGTTCATGATACTGCCGAAAAGTTCGCGTTCGGCCTAAATTGCAGTACAGCCAAGATGCCTGCGTTTTTGCTAGGCTCATAGCTGCGTCGTCAGCTATGGTTTAGCCAGGACGAATGACTTTCGGAGATTGAAATTGTCACCTTGTTGTGGCTCATACGATAGTGTTGCCCAGGTCTTGTGTCCGTTGAGGACTACCAGTGTAATGAGTGTTTTGCAGATAGTCAGTATGGTGCGGCGGCGAAGCCTTTGCAGTACCTAAAAGTCTTTTCCATTCAGCTCGGTCCATGACTGCACGTTGCCTACCACGCACTCTGCGAAGGGTCCGCAAATAGTCTTCCAACTGTTCAATCCACCTTGCTTGCCACCCGTCACCTTCTTGTGCCCGTCAGATCGTTGTCGAGAATCATTTTCACCGCTTTACTGTCCGACATTCTGGCTACGTGCCCAGCACAACGCAGTCGTGTAAACGATTAATGGTTCTCCCAACAGCTGATGCAACTCGTGAATCATTCGCCTCTTCCACGTACCGTCCGCCATCTACACCCCACCATAGATGGTACACAGCCTTTTCCTTTCAAAAGCTTCAAGTGCACGTTGGTCCTCCAAGAGCATCGTACAGGTCTCGTGAGCGTTTTGTAGGCAGTAAGTTTGGTACGACGTCAAACTGGATACAGCTCATGATTCATGCGTCTGCGCCACACGCCATTTTCTAGTTTCCCTCCGAGTATTGTACGCAGCACTTATTGGTCGAAAACCTCGGAAGCTTTCCAGTCCGCCTCTTTTGACGCCCACGTCCGCTACTGTTCCCCATCGTAATCGAAGAGATTCTAGTGGGTGCGATTAACAGTAAAACAAACCGCAAGCTGCTATGTCAGCCCATAATCAGCCTATAACGACTTTAAGTTGCATTACTAGCTCAACGGCGCTCTGATATGCAGATTGAGCTCAACGACCTTGCCGAACGCTCCTCTTAAACAGGTTTAGTCATCAACGTCAACAGAACCAAATCATTGGATGTAAACACGGCGACTTCTTCCAGTTTCACAGTAGCAGGGCAATCAGTGGAGAATGTTGAAAGCTTCCAATATCTTCGTAGCCAAATGGCGTACTAAGATCGACATAGGCGCACGGAGCAAGGGCTGCCCAAGATGAATACACTAGTAGGTGCTCTAATCTGCGGGGGTGAAAAATTCATTTTCAGTGCAAAACGAAAACAAACCGGCTGGCTCTCCCATAGTAAAATCCAAGATGGCTGAATAGTGAATTTGGCAGATTGGAACACCTAGTGGTGTATTCTATTCATCTTGGGGCTGCCTTTGCAAGTTTAGGAAATACCTGCAAAAACATTCAGATAAGTGAACGCACCAAATCCAATTTTTTTATTCTAACGTGAGATCTGTGCTGCTATACGCCAGCGAAACAAGGTGTGTGTCAATAGAGAACACTCAACGGCTGCAGGTGTTTATCAACAGATGCCTGCGGTACATAATTCAAGCCTGGTGACCTAACAACTGGATCTTAAACAACGAGCTCCATCGTCTTTGTCACCAGAGGGCGACTGTAACTGGAATTTGTGATCGGAAGTGGGGCTGGGTCGGCCACGCCATACGTAGGGGTGGAAGCGAAATCTGCAAACAAGCATTAGACTGGGACGCAGCAGTACATCACAGTAGAGGCAGACGGCGGCGCAACCTCAATAAAGAAGTAAAAGAAGTCAAACGAGATCTTACCTGGCAACAGGTTAAATCGATATCTGGACATCGCCCAGGATAAGATCTTTCAAGTCAGCCCTTTGCACCAGTCGGGTTGAACAGAATACATAAGTAATTAAGTACCAGAGTAGCACACATATTGTAAGTCAGTTGTCGTAACCTATGTGCCCAAATTCGGTTACATTTGAGTTGCTGCAACTAAATCTATTCAAAATGTGCTACTTGGGTAAGTCGGTAAGGGCAACTTCATGTCTGTAAAGGGCCAGTGGTAAAATTAGAGATTTATACAGAGCAAAATTCGTTATTGTCTGCATGTTGCAGAACCTCAGCTGGTTACGTAATCCGTAAAAGACCCTGTTCGCAGCAGCAATACGTTTTTTTCACTTTACGGGAAACGTCATCGTCATATTGTCAAAAAAGCTCCAAAGCAAACAAATTCTTCAACATGGTTGACACTTCGTCTGCCAACCGGACACTTGATTTCGAGCCATCTAGCGTTTCACGTATAAACCACTGCATAAGTATGTATCTTGTGTAGGAAGTACAAAAAATATACTATGCCCAGGGTGTGGAGAAAGCTTCCAACCCAAAAACATCATAGATCGGACCGAGAATCGAACTCAACATCTTTGAATTGGCAATCTTACGCCCTTGTTCACAAGGCTACTGAAGACTTCCAACGTTTCCACCGGAAAATTGAGTTTTGTTTGTTCCACGTCCATTGCTTCGTTCCTCGTTGACTCTCTAACGGCCATCTCTTGCCGAGGATTTAATGAACTTCTATAAAAATATGCATGGAATGGATACAAAAACTTCACTAAACCGACCGTGTGCCCATAGACTTATTAGTCTTTGGTGTGTCGCACTAGGCCAAGTCCTAGTGTCGGGTGAGACACTAAACATACCTGACACGACGGCTCCCGGGTGAACCGCGATACAGCAGGTTTGTGCAAGCGCAATGACCCTTACAAGTAGGTTATTCAATCGTTACATACAACATAGAATATAACTCAATACAATTGGCAACGACCTAGCGCAAACACTTATTAGAATTATATTTAGAGTTATTCAAGTTTTATCATAGTTTTATCAAGGCATCACATAATCTGCCAGGTTCTATAACATGCTAGCTCGAGCTATCTTAACCCTTTCAAGACGACTTTTTTGACATGGATTTATCGTACAGATATGGGGGTTTTCCGTTCGATCCTGCCAAAATTAGTAGCGAAAGAACTAAAAAGGTGTTGAAATTTTTTTTTTCGGATGTCCTAGGCCGTTCAAACTGTTCTGGAGTACATATCCTCAAATGCATATCCTAGTAGCACTGTTCAGATCGATTTGGTTGCAGCAACTCCAATGTGACTGGATTTGGTCGCAAATGAGTCACAGTGACTGATATGTGACAAGCGTGCTACTCGGGTAAGAAAATATCTCTAGAAACAAAATGTCCTAAGCTGAGAATATGGACAAAAATATCTATGTGATCATAAGACATAAAATTATTGAGTTTTGATTTAACGTAACCTATTTCAGGGTCTCCAAAACGGCCTGGAGTTCAGAACATACGATCTACCCGATCAACCAAGCCCTGAACGATATATTCGTGCAGCGCTATGAGCCGATAAGATTTCACTCATTACTTTTAGAAACTACCACAGGTCTTTCGGTTCTCCAAAACGTCCTGGAGTTAAGAACATACGATCTACCCGATCAGGGTTGTTAATCGATAAATTATCGTCGTTAATTTAACGCCAACTTCGATAACGATACCGGTTGGACGATGATGCTTCGTTGACGATAAAGTAAGCGTTGAATCATCGTTATCGTTATCGAGTATTCGTTGATTTATCGATAATTATCGAGTTAACTGTAACATGTACTACAGTTAAAAGTACAAATATTCACTAGTTGTGTTTGCAATATCTATTTTAAATATTGTATCGCCTTAGGGGCTGTCCATATACCACGTGGACAGGTTTTGGTCAGTTTTAGATACCCGCCTCTCCCAGCGTGGACATCCGCTCATATAAATTTTACAAAAATTGTATGGATCGTGGACATTTGCCATACACCTCCTCCACCCTAAACTGTCCACGTGGAATGCGCATCAGTTTTGGTTCGAAAGCACGTTCGAACGTAAACAAGAGTAAGGGTGAATGTCTATACCTAATGTTTAATCTAGCATTATTATCAAAACTTCTATTTGAAGATCCGGAGCATCCAGTAATATGATTATTTTATGACTCACAGTGTAGACCAATCTCCTTAGCCTTACCGAATCATATTGAATAGGTGACAAGGATAACCCACCAATATATTGAGAGTATATTTACTCGGTACTGGTGCTCTATGCCTGGAATGCAGCACTACAGATCGGTGCATCAAATAAATTTCTAGTACTTAGATATATTATATTGCCGAGGGATTCCGATTCCAGCTGAATATACTTGACAAAGGAAAGTCACTATGTGCTCTCAGTAAATCCGCCTGGGTAGTGCAAATTTCCGCTATCTTTTTATCGGAACACCTATGCTGCATAATGACAAAAAAAATTACTTAACCATCAACAGAAACCTCCTTTCCCTTCGCTTCATAGAGTAGCAGGCATTAAACAATTTGTTGCATTCTCGGCTTCTGTCAAAAGTTTACACCAACTTTGTTTGCGTAATCTAGTAACCCCATTATCGCAAAATTATCGAGTTAACTTACGTTAAATTATCGAACTCCGATAATAATTCAGTTGATTCATCGTTATCGTAGCAACCGATAACGTTGATCACAATCAACTTTATCGGCGATAACGATAAATCAACGATTAACAACCCTGTACCCGATCAACAAACTCTTGAACGTTGTATTCGTGCAGCGCTAAAGATCCCAGCAGGTCCATTGAGCCAATACAATTTTACCCATTACTTTTACAAACTACTACAGGCCTTTCTGGTTCTCCAAAACGTCGTGAAGTTGAAAACATGCGATCTACCCGATCAACCAAGTCCTTAAAGGTATACACAATCGCTTAGCATCTATATTGCAACGCTTATACGGTACGCTAAACATCTCAGCAGGTCCATTGAGCCGATAGAATTTCATTCATTACTTTCACAAACTACTGTAGGCCTTTCTGGTTCTTTAAAACGTTCTGGAGAACGATGCGTCCATGCAACACTGAACCTCCCCGCAGGTCCATTGATCCGATAGAATTTCACTCATAATGGTTATTTGGTACTAAAGACCTTTTAGCTTTTTCAAAATGCCTGGGAGTTCAACACATGCGATCTACTGTAGTGGAATTTTCCATTACTTATTTTATGCAAACCAAAGTTATTTGATTTCCAATAATTCTCTCACGGGAATTAACAAAAGCTGACATAAGCTACAACGTGCCATCCTTCATAGGCAGGCTTCATTTTACATATAATGCAAGTGTTGACTTTGACTACCTTGCATGAAATACAACACGCGCGGTGATGCATTATTCTTTCCTACCGAATTAAAATGTATGAACGCTTAATAAAGTCAGTCCAAGTTTAACCATAGACGATCGCGCATCGTACTTATTTTTATCAATGATGACTTCATTTAAAAGTTTAAAATAAGTTTACACTACCCAATCAACCAAGTCCAGAAAGATGTATACGTGCATCGCCAAACATCACAGCAAGTTCATTTAACCGATACGATTTCATTCATTAGGTTCACAAGTTACAATAGGCCCTCCGGAATTCGATGTTCTTCGACTCGATATCGTCTCGTGGAAGCAAATCATGCCATACTAAAATTATTTTCTCGGTTACTCTGATGGTTTTTTTGAACAGTTTTCCAAGGAACTTCTATTCCACATCTTGATGTATGATTCCATATATCGATGTATGCTTTCATTAGCGACTCATAGAGGATCGGTTGTACTATAGACCCTTTTTGGAGCTCGGATCATGTGATCCATCCAATGAACCAACGTACGTGTGTGATATGAAATACCAATAGGTTCATTGAGGAGACATGACTTCAATAATTATTCATACAAGCTACTGCAGACCTTTTAGGTTTACCACAACGTTCTCCTGAAAACCGTAGCGATTGAACTACTTGATTATCCAAGTGAGAAAATCGCAGATTAACCTCATTATCATAGTGCATCTTGACTCAAGATTATTTTGGTGCACTCATGTTCATGGAAATTAGGATCATATGCTAATTATAAGGGTATGCGATAACACACTTTTTCCTAACGAAACGAAACGAAACGAAATTCAAAATGTCTATGTTGATTCGGATCGAAACGAAACGAAATATAGATTTACTTTCGAGACTTCGAAACGATACGAAATCAAGGTTCATTAATTTCGAAATTTTTCAAAACGAAACAAAATTTTATTTTTTTTCCGCGGAATTTTTATTAAATTTGTTTTACATTATGATATTCTGATTTCACTTTTTCGAAGTCAAATAACTGTTTTGCGACCAATAGAGTAATAGAACAGTAACAGAAGAAATAGTCTGTGATAAATCGCCGCATGTGATAAATCGGCGATAAGGCAATACCCCAGCTCTCGAATCTGATCAGTTTTATATCATTTTTCTATCAGTAAGTATATAAAAATATAGAAATTGTGATATTTCTAGACCAACATTAGAAAAGGGCGTAACAGCCAAAATTTATTCCTTCTGATTCCTCGTCTACATATATAGCTATATATGTAGACGAAGAATCAGAAGGAATAAATTTTGGCTGTTACGCCCTTTTCAAATATTGGTCTAGATTTTTTCATATACGGTTTCAAATTTCGTTTAAAACCTTAGTTCACTTAAGAATGATGTAATTATGCTGAAGCATACTTCATATTGTCTTGTCAGCGTGATTTTATAGTATTGCGCTGAGTCAAAATTAGAAAATTAATGCTTAGATTTATTTTTTATTTAGTGAGATACTCAATTATGTATCCACATCTACCATGCGTAAACGCGGATAAAGAATTAATATTTCTAGATCAACATTTGAAAAGGGCGTAACAGCCAAAACTTATTCCTTCTTATTCGTCCACATATATATAACATAGTTTTACTCATTTGAAGAATCCTGTGCACCTTTCTAAAATGCATAAAGATATGTATTTCAGATTGAAATTCACAGACCCATAGTCTTATATACAATCAGTTCGACGGATTGAGCTATTGTCTGTGTGTCCTTAGCATAAGAGAACAGCTTCTAACTAAACTAAAATTTCAGCTTTCAGTAATTTTAGTGATCTTTCAACATTTCGTGGATTTTTTTTTGCAAATTCCATGCGAAGATCTAGAAATGCCCACAAATCTGCAATGTTCCTTACATTTTGTGCAAATAGTCAAAGAAGAGCTTAGCTTGATTAATTGTACACATCGTAGTTGCTAATCATGATTGGCCGAGAAACAGCAATATGCACAGCTCGCCAATAAAGAATATTCTTGGGAAATTCAATTAAATTTTTAATTTATTAATTATTAATTAAAAAAGTTATTCTTATTGTATAATTTTTGAGATTTTCCGGCTATACAGTCTGATTTATTAGAACAAATTTTAAAATTTTTGTGACAAAATTTAAAAAATTGTTCTAATAAACCAGACTGCATAGCCAAAAAATCTCAAAAATTAACACCACAGTCGAAGTTAACAACCTTATTGTATACTTGCTTCAGAGCTTCCAATTCATGACCAATACATAACGATGCTCCTTACTGTCAATTTAAGATTATAAGCGGAAAATTAGTTTAACACTCATTGTTATAAAAGACCAAGGAATGCTCTGCATCTCCGTGAGCGCTACGGGAAAGAAATCATTGGTTAGTTGAGAAGGTAATTCATGTGAAGCCCCTTGATAAGCGATTAAATATTTATTGTAAACGAAGTTATTTTGAAAACAAGAAGACGAAGACTGTGTTTCAAATCAATCTATTCACAAACTGGGATGTGGAAATTCCGAAATCGAATGCAGATTCAATCGATGAAAACAAACGAATCATTGTGCAAATAGTAAAAAAAAATATCACCAAATTTAAATTGGAATCTTAGAAACACTGCAGACGTTTTATAGGAGGAAACTAAATACGTACTTGTCGACTAAAAATGGGGTTATGAAGTAAACGTAAATAGAAAAATTTGTATAACCTAAAGTTTTGAAAATAACTTTACGATTTTGTTTAGCCTCGCAGCCAATTTTTTTGATATTATAAAGTCTCGTTCAAGTTTAAATTTGAATTCCGCGGAATTCCGTTAAATTTCGTTAGAAGCTAGCTTTTTCTAGCGATTTTTTTTGCAATTTAACGAAACGAAACGAAATCAAGAAATCAGATTTCGCCATGCCCAAATTCCGCGGAATTTCGTTTCGAACCACCTGAAACGATTTTTTTCGAAATACCGCATATGCTTAGCTAATAACACCGGATTGGGTAAATACCGATGATGAGGATATTGCGAAAGTCTTGAATTATCTGATAGATACTATAAAGTAAACTCAAGAATATGTTGGAGTACCTTGAAGATCCCGTATTCACGAAAAATGGGTTTGCATGATGCGTATATACCTATTGAACAGGATTGGTTAGGTGAACTCCAGAACGTTTAGGAGTACCATCATGAGCATCTCGTATTCAAGAAAATAGGCTTTTCATGCTGCGTATATGCTAATTGAACCAGATTGAGTGAATACCGACGATGAGGGCATTGACCAAGGCCTTGATTGATCTGGTAGATACCGTGGGCTGAACTTCAGAAAGTTTTGGAGTACTTTGAGCATCTCGTATTCAAAAAACAAATAGATTTGCATGATGCGTATATGCTTATTGAACCAGATTGGGTATATACCGATGATGAGGACATTGCCAAAGCCTTGATTGTTCCGTTAGGTACCGTGGGCTGAACTCCAGAACGTTTTGGAGTACCTTCAGCATCTCGTATTCCTGAAAACTAATCACAGGCTTAACGTTCAGGATAGCTCAATGTGGTTTATGATTCAAACATGCCAGATTTATTTGCATGCATGATGTTTTTCCTGCATGATATTTTTCCTGCAAAGCCAACAGTTTTGCTGAAGAAAGTGGGGATCTATCTCTCTTCTGTGATTTTACACAGCCAATCTAAAGCGCTGGGTATATATGACCAATCCGTCTTGAAAGGGGTTAAGGCTTCGTTGTCCTATCAAAGTTTTAAAAGATGCTCCAAGTCCACCATAAGCATTGATCATGTTTATAAAATTAGTAGAAAATTTGATAAGGTTTTATGGCACTCTCCGAAAATCAGAAGTATCTTGAAAATGATTTTTTTTTTTTCAAAATAAACAGAATATGTACATAAACAACTTAGTTTTGAAAAAAATGAATGTAAAATTGTTCAATATTTTTTCGTTTCATACTGATTCTATGGAAACTCGAAAAATTACTTGTTTTCTATGAATTTTCACGTTTTTGCAAATAACGTACGAACCATATCAAAAAATTGCCGCAAAGCTCTAAAGCCAAAGCATGTTTTGCTGTAATCAACTCAAATTTAACCAAAATGTCACTTGCATCCCTCTGCTTCAAACCCCCTTATCTATATATAAAAAAAAACAAATTTGGCAAGTTTACGACCGTGCATCACTCAAGAATAGACAGGCCAATTTTGCAAATTTATATTCGCTTACTTTTTCTATTTACGAAGGAAAATGTTAGGATTAGTGAACGATGAAGCTAATCATCCTTAACGTGCCAGATTTTTTTCCGACTCAGAAATCGAAAGAAACATAGTTCAATTTGAGATGTGAAAACACAAGGAAATTGCTTCCTAGATATTTTCGGTCTTGTTTAATCTGTACGTTAAATTGGTGTAATATGATTCAAACGCACTAGCAAAACTCCGCAGGGCACTTGACACAACTTTGGACAGTTAGGGGAGACGGGGGAGACGTGATCCCCATTTCTCATGTCCGATGTATCACAGCCAAAAATAAATAAACTTATGCGGGTTTCGCATAGACTCTTTAAAAATTATATAAATTAACAAAACAACAAAACAAAACAAAACAGTAAACCTAATTTCCCCCAGAAGCAGGCTGCCAAACACAGCCGAAACGTCGGGCAGTTAAAACATTATTGTTTGGACAATTTTGAAAAAATATCCCACACAAAATTTTTGCAAAGTTGCTCCATTTTGCATGATTCGTCGAGAAATCATAAAACTTTTTTTACGCGGATTTTCGAATTTGTACCAGAATTTGTATAACATCGATTCATGTATTCTTGACCGATGCACTATCGTTTGCAATCATAAACAAGGTAGCGCTTTAGGACCCAATTTAAAATTTCACTCAAATCCATTCGTCACTCACCAGTTGAATCCGCTGTAAATCTTTTGCTCGACATAATGTATGATATTTCATAATTTTATAGCATCAGACACTTGTACCGCTGTAGGGATAGAATCAAGTTTATCTAACTTTAAATTGGGTCCCACCAGTCAGTACCCTTCGTGTGCTAAGAATCATTTTTCATTCATATCGATCTGCTCATTTTCGCTCGAAAATCACACGGTGCCAAGAGTCAACTGCTGGAAGTTCACACCCTTTGAAAGCAGCACAAAACAGCCATCGAAAATATCTGTTTTCCCGCACCGACCGTCGTCGTCGCGCCGCTGTGCCGTGCCACGCTGCCCTGCCATAACGTAACTATTACGGAAAATTGAACGTTTCCTGCCATGAAGTACTCCCGGCACGTTTCATGCCCATTTCTCGAAATAGTTTTGCGGTATTTTGTCCGGTATCTTTGTGTGCTCAAGCAAGCCAGGAACAGTGCAACTAGCGCAGACCAAGCAAAATCATGCGACAATCCTGATTCGGCTTCGACTTCGGAACTTCGAACTTTCCGTACAGCTCGACTATGGAAAGTGGAAATAGAATCCAGAGTTTTGATCAAACCGAAAAGGACCGGAGTGAGGGGGACTGGTGGAGTGTTGTGAATTGCTCTCAAAATCTTTCCTTTGCCGTGCTTTCACAAGAGGTGCCAAAACGTGCAGCCAGTCAGTGTAGTGCCGCTGCTCGTGCACTGCGCCCTTTCAGGACAAGAGTTGGCAGTTTGGAAGAAAATTGAATTCAACGAAATTGCAAAGTCTGCGTGCTGTAGTGGCGTTTTGGTTCTTCAGAATCCCTTGGCATCGACGGCGCTCGGCGGTGCTGTTTGGCAAAATCATATAGATAGCTTGTATAAACCGGCACAAATAAGTATTGTAAGAGTGAACGCTGAAGGGCAAAACTTTTGGCGCTCGTGCGATTCCATCGACTATGATAGTGGGAAGTCGTTGATATGAGTGCAGATAAAGAGCGTTAAGATTCTAAACTCAATTGGTGACGAGCGATAAGAACGTCATCATCTCAGGTGATGATAGCAAAGGTAACGAAGGAAACTTTGTTTTAATTAAATGACATAGACTAGTCATCATGGGGAATCGGGGTCTCCATTGAGTAGTACAGTATGCTACTAGCAAAGGCGAGTATTGAGGAATAAAAGACGACAAGTTTGATCATCGGTTTGATCTATGTCAAGATGATTGTGAATATACCTGAGCAACTTGAAGTTATTGTATTGGAATTTGGAAATCAATTTAATCACCTTCAAATATAAAAGCTAACAAGCATTAAACGCAGATATTTTTTAGAGTTGCAGTACACCTGGTTATGGCTCAGTATTGTTGTTATACATATGCCTGACGTATTGTAGAGCTTCAGAATCGTCGATCTTGTGGGACGTTCCTCCAGTTTTCCCGAACATTTAGGGTCCCAAGATCCATTTCAACTATGTGCAACCAGCGTATGGCCTTACACGAAGTCGTCTCATATAAATCCGGTTTTCTGATGTATATTGCATTCTTCATTTCTTCCGATATGCGTACTAAGTGGCCAGTCCTTTGTAGTTTGCCGTATTTTATAAGATTCACAATATTTCCTTCCTACACTTGATATATCCCGTGATTCATGCATCTGCGCCAAACACTTTTTTCTAAATTCCCGCCGATTATTGTGCGTAGCACTATCCGCTGTGCGGTTTGCTTCTTTCAACGTCCACGTTTCATGTTTATAAAGGACCACCTAGACAATTAGCATTTTAAACAGAGCAATTGCTGAATTTCGGGACCAGAGCTGATTGCATAAGCCTTCATAAAATAACCTTATAAAAATAAAACAAAATTCCTGAATATTTTACCGAGGAAATCTCAAAGAATTCGCCAAGGAAATCGCCAATATTTTGCTTTGGAAATTAAAAAAAAAATCAAGAAAATTGCGTATAATTTATCGAAGTAATCGCAAAGAATTTGCCAAATAATTAACAAATTTGCCTCAGAAATTTTGAAGTAATTGCTGAGGAAATTCCGAAGAATCTCCTGAGGAAATCGCTAAGAATGTGTCAAAAAATGATGAAAAGTTTTCATGGAAATTGCTGAACAATTTTCAGAAGATATTAAGTAGAGATTGCGAACATAATCCCGAAGAAACTTCTGTATAAGATCCCGAAGAAAATTTGGAGAAATTGCGTAAAAAATGCGTTAAAAGATGTCCCACGATCAAAAGCAATAGATTTTTGCAACGCCGATTCTTACCACCGCCGACTAAAATTACTCCTGTCGTGACGCTGAAAACGCCGTAGTGAAAATTGTGAAGTGAGAATTCTTACTTCACATAAGAATAACACAAGTCGGAAGTGATTTATGAAAAATGAGACACAAAACGAAAGATGTAAGAAGTGACAACTAAAAAGTGAGAAGTGCGAAGTTGGAAGTGAGTACAGTGATCATTCACTAATTGGGGCAAGACCTCACCCCAACTATAGAGTACCGTTCGCCCCAATTGGCGAACCCCCAACTAAAAAGGCATTATCATCCCTGTTTGCCTAATAACGAGCACAATATTTGTAGAGGGCTTTTTTCTTCTTTCTGCCTTATACCTGATAGATGCGTTTATTTAAAGAAGGCATCATCTCCTCTGTTCGTTTTATACCGAACAAAAGCATTAATAAAAGAAGACATTCTCTCTCCTCTGTTTGCATTATACCGAGCAAATGCGTTCATTTAAAGAGGGAATTATTTCTTCTTTTTGCCTTATACCGAACAGACGCATTGATTTAAAAAAGGCATCATCTCTCTGTTCGCCTTACACCGGGCAGACGAGTTCATTTAAACAAGGTATTATCTACTCTGTTCGCCTTATACCGGGCAATAAACCCTTTCCTTCCCACGATTTTTTAAACAAGGAAAAATGCTAGAGCAAATGTTTTTTGCTATAGCTTAAAAAGTGGAAAACGAAAAAAAATTGATTGTGAATCAATAGATACTTGATTATTTTCAATATTTTCACTATTATTTTTACATAAAATTTTTACATAAAATGGATTATATAAGCAGTCTAATGAAATCATAAAGCTGTGTCAACTATTGATTTTTGGTGTTGACAAAAATCTATGAAAGTTAGAAGTTGCGAAATTTTAGTACCATGGTAACTGAAGCATTGGAAGGAATAGAAAGAAAGCATTATCTTCTCTGTTACTCAATTTCATACAATAGCACTTTTCCAGATAATAATAGCGGAACGAAAATTAAAAATGTTGGTTAAACAGAATCTTCTTTGCGTTTCTCTAAGTACCTATAAATAGTATATTTTTTATACTTTGCAAATATTTTCATTTTGCGATTCATCGGTATCTATTTTGAAATATTTTCGGGGTAGTGGCCTTTCGAGGTAATGGATTTTGGGGTGATGGCCTTTCGGGGTAAAGGATTTTGGGGTAATGGATTTCGGGGTACTGTACCATCCGGGGTAGTGACCCTACTGTCATTCGGGGTAGTAGGATGGAGCCGTTATTCGGAGCTACCCAGAATGGGGAGTTGTGCGAAATAAAAATAGCACCACCTTGAAAAAAAAAATAAGAATTTTAACCGATATTTATTCCGAATTTCAGTTAGTTGCCAACAACAAACACGGAAAATGAAGGTGTATGCAAAAATTGATTAAACAGAACTTTATTTAAGTTAATCTAGCAGAAATGAGTCGAATGCAGCATCTTCCTTCAAAATAGAAGGGAAAATGAAATCCTACCACGATGCATGTCTCTTTTTTAGAGGAATCGGTCCTAACAGCTTCCGATCACATACGGTAGTTGTATACCGATATTGGGAAAAATGCCAATAATGGTTGCTGCAACCTGTTGCAAGTAAATCAGATAAGAATAAAGTGTAGAATGCGAGTGATTTTTTTGCGCACATACATACACGCACGTTCACACAGACAGACATCTTCTTAATTCATCGAGCTGAGTCAATTGGTAAAGAAAGTTGGGCCTGCGAGTCCGCTATCAAAAGTTCGGAGTGAACGTAAAGCCTTTCGTTACGTTGGTAAAAATGTTGCAACAGTGAAAACAGAAACTCTAAATAACTTTCAATGTATTTTGGGGCTACCGCTATGATTTTGTTATAATTTTTGTTTAATAACAATTATAAAAGTTTCAACATCTGAGATGCTTGATAAATAGGTACAATGACCAGATAGAAAAAAAATAGGAAAAATAATCCTAGAATATGACCAATCTTCAAAACATTCTGGAAAACCTTATGTTATATGAAAGTAACCATAGTACAGTATTGACCCGATTTTGCTACTCCCCGATTTTATCACGCTTGCGACCCGATTTTATCACGCTTTCGACCTGATCTTGCCACCCAAGAAAATTTTAGTCATTCTTTTTATTTTTGAAAATAATACCAATACAAATAATAAAATCATTGTTGTGATTTTCATGAAATAACTTTCACCGTCTGCGGTCTGTTATGAATTAGTTATATGTACCTGTCAAGAATTTTGTTAGGCATTTCGACAAAAAATACGGGTTTCTTTCACGTATTTTACTTTTCCAGGGCATGAAGTGATTCATATTTATGAAACAAATACAGTCAAACCTCCATGAGTCGATATTTAAGGGACCATCGACTCATGGAAAAATCGAGATGTAGAATAGAAAATCTTTGGAAAGTTCTTTAGAGCAGCAGTTCTCAACCTGGGGTACGTGTACCCCTGGGGGTACCTTCGCTGGCCCTAGGAGGTACCTCGGATAAAAAAGTATAATGGCGGACGTATTACAATTCCAATCGGTTATTGATAATGTTTTGATAATTGTGTATTTTTTTATTTCAAACTTTGTCTTGTACATAATATGCATGGCGAACAGTGAATCAAAGCTAATTGAACCCTGCTCTCCTCAACCAGAAAAGCGTATGGAGGGCTGCGGAACAAAAGATAAAATGGACAAAACGTCGAATGAGCAAATTAAAAAATCTTCAATGCAATCTACCTGATCTAAACAAAATGTTTAATAATATGTTAGAAACATGGTTTTGACCTAAAATCTAGAATCTAAAGGTTGGGAAGCCTCCGTTTGAGAGACATGTAGGCTTTTTTTAAAAGCTCGGGATTAGAAGTATCTTTCTACGCTTATCGGAAGCCTTCTTCAGAGCAGCTCGAATGCTTCCTTCCAAAATATACAGAAGCCTTCTTTCGAAAGGATCGAAAGCCTCCTTTCAAGAGACCTGTGTCTCCTTGCAAGAGGCCCGGATGCCTCTTTTCAAGAGAGTCGGAAGCCTCCTTTCAAAAAGCTTGGAAGCCTCCTTTCAAAAAGCTTGGAAGCCTCCTTTCAAGAGGCCCGGAAGCTTCGTTTCAAGAGGCTCGGAAGCCTCCTTTCAAAAGGCTCGGAAGCCTCCTTTCAAGAGGCTCGGAAGCCTTTCCTTCAAGAGGCTTGGAAGCCTTCTTTCAAGAGGCTCGGAAGCCTTCTTTGAAGAGGCTCGGAGACCTTCTTCCAAGAGGCTCGGAAGCCTCCTTACAAGAGGCTCGGAATCCTCCTTCCAAGAGGCTAGGAATCCTCCTTTCAAGAGGCTCGGAAGCCTCCTTCCGAAAGGCTCGGAAGCCTCCTTTCAAGAGGCTCGGAAGTCCTCTTTCAAGAGGCTCGGAAGCCTCCTTTCAAAAGACTCGGAAGCCTCCTTTCAAGAGGCTCGGAAACCTCCTTTCAAAAGGCTCGGAATCCTCCTTTCAAAACGCTCGGAAGCCTCATTTCAAGAGGCTCGGAAGTCTTCTTTCAAGAGGCTCAGAAGCCTTTTTTTCAAAAAGCTCGGAAGCCTCCTTTCAAGAGGCTCGGAATCCTTTCTTCAAAAGGCTCGAAAGCCTCTTTTCAAAAAGCTCGGAGCCTCCATTCAAGAGGCTCAGAAGCCTGCTTTCAAGAGGCTCGGAAGCCTCCTATCAAGAGGCTCAGAATCCTCCTAACAAAAGGCTCGGATTCCTAATTTCAAGAGGCTCGGAAGCCTCCTTTCAAGAGGCTCAATTCCTTGCAATAGGCCCGGAAGCCTCGTTTTATGAGACTCGAAAGCCTACAAGAGGCTCAGAAGCCTCTTATCAAGAACTGCGGAAGCCTACTTTCAAATTCGGAAGCTCCGTTCAAGAAGTTTAGCAACCTCCCTTCAAAGGGCTTTATTCTTTCAAGAGGCTTGGAACCCTTGGAACTTTTCGGTACGGCCACCAGAAATGCCGCAGTAAGAAATAACCAAATTCTAAGTGGATCAAGCTTTACTCTCAAGAGGGGCTACCTCAATTAATGCAAAACTTCGAAGGGACACCTCTCAAGAAAAAGGGTGAGCACCGCTGCTGTAGAGGGACCATCACAGTAATCTAGAAAATATTTTTTAATATGGCGCAACTTGCTTCCATGATTCGATGTCGAGCCATAGAACATCGACTCATGGAGGTTTGACTGTAGAAAAATTTTAAATATTTTTTTTTCGATTTCGTCACATTTCCGATATCACCCCAAAATAACAATTTATGTGTAACCATTTGATAAAAATTAAATTTATTTTGCATATAAATTTTCTTCATTTTTTTTATTTTTATTTTTTTTGTGATGTTATAGATAAATGTTTACGTTCTTCCTTTATCAGTTATTTTTTTTTCTTTTCATACTTCTTCTATTATTTTCCTCCTTACTCTTGGCTTTGCCCTGCTGCCTTCTCCTTTCTTTCTTCTTCCTTCTTTCTTCTTCCATCTTTTTTCTCCCTTCTACCTTCTTCCTTCTTCTCTCTTCCTTCTTTCTTTTTCCTTCTTTCTTCTTTTTTCTTCCTTCTTCCTTCTTCCTTCTTCTTTCTTGCTTCTTCCTTCTTCCATCTTCCTTTATCATTTCTTTTATACTTCTTCTATTATTTTCCTCCTTACTTCTGGCTTAGTCTTTCTTCCTTCTCCTTCTTCCTTCTTCCTTCTTCCCTCTTCTTTCTTCCTTCTTTCTTCTTTCTTCTTCCTTCTCCCGTCTTCCTTCTCCCTTCTTCTTTCTTCCATCTTCTTTTTTTTCTTCCTTCTTTCTTCTTCCTTCTTCCTCCTTCCTTCTTTCTTCTTCCTTCTTCCTTCTTCCTTCTTCCTTCTTCCTTCTTCATTCTTCGTTCTTCCTTCTTCCTTCTTCCTTCTTCCTTCTTCCTTCTTCCTTCTTCCTTCTTCCTTCTTCCTTCTTCCTTCTTCCTTCTTCCTTCTTCCTTCTTCCTTCTTCCTTCTTCCTTCTTCCTTCTTCCTTCTTCCTTCTTCCTTCTTCCTTCTTCCTTCTTCCTTCTTACTTCTTCCATCTTTCTTCTTCCCTCTTCCTTTCTCCTTCTTCCTTCTTCCTTCTTCCTTCTTCCTTCTTCCTTCTTCCTTCTTCCTTCTTCCTTCTTCCTTCTTCCTTCTTCCTTCTTCCTTCTTCCTTCTTCCTTCTTTCTTCTTCCTTCTTCCTTCTTCCTTCTTACTTCTTCCATCTTCCTTCTTCCCTCTTCCTTCTTCCTTCTTCCTTCTTCCTTCTTCCTTCTTCCTTCTTACTTCTTCCCTCTTCCTTTTTCCTTCTTCTTTCGTCCTTCTTCCTTCGTCCTTCTTCCTTCTTCATTCTTCCTTCTTCCTTGTTTTCTTCCTTTCTTTCTTCTTCCTTCTTCTTTCTTCCTTCTTCCTTCTTCCTTCTTCCTTCTTCCTTCTTCCTTCTTCCTTCTTCCTTCTTCCTTCTTCCTTCTTCCTTCTTCCTTCTTCCTTCTTCCTTCTTCCTTCTTCCTTCTTTCTTCTTCCTTCTTCTTTCTTCCTTCTTTCTTCTTTTTTCTTCCTTCTTCCTTCTTCCTTCTAGCTTCTTCCTTCTTCCATCTTCCTTTATCATTTTTTTTATACTTCTTCTATTATTTTCCTTCATTCTTCCTTCTTCCTTGTTTTCTTCCTTTCTTTCTTCTTCCTTCTTCTTTCTTCATTCTTCCTTCGTCTTTCTTCCTTGTTTTCTTCCTTTCTTTCTTCTTCCTTCTTCCTTCTTCTTTCTTCCTTCTTCCTTCTTCCTTCTTCCTTCTTCCTTCTTCCTTCTTCCTTCTTCCTTCTTCCTTCTTCCTTCTTCCTTCTTCCTTCTTTACTTCCTTCTTCCTTCTTCCTTCATTCTTCCTTCTTTATTCTTCTTCCTTCTTCCTTCTTCTTTCTTCCTTCTTCCTTCTTCCTTCTTCCTTCTTCCTTCTTCCTTCTTCCTTCTTCCTTCTTCCTTCTTCCTTCTTCCTTCTTCCTTCTTCCTTCTTCCTTCTTCCTTCTTCCTTCTTCCTCCTTCTTCCTTCTTCCTTCTTCCTTCTTCCTTCTTCCTCCTTCTTCCTTCTTCCTTCTTCCTTCTTCCTTCTTCCTTCTTCCTTCTTCCTTCTTCCTTCTTCCTTCTTCCTTCTTCCTTCTTCCTTCTTCCTTCTTCCTTCTTCCTTCTTCCTTCTTCCTTCTTCCTTCTTCCTTCTTCCTTCTTCCTTCTTCCTGCTTCTTTCTTCCTTCTTTCTTTTTTTCTTTTTTCCATCTTGTTTCTTCCTTGCACATAAATTCTTTATTTTTTATTGCAGTTGATGTAGGCACATGTAATAGATTCAAGGAACAGTAAGCCCATATAATTATCCTCGTAGTAATGTATCTTAAATATGCCTTTAATAGCCGCATTTTTGTCTCTATTTTAGAGCATTATGCTAACATCAGGCTATTGCATAGCTGAAACGAGCAATTATAACTCAAATAACAACAGATATACAATTTGGAACCGACAAAAATCTGGTTCATGTGCATTTGAATAATGTTTTGATATCATCTTTCGCCCAACGGTAGTCTAAACAACACTCCTCCGCTGGAAAAGCATTAAGCTTCCCACAAGTGCCAAAATATTTACTAACTTTTAACCCCAGTTGTACATTTTGTCTACATGTGTGTCTATCACATACAAACTGAATACATGAAACGCAGTGGCTAAAGAACAACACAGACAACGGAACTAGCGGGGACACTATAAACTGAAACATTAAACAAATATTTTCATGAACACCCAACAATGCTCCACTCTCGCTGTCGATGGAAGAGAGATAAACAAACTGTTTTCATTTTTTCTGGAACCTCAGTGGTTTTGTCGTTGCTGTTTTCGGGATAAACAAGTCTCAACGTCTCAATGAAAGGGAGGCCGGCTTGAATCGAATAAGAAATTAAAGTAGGTACGTGGGCAGGCACTACGAAAGATTTTTGCTATCCTTTTCTTGAACGACAACACTAGCTCTTCAAATCGTTCTGAGTCAGTTTGGTTTGTGAACAGCGTGTGTTATTTAACAAATTTCAACTAAATTATTTTTGTTTTCAAATTGAAAAACTTTTTCTTCCACTGCTCCAATAATAAAATTTCAAAATAAAAACATGTGTTAATTTTAAAAATGAATTTAATTGATTTTATTTCGCTTTTAGAATAATTATATATTAAACGAAAAGGAATTCCGAAATAATTTTTAACTTCAATTAAATATTTTATATTGAAAGGATGGTGAACTCCCCATTTGACGTGAAGAACAAACAAATAAATATAATAATAATGTTTTGCTGTGATATCAGATTTTGTTATTCTATGTTATTCATGAATAAATATAAATAGCATCCTAACAGCAAATTTTGTTATCATAGTAAAATTTGTTATTATTATGCTATTGTATGGAAGAACAGAACAACAAATGAAGAACACATTTTGCAATCATTACAAAGTTTGTTATTCATTTAATATTTGGAACTTCAGCATATCAATAATAACTGATTTTGATATTTTCTTCTTATGAATATTTTGCTATTGGTTTGCTATTGTAATAGCGAAATGTGTTATTTTTACTATTCGCTCAAACAGTGTCTGCTATTATTTTAGTTATTTTAGCAACTATATCAAACAAACTAACATCAGATTTTGCTATTCTGTTATTCATATATTAATGGTAAAACTGGTTATACTTTTGCTATTTTCTTCTACCCGGGAAAGCACATGTGCTAAAAATAAAAATGGTTATAAAAGTCGTATGAAGCCACTGGGTCGGATTGTTTTTGGAGGTCTAGAACATAAGTTACATACCATTCCATTTTGATCCATTACTTTATATAAATCTTCATTCTGTTCTCTTGAGTAGAAACGGGCCTACAGTTCACCTCACAGTGAAAGTATAACAGAGATAATAACTAGACCAACATTTGAAAAGGGTGTAACAGCCAAAATTTATTCACTTTGATTCATCGTCCACACATATAGCTATATATGTAGACGAAAAGATAAGATTACCAAAAAGATGTAACCGTAATCTTCACATAGTACATGTCTTCGTGTTGTATTCTACATGTTTTTTAAACACGGAAGTTCAAAATCCAGCTGCCAGAAAAACGGACACAAAAGTTTGCCTTATTGCTAGAAGTCTCAGCCACATTGTCTACACATCAGAGGTATGGCAATCTTTATCCCATAATTTTTACCTAAGCGTGAGTGTTGATATAGTCTTACACACATATGATAAGAAGAAACTCAAACAAAAGATAACTATCATTAGGTACTGAATTGCAACTGAACACATTAAGTCAAAGTATGGAAACGATTTCAATGTAGATACATAGAATAACATGATCCTAATTGAATGCTGTATTTTTGATTCATAACTTTTCTGTCTGGCAGACGATTTCTGCTACCATAAAAATAAACAATGATAAACGGCAAGCAATAACAATTAAATTCATTAGTAGCCTATTAAGACCGGGAACAACTAAATTTGCAATCGCCTCGCTAGGAAGATATATGGGATCGCTCGCGTAGCTTCCTGCCACCTACCGAAATCAGTATGACCGGACCGGGGCCAGCAAATGGGCAAATGACTGACTGTTGGCCTACAACTACAGCAACGAACAATCACTGGATGAGGTCATAAATTTCCCTCAAATTATGTAAATGAAGCTCCTCGCTCCTTGCTCCCGCCGACGACGTCGACGGACCGCACACGCTCGATTCGATTGAGGCACCCATCACCACCCATCATAAAACCAATAATAGACCGAGGGCCATAAAAATCTCTATATTTAACACGCATTTTTTCCAAATACCGATTCGTTGTTGTGCGCCGGCTTCCGAACGGGATACATTGTTGCCATTGGCCCGAATTCCCATATGCAGCATGATTGTTGGTTGCCATCATCGTCACCCGCCATCAGTTCACGAACGGGTGGGTGACAGAGCCACGCCGCCGCCGCCGGGAGAAACAAACATAAAGGTAATTAAAATTACCCTTTCGTTTATCAATGGGGTCAAGTCAGTACCATCGCCCAACGGTTCAAGCCAGCCGGGATACCCTCTGTCAACACAATCAGCAGCAGTTCGGCCCTTTCATATCAACCGTAGAAAGATAGCCATTTGGGGCTATGATTAATGCTTTTTAAACTTGCTGTGTCACCATTATTGCATTTTAATTGATTTCGGGTTCATCGCCGAACGGACAATTTTAGGATCATGATCCAGTGGATAGAATTATAAACTGGAATAAAAATCACTGGATACGAGTGGAATTTCTAATGGCTCCGAAAGTTTCAATCCGATACGCGTCAATTAAAATCTAATTCAGAAATCTATTCGGCTCGTATAGGGAAAAAAGTAATGTTCAAACCCGGTTTCACACCACACGACTACTTAATGACAAAATAGAATTAAATTAATTTGATTGGCTTGTGCTTTTCGGTAGAGATTAATTTCTGACTATTGATTTCTTCCGTCACGCATGGGATGATTCCCGGCAATGTCCCGAAACGAGATTATTCGGTGGTAGCGATATGACTGGTGATTAGGGATAAATCATTATCGCTTGAGTGGATGGCAAAGAAACCGCCATAAATTCCACTAATCATCACTAAATTGAATAACGGAAGACATTAATTCATAACAGAGAATAGGAAGCTAGAAAATAAATACTTTGCTTGGTTCATGTGCACCTGATTGATTTGCCCATATACCGTCGCATGCGATATATATCGTAACAAAAAGTACCATCCGCTCGCTTGGAAATCCATTTCTATGCAAAAGGTCTTCATGCCTGCCAACGAGGAGCGGACCATTTGCCATAAAGTAATTTGGCATAACGCCATTTGGCATAAAGTCATTTGGTATAAAGGCCATTTAACATAACGGTCATTTGGCATAACGGACATTTGGCATCATTTTTAGGGTCTGGGTCATTTGGCACAAAGTCATTTGGCATAAGGTCATTTGGCATAAACTGTGAAAGCGAAATTTCATGTATTGTTTAGCGTAGATAAAGTAGGTCGAGGCTGTCTCTGATAAATTTAGACTGATGGTAAACATTTTCCGGAAAACGAAATACCAAAACATCAGAGTTACTTCCGAGGGAGGTATCACATCCATCATTGACTTATTCCGGCCACATGCCTACTTTTAAAGTAGGGATTACATCCACCATTGCTTCAATCCGGGGCCTTACGACCGAATCTAATCCACCATTGCCTTAATCCGGACAAGCGCCTAACTAAAACCAATCAAGTCACATCCCGAGCAAAGCTTGAGAGCAAAACGATAACTCGTTTTGATGTTGTGAAATCGCCGAATATGATTACTTAATTTGATATTTTTTTGGTCGTTTTAACGGTTAAAATAACAAAATGTATAGCAGAAAAATCTTACTGCGACATCAAATCGAAAACTATTCCTGCTATCGATGAGAGCGAATCGAAAACTAAATTTGATATTGGTTCCGATAACAAAATAAGTACACAGTTTTATGTCAGATCAAACAATTTAGAAATCTACAGCAAAATGAGATCAAAATATGTAATCAATCATGATGATTCATATTTGAAAACAAATTATGATTTCAATTTGATATCGAAATCAAAATGTGTTTTCTATATGCTCTCATTATGTTTTCAGACTTTGCTCGGGATATGAAATACTTTAACCAAATCAATCTGTATTGTGCTACCCGGGGAAGAGATCACATCTACCATTGATTTAATCCCGGCAAGCGCCTACTTATAAAAAAAGAATCACATCCACCATTGCCATAATCCGGGCAGGGCCTACTTTTAAAGAAGGTATCACATCTACCATTGCCACAATTCGGGCCAAACACCTACTTTTAAAGAAGGTATTACATCCACCATTGCTTCAATTCGGGCAATCGCCTACTTTTAAAGAACAAATCAAATTCCCCATTACCATAATCCGTGCAAGCGCCTATTTTTAAAGAAGTGATCACATCCACCATTGCCTCAATCCGGGCAAGCGCCTTCTTTTAAAAAAGGAATCACATCCACCATTGTCATAATCCGGGCAAGCGCCTACTTTTAAAGATGGGATCACATCCTCCATTGTCATAATTTATGCAAGCGCCTACTTTTAAAGAAGGGATCGCATCCACCATGGCCTAAATCCGGGCATCCGCCTACTTTTAAAGAAGGGATCACATCCACCATTGCCTCAATCCGGGCAAGCGCCTTCTTTTAAAGAAGGAATCACATCCACCATAGTCATAACCCGGGCAAGCGCCTACTTTCTAAGAAGGGATCACATTCCCATTGCCATAATCTATGCAAACGCCTACTTTTAAAGAAAGGATCGCATCCACCATAACCTCAATCCGGGCAAGCGCCTATTTTTAACGAAGAGATCATATCATCCATTGCCATAATCCGGGCAAGCACCTACTTTAAAAGAAGGGATCACATCCTCCATTGCTATAATCTGGCCACACGCATGCTTTTAAAGAAGGGATTACATCCACCATTGCTCTAATCCGGGCATGCGCCTACTTTTGCATTGCATTGCAAATGCATTCTTTCCACGAGAGGATAATGTCTTTTTAATATTGTTATCGACGGGTGTTATATTTACTTTTCCGGGGTGTTCCCCGCACCACTTAGTCACCATTTAGCGAACGCAAAGAAAAATTATGCCAAATGTCCGTTATGCCAAAAGACCTTCACTTTTGACGCTGATCACAATTATGCCAAATGTCCGTTATGCTAAATGGCCCTTATGCCAAATGAAGTTATGCCAAATGGCGTTATGCCAAATGACCCGCTCCCTCATTTTAACAGAGTCAAAACTGAGGGTCATTTGGCATAACGGACGTTTGGCATATTTTTTTTGAGTTCACTAAATTTGTTGTTGTTCGGGTGTGCACTGTGGATGCAAAATTGGTACTTTTTTTTTAATCTTTATTAATGTGTTTTTTTAAACTTCAGATTAAGTTCAACACCAAATTGGTACTTTTCAGAAACACCATTTTATTGATTGATTTTCATTGGATTTTATCAGTGAGCTCAAAGTAAAAGGGAGCATTTTTACAAAGCACGATGAAGCACAGAAAGAATTATTGGCAGTGGCTGATTTTCTACCCGCCGCTTCCACATCCAGGCGCAATCGTATATGCCCAAATAGCCAGCATGAGTTAACCGCCAGAAATTTGTATGGCGAAAGACATCTATAGAGGGTTTTCTCAAAATTAGGAACTTTTCATGAAAAACTTTTTGGTACCGGCTATGAAGGATGGTGTCCGCTACTACGCCTACCAAATATTTTTTTCGATTAAGGAATTTTGAGAAATCGAACCTTAGATGCCTTTCGCCACACTGATTTCAGACAGTTAACTCCTAGTGTGCCGCTGTAAGCACGCTTAAAGCAAGCAATTCATTGAAAGTTAACCTAAGCAAGCGACAAGTATGAAATCGTATAGAAGTTGAAAAGTAAGCAGAGAACCATTAAAGAACAACACGAAATTGAAATCACCATTGAAACACCATTTTATACACGAAAAGGTAGAGCCGATGCAATTTTTTTTTTCCAAAGTGCGAAACATAACCGCTTGGCGAGACTGAGGGCCTTAAAAGGGCCGTATTGAGTGGATCTATTTTATTTTAAATCTTTATTGAAGTGATTTTTTTATTACGAACTTAATCATCGCTGTTTGGGTAGAGCTACGCTTTAGTTCTTGTTCACTTGAAGCTGGTGATAGATTTGGTTCCCTCCGAGGCGGCGAAAGGTGCAGAAGGTGGACGGCGATCTGAATCTCGCGACTGGTGATCGTTGAGCTTTTGTTGTAGTGCGCCAGGCGGAAGGACTCAGCCGCGATTGACTCAAAGACATCGAGGGCGACGTTGGAGATCACAAGCAGCTTGCTACTTGTGGGGTTTGATTAAGTTACCATCAGCGTGTGTTTATATATTATTATGTATACATGAAAAGCAAGCCATGGCTCGGCCTTTTCTTGTCAGTGAAGTGCCTGTATTATACAAATGGCGCAATACTCCTACCTTTAAGAACCTTGTGCTCGATTGGAACAACCGATTTGACAGCAAACGCACTGTTCCGCACACTGCAGCATGCATCTCTTTGCTATTACAGCCTCGTTACTTGTCAGATCTTCGTGTTGTGCACACGCACCGAAGGAGAGTTGCGGTCATCGCATTTCGCTCCAGCCATTTGGAGCCACACATTTTGGCGATCTTGCCAGATTGTTTTTTGCATCCTGACGTCTATTTCAAAAGGTGAGTTAAATTCAAGTAGTTTATGCGCGAAAAATGCAGTATTTAATAGTTTGAAATTGAAATGAATCACAAAACGCGTTTTGAAGACCGCTGGAAAATGGATTGTGTTTTGGAGAATCACAAAGCGCGTCGGGACGACCGCTGGAAGATAGTCTGTGGTTTGGAAAATCATAAAGCGCGTCGGGACGACCACTGGAAAATGGATTGTGGTTTGGAAAATCCCAAAGCGCATCGGAACGACCGCTGGAATTGACCAGGCTAACACTGTAAATATGTAGTTCAATACGCATCATGAGAAGTGACCCCTTTGATTTTTATTCTGCTGATCTTACTCTCTTATTTGCAATTTACAATTTAAACACAGTCACTTTCGGTACAATTAGGGGAAATGTTCCGATCTCCATCTCACTGTACATATATCCATCTCATCGCTAAACAAAGAAATACGGCACCAAATTCATCGCTTCTTTTTGTCAACATGCGTGCTCACTGCTGAAAAAAATCACAAAAATAATAAACAAACCAAATTCCTTTCCATTGCTTTGTTTTTGATGGGATGGAAATAGGAGCTATGAGATGAAGTGCCGAACCGTTCCCCTATGTCCGGCACGCGACAAAATGGCGCCTGAAACTTTGCGTTTTTTGGGTTTCGTTTTTCAAAATTGTGATATTTTAATTTAAGAGCATATTTTCCATTTCACTGGCCAGAAACCTTACTGTCGTCAAGTATAAGATCAGGATAAGACAAATGATTTATAAATGTATTCCCTTAAAACCCCTTTAATTTAGTGTTATCTCACGAAGTGGACGAAATTCGATGCTGTACGGATTTCGATCCCTTGCATATGACGATTGCGGGTACTGCGCCACAGAGGGGGCGGGTGGCTTTGCAGTCAGGATTGCAGTCAGTCCTGGTTTCCCTCGCGTCTCGTGATCCAGGCTGAAGTACCTGCACGATGTCGGCACCTGTCAAATATCAACCTAACAATCCGAATCAGGCTATCCCAGAGCTTTGGCGAGTAAAACCAATGGGTCCTGATTCCTTGGTATATTTTTTTTTCTGTTCGGGTGTGCCACTGCGACCAATTATTAGATCTATTGTAGCGTTACCCGTATCCTTAGTGTTTAAGTGCATGTCGAATTACTCCAGTGCTATTGAGAAGCAATGCAGAATCGGTTTCGATACAGTTATTGTTTTGTTTTCTCAAGACTACCATGACAAGGTCCCGCTATTTAGACCCTTCATAGAGAGCAATCCCATTGAAAACGCGCCCCTTATCAATAGGAAATCAATCCTTTCTTGAGAAAACAGAACAGTGATACTGTTTTTGGCCATGCATCGTAGCCCTAGCCACATCCTTGTCTTGCTTCTAGAATATCACCAGTGAAACTCTTAAAATCCGGGATTTAGCTCTGTCTACAAGACCATTTCAAGCACTACCATTGTTCACCAATTCAAAAAGAGTTAGTACGTATTTAAACCCCTAACTCGATTTTTCCAGCAGTCAGTTCAGCCTAGGACCGTGTACCGAGGTTTTGACGTAGGACTTACGTCTCTCTTTACTATACCGGGTGTCATTCCAAAATATTCAAATCGACCGCGTTACGCTGTGTTGAAAGATTTTAAACGTTAATAGCGTTCGTCTCAATGGACGAATTTCTGCGGTAAGCCCCTCAATCGACAGATTTAAAGTATGCCTTTCATGGCCATGCTTGATAAGACCCGAAAAACTTGTTTCAATAGGCATGAAACTGTTTTCAACGAAAAACATTGAGATCAAGGGAACCTATAAATATGGGTACCGCATAATTCTCGCATCATTCCATTACCACATTCTGATTGGTGCAGACACCAGCGAATGAGCAGCCGCTGGGTCTGCCGAGAAGCCATAAAATAACGTAATGCGATTTTTTCCTTTCATTCTGAGCGGGACGAGCGAAGCAACCGCATCATCGATTGAACAGCACTCACACCTGAAGTCTGCACCGACCGCTTTTTGTGCTCGACACCATCGAAGCCACCATCATCAGCCGAAACCTAGCCAGTACAGCAGCAGTCCACCCTACAGACCCGACAAAGCAGCAATGCTGAGCAGATACCGGCAGCATCAGCAGAGTCGAGCCGAGACAGGCTGAAGAAAAGCCACATGATGCAGCATGTATGTATGTCCAAAAAACAAACGGTTCTTCAGAGAGCCAATAATAGAGATCAATATCAAAGCTTTCAATACCCTTCGGGATAGAAATTGTACTTGGGTGCCAAATCCAATATTCTAGTGATAAAATTTTATGCCTTATTTTCATAAATAGCGTCAAAACTAACAGTGGATAATTTTTCTGATTTAACCGCGAAGTGGACGAAGGACTTCGCTTGACCATGTCTAAAAAAAACATAAGATGTCCAAATCTCTCACATAATATTTGGATATTTGGATTAAAAAAAACACCGATAACAGCTCAAACATTAATAAACTATCAATCGATTTTTCATCAAATGTTGGATTTTTTGGCATTGATAAAAAATATGTAGAAAAACATTGTTTGATACTGACCGCACACAAAGCGAACGTGACTGAATGATCGTCCCATGTTACCAATTCTAAATCTTATCACCCGAAATCCCATGTCCGGGTGTTTCCTTCCTTCTACTACTAACAATGTTGTCTCAGAAAAGAACACGTACTTCTCACCTGAACTGCAATTCTAAGCTCGCTTGCCCGGCTTATTGGCCTGTATCAAGCGAAAAGTCCCGTTAGGAAATAGACGCCAGCAGCGAGCAACAAGCGTAAAAAAGAAGAAGCCCTTCTTGAACGCGTTGATGATGATGATGCTTTGGCTGACAAAGAAGCGGGATACAAGACACTGGCTGATTGGCCCACCAATTGGGAGGCAGAGAAGATTCAAAATAAAGTATAAAAGAAAAGTGCATTCGCTCGCAGAGCATTCAGTCTTTTTTATACCACCACTAGAAATTCTCGGTTATTTGAAAAGATCGTTTTCTTACTTTTTGGACTTAGCCGAAGCAAACAGCCTTTTTCAAGGCTCTAAGAGTTAAAAATTGGGGCCCTCCTTAGCCGTGCGGTAAGACGCGCGGCTACAAAGCAAGACCATGCTGAGGGTGGCTGGGTTCGATTCCCGGTGCCGGTCTAGACAATTTTCGGAATGGAAATTGTCTCGATTTCCTTGGGCATAAAAGTATCATCGTGCTAGCCTCATGATATACGAATGCAAAAATGGTAACCTGGCTTAGAAACCTCGCAGTTAATAACTGTGGAAGTGCTTAATGAACACTAAGCTGCGAGGCGGCTCTGTCCCAGTGTGGGGATGTAATGCCAATAAGAAGAAAAGAAGAAGAAGAAGAATTAAAAATAATGTTCTTCTTCAGTCGCTATCGCACGGATTAGGAGGCCCTACATCCCCTGCTGGGCAAACTTGTGGCTTATTTCAGGCAGTCCTTCAGTGGGAAGGTTGCCACTGTCGAGGCTAATATTCCGTGACCGGACAGATACTTCCTGAATTGTTTTTGATGATTCTTGTTCGAGGTAGATTTGATTTCTGTGTCGGTTTGATGAGAAGATTTTGCCAAGGAATGGTATGCAACGCCGATTATTTATCCAAAATAGTTGTTGTGAGAAACTTGGACATATTATGTATCTTAAAGGCATGGTCAAGTCAAGTCCTACGTCCACTTAGCGGTTATGTCATAGACATTACCCACTGTTCGTTTTTTTAACTAATTGCTTGAAAAGTTGTTTCCGCTGCATACAGTTTAGCCTCAAACAAGAGGAATTCGAGTCTTTCAACTGTCTGCAAGGTAACATTAATTATGTTTTATTTCTGAGACTGCTGTTGGTAGCGAGGACTAAATACGATGAATCCTTAATTACCACAACTTATTGCCTAGAAAAATGGATTAGGCTAGGGCTCTGTTTGCTAGATCTTACACCGCAACACACTACGTCAAAGTGATCTACCGTGTTACGGGAATTGGTATAATACTCCTCTTCTACTTCTTTTCCACTCTACTAAACTTTGGGAACTTTTGTACGTCTAGTGACTTGACTGGTCAACGTGGAACCCCCTTTTCTTCTTTTCAATCCAACATATCCCTTTTCATTTTCTACTCTTTCCACATCTTATCAGTATTTCCCTTCATCTCCTTCATCCTTTGTGAGTGTTTCAGTAAAGTGTATGTGAAATGTAGGAATTCCGTTTACATGACATGTTTTAAAGAAATACATTTATTGACAAATTGGCAATATCATATATTTAGGGTATTCTTAGTCAATAATTATGCTTATCGGAGATTCCTATTACACCCAGGTTTTTTTTTACACGGTTTGGTTTTGGTCGTTTAAGACCTTCAGCGTGAATAAAATAATGAGTTAACCCCACGAAAAAATTCACAAAAAATCAAAGAAAATTCAGGTGGTATTTAAAAAGCTGTGAAAGTTCGGGTTAACCGGAAAATTAATAAATTCCAACCGTGTAAAAAAAAACCTGGGTGTAATTATGTATCATCCATTAGAATCAAACAAGAATCATTATTTTATTGTTTTTCAAGATCTCATTGTATTGGATGCATTCATATCTCGCTCCACTCTCGTACTGCTTAGGCTTTTTTTTTTTTATCTATTGTGTTTATTTGAAAGGCTCAGGCGTGTATAACACTTAACGGAGCCGAGACTTTATGATATTTACAATCGATATCATCTTATTATCAACAGTTAGTAAGGGGAAAGGGTATAGACCAAGATACTCGTGGCGACTCAAGGTTAGATTGCGTAATTTCAGGACGGACTAGGTTGGGATTTAGGTTTGAGGTATTTCAGCTGCTCATCCGGGTATTTGACGTCAATAACGGTATGGCGTAGCGTCGGGCTCGAGTTGTGGTTCGTCAGGGAGCATCTTCCGGATGGCCATAGCTTCGTATTACACAGAACAATAAGACAAAACAAAAACGAGAAAGAAAAAGATAGGGAATTAGACTTTTATGTCAGACGAGCAAAGAAAGGCATAGATGGCCTGCATATAAACCACATCGCGATCCCCAAAACACCTCTTACTTCCCTGTAGTGTTGTTTACCTCAGGCCACAAGGGTATCCAATAGTTGCTCTCTGGAGGCGTCGTTTTCCGAGCAATACCAAACTACGTGATCGATGTCATCGTAACCGGCTCCACACCTACATAGGTTGCTATCAACCAGGTTTATTCTATAGAGGTGTGCGTTTAGTGAATAGTGATTGGACATAAGTCTCGACATCGTGCGAATGAAGCCTCGGCTTAAGTCCTCACCTCTGAACCACGCTCGCGCAGAAACTTTAGGAACTATGGAAAGAGCCACCGTCCAAGTTCATTGTGTGACCAAATCATTTGCCAATTTTGAAGAGTACTCTGACGGACTAATGGGAAAAACTCGTTGTTCGAGATTTGTCTATCATAAACTTCACCTTCCTGTGCGCCCACCTTTGCTAGCGAGTCCGCCTTCTCATTGCCATAGATTAGGCAATGGGATGGGACCCATACAAAGGTAATCTTAAATGATCTTTCGACCAAATCACGCATCTGCTCTCTTACAGTTGTAAGAAAGTAAGATGCGTGCTTAACAGGTTTCATCGACCGGAGTGCCTCGATAGAACTAAGACTATCCGAGAAGATGAAATAATGGTCTACGGCTGATCGGAAATTATCCCCAAAGCGAAATTAATTGCTGCCAGCTCAGCAACATAAACCGAACACGGTTCTTGAAGTTTTCGGAAGGTGGTTGAATTTACGTTGAAAACACCGAAGCCAGTGGATCCGTTAATGCGAGAACCATCAGTGAAATATCTGTTATTGCAATTGACATGTTCATATTTTTCAGAAAAATGGAAGGATAGATATTTGTCGAAGATGATCTGGTATTCCTTGAATAGCGTGTTTCATGGACAGATCGTATTCAATTGAGGAACTGTCGTTGACAGAAGTGAACTCGAGGTGGATTATAACATGGAAGACAGAGATCTGTCGATATGTAGTTGAGATAGACTCGCAGGTATCTTGAATGATGAGCCAGTTCAAGCATATTATCGAAGTTTTCTAATACAAGTGTGTTACTTGTTCCACATTTGATCAGTATTCTAAGTGAGAGCTCCCAGTAACGGTGCTTTAAAGGAGTGACTCCAGCAAGCACCTCCAGGCTCATGTTATGCGTTGAATGCATACAGCCAAGGGCAATACGCAAACAACGATATTGAATTCGTTCCAATTTGATTAGGTGGCACTCAGCTGCTGAGAGGAAGCAGAAAGAGCCATACTCTAAAACAGAGAGAATAGTCGTTTTATATAGTTTGATGAGGTCTTCCGGGTGAGCGCCCACCATGTTCCGGAGATAGAACGGAGAAAATGGATCCTTTTCGGCATTTCTCTAACAAATAATCAATATGGGTCTTCCAGGTACACTTAGAATCAAACCAGACCCCAAGGTATTTAGAAGATAAAGATTGGTTTATGTCATCTTTCAACAGCTTTAGTTTCAGTTGAGCAGGGTACCGCTTCTTAGTTAACACAACCAATTGAGTTTTTGCGGAGAGAACTCGATCCCTAAATGTCTGGCCCAAACAGTCAGGTTATTTAGGAATTTTGCAATGGTCTTTGCAGGACTTCTGCACATGAGCCTCTTAGGGAGATCACGGCATTATCTGCAAGTTGTCTAAGCGTGCATTGTCCTTCCAAACAATTGTCAATATCTTTAACATAGAAATTGTAAAGCAAGGGACTTAAACATGAACCTTGGGGAAGGCCCATGTTGCTATTTCTGGAAGTTGTCAGAGTGCACAACACATTGTACAATAAATTATACAAAATAACGGGTAATCCACTACTGTGCAGATTTTCCGACAGTACTTCTATGGAAATAGAATCAAAGGCGCCCTTAATATCCAAGAAAACTGAAGCCAGTTACTCCTTGTGCGCATAGGCCAGCTGTATATCTGAAGAGAGTAACGCTAAACAGTCATTTGTTCCTTTACCTTTTCGAAACCCGAATTGAGTATTTGACAGTAATGCGTTTTGCTCGACCCAATGGTCAATTCTTGAAAGGATCATTTTCTCCAATAATTTTCTCATGCATGATAGCATGGCAATCGGTCGGTATGAATTGTGATTAGACGCTGGTTTCCCAGGCTTTTGAATAGCTATTACTTTGACCTGGCGCCATTCTGGTGGTACGATGTTGTACTCCATGAAACAGTTGTACAGGTCAAGTAATCGTCTTTAGCGATATCTGGGAGGTTTTTAGAAGATTGAATTTGATATTATCGCATCCCGGAGAAGAATTGTTTGATGAAAGAAGAGGCATGGATAGTTCCAGCATTGAGACTGGTCCACCCAAAGAGCCGGGATCAAGCGTAGATTCCCGAAATAGCGGTTCAGCTGGTACGGAATCTGGACAGACCTTTTTTGCGAAGTTGAATATCCATCGATTGGAGTATTCTTCACTCTCATTGATGGAAATGCGGTTCCGCATGTTGCGAGCCGTTTTCCAAAGTGTTGTCATTGAGGTTTCTCGTGATAGTCCCTCGACAAAACGTCGCCAGTAGCTACGTTTTTTAGCCTTGAGAAGATTTTTGAGCTTTCTTTCAAGCCTCAAATACTCTTCGAAAAGCTCAGACCTTCCATGTTTACGGAAAGCCTTGAAGGCATCAGATTTCTCGGAATACAACTTAGTACATTCATCATCCCATCCAGGAGTGGCTGGTCTTCTTATGACAGATGTACTTGGAACGCGTCGTTTCTGAGCTTCTAGTGCGCTTTTATGAATCAATTCGGTAAGGAATCGATACTCATCCAGTGGAGGAAGAATATCAGTTGATTCAATACCAATGTTTACCGCCGATGCAAATTTTTGCCAGTCAATGTTTTCGTGAGGTCGAAAGGAACATTAACTGGCACTGATCGTTGATAGCCGCTTTTGATTGTGGTGACTATCGGCATGTGGTCACTACCATGGGGATCTTGGATTACCTTCCACGTGGAATCTAATGATAGTGAATTAGAGCATAAAGACAGATCTATTCGACTTTCCTGACCTTGAGGTCCTATTCGAGTTACTTCGCCTGTGTTCAAAATATTCAAGTTGAAATCGTCGCACAAATCATAGAAAATAGGCGCTCTGTTATCGTCTCTAGTTTCGCCCCATGCAATACCATGTGCATTCATATCACCCAGTATTAAAACTGGGGATGATAAAGAGAGACTGCGCTCCAAAGATGCCGACGATTAAGTGAGGCATTTGGGGAATATACACTGAAGCTATGCAAAGGTCTTTATTCTTTACATTTACTTGGCAAGCGACGATTTCTAAACCATTAACAGTCGGAATGGGAATTTTGTAGAAAGTGTGACATTTTGATTCCCAAAGAACGCCACCATAATGATCATTCCGATCTTGGCGAATAATGTTGAAATCGTGGAAGTTGATTTCATCTTCAGAAGAAAGCCATGTTTCACAGAGTGCAAATATATCGCAATCAGGTTGCGAATTAAAAACTTAAACACGTCCAATTTATGTTTCAGACTATGACAGTTCCACTGCAGCACAGTGATTGTATCTTGTATGGCTGTATTATCCATCGAAAGATACAAGTCCTGCAAGAAGGGCCATGAAACAGTCAATTGCTTCAGATAACTTTCAACTGTTGGAATAAAGAGGTCAATGATTGGCCTCAATGAATTCGGAATATTGAACAAGTTCAAAATACGATCCACAAGATCCTTAAAGGATATCAATCCTCGCTTGGACGAGATTCTTTTCTTAGAAGGGCGAGTAGCAGTTTTCTGCTCAGAGATATTCCTTGCCTGATGTTTCTTTGTAACATCAGTTTTGAAACAATGGCGGAATGTCTTACTGCAACATGGGTCAAAAGGAGCAGTATATACAGGCTGCTTCGGAATTTTAAATAATCCCCCATTACCATTAGATTTCGCCAAGCTTCTAGGGATGATTTTTGTTTTCTTAAGGCGCAATCCCGGGGAAGACAGTTTCTTCCTCTTTTCAGGTACGTGTACCTCCGCAGAATCATCCATATCGGCTACGTCAGAGTCCGATTCGTCTATGGAAATGACATCATAAAATCACTTACTTGAACGGCAGCTGAAATAGCAGCCGTTGCGTTGGCAGTTGCGGATGTGTCTTGCGACTTCACCATTTCTGCATACGACTGCTTAGAGCGCTGTACTAATGAACGCTTAACTTTTTGGGTGCGCTTTTTGTACACCGGACATTCTTGCAAACCATGGGGAGGGTCCATGCCACAATAAGCGCACTTTGTAACTTGTTGTTGGCAGGACTCCTCCCTATGCCTTTCAAAACATTTGCCACAACGGGGCTTGTTGTCGCAAAACTCGGCAGTGTGCCCCAACTGTTTGCAGTTGGTACAATTGAAAACTCTGGGTACAAAAAGACGCACCGGAAACAACATATTTTCGATATCTACATATTTTGGGAGTATCGAACCGGCAAACGTTACCCGTAGCGAACCTGACTTCGAATATACTTTTTACCATCTACCATGGCTGCTGAATGCAATTCCTTGCAGTCCAGAATATCCACGGTAGATTGCAGGGCATTCTTTAAACGGCCTTTTCCTGCAAGCACATCCTTACAAGTCAGGCTCGCTGCGTTAATTACGCCTTCAATCTCGACCTCCCGCGAGGGCACATAAACCAAATATTCCACATTATAGTTCTGGTCTTTTGCGATAGCATTTGCATCCTGGTATGTAGGTGCGGTTACACGTAGTTTGTTCCGATTGATTTGATGAAAATCAGTTTTCGGAAAACGACGCGTCAAATCACGTTTGATTCCTAGGAAATCAATACTTTTCACTTTCTGCCGAAAGTAAACAACCCAAGGCCCAGGCGAAGAAGCCTGGTAGAATCGCGTGCGAACGACATTGTCTTTGGAAGGCGTCTCGCCTCCGTTTTCTTCGTCCATGAAATGTAATACAAAATCCCCCAAAAAAAAATAGAAGAGAAAAAAAAATAATACTAATAGGTTTTAATTATAAAAATAACAAGACAAACACACACACAAAAAAAAAAGAAAAAAAAAATTCAAAGTTTTTAATAATAATTCAGGCAACCTTTTTTGCGTTTCGTCTCACTCTAATGCAACGGTGCCACCCTTGCCTAACGACAGGCAGAGCACACAAAAGCTTCACCACTGGTGCGTGGATGAAAGTTAAACGAATGCAAAGAGACAATGGGATACAATCTTTTTACTTAGCCTGTTTGCTGCCTACCCGAGTAGGTAGCGTTGTCGATGACGACCTGATGCTGATTGATACTGATCGTCGTCGCAGCACTTGATGAAAAAAAAAAAAAAAAACCAAACTAACGAGACTGCAATAGCATCGCTAGAACAGCTCGCTTCCTTAACTAGTCGGCTGGATAAATCACCTTGTAACTAGCTTTACACTCGCGTAGGCAACTTAACGATATAAAAACAACCCGCCGAATACTAAACGGGGGAAAAAAAACTCTAGCGGTATAAAGCGCGTCACGTGATGAGACACGGGAGTAAAATACGTCCGGCTCGTCCAGAAACACGACAAGGAATGCTTAGGCTTTTTACTTAAGGTGAAAGTACCTTAACGGTAACATCCGCTACCGGCTTACGGTGCCATGATGTTTGATTGTTCGGTGCTTTGTTCCGGTCGTTCTACCGATCGGTCGCGAAAACAGTGACCTTGGCTTGCCAGTATCCGATTGCAGCCCCTATGGTGGCCGGTACCATATTGGTGTCTGCAGGCTACGCCTTTTTTCGTTCGATGCCAGTGCACCCGAGCAAAACCAAAGTCAAGGCATCGGTAGCAGTCGTTGGGAGGAGACACAGCGACCATTATTTGCATGGATGATGTCTATCGTGTTTCAGCAGAAAATCATCGAACGGCGTCAGAGACAATCATGTGAAGTATCCTTTCAAGATTCTGATTTTGGTTTCTTTATGTTCGTGATTGGAAAGGCGCACTATTGAAAATAATGCAATTCTTTACAGAATCATCATTTTAAGAGAAGGTTTAGTCAAGACGAATTTTCTTCAAAGTGCAAATCATAATCGCTTGGCGACGACAGAAAGACGCTACAAAAATTGATTCCCGTGGATAGCATTTATCGCGTTTCAGCGGCAAATCATCGAGTGGCTGATGTTGGCATCAGTAGCGGTCATGTATGAATTTTTCATTCAAGAGTTGTGAGACGCTGCAAATATATATTCTCATAACTATAGATAGTGGAATATATAGATGAGCGAAGATAAATCCTCTGTCTCCAAACGAACTGTCAAACGTGTCTCCAAACGAGCATGACGTCACGATTTCAATGGAAACGTTAAGGGCTGTGACGTCATATGCGCGTGTGCACGGGCAAAAAAATCGACTCAGCCATGCTTTCGCTCATCTATAGATTCTACTATCTATACTCATAACGGATCTATCGCGTTTTAGCGGCAAATTATTGCAACCATGAATTCGATAGCGGTCACAGCAGCCTAAGATCAGCGTCAGTAAACATACCGTGCAAACTCAAACTTCGGACGCTTAAGCACTTTCTGATATACAATCATCCTGTTAACTCGCATTTTAGATCACACCGTTTAAATCATCATTGCAATCACTGAGTACAGTATTCATCTTTGAACTACGTATTTAATACGTGCAGAATATTGCAAAGAATGTTTGCAATTTATGAAAATGTCCGGCTTCTGTTTGATTCAAACCTCGGACACCGGCGGGGTTGGATTCATATTTCGGACACAAAGATTCAAACTTCGGACGCCTGATTACACAGTACCGGAAAGAATTATTGAAAACAATTCTCACTGCACAGCTCAGACTGTCTTTTAAATATTTCGTCGCATTGTTTTAACATGTCTTATTAAAATGTAACTATACTAAAACAAGCAAAAACTATTAGTCCTTCCGTTCCAGCTTGACGAAACATTTCGATGAAATATTTCAGAAAATTTCCCATACGAATTCAAGCGTCCGAAGTTTGAGTGTGTCCGAATTTTGATTGCCCACTGTGGGATCGCGTCCGCTTGCTGCTGCGGTAAGACAAGACTGAGTTGTCACCGTCACAACATCATACACAAACATCGCCAGTGTTGCCAAAGTATATAACAAATGCAAGATAACATTTAATTATCTTTGAGACATTATACATTCTATTATACAGTGATACGGAACACACATCTAATATACTACAATCCCCCTTTTGATATAAAAATGCAAACACGTGTAGGTTAAATATGTTGAGTTCCTTAAACAATTGTTTCTACGCTCACTCAACACATCCATTAAGCCAGAGGACCTTTCTACGATATGAAGATGTACGATCATTATATCTACTGCGGTTGTCTGATGAATCTTTTGAGTGCAAATTCACCGTCATTTCTTGTCAATCTTGATTTGAATACATGTAGATGAAAAAGACTTATTCGTAGATTCATTCTGTTTCATCAAATTTCTACGCAACCTCGAATTGCACGCGTATCAATCTGTGATACAATCCCACAATGAAAGCAAGATCTATTTCAGAATCGTGGAAATATATTATTTCTTCAGCTTCATTTTCCTTTCCATTTGCAGCCACATTCAAACACAAGAGCTGCCTTAATCACGACTCATCATCAGCCAACCTTCAAATTATTCTCATTATGACATAACACTTCTTCCACTATATACATACATATATTTTAATAGGCTTCTATTCCAGCTTATCGTTACTTCCCCTTTTTTTATCAAAACAAGCAGTTGAATTAAATTGTCTTTATTTGAGAGTCTTTCAGACCCTGGCTGGCTCACCTCTGAAAACAAGCAGTTGTTTACGGTGACTGTTTCATAGTTATTATCAGTTCATTATATATCAATAACATTAAAAAATCACCGTTAACTAACGTGCATGCTCGTGTGCATGAGGCGTTAAGATGCTTGCTTTACATATATCCTCACTATTATTCATGAGTACGAAACATTCGAATAAATCCAATTTACTCAAATCATTTACCCATTTCTTACAGTCGATTTAAGTGAATACTAGTGATACCAGTTCAGAGCAGTTCACAAAAGTTTAAAGATCACAACGTTCACAACTAAAACCAAACATGTTTTAGCTCACACGCTGCATTCAAAACATATCAGTATGTGATTCTGATAATATTAAACCCAAAGTTTTCTATGGTACTAAGCATAAGCCTCTTGCAACTACATAATAATATCGTTGAATAGTCGTAGTCACTTGATCTTTAATCTCCTACTATGTATTATGTAGAGACTAAGACATCTATACAATCAACACAAGCACATGTTCCATAATAATTTCTGGAAAATAAATCGTTCATTTACTCAACCTAGTAAACATCTCCAAAAGCCACAAATCTACAAAAAATCATCTAATATAGTCAGCATCAATCTACATAGAAAACAAAAGAGCTTCTGACTCATCCCCAATAAAAATCATCAACATTTCAATTTGCTCCTCATTTCCAGTTGGTTTCATCCACCATCCACATCATTCATCCAGATAAACATAAGCCGTCATAAACGTCAGGGTTCGATCAAAAGATAATTCAAGAGAAAAGTGTAGGTACCTCTCCTTCACAATCTCAAGCCAATCCTACTGGAATACATTTTTCCTCACATGGAAGAACGTGCATATTACCCATTCATTGCACAACCAACTCAAATGTATGTTTTTTCCTTTTTCAATGGCTCTACATTGCCACTGGAACCCGGCCTACATCTCAACTAAGTTTTCTGCCTTCATTTTCACAGCCACCGATTATAAGCCTTTCCATGTCTGCCATTGTGTGAATGAATTTGTAGCCTGTGGGGCAAGTCCATAGCATTAAGAATGCCTCCCACCCGAAAACATCCTGACCGAGAATCAAACTCGCCATCTCCATAATGCAATCCTACCACTTTGTTCTCAATGCTAAACGGAAACTCCCATGTGTGCTAATAAAAATAGTCTTCTGCTTACGATGCCAAAACAAAGGCTTCGTCATTCGAAATTCGTTCGCAGCAGAAGAAAACTCTATTATTTATAGTATGCTGCTCCAAATTAAATGTTACATGCACTTGTGGGCCCATTACTTCCATGACATGTAGGCTTGAACCAAATTTCATTGAACGTGCGTACTTCAATATTGCTTTTTTAACTTTATTAAAGTGATTTTTCTTATATTTGTGCTTTAATACTGCTGACACAGACTGTCATAGATTTCAGTACTCTGATACTGCTCTACGAAGACATAACAACATACTTCAATTAGTCAGTACAGAGTTTTACTCAAGCTTCTCAACTCAATCACCTTTCTCAAGAAACAACAGCTCTGCATATTCTAAGAGAAATTGTGAGAAGTGACCAACCGTGGATTATGGTCACGCAGAATTAATTCGATCATGAAAATGTACAATAATTGAAAACAGAATCTGCAATTCTTGATAACCAACAGGTCCTTGACAAGCACACGATCAGCAACATACAGTTTGGAAGATAAAAGCCACATACATTCTCATACTTTCCGATGCCATGCACAATCCTCTGCATTACAACACTCGACTGAAACACTTCCACATCAAAAGCCAATATGTACTCATCAAGCATTTTCAAACCCTTTGAATAAGAGATTTCAGGGTAACTCAACATTTCACTCTCTTTTCATTACACATATACACATACACGACGACACCTTTCACCCACCGAATTTCTTGAAACTCTTTATGTTGAATCTCCTATAGTGAAACTATAGGACCCAAACCCAAATTCTATCACTCTCGCTCTTGATCTCGTAGTCATAGATCCCATGGCTAAACCAAAGAAACTCACAGTCCTTATCTATGTACCTTATTTATATGAATCTATCACCGGGACATCCGGGCCTCTCACATAAATGTTTACTAAATATTTCCACTTATTTACGTGTGGTTTCTAAACCTAGTTTCCCTTTTTTCAACAAGATGGCATTTTTACGCTAAATCATGTCGAGAAAATTGGCTGATGGAAAATTTCTTAGACTACCACCTTCAGCAGGGTCTTACTTCGGGGCTGCGCCTCTTACAGAAAAGTCTTAGACTCATAGTCAAGCAAACACTTCTGGTCAATTTCAACTCCCTTCTGTTCTGTAGTGCATCCTAAATAATCGCACGTCCAATTACTCATCTCATTTCGTGATCAATAAGTTATACTCAACTAAACCAGCTAACTGCAAACAATCTCCAAATAATCATTTCCAAAGTAAATGAAATAAACCAGGATTTTAATCTAGTGTTCCGACAACCTCAATTCAGAAACATTGGTTCAGCAGATTTCCCTTTTGCTTGACCCCTCGATTGTCTTCAACTTGGTGTGAGCCCATGACTGCCAATATGGAACATGCATTTACAAAATATACGTAAAACTCTTGCCACTCAGTACCACGTAAATATACTGAGAAAACCACTGCTCAACTCATACGCGTGTACCTCTGAGCGCAAGTAAGTCCACACAAGAGGAAGCATCAACCAACACACCACTAAGCGCAAGAACAATAGCCTTCGAGAACAATGGTGTGATTGCATCGCGTGGTGCCCTACCTCTGTCTTCGCCAGTGAAAATAATCCATCTTTTTGTTTTGATTGCCGATCATTCTGTCCTTGCCAACTAACCAAATTATCAAGCAGACTCAAGAAACTAGAACATATTTTCAATGAAGGTTTCTCCATCCTCATTATCTCGATATCAATGAACTTTGTCAAATGAATACGTGTCTGAATTCATCAACATGATTTCACCCATTATTTCTATTCTTCGGGCACATGCATTATTCTACCAGCCAGTCCATGTCTCAGAACACATCTATGCGAAATCGCTATTTTCCGCTTCAGGTCAGAATCCCTCTGTCATAAGCTTATGCAACACATTTCTCAGGTCTAAGAAAACAATTCCTGTTATCCATGAAACATCTTTCGACTAAACCCAAAATTTCAACTTTCTCTTATTCCTGGGAAATACATTTCCGCACCTTCATCAAGATTATCAGACTCTGCGTGATAATCCATCATCTGGGAAATCCTAAAGATTTCCGCTCACTCCATGAGAATGTCAAACATTCTCTCAAACTTTGCCCCCTGAAGAATTCTAACAATTCTCGCAACTAATACAGGGGAAATCCTTCAGATTTCCGCCTACTCCATGAGAATCACTCTGGATTCTTGCAAAGTTTGACCCCACGGAGAATTCTCGTAATTCTCGCGTACTTTTCTCATCCAGTCGGCAGTGAAACTATCATTTTCACTCCGCAAAGCCCAACCATGGAAAAGCTTCCACTGGTTCTAACTTTTTTTTTTATTTAAACCGATGGCAAAACCATCACTTTCGCTCCACAAAGAATATCCAGAGAAAGGAAATTATCCACCGGTTCCGATATTTTCTTTTTTTCAAAGAAATCCAACAATAGTTACCATTAGTGATCCCATCCTCGTCGCCAGTTGTGGGATCGCGTCCGCTTGCTGCTGCGGTAAGACAAGACTGAGTTGTCACCGTCACAACATCATACACAAACATCGCCAGTGTTGCCAAAGTATATAACAAATGCAAGATAACATTTAATTATCTTTGAGACATTATACATTCTATCATACAGTGATACGGAACACACATCTAATATACTACACCCACGGTATTCAAATTATTTCAGTTTTCTGGCAACCATGCCGACGGTATGTAACACAAGCGCATAGTTCGCAGCAAAATTCAGGAAAAGTATACTATTTTGCCTCCACGGGTGCCGTAATTGCGCGTAACTGGTACTTATCGACGCGAATTTTCTCGTAACGTGTTATCTCTCATCGTTTCGCTCGGATCGTCATTATTTGTTCATTCAATTTATGGATTGCTCCTTGATGCAAGAAAGACTACAAGAGACATTTGCTACCATTGTTCTTCGACACCTTCGACCAACTGTGTTTGTTTTTCATCGCGGTCATTATTTGATCGTATCTACTGTGATCACCACTGTTTACAAACAATGTCTGGGGACGAAAACAGACCAAAACGCCAGAGAGGACTGTCCACGTGAACAAAAAGGATGCAAGCCCGACGAGTATTGATGGCTCAACTCTGGATACTGCAATTGATAAGCTGCTTCGTCGTTTCGACGAAACGAACATAAAAATTGATTCTCTGAAATCTGAACTCAATACCAAGCTATATGGAATTCCAAGAGCAGATCAACGCCGTGAAAGAGGAAATCGCTTTGATGAAAACTTCCTGCAATGTTGAACATGATCAGCTTCATGTGGCTGTCAATACGGCTCAGCATCAAGTTGCCACTTTATCTAACAGTCTATGTCGTCTCGAAAATAGAGCTGAGCTTATTGCCGTTGGGATTCCCTTTCTCACCGGTGAGAATCTATGCGACTATGTTTCGGACATTGCGAAAGCTATCGGATTCGAAGATATCAAGGTCCCCAATATTCACTGCAAAAGACTACGATCTGGAAATCTACGTGATGGTGACCAATGCTTCATACTCATGCAGTTTACTGTTGCTTGTCTGAGAGATGACTTTTACTTCAAATACCTCGCTAAACGTGATCTGAAGCTGAGCGACATAGGAATGTCTTCCGACCGGCGCATATACATAAATGAAAACCTTACAGCCAACGCCAGGGAAATCAATCGTACCGCTCTTAAGTTGCGACGGGAGAAGAAGCTGTTCAATGTTTCCACGAAATTGGGCACTGTGCATGTGAAGAAGATTGCCGATGGACCTTCTGTAGCAATCATGTCGATAGATCAGTTAAGCCATATTTAAATTATTACCTTTAGTATGCTTTGTTCTTGATATTTGTAATTGTACGCTCTATTTTTAATGTGAAGATGAAGTATTGAAAGTGATGTGGAAACCTAGTTCTATGCAGCCTATAAATGTGCATCGCTTTCCTTTTAAGCCTAATGTCCAACAACAATATTGTCCAACTCTCACAACACGTTATTCCACGAATAATTATGAACACCGTTTTCAATAGCAGTAAGCTAAATTTGTGCCATGTTAATGCTCAAAGCATGTGTGCGCGAAGTTTCAGTAAATTTGAAAAAATTAAGCAAATGCTAAGTGGTACCATACCTGATCGTGTCATTGATATCACCGGCTATCGTATGATTAGGAATGATCGCGAATACAAGCGAGGTGGTGGAATTGCAGTTTATGTTCGTGACGGCATTTCGTACAAAACCGTATACTCTACGAGGATAACTTCAGCTTCCCAGTTTAAAACTGAATGCCTTGCAGTAGAACTAAACGTAAATGGCAACATCATACTGATAGTCACTATCTATAATCCTCCCGACTGTGACGCGGCTCTTTTCATCGCAAATCAACTAGATTCGTTAGTATCCTGTTACGAACAGTATGTCCTCCTTGGAGACTTCAACACAGACTGGTTACAAAATAGTAGAAGAAGGAGGAGTCTTGAAGATTTGTTCTCCACCTATACACCTTTGAAATGGTTGGAACCGAACCGACATATTTTTCCGACACCGGTTGTTCTCAGCTTGATCTGTTGGCAACAAATAAACCTGCCATATCTATTGGTTTTCATCAAGTTGCTGTACCTGGATTTTTAAAACATGACATGTTACTAAGTTTGCTCGATATCGAAGTTGAACCAATAAAGCGCGATCAGGTGTATCGCGACTACGTCAATTTCAACGCTGACATTTTACGGAATTGCATTGAGAATATTCACTGGAATGAGTTCTACTCGTCGAACGACGTTGATCAACTGACTGAATTTTTCAACTCTGAGGTGATAGCAGTTCACGACTCTTGTATTCCACTCCGAACTGTTCAACAGCGAAGGTACTTCAACTCAAGGATGTTATCGATCATTCAGGAATTCGCGTTCGATCATTTAGTAGTTTGTCAACAACTCTTTACAGAAGCTGAACTTCAAAATGTGTTGTATGGTGGACTTCTAGTGCGAAGGTTTTTCTGCATCTCTGCTTCATAATTCGTTGTTTGAATTCCACTAATTACGGAGTTATTACTATAGTTTCAGTAACTTAGACTAAATGATAACAAAATTCCAATCATTTAGTTTAAGTTACTGTAACTAGCGCTATAACTCCGTTATTCGTTGAGTTCTAACAACGAACCATTAGGCAGAGTTGTAGAAAAACCTTCGCACTAGAAGTCCACCATACAACACATTTTGAAATTCAGCTTCTGTAAAGAGTTATTGACAAACTACTGAATGATCGAACGCGAATTCCTAAATGATTGATAGCATCCTTGCTTCAACTCATGGTTTAACGATGATATCCGGAAAGCTATTGTGGAGAGAAATTTGGCATATTATGACTGGAAAGTAGCATCCGCGGACACCAAGAATAATGAAAAGCTTGCCTACAAGCAGTTAAGAAACAGAACTACTGCACTCATACGTCGTACCAAACTGGAGCATCTAAGCAGGGATCTAAACACGGCTGCTCCATTGTCTAGTTTATGGAAAAACTACGAGTTGGGGAGCCCATAACCGACGACGTGTGCCCTTTCGACCCAGATACAATCAACAGTTATTTTGCGAACCACTTTACGAACGATGTTAGTAGTAGCTTCCGTCATCACAACACCCGATCAGCAGCAAATTTTCGTTTCCAGCATATTAGATCCTTTGAAGTGGTGAACGCTTTCTGCGATGTCAAGTGCAGCTGGTAGCGATAGGATCACTACGAGGTTTTTGCGCATTATTCTACCATTAATCATTAATCAAATTGTCCACTTGTTCAACACGGTGATCGACACATCAAAGTTTCCTTCTGCTTGGAAAAACGCTATTGTCATTCCACTGCGCAAAAAGACACATCTTAATTGAATCGATTATCTACGGCCAATCAGTTTGCTGTGTGTACTATCTAAAGTTTTAGAGAAAGTTCTAAAGTCGCAAATCAACGCATTTCTTAATGCCTCACAACTTCTCTCTACCTTTCAACCTATTTTTCGTAAAGGCCAAGGGGTAAAATCAGCACTACTACGAGTTTATGATGACATCGCTTCTGCCGTTGATAACAAACAGAAAGCTGTGTTACTCCTACTAGATTTTTCCAAGGCCTTCGACACTATTTCGCATCGACGACTATGCCAAAAACTGGAAGATCGGTTTTGTTTCGAATCACCTGCCATACTATCTATCTGGAAGAACCGTGCATTGCGCAGGAACTTCATCCACCAGTATCATGGTTACTTCAGGTGTCCCACTGGGATCTGTTCTTGGACCTTTGCTGTTTTCGCTATATATCGATGACCTTCCGGATACTCTTCGTCACTGCCAGGTTCAAATGTTTGCTGACGACGTACAACTCTTCTATACCTATTTGGATTCTTCAACTGCAATCAGGCTTATCAACGAAGTTCGTTTCTTATTCAACGTGTCGTTTCTTGGTCAACTGAAAACTTGCTACACATCAACCCTTCCAAAACAAAAGCATTGTTGTTCGGAGAGAGTGCCAAGCATAATCATCGATTGAGTTAATATTGGGTTCAGCGACCATGCCAAAAATTTGGGCATTATCTTTCAGAACAATCTTTGCTTCGACAAAACTGTTTCACTACAATGCACAATAGGACAGCCCCATATAAAGGAGTGGCCAAAACTACCAAAAGGCCAATTTTCGATTTGAGCGAGTAAAATGTGATGAATACACAGCTTAGACCCTATATTTTTCAAATCAGGACGGCTTTTATTTTTTAGATTTTTTTTGGGAGGGGTGGGGGGCGTTCAAACTAGCCCCTCCTAGAAATGATATTTTTACGTTTTTTGGGAAAACGGCCAGCTTTGCCATATTTTCGTCTCAAAAGTAACATATTTATATATCGCTACAAAGCTCTTAAGCAGATCTATGCAATAGGCTTGATAATGTAATAATAGCTCCGTCCAGAATTTAGTTTTAAGTAGTTTTGTAAAAGCATATTTTACGCAGTTTTAAACGAACAAAACAGTTTGGTACCCCGCAATACCCCGCAGTAAAACATCATGCACTATTGAACGCTATTGAACGCTTAAACTTTGAGGACCATGAATAAAATTCTGCCCAAATTCACAACTTTGTAAGATACATGATTTTTTTAAAATGCCTATTTTTGCCTTTCTCGTGTACTAAGTGTACGTAGAAGCTATATGATTGCTCCAAAAGCATTAAAAAGAACGCCCAAACACTCATAGTGTTGTATACCGATCGACTCAGTTCGACGAATTGAGGTGATGTCTGTGTGTACGTGTATGTTAATGTCTGTATGTGTGTGAGCAAAAATTATCTTAATTATTTTTTAGGCACTTACACTCATATGTGAATATGTACGTTATGTGGAAGATATTGATTTGGAAAATGTATTGGAGGTAACCACTTTCCCTTCGATGGGACTCGAACCCATGACCCTACAGTACGCTAGGTATCCAATACATTTTCCAAATCAATATCTTCCACATAACGTACATATTCACATATGAGTTTTCATAACATTGTAAATTAACGTCCAAGTCGGGTGGTTTAATCCCCGGAAATAGGCAATTACCTTTGATTGAACTTACACACAACCGATTTACTCGCAACGAGTTTCATTCGTCAGAGAACGTCGTTCCATTGCTCCCTATTAGACATAGGCTGGATCGGACTATGGGCTCAAAAGTTATGGCCAAAATACATTTTCTTATAATGTAAGAGAAAGTTAACATTACCGCTAGGGGGATTAATCAGGTGTTTTGGTAAACTTCTTCTTTTTCAATTTTCATCTGAGTTACTCAATAATGCCACTTCAATTGAAAACGGTGACGAACACAATTTACATAACATTTGAAGGGGGAGGGTTATGTCTTAACGTTGCGCCTAATTCAAGAAAAAATCAACTAACACATAAAAAGCGTCACGCAGTAGAAGGGAAGGGGTTCAAAATTTACAATTTTGACATTACTACATAATACGAGCGAATTATAGATTTAATCATAACGTGTCATAAAGTGGTGGATGAGTAGTGTGTTAAATAACTCCTTGTCACAATACGTTTTTATATTTATGAAAGAAATCTTATGGAAATATCAAATAAATAAAATTCCATTTCGTTGATGTCACAATATGACGCTAATTGAATCTGTTCTACTCCCTTTGCTGGTTTAATAAGTTTCATTCAGTGAATTTTCAACACCAGAAGCTAATAGTGCTTTTTTGATCATTTTAGGAAAACTGTGTTGCGTCCATTTGTCTGTGACACGAATATACAGTAAAACCCTTTTTTATGACCATTAGTATTTTATCCAGCATCAAGCGGGCTTATTGCAACCCAAAAAAAGTGACAAAATTCCGTTGGTTTTGTAGAATATGACTAAAATCGATACTATGCCAAAAATTGGTCCCATACCCCATTAAAGACTGGAAAAAAATATTTTTCGTTTCTATATATGTTTTTATGATTAAAAGCACCATTTATTGCACGATTCATAATTTTGGCCAAAAATACCTCCTTTTTTCCTATTGTGCAATGCGGCAAAGTGTATTCCTGTCTTCGTACCTTAAGAGCTACCTCTTCCGATCTACCGTCTCAGGTAAAGCTCCAGGTGTTCAAAGCCTTAATTTTGCCACACTTCATTTTCGGTGATGTATTTAGTTTGAGAAGCTGAGGACATTTCAAGGACGCAGAACGAGGATCTTCATTATTCCTCGTCATAATTCATCACTCTATAGCGGCACTTTTTTGTGAGAGGAGTGGCTATTTGGAATGCGCAACCAATGGATAACAAAAATATTTCGTCGGAAACATTGTACAAGAAGGCTGTTAAAGAATACTATAATTTTGCATAAAACCATTCTGTAGTTGCTAGTATTTGTTTTAAAACTATTTTTTTTAACGATATTGACATTTTATAAGACTTTGTCTTAAGTCATGTGATAATAAATAAAGAAAGAATGAAAAAATCGAAATTATGCTCGAGGAGGACTTGCAAGCACTCGAAGTATTCGAGAGACGGGCGCTTAGGACCATCTTTGACGGTGTGCAAGAAGACGGTGTGTTGCGGCGAAGGATGAACCAAAGATGCTGTTTGCTCTGGACCCGGCAGGTACAAGACGGCGTGGAGCGCAACTAGCGAGTTGGGTTGGCCAGGTGTAGACTGACTTGGCGAGCGTGGAGCGCAAACGAGGATGGAGAGATGCGGCCTCAAACCGTGTATTGTGACGTCAAATTGTTGATTCAGTGTTATCTGTTTAGATGTAAGCTAAATAAATGAAATTTAAACACATTCAGAATTTCGAAATGTAATATCTAACGTTTGTACGTACTCCTACGTCCAATTGGCGGTCGTGTTTGAATACAACCTTCTACTTTTTATTTAGTTCGTTTGATTGTATTGGATTTCGTTTTGAGAAGTCATTGCTTTTTCAATAAATGATTTTTGTTTTAAGAAATAGAAATTGTATTGTATCCAGTAGCTAACAAACTGTAAACGTCGCACATGCTTCATGTAGCTAACCTCAACAATGTTTAACCATAGCCTTCAAAATTCCCGCAAAGCCCAGCGATCACGGAATAGAATATTGTGCACATCATTTGTCGTTCTGCTCCCCGTGACGAATCATCCTTTTCTCGCATATGTCGTCATCATCTGACACATCTTGATGTGAACCATACATCACCTCATCATCCTCTCGGTGACAACATCCCCATTGCGCTGGAGCTGTGACACAAATCGGAGACTCTTTTTGAATGATTTATGTTGATTGAATTAATCAACTTCAGGACGAAATGGAAGGAGGCACATGCGGAAGATGGATGCAGAAAAATAACCACCAGGCACAGGGAGAAAAATCGATCCTAACTTTAGAGAAGAAGTGCAGAATAGTCTAAAATAGAAATCTGGTTAGACATATCGCAGTGGAGCATACGAGGAATTGGAAACGATACCTATGTGGCAGGAAAATAGGACCATATCGAATCAAATCGAACTTGTCTTTGCCGAGTATATGTGTAGGTGTATATCCTTCTTGCTCTACCAAGCGACAGCTCTGCCGCACTCCATATGAAATTTGCTTCGCTGCGGGTAGTGTTACGATTGGAATGTTGATATTCATGGAATATTTTAACGAACTTTCAACCACCATGCAGAATAGATGTTGATGCCGATTACTCGAACGAATGGGAACAAGGAGTCTATTCTATATTAGTTATCATTGGGCGATGTGATTTGGAACAAATTTGTTTTGAGCTGATTCGATATTGATGAGCAGATTGGATTGTAGAAATGTAAAATACATGTTGATCCAAGGCAATTTAAAACAGATTCCAGTGTTTCTTTACATGACGCATCTTCGAACGTATAGATTTTTTGAGTAGTCAAATAGTAGGTCACGGTAACTTTGTTGCGAAACGATATTTTTAGGAAGGCTATAACGCTTCATAAATGTTATTAAATTCAGTTTGCGCATTCACAAATGGAAAAATTGATTACAGTGCACACAAGTAAAATTTTCTTGTAATCGTTAGTTTGTGAGCCTCAAGTTCACGAAAATAAAATATGTAAACTTTAACTAATTTTAAGACAGTGTTTTAAAAGTTCAATTGTCCGCTGTTTAAAGCCGCCACCGATCAAAGTTATCGATAGCCCTTTTCCCCCAATCACCGAATGTTTGTGAAACATGACCAGATAACCATCGAACGAATTTAAAGTAATATTTCTCGCCACTCATTGTGACAAAATGAACTCCTCTGTTCGTTATCTCACATAATTCAACCACTGAACAGTCATGAATTAAAGCACCATCAACAAACAGTCGACTTCACACGCACAGAATAGAACCTCACCACGATCCTACACTATAGAAACCATTTCATCAGCGCAACCCACTAAGAGAGCGGGTTATTCCCGTTTCCAAACACCGACTGGCTGCCGAGCCACCCCTGCTTGCTGGCGAGGATACTTGAGCTGAAGAGACCTCTTTAAAAGTGGACTCCCAAGAATGGGAGAAAAAGGCCACCGTCGCGTGGTCGCAGCCGTTCAAGCCACCACACGAGCGGGAACCCATTTGTAAAGATATCATCACGTCAAACAGCTCCAGAAGACGTGCCATCAAGACACGCGCCTCGTGCCTCATATGTATGAACTCCGCACTGTGTTCTTTGAGCATTGTGCTCCGATTTGATACCGCACGCTCTCCAATCGTCAGCATACAAGAGGATTGCTTTATATTAGGGTGATTCTAATTTAGTTTTGTTAACAACGGTTTCGAAATAAAAAGTACGAAAGTCTAAAAGCTATCAAATATGGGTTGTATATTGATCGCTTGTTGAGAATTGAGAGTTTAGTCTGCTATAAAATAATTGCCATATGCAGGCAATTGGATTAAAAAGCATAGAAAAAGAACAGGGATAAAAAGAAGCATTATATTTTAATCCTGTCGACCGGCTCTAAAAAATTATAACTTTAAGAAACTTTAAGAAACTTTATTTTTCAAAGAACTCAAACTTGATATTAAAAGCTCAATTTCAAACCAAAATGCTTATCATTTTTTTCAAATTCCGGTGCACCCTATCGTCGACGCGTATGTGACGATTGAGTGGTTTCTAAGATTACGTCACACGCCGAAAACGGCGACGCCGGTTGCGGCCACAAAAGTGACAACGGTCGTCGCAGGGGAAATTCGGCAGCTTGTTGTTCTTCTTATGGTCGTAACTCAATCGGAGAATGTGACAGTCAGTGGTTGGAGGAAATCCAGCGAAATTATGAACGAACGCTCGTTTTTGAGTCGATTTGGCGGTTGCTGGGCGGGAGCCGGCTGGAGATGAAGCGGTAACATGCGTTCTTTCCGTAAAGAGGATTTATTTAAGCTGCTTGAGAAATAAATCCGATCTCGAGTGCTGAGTCGCTGAGTGTGACCACCGAGGCTAAGAAGCTGTTGATAAATGAATAAATCAAAATTATTGAAGAAATTACTTTCCAGCTTTCAACTGGAAACTTCAATGGGCAATGTGGTTCCGGGAAAATTGGTTCAATTTATTGTTTAGGGCCCATTTCGTCAGAGAATGCGTTTTGCAGAGGGGTGGTAAAGAAAACTACTGTGAAAACTGATGAACTTCATTGATATTTACAGCAGCCCCACAATCACGTAGGTCACGCACAAGATGAGTCATTTCCATTTGGACAACATTTAGAATGCACTACTGGCTATTGCATTAAATCCGAGACGAGTTCACGGATACTTTCAAGGAAGGGACTCGATGAAACCGCAAATAGAATTTCTACACTATTGTTCTTTTTGCCTTTCTCGTATACTAAGTATACGTAAAGGCTATATGATTACTCCAAAACCAAGCTTTTGATAGAAGGCTCGGAGATCCATAGTGTTATATACCAATCGACTCAGCTCGACGAATCGAGGTGATGTCTGTTTGTGTGTATGTATGTATGTGTGTGTGTGTGTGTGTGTATGTGTGTATGTGTACAAAATTTTGTAGACACACTTTTTGGAACTTAGCATTGGTCGAATTACTCACAACAAGTTCCGTTCGACTGATAATCCTGTCCCATTGTTTGCTATTGAAAATTGGCCAGATTGGACTATGGGATCAGAAGTTATGGCCAAAATACTATTTTCTATGCGCAAAACACGTTAAAAAGCACACACGCATATTTTTTAGATTTTTTGACACGAGAAAGGCACCAACACCGCTAGGTGGATTAATCAGGGTTTTTCCACATCGAATCGAAACGCGTGCGACTTCATATAGTGTTTCCGTCATAACTGGCATAGTATTTTCATAGAACTTTCTGCATAGAACTTTTTGATGGAAATGAAAAAGAGAGAAAATTCTTACAGCAGTTTTAGAAAGCATTGCTGGCGAATCCGTAATGACACCCACAACGAATCCCCCATGATTTCATGCAATGTATGTACATATTCTCATCCATCAACCAATCATTTATTACAAGAAGGCAAACAAGATTCGGAATCTATGTCTAAGTAAATATCCATGTTTCCTGAAAACTGTCCATGCGTTTTTATTTTCAACATGCAAGAATACAAAAAGATCCCTGCTGGATAGTTTCAAGGGTTTATTCCTTCCGGAACTATTACCCTACATAAGGGGCCATCCACAAAGTACGTCACGCTTTTTGGGGGAGGGAGGCTTTGAGAAGCGTGACGATCCATTCAATTTTTACTGAGAATTGATATAAAAAGCGAGACGAAGGGGAATTGTAGTATCAGTGAGCATCATATTCTCATTATTGATTTTATTGGCTATAATGTTGAAGTTCAGGTAATTAAAAAGCTGAGCAATCCTTAGTCGTGCGATACGATGCGCATCAACGGTCCGATGTAGGGAATTTTCGGGCTGGAAATTTTCTCGATTTCCTTGGGCATGGAAGTATTAATGTCAGGCCTGGTAGCGAGTCACTTTTTAGTGACTTAGTCACTATTTTGAGTCTAGTCACTAAAAAGTCACTATTTGCATCTAAAAGTCACTAAAGCCACTATTTTTCGGAAAATTGTCACTATTTTTACATTTCCTGAAGTAAAAAAGTTCAAAATAAAAATCATTTGTACCTGTTATGATCAAATGTGTAAACGGGCTTGGTGGTCATATGGCTACCACTTCTCCCTCTGCCTCTTGGAAGGTCGTGGGTTCAATCCCAGGCACGTTCCATTTCTTCTACTTTGTATTTTTCCATATATTTCTCATATTCTAGCAATTGCTAGAGCTGGAAATGGGCTTTCATACCGTTTCCATCTTCCATCCTCTACCTACATTATATTATATTTGACTAGTTCGATATGAGCAAAAAAAGCTCGTTTCTGGCGTCCAGTTTAGATATACCACCCTTTCATTATTACCACATTAGCAACCCGTTAACCAAGACGGGCTGAAAAATGGTGGGTTGACATCAAGGAAGGAGCTCCCAACAGAGCTCTGGTCCCCACAAGTTCCTATCTCACGCTTCCACGGGTCGTCCGATGACAAAAGACCGCCAGCTAAGGGTTGTGTACTTAGCTGGTAGTTTTTTTTTTTTTTTTTTTTTTTTTTTACAAGGGAGAATGCATTTACACACTAACCCAGTACACGTGCATTGTAGTTGCCAAACTACCACACGGAAGTGTACTGGAGTGTCGGACTCGACCATACCGGTAATACCGACTAAACTCCCTTGGGCTCCACCATCGTTTCCCCCAGGAACTACCTCGCAGTACTACTTCTGGGGGGACGGCAGTACTAAGCGTACTCGCTCATTATCGCTCACACAGGCACTCGTCCCACGCGAGACTGACTTGGGTGCTCGCACACCATTCACTCCATTTGAGTCTTACTTGGATGCTCTCCCGGGCGCTCCGCTGCCATGCCTCGAGGTGTCAGTAGCGGTAACTGCCTGGGCCTACAGATATTACGCTACGACACTCCTGCCTCAGCACGGGCAGATCAATCACACCACTGCCGAAGCAGGCCACACGCTACCCTGCCGAAGCAGGGACACTCCCCATGCACCACATGTGCACAACTGTAGGTGTGTGGGTACAACCCACTGCTACCCTGCCGCCGAAGCAGCTTCTCCAAAGACCATTCGCTCCATGTGACCCTTTTCGGGTGCTCACTCTAACACTCCACTGCCATGCCTCGAGGTGTCGAGAAGGTACCTCGACTCCTACCTCAGCATGTGCAGTCCATACTCAGACTTCTGCTGCGCTTCGAGGTGTCGATAGCGGTAACTGCCTGGGCCTACAGATATTACGCTACGACACTCCTGCCTCAGCACGAGCAGATCGATCACACCACTGCCGAAGCAGACCACACGCTACCCTGCCGAAGCAGGGACACTCCCCATGCACCACATGTGCACAACTGTAGGTGTGTGGGTACAACCCACTGCTACCCTGCCGCCGAAGCAGCTTCTCCAAAGACCATTCGCTCCATGTGACCCTTTTTCGGGTGCTCACTCTAACACTCCACTGCAATGCCTCGAGGTGTCGATGGGATACCTCGACTCCTACCTCAGCATGTGCAGTCCATACTCAGACTTCTGCTGCGCTTCGAGGTGATAATAGCGGCGGCGAAACGCTATGACACTCCTGCCTCAGCACAACCAGATCACTCACTCCCTGCCGAAGCAGCTCACGCGCTACCCTACCGAAGTAGGTACACTCCACAACTCACTCTAACACTCCACTGCCATGCCTCGAGGTGTCGATAGCGGTATGTAGGGACCAATCAACGATACTACGCTACGACACTCTTACCTTAGCATGTGCAGTCCATACTCAGACTTCTGCTGCGCTTCGAGGTGACAATAGCGGCGGCGACACGCTATGACACTCCTGCCTCAGCACAACCAGATCACTCACTCCCTGCCGAAGCAGCTCACGCACTACCCTACCGAAGTAGGGACACTCCACATGCCAATTGGCACTCCCTGGGCTTGTGCTTTTGAAGCGGCACACAGTCGCTTTGATAGAGTCCGCTTACGGGCACTTGTGGTTTTTTGGGAGGGATTTTAGCAGAGCCCACTGCTAAATCCCACCACGCCCTAGGCGGTTCTCCCTGACTCGCAGACAGCTGGGGAGGGGTCGTCAAGCCCTTGGACATGGTCCATGCTGTCCCTGCTGTCCCTGCTGCCCCCTACTTAGCTGGTAGTGCAGCCTGGGAACTGTTGTCCTTCTGACATCAGCTAGAGTGAGAAGGTACGCCTCGAGCGTCTGTTCACCAGGAGGTGCGGCTCAAACAGCGTCTGCCTGGTACCCAGCGGCTGATCAACGAAATGCTGTATCGCGTCAGCTATACCTAAGGTGGCAGCCCCACCAGCGCGATGTAGGTAACGCGACCCCGGTAAGGTAGCTTACTGAAGCCTCTCAAATACCACGAAAAATGGATATAGAAGAAAAAGAGAACGTTATTTTTGGCAACCGACCCGGCAACGAAATAAGGACTATGATTGGAAACTCGGTACCTGGAATGTCAGGACCCTAAATGAACATGGACGAGTGAGCCTTCTGGCTCGCGAACTGCAGAAGGTTGGAGTGAACGTGGCCGCTATTCAAGAAGTCCGATGGCCCAGATCCGGAGAACGTGAATTCCGAGCCGTGGACCCCACGACCAACACTGCATTCAAGTATAACATCTATCACAGCGGCGGCGGAAAAGCAGAGCATGGAGTTGGTTTCGTAGTGATGGGCAAGCAGATAAAGCGAGTGATGCGGTGGAAACCCATTAGCGAACGAATTTGTGTGTTGAGGATACGGGGCAAATTCTTCAATTACAGCCTAATCAACGTTTACGCACCGACAAACGATAAATCCGACGACGTGAAGGACACGTTTTATGAATGTCTTGATAAAGCCTATGGAGAGTGCATGACGTGAAAATTGTTATCGGAGACGCTAACGCTCAGGTCGGTAGAGAGGACTTTTTCCGTCCCATAATCGGTAGGGAGAGCCTTCACCCCACTACCAATGACAACGGCCTACGGCTAGTAAATTTCGCTGCTGCCAGAGGGATGGCCATCAGCAGCACCTACTTTGCACGAAAGAAGAATATCCGAAGGCACACCTGGAGACACCCAAATGGTGAAACTTACAACCAGATAGACCATGTTCTGGTGGATGGGCGCCATTTCTCGGATGTTATTGATGTGCGGACATTCAGAGATCAGAACATTGACTCTGATCACTACCTGGTTGTCAGTAAAATTCGATCACGGTTGTCAACTGTATCGAACGAAAGGTCACAGCGAACGATGCGTTACAATATCCAGCGATTGTCGGCGGAAGGAGTATCGGCTGAGTACCGCCAGAAGCTCGACGAACGGATAAGTGCAATCAACGTTAGCGACAACATCAACGATCTATGGGAGTCGATCCATGAGCGGTGAGCACAACAGCACGAGAAGTGGTAGGCACTGCACAGAGGCGACCCAGGACGGGTTGGTTCGATGTGGAGTGTCAGAGAGTGACAGACGAGAAGAACGTTGCCAGAAGCCGAATGTTGGTGACGGGTACCCGATCGAATAGAGATCGGTACAAGGAAGCAAGAACAGCCGAAAAACGAACCCACCGCAGGAAGAAGAAAGAGTACGAAGAACAAGATATTAGTGAGGCGCAGGAAAAAATGGAGCAGAACGATATGCGGAGGTTTTATGAGTCTATCAATGGCATGCGGAGAAAGACAGCACCATCTCCCGTCATGTGCAACGACCAACAAGGGAATTTTCTGACAGATAAAACCGAAGTGGCTGCCAAGTGGAAGCAACACTTCGAAACTTTGTTGAATAGTGGAAGTGACAGTCCATCGGTGAACAGAATAAATGTTAGCGACGATGGACAAGCTGTGGAGTCACCTACACTAGATGAGGTTAAAAAAGCTATTATAGAGCTGAAAAACAATAAGGCTGCGGGAAAGGACCAGCTCCCGGCTGAACTTCTGAAACATGGCAGTGAGCAGTTTTATGAAGTTCTGCACCATATTATGTCAAAAATATGGGAAGACGAGGAAATGCCTGCTAGCTGGTTGGACGGCCTCATTTGCCCTCTCTTTAAGAAAGGGCACAGACTGGAGTGCGCCAATTACCGAGAAATAACCCTCCTTAATTCGGCGTACAAAATTATGTCCCGTATTCTATTCAACAGATTGAGACCGCTTGAAGAGTCCTTCGTCGGCGAATACCAAGCAGGTTTTCGTTAGGGCCGATCAACAACGGATCAAATGTTTACCCTGAGACAAATCCTTGATAAATTCCGGGAGTACAACTTGCAGACACATCATCTGTTTATTGATTTCAAGGCGGCATACGATTCAGTGAAACGGAATGAATTATGGCAAATTATGCTTGAACATGGTTTTCCGGCGAAACAGATACGGCTGATTCGTATAACGTTGGACGGAACGAAATCAAGTGTAAGGGTTGCGGATGAAATATCGACGTCATTTGTTACCTTGATGGATTAAAGCAGGGTGATGCACTCTCGAATCTACTGTTCAAAATAGCGCTCAAGGGAGCGGCTAGGAGAGCTGGCGTGCAAAGAAGCAGTACCATTATCACAAGATCGCATATGCTCCTGGGTTTTGCGGACGATATCTATATTGTCGGAATTGATCGCCGTGCCGTGGAAGAGGCTTTTGTGCCTTTTAAGAGGGAGACGGCGAGGATTGAACTCACGATCAATACCAGCAAAACGAAGTACATGGTCGCTGAAAACCAGGGTGGGTTCATTAGTTGTGGTGGTGGTGAAATGGTGTTGGATGGTGAAAGATTTGAAGTGGTGGAAGAATTTGTGTATCTTGGAACATTAGTGACGTGCGATAATGATATTACGCGCGAGGTGAAAAGGCGTATTGCAGCTGCAAATAGGGCTTATTACGGACTTCGTAACCAGCTTAAGTCCCGTAGTCTGCAAACGGAAACAAAACTCGCGCTGTATACTACTCTGATTCTTCCAATGGCTTTATACGGCCATGAAACATGGACGTTAAAGGAGGCTGATCGGAGAGCTTTTGGAGTGTTTGAGCGTAAGGTGCTGCGGACAATACTCGGCGGTAAACAAGAGAACGGTATCTGGCGGCGTCGCATGAATCACGAATTGTACCAGGTATATAAAGGGCTGGATATTATTAAGCTTATATAACACGGCAGACTACGGTGGGCTGGTCACGTTGTTCGTATGCCGGAAGAACGTCAAGCGAAGATAATATTTAGTAGAGAACCCGGAAGAGGCCGCAGGCTTCGTGGAAGGCCGCGTACACGATGGCTTTTTGCAGTTGAAGAGGACCTGAGGGCGCTCAATGTTCAGGACGACTGGAAGCGAGGGGCCGTCCATAAACCTCTTGAGGGGGAGGGAGGGGTTTCGAAAAAGTCTACGTTAGTCTACGAAGGGGGACGGGGGGGGGGTATACTAAAAATCTACGTAGACTTTTTTTTATTTTTTTTTGGAAAGCAACTCATACAGCAGCTTTGGGCAAAGTTCACTTGTTTGATTTTTTTTAGATTTTTCCGTTGTTTTGCAAGACTTTACCGAAATAATCACTTGAATTTCTCCAGAAAAATCTTATGGTTTCACTGAAGTAATAGTCTGAACTATGGCTTAAAAATATAATGATTTCAACAGCAAATTCTTCTTTGTTAAGCAGGAAAATTCTCCAAAGTGTTCTATAAAAACTTTCGAAAAAATTCAAAATTTCCACTTGGAATGGCAATGTAACAGGTTCTACTAAAATATCTTTTGATTTTCAGTAGGAACTTCTTCCGAAACTACCAGTGATTTTTTAGAATTTCCACGGAAATTTATGTCGCACTTCAACAGAAATTTTTTTAGAATTTACAAAAGAAGCATTTTGGAATTTCCAAGAAGAAGTCTTTGGAATTTCCAAAAGACATTCTTTGGAACTTGTAAGGGGAATTCTCCGAAATTTCTTCGAGAAACCCATCAGAATTTCTACTGAAGATTTTCTGCAAAGTCCCCGGGACATTTTTCTTAATTTCGGAAATTCTTGGAATTTTCGCGAGGAATTCTTTGGACATACATATAAGCGATATTCATCGAAATTTTTGACTCTTTGAGTTTCTACAAAAAACTCTTTGAAACTCTTTGAGTTTCTTCAAAAAAAAAATTGCAATTCTTGTAAGAAAGCATTTGTAATCCTCATGAAAATTAATTCGAAATTTTCACCACCAATTTTCACCAGAAATTCACCAGAAATTCAACTCAAATTCAACTGAAATTCTCCATAATTTCCATCGAAAATTATTTGGAAAACTCTTTGGAAAGTCCATAGGATTTTTATTTTAATTTCCTCAGGAAATCGCTCCTACTTTTCAAGAGAAAATTCAAAATATCGTAGGAAACCATGCTAAAATTTAACGGGAAATAATGCTAAATTTTCTCGGAAAATTACTCGACATTTTAACGGGAAAACTTTTGGAATTTAGAAAAAAAAATCTTGGGATTTCAACGGATGATTATTCATTGTATAGAACTTTAAAGAAAAACATTGGCATTATCACGGAGTGTTCTTTGGAGTATTACCTGGAAACTTTAAAGGTTATCAATCGGGAAATTCTACGGAATTTCCACGAAAAACTTATTGGAATGTAGACTTGACATTCTCGGAATTTCAACTCGAAATTTTTCGAAATTCTGGAAATTGTTGGTTTTCTACAAATTTGAACCGGCATGAAGAATTATAATTCAGATGCGTGACAGATTTTAAGCAGTGGCGCGCCGATGCAAGTGCCGGTGGCGGTGGCGCACACCTCTAGGAGGAATCAAATTCAACAGAAATTAAATTAATTGGCTTCGAGATTTGGTTTCAGGAGCTATGGACAGAGGATTGAATTTGATTTCGTTTTGAATTTTTAATTGATATTGTGTTGGATTTTGTTCAGTTTGATTTTGTTATGTTTGAAATTTGAATTTTACTGTAATGTTCACAATGGATTTGGAAATGGATTTGTATAGCTGAATTGCTGAAAACGTGGTTGATTTCCATATGTTTTCCAATCACATATGATATTTTGTAAAACTTGAAAAAGTCTACGTAGACTTCAAGGGGGTGGGGGAGGGGTTTCGGAAAAGTCTACGAAAGTCTACTAGGGGGGGAGGGGGGTTTGAAAATGTGAAATTTCGGTCTACGTGGTTTGTGGACAGCCCCCGATTGGCCCAGGATCGAGTCCAGTGGAGAAGGATACTCCATTCGGCGTAGGTTCATCGAAGAGCTGTAGCCCATCAAGTATCAAGTAAGTAACCAAGACGAACCTATGCCATAAAAACTCAACCCCCAGATTCCAATAAAATTCCGCATGAACTCATGGCGAGTGCAGAGGTGTTCTCGGCTTGCAGTGGGCGAGTGACTACATCATCAATTTCTTCCCATCCCCGGCAGACCGTGAGGACGTGGCCAGCCCCGTTATCGACAATTAAAAATACGAGACTGTGCACATTGAGGTTGGAGAGCTAATCCCATGCTTCCATCCATTGGTTTCCTGTGCAATTGCGATTGTTCTGGTCAATCACGGAGTAGCAACTACGAAATGCACGGTTATCATGCTCATGATCAACCTAATCAAATGTGAATCTAGTAGCAATATATTAAATTTGAGAAATATGAACCCAAGAAATTCCAAGTGTGTTGTTCAAAATCTCAAAAACTTTATTTAATTTTTTTTATTTCCATAGGTCGAATCGTATTTTGAAAATTTCTTCATTATTTTAATTACTTTATATTTTTCATATAAATGGTCCTACCAAAGATTTATAAGCTTTTTGAGTCCAGTTCACCGTCTAGATAATTAGATAATTTTATATCATTCTTTAGCTGTTATACAGAAAACTTCGAACACATATTAAACAACAAAATGTTGTTGTAATAATCAACTTAATTTTGTGACACAACTTGTAACTCACTACACGTTTCCGTGACGCCGGGTAGATACCTTCTTGTGGTGTGTTACTTAATTTAATATGAGGTACCATGGTCACATTGCTAGCTTCTGGCTGATCCAACGAATATCATCCTCAATACCCTACTCCGTTGTACTTTTGAGAGTGTCGCAGTCCGCAGGCCTCTTGCTTCCATCCTCCCCTTCCTTACGATGAAGATGGTCGGGTCCAGTTGTTAACTGCGAGGTTTCTAAGCCGAGCTAGAATTTTTGCATTCGTATACCATAAGGCTAACACGATGAAACATTTATGTCCAGCAAAGTCCAGAAAATTTCAAATTTAAAAATTTCCTAGATCGGACCAGGAATCGAACCCAGCCATGGTTTTGATTTGATGCTGCGCATCTAACTTAGGAAGGCCCCTTTTTCATCCAACTCGATTCAACTTTCAACCAACAGAAAACTTCTAATTTGCGGAACGAAAATAATAAGTCTGAGTGTCGAAAACTCATGCACTGTGCGAAAAATGTTGATCTTTCTTGATATCAAGACTATTCGAAAAGTCTAAAATGTTTCAAAATTACATAAATTTACGACAAAATGCTTTGAAAGCACAATAAAACTTATTTAAAAAAATATAGTGGCATAAAACACTCGTTCAAAGTTACATATTTTCTTTGATTTTAATTATCAACATTCACAGCGAAAAAATAAACCAACATTTTTTCCGTGCATCAAGTGACTTACCGTTTGCGGAACAGCTTCTCCGATAGTTGACCGTTGGACCCCGGTTCGATTTTTTTTCTATCTTCTCGCAATAAATACCTACCTCTGGAAAAAGTAAAATCAGCAATGATTCAGTTTCATTGCAAATTTTTATACACTATTCTAGGATTCCCCAGCAGTGTTCTATTCATGTTGAAATTTTTTTTCAATGTAATGAAAAAATATGTGGCTGCCAAAAAAGGCGCCGTTTTTGCAAAGTGACGCATCCATACACAAAAACAATTAAAAAATATTTGGATCTCATGATTCATTCGTGGTTCAAATCTGACGAAAATAGGACTGAGCGGTATAAAAGCAGAATTATGAATTATGAAATGAATCTAGAACAGCTACTGGGAAAATTGATGTTTCAGATTCATGTTCAAAATGATAGCCCCGAACAGTTTCATTTTGCTCTAATATTTGCTGGAACTTGATAAAGTTGAAATTCTCCTTTGTTTATAATTTCGCGGTCACTTCATTTAAGCTTGTACATCTCAAGTTTTTCGTTTTATCGCAAAATTTTATATCCGCCAATGCTCGGAGGAGACTGGCTGGGAGACTGGGGAGACTGACTTGATCTCGTTTTTTTTTGTATTTTGGTGTACGCAGTTTTCGCACAGACTGTCTGAGAAATGTATAGGGGGAGATCCCCCACCGCCGGACACCTCCCAATAGCAGACACTTCTCAAAACGACACTTGCAGAGGTCCTTCCACTGTCTTATGTAGTACAAAAGAAAGTCATTGAAAAATCCTTTACCTGCATGGAATATCAGATCTTTATGTTGTAAACTTTGAACAAAATTTAAAATTGAACAAAAACGCCATGTTTCGCCTTGAGTAATTCTCGCTGAGACCGGGCCACTATTTGCACGAGGTTCTTAAAAATGCCAAAATTTATGATCATTCGAAAGCTTTTATATTAAGGATCCGAGTATATTAAGGACCCGAGTTAAATTTTATAAAAAGATGGACCACTCGTTAGTTATACGCGAAATCACTTTTATGGACCCCTCGATTTTTGTCAATTCTTGACTCACCAAAACTATCATAACTCCAATATTTCTCAACCAATCTTAGAGATCAGCATATTGTTGGAAAGAGGAAAATTGTGTCCTCAATTTGCAATAATAAAAATGGAGGTAGCCTTGTTGAATTTATCCGCCACATTAGATTTATTTTTGAAAACTTTTTTCCGCTAGGTTCGCAACTACCGATTTTGAATATTAATACATTTATTGAAAACTTAACTTGTGTTGTGCTTTGCGTCCAAAAATCTCAGGTGTATGTTTTTTCTATCAAAAGTTATGTACGATTTACCAAATTATTTTTTTAAGGCCCATCTGACCAACAAGCATTTTTTTATGGTTAATATGATACTACGACGTCAGTTCCTTGATCTCATACACTATTCTACGCCTAATATATTTTGAAAAATGAAGAGCATATCTAAAAACAGTATTTTGTTTGAAAGGCTCAAAAGTTTTGAGCATAACGAAACCGTATTCAAGTTATTGTATTAAATAATTCAAGAATTTTGGTAATGTTGAAACATGTTCCAAACATGTCATCAATGAAAAAGGTGAGAATGGTGAAAAGAGATCTTGGTTATTTGTATTGGTATAAACAAATCAAGTAGCAAAAAATCTTTCTTTTCCATAACTATAGCGTTTATTTTCAATAATGAAAATGTTTTTTTTTCAGCTTTGCCATTCCTCCTATTGGATCAATGTTGCTTCAATGAATTTGTATAAAATCTGATTTCCCAACGTGCTGGAAAAAATTCTCCTACGTAGTTAAACTTTCGTTAACTTGGGTTGTTACCTTAAATAAGACTTTTGGTTACATTTATCATAAGATTGCAGTTCCCAATCAACCATGAACAATGCAATCAAAAAAGGTTTTTGTTTTCAATTTCGATTGAAATATCGGCTATAATAAATTTTATATTCGTGAATTTGAATAATTGAGTTGAACGAAAACAGGAATAATAAGAAAGCCGTTCCAGTAACCCGTGCCATCCTTTTCACCATAATAAAGATATACAAACAAATATAGCAATGGGTAATGTTTCAAACATAACCGCGAGTAGACGTAGGACTTGTGTAAACGTAACGTATTTACATTTAAGTTTTGAATTTTTGGGGTTTGATTATAGTTATTGATTTTGGAAACAACAACTTCTATGCTGTGTAGAATTTTTAACAATTTGTTTATTCAAAACTTCTGGAAATAAAACTAATAATTAAACATATAATCAGAATTGCTTTGTTTCTAACTATTAGGCCCTTATTTACTCAAGCAAATGTAAATTTCTTATTGATGATAATATTTAAGGCTTTAGATTTCTCATAATTAAATTTTTAGACTTGGGCAAAAGGTGCTATTTCAAGGGAATTATCTCGTTTTCCATCTCATTAAACATAGCTTATTACCAAACAAAGAAAAACAGCACCTATTTCGTTGCTTCTTATTGCTAACGTGTGTACTTACTGGTGGAAAAAATACAAAAATAGGAAACAAGCCAAGGAGCAGTAACCCTACAAAAATAGAGGAAGTATTGCTAATACGTCAACGAAAAATTATTCAATACTCATAGTCTAAGTCATGTTTATTGATATAATTGTTCAGAAAATAAAAACCAAAGTATAAAATAATGATTGTTAGAATCTTCAAACATTTACATGTAATACGGCTAAATTTTCGAATTTAAGATAAATATCAGCACCATTGCTGGTTGTCAATGCCATCTGCGAATGAATGAAAGTAATTATTTTTAATCTCTTTTTTTCATCCGTGTAGTTGATTTTTTGATAGAGAATCAGAACTGTTATAATATAACTCTGTTTTAATATACGTGTTGTTTAACACCAACCACAACATAACATATGGTCGGTCATATGCCATGCCTCGTTTCCATCCCGGAAGGATTTGTATTATGACACTAATAACTTTCCCTGGATGAGCAGACCAAATCTCTCTGGGCTAATTTTATTTTTCTTTATCCACCACCGCTGCCATTGCAGCTTCAGCCATCATCGGCCGAGCGATACGATGGGCGATCGCATCAATCGCAACCGACACCACTGCATCCAACTATCATCAAGCATAGAATGACAAAAAACTGCGTCCTCTTCTTTGATGGATATTCTCCTGCTGCCGAATGCATTCTGTGTACGTAAACACAGCGAACGAACGAGAAAAACGCGCGAGCAAAAAGCACGTAAGTACGCGCTGCTGTCACAAACTGAAATGACTTACACACGGCAGGCACAGCTTCTTTTATACACAAAGAAAATCTAGCGGTGGACGCGAAGGCCCGTGGCATACTGCATTCTGATGTCCGTGTTAGGAATGCACGGGATTGGTTATATATGAAATTTGTATTGGCTTTGACAAAAATTGAAAATTTCAATAGCTTATCATAAAAAATCTTAAGTTTCAATGAAAATGACAAATTGCTGGAGAGTGTCCGAGTCGATTGATATATAAATCTTCAAATTCCATCGAAAGATAAAGGCGCTAGTAACGTTTGAAATCTTCCCTTTCAGCGTAACGCTCTCGATTTCCAAAAATCTAAATGACACCCAGTATAGTAAAGAAAGACGTAAGTCCTACGTCAAAAAAGATTAACAAACTAATTTGGAAGTGATTTAAACAGTATAGGGTGGTAAGCGATCAGGGCCATCACCCTTAGAAGAATCTAAAGATTTGAGGGCATGTAGGATTTCGTTTGGATATATGTTATTGACTGCGACATCATTATCGTATCTGTCAAGGTACAATCAAGTTGTGTGTTGCAAAATCAATTTCTGTATCCGGTAGATGTCCCCCCGGTCCGGAAAGTGAGATTTTTCATGTGATAAAATAGCCATAGCTGATGCAATAGTGTGCGGTACTAAGGGACACTTTCTTAACCATAATTTTTTTCATCAAAATTCATCATCAAAATACATCGTCGAAAAACATGTTGAAATGATCAAATATAGTTTGTATTTATCATCAATAATATCATCAATCATCAATCAACACTTGCCCACTATTCAATCGAGCACGATGGCGAGGTGGGAACAATCTATAGAAGTTGCCGAGGATGGCCGAAGAATATTTGGCGGTTACAAAATGGACCACCTACCAAAAAATAACAATCAGATAGGTATTGTTTTAGTAAAATAATTGAGAAATACTTACATACTGTCAAAACAACGGTTGACCATAGTGGATTAGTGTGATATAGCCACTGATCCTGTTACCATATAAGTACGCGCAGAAATGGGAACACCCAAGCAGGAGTATGGAATCGGCTACCGCCATCACGGTTAATGGATGTTAGCCAGCATAGTCACTCAAGGTTACGGTAGCTCGCGGAACATATAACTTTAACCAGAGTTCATAATACAGGTATAACTCGATTATACGGACTTTTTCGATGCAAAGAAAAACCATATTGTGGGGTTTGAGTATATTACCATCAGCGTGTGATTGTACATTAACACTTCAGCGTGTCGATCAGTGCGCAGCAAGCCATGACTCGCCCTCTTCTGGTCAGACCTCGGTGGCGTGTACACGCACCCACGGAGAGCTGCTGTCATAACAATTCGCTCCGGCCATTTGGGGCTACACATTTTGGCGATCCTGCCAGGTTATTTGTTGGATCCTGATGCTGATTTCAAAAGGTGAGTTGAATTCAATTGGTAATGTGCTAATGTGTTAAAACATCTGACGATTAAAAAAAACACAAGGCAATGGGTTTGTATTACTACAAAGCGCGTCTGGAAGAACGCTGCAAAATGGATTGTGGTTTGGAAAATCACAAAGCGTGTCTGGAAGACCGCTGGAAAATGGATTGTGGTTTGAAAATCACAAAGCGCGTCTGGAAGACCGCTGGGAAATGGATTGTGGTTTGGAAAATCACAAAGCGTGTCTGGAAGACCGCTGGAAAATGGATTGTGGTTTGGAAAATCACAAAGCGTGTCTGGAAGACCGCTGGAAAATGGATTGTGGTTTGGAAAATCACAAAGCGCGTCTGGAAGACCGCTGGAAAATGGATTGTGGTTTGGAAAATCACAAAGCGCGTCTGGAAGACCGCTGGAAAATGGATTGTGGTTTGGAAAATCACAAAGCGTGTCTGGAAGACCGCTGGAAAATGGATTGTGGTTTGGAAAACCGCAAAGCGCGTCTGGAAGACCGCTGGAAAATGGTTTGTGGTTTGGAAAATCACAAAGCATGGGATACCGCTGCACTATGGGGGATCCCCATACAAGCGAGCGGTCAAAAATAAAATTGGACTTTTCAAGTGATTTTCCACTTTGCTTTAGCTGTGTATGGTCGAAATAGCATGAATATATAATTTCTAACACCCCCCCCCCCTTTAGGGATCGTCTATGAATTACGTAATATTTTTTTTCATAAATTCGATTAACGTGACAAAGCAATCCAATTTAGGAAGTTTAATTTTATATGTTTTCTTGAGGAGAAGGAAGGGGTTGTACAAAACTAAGTACAGCAATTTATGGACATCATGAACCCTCCCCCCTTCTCCATCCTCATTTGTGGACTGTCGTCTATATATTTTTGTATATTTTTTGCGGAAGGTAATCATTTTTGTGGGAAGAAAGTAACAAAACGCCTCCCCTACCAATAAATCTAATAACTTTTCATTGCTCTAAATCTGAAGTTGGCGGCGAGAGAACCGAATTAATGTTAAAAGACATTAATTTCATGACATTCAGTGATATTTTTTTGTTCTTACTCTCATGCCTCACAATTTGTATTTAGAACAATCTGTTTGACAAAGTACTAGGTTCTGAAGGATCCTAAAGCATTAAATGTTAATCAAAGAATCAGAAGTCAAGAACGAGTAAAGTACGAGACACTGAAGACGTCCTAACAGGTCGAAATACGTATATGTAGAACTAATACGAGTTGGTGGAATAAAATGGAATTTTACTAAACTCGTCTTATGACAGTGAAAACATTCCACTAAAAATAGTTAAACAATTTTCTTAAAGAATCAGAATTGGAAATAACTTTTGAAAAAGGGTATTAGCAAATTAGAAATCGCAATCCCATGACATTTGTACAAGTTATTCAAAAATAAATGAGAATAATATATTCTCAAAAATGTGAACATTCATTCATTCCACAATGCTCCATTGTTCCGAAAAGCAAATTTCTTTCAATTTGAATAACAACACTATTTAAATTATTTTGATTTGTTGTCATGATTTCTCCAAGTTATATATAGCATCATTCTTTTTCTGTGTGAAGGTTTAAATCTTTAATGATATTTTCTTAAATTCCATCAACGCTGGAAGATGACATGAATTCATCTAAAGTATCAGAGGATAAAGAACTTTTAAAATCTTCAAATATTACAAAATTACGCATGGCATAAGAATAACTAAGTGAATTTTTTTTCCAATGTCTCCTCGTTATCCAAATCGAGCTTAAAATAGATCTGATTCATGTAAGGCACGAAGAAAAATGTCAACATTTGCCTCTCTTGATCATTTTCTTGCATTATGAGTTCTAAATTTCTTCTTTTTTATATTGACTTTCCGCTGGTTGTTCAGCCAGTGAACCTCAAAGTGTAGATGAGTGAATAAATATTTCCCTACCTTTAGCCAGACATTCATGAACACTAGCAAGAATTTCATACTCTCCGTACTAACTAAGATATTGTTCGTCTTTACTTTTGCAATAAACATGTCAGGAATTATTGATTCCATGAGATTTATAAATATTTACATACTATGAAACCTCATATTTAGTTCTCCATCAGTAGCTAATGAATAGCTCAGAAAAAATAGGTTTAGGAAATGACTCAAACCACTCAAGCCCCAAACGCAATTCAGCGGAATGGCGACGGAACCAGTAAAATTTGACAGGAAATATATAAATTCCGTTACCGTTACCGTTGTGCTGCATTGTATTGGGGTTTTATTCATTCACTCCTTTGAAAAGTTAAAAAATTGTTATAAATAAAGTCGAAGTTATTACCAATACATGTATTTTGACCATACCCTTTGAGCCCATAGTTCAGTCTGGCCCATTTTCAATAGGAAACGATGGGACTAGATTTCCCGTCGAATGAAACTTGTTGCGAGAAAATCGTACACAAATAAGCGTCTAAATGGCGATTTGCGCACATACATACAGACGCGCATGCACACACATACAGACATCACCTCAATTCTTCGAGCTGAGTTAGTTGATATATACCACTACGGATCTCCGGGCCTTCTATCAAACATTCGTTTTTGGAATGAGCATTAACCTTGGAGTACGAGAGAGGCAAAACACAGTAAAAAATAAATGAAAAAAATCAAAGTGATTTAACTCTGTTAATTGCAAATACTGGCAAGAAATTATTTCGGGAAATTTTAGTCGAAGCTTCGTCCTTGATGTGCATCATAAAAGAACCCGGGGATTTCTGAGGAAAAAAAGTTCTTCACTATCAAAGTTGAAAATAGCGTCGTTTTGGAAAAAATATTGTTTCCGCATTTTTTCATTTTTTTTCACAATGTAACCATTAGTTTTTGCATACCATTTTAAAGCTTATACAATTACCTTTGTAATGATGTATTAACATTAAAGAAAAAACATTAAGAAAATATTTCAATAAATAGTTGAAAGTAAAATATTTTTCAGGAAATTTGTTAACTTTTACCCATTTCTGACTTTGACACCTTATATCTTTGGAACTAGTGCACCTAGAGACTTCAAATTCAGAATTTCTCTTAATTAGAGTATTGACAATGGAGAGAAAATATTTTAAAATAATTCGGAAGACATGACATTTTCGATTAATGACCGCCCGAAATCCTATAGTGCGCTGGTTTGTGGTTTGAAATACCACATGGCGTGTCTGGGAGACTGACGAAAATTTTTTGACAATCTAGAAAATACCAAGGAAACATTTATTTTGGTTAAAATTAATTTAGTTTGAAATGTATAACTTAGCTTTAGTGTACATGAGACTACCAGTTAAGCTAGTTCTATCGAAATCTGAGAGATATGGAATTCTATCATATGCTACAAAGTTGGTTGGAAGGCTTGATATACTATCTTGAAGTTATTTTGGAATTTGCTGACTTAGTAGTCGTAACGGAATTACCCGTTGGATGAGATATCCAACATTCATGAAGCTCAAAAAACGATGCCAGCATTCACAAAGTCATAAGTTTGGAGTTATTGGCTAATAGTACTGGTTAACATAAGTCTAAAATTTAGGAATAAACTTATGCTATCCCATTTAAGTATGATATCTCTGCGAAATTTTAGATAAATATCATATCCTAGGCCAGATGTTCCCAAACTACTTGTACATGCGACCCACCTAGCAGAATCACATATTGCTTGCGACCCTCCCACATTGGCTTTTAGAATTTGGATAAAAAAAATAATTTGCGTTAGATTGTACAAACCATTATGAATTGCTTCATATCCCATCATTATATTACTTTGAATGGATTGGCAATGATTTGGAACTCGAACGGATTTGGATTAGATTTTGGTTGGATTTGATTGGAATGGATTTGAATTGGATATGGATTGGTTGGATTAGATTTTGGTTAGATTTGGATTGATTTGATTTAGATCTGGATTATAATTGCATTTGATTGGATTTGGATTTGGAACGGATTTAGATTGGATTTGGATCGGATTTGGATTAGATTTTGATTGCAGTGAATTTGGAATGGATGTGGAACGGATTAGGATTGAATGTGGAATAATAGATTTGGATTGGATTTGGATAGGATATGGATTAGATTTTAATTGGATTTGTATTTGATTGGAATGGATTTGAATTGGATATGGATTGGATTTGAACTAGATTTGAATTGGATTTGATTTAGATTTGGATTAGAATTGCATTTGATTTGATTTGGATTTGGAACGGATTAAGATTGGATTAGGATTTGATGTTGATTGGCATTACTGGATTGAATGTGGCTTGGATTTTTATTGGAATTGGATTGAATTTGGATTGGATTTGAATTGTTTGGATTTCATTGTATTTGACAAAATCTCAAAATTTATTGTTCTTCATTCACTGCATAGATCCAAATCTAATGGCTGTGATAGATCTGTGGGACAAAATAAGGACAAAATAATGATTCAAGATTCGTCTTTCGCAACCCATCATTGATCAGCCCACGACCTCCCTGGGAGTCGCGGCCCACAGTTTGGGAACACATGTTCTAAGCGGTTGTTAGCAAGTTCAACATCGATATATTGAAGGTCAGCTTGCTGGTATTACTATATATGAAGCTGATAGTTGAATTTAATGGACGGTATAAGATATTTAGATTATTGCTATAATATAAAATGTTTTTTTGAGATCAATTACCAATTTAGTTTAACATTTTAATGACACAACCTATTCACTTGCATTTTGTTGTTCTGCGAATGAAAACCACGATGATCATACAAGTTTATTTTAGAGTTCAGTTTTCCAAGGAAATCATCGGATTTTCAAAAGCAATATGTTCATCTTCGTCTCACGCAAATAACTTTAAAAAAAAATCAATGCGTTCTATGCTAGAGGATTTTTTTTGCCTTTTTTTAATGAGAGAAGAAGGGAAATGTGGGGTTTGAGTATATTACCATCAGCGTATGATTGTACATTAACACTTCAGCGTGTCGATCAGTGCCCAGCAAGCCATGACTCGCCCTCTGGTTAATCTACGGAACCCGACAGCTTCAACTAAACGAGAAGATTCGTTCATCATCCCTCTACCTTTGAGCATTGAACGTGGCTTGTTTTCCCGAACCATTTTTTGATTGCAATCGTATGCTGTTTGGGAAGGGTAGGTGTATAAACGTCAGGATATGGAAAAACAGCACAATTTTTTTTTTTTTGCTCTTAGCACCAAGGTTCACTGGCACATTGACTCGAAACTAGCTGCTCCAGCTCTATCCAATATCAATATGTTCAACAACATCAAAGGTTTACATATCTTCGAGTGAGACTAGTGGGAGTGATCATTTATCATCTTCAGTTAGCAGTCTAGTTATTCATTTTCCGGTATCCAGTGCCCGACAGTGCAGTTATGCTTTCCAAGGGCGTTTAATAAATGAAACTCACTTGAACGGCGAAGCATCAGCATCTCCTTAATTCAAAACATTTATTTATTTAACACAGTTTAAATACAATTTCAAGACGAATACGTTCCATTTTATTTACTCCGCATAGCCTTTAATTGTGCACACGTATTGCGCTTTTGAACTTAGTGTTTTGTACTACTAGAATCATTTTGAATCTTTTGTTTCAATCTTCGACTCAAGAGTAATTAAAGGAAAGAGCGTGTTCGTTGTCTACACCTTTCTTACAAACTTTTTCTTGCATCAATCAATAATGTTACATATTGTACATAGTTTCTGTTGGACGGCTTCAACTCCGGTATTCTGAAATTCTTTCCTACATTGTGTGTTAACTGAACTGCCGCTAACCGCAAGTCAGACTTATCTGTATATGGATGCCATATCCAGATAAGTCTGACTTGCGGTTAGCGGCAGTGAACTCTTTAACGTTAAATGGACTGGATGAAAAACTCAGATTTGTAAAGCTGGAAGTTTGTTAAGGATGCATTTGACGCTAAAACTATAGTTTTGAGAAAAAAAATTTTGAAAAAAAAACCTCAATTCGTCGAGCTGAGTCGATTGGGTCTCCGAGCCTTCTATCAAAAGTTTGGTTTTGGAGTGATTATATAGCCTTTACGTATACTTAGTATACGATAAAGGCAAAAATGCAACTTTTGATGTGTAAATATGCTCAATATCATGTGTAAAAACTATTATTATTTTTCTGTTAAAATGACGTTGTTTTTCAAAAGTTGATTTCTCCGATTGGGACAAACCAAAAAACTTTTTGCATGGCATTAGAAAGAGCAATTCATATTCTTTATTATGTCAAAAAATTTGATATGTGTTATTTTTCCCTCAGTTTTATCAAATTGGCTAATGTCATGTTTTTTTTTTCAAATAAATTGATATAACTCAGCAACGGAAAAAGGTACAGACGATATTCTTCTAAAAAACATGCGTCTTTAAATGTCCCAAAAGTCTTCGAAAGGTGACATTCGTGAAAAACTAAAAATTGATAAATCTACAGAAAATGTTTTTAGCAAAATTTATTGGAATAAGCTGCGCTACAACTTTGCAGAATATTGTAAATTTGTTATGTGATGGGCCACCCTATTCCTTAATAGCACCATGATGATGGACTTACTATTCCGATCAACTTTGTAGAACAACATTTTCTTCTAGAAAATATAGTTTTGGCGTAAAATGTTTTTTTTTCGCGTAAAACTGTATCCTGGACCATAGATAGAGCAAAAGGTCAAATGGGGTTGAGAATGGGTCACTGTTCCAACCACTTTAGAATGCTAGTAGAAAAGATTGAATGTATCTGCGAACAAGAAAACTTGTTTATAAAAGACCTTTTTTAAATATACTACATTACCAATATGGTCCACTCTGGCTCAAGCATTAGACTGGAACCCAGCGGGACATCGCAGCAGAGGCAGACCCAGAGGCTCATGGCTGCGAAGCCTCAATAAAGAAATAAAAGAAGTCGACCGAAATCTAACCTGGCAACAGGTTAAAGCGATAGCCGGGCATCGCTCAGGATGGAGATCTTTCAAGTCGGCCCTTTGCACCACCGGAGGTGTACAGGATCCATAAGTAAGTAAGTAAGTCCACTCTGGCTGATTTCGAGAGACATCACAGAAGCTCCGCGATTTTACAAAAAGTAAGCAATGTAGCAAAAAGACATTCCGAGGGGTGTTTGAAAGTATGTCGCAATATGCATTAAAACATGTAGAAATAAAAAGCTAGAAATCATCCTAGGACCCTATTTTAATTTCTGATTTTAAAGGAAAAGTTTTGAAAAATGTAACTAAATGTTAGAAATTATTAATTCAGTGTAATTTTTGTAACTATCGCACCTTTTGGCTATCGCAGGGTGACCACTTAACTTCCATTTTAAAATTCCCGCATATTTCCCGACTTTTTCCCGATATTTTTTGAAAAATTCCCGATATAATTTTGAAGATTTAAAATAAAATTTCTATTCTAATAAAAAAAATCGTGGGTGATTATATTTTATTCTAAAAGTGCTTTTGATTGAATTTATTTAGTTTAATTGTCTAAGTCGATTCTTTGACTAATTTAAGGTAATTTTTTAAAACCTCCAACTATTTTAAAAATCGATAGTTCTAGACCAACATTTGAAAAAGAACAGCCATATCTTATTCTTTGCAGTTCTTTATCTATGAATGTAGACCAGGAACCGGGGAGATTAAATGTTAGCTGTTACGCCCTTTTCAAGTGTTGGTCTATAGTAAACTTCAAATATATTGAAGAATCCGTTGAGAGAATCTTTGCGTCTGCCAATATTTTGACATCCATCTTCTTCAACACCTTCAAACTTCAGAGATAAGCCAGCCTAAGGCTGCAAATCCTTTTTTATCTTTATTATACAGATTCATTTCTTAAACTGCTGCAAATCATTTTAATAAAAATAATAATAAAAATAATTTTCATGTTCTTCATTGCTTGTTACCTATCTCTAATTTTTTCTTCAATCTATTTTCAGTTCTTGAGACTTATTTTACCTTGACCAGTGATGTATTATTGATATGAATATTTCTACTAAATTGCTTTGCTACACATCCTGATCTTATTATGGCATCATATTTTATTATTTATGCCAGTCCTTCCTTCATCCTTAAACTGGTTTACGATCAAACACTGTCCATCAGTCTAAAGCACTTCTCCTGTACAGCGTTACCATGTGACAAAATTAAGATATTAACAACGAATGCCCAGAGATTCTTAAGATGTGTGGAATTGAACATAATTGGATATATTGGACTACTGTCGACAAGTCTCCAGACAAAACTCGAGTCGCTTTCAAGAGAATATCAATCAAGCATCATCTTCAGGAACCCACAAGCTGCAACGAAATGCTAATTAGCTTTTTCATGAACTCTCGGAGATATCCTTGGTCTTAGAAACCTGCTGAAGCGTAGGTGGGAGAGGCTTTCTATCATCACTAACGAAAAGAGCTCTAGACTCGATATTAGAGAATTCTGGTTTATCATTTGAATTATACAATTGACTAAGCCGAATACATCAAACAATTTCAAACGGTCAGTGGAAAAACATATGCATTTAAAACAGTTATTTTTTCATGTTTTACACTAGAATAGTTATCCATGATTTAATGAAAAGAACAACTGATGACTTTTTCCCGATTTTTTGTATAATTTCAAGAAATTCCCAACTTTTTCCCGCATTTCCCGCATGGACTTTCAATTCCCGCATATTTCCCGCATTTCCCGATTTCCCGACTAACTGGCCACCCTGCTATCGTTTTCAAGCGTTAGTTGCCTTTTGTAACGCAAGATGGTGTGTTTGTGCTGTCTGTTGCCTACACGGTAGGTACAGTACACCAAAAAATACACCCATTTTCTCACAAAAATGCATCTCCCCATTTTAATGGGGAATAATATCAACAATAACAGATTACCCATTAATGAGTAAAGTCATCTAACCGTGTAATATATGGAGGTTAACGAAGTAAACTATATTGTTAATATAGTTTATTTGTCTTTTTGAACGATTTTGTTATTCGACCTCCAGACTGTCGGTAAGAGCGATGATCCATTCTCGCCCCCTAGACCCATTGTCACTCACGATGACGGTATACTAATTAGGTATGTTAGGGATTTTCTATGCTTTCGTTCAACCCCTCTTCCAGCCCAGTAAGATTTTTTTTTCATATTTGTTCCCTTTAGGATATGTTCCCTTTAGAATACACTAAAACAAGACTAAATGGCCCTGCATTTAGCAGCTTTGGTTGTCTTAGAGCATATGCGTGCTATATAATGTTGGTTCGATTCCCTTACCTCGCGTTCACGGGAATTTCTGTGTAATGACAAGGGTGTCGTGTAATGTCCTGTCCATTATCCAATCTGTACGACCTTTGGTCGAAGGTGCTATTTTATGAAAATGAAGAGATCCAAAATTAACACAATGTTTCATTCATTCAACAAAACCACTAACATATGTGCAATCAATCAATTAAAATGCAAATAAGCAATTCCAATAAGTCTCTCGTATTCGATATAAATCATTCTGAAACAGTGTTACAAATTTTATACAAGTTATTTTTTAAACTTTACATAATTTAAATCAAATAAAAACTCGCCATTACCTTGAGGTCTTCATTTTCGCATCCAATCAAAATATCTGACAATCCGCGAGGTTTCCCACTCGGGATGACGGCTCGACCCCTAAAGCAGGAAGCGGCAACAGCAATACGTTATTCCTGTCACCACACTCTCCACCTTTTCTATCACTGATCTGCTCACACCAGACTCCGATATCGCGCAAATATGTGCAGCTTTTCCACAAAATATTACCCACTCGGTGCGCAAAACATTTTAACAATCGAGTTCCCCACTGCTTCGCTTCAGTTCCACTCCGAACGAAGGGACACTCAATTTCCTGCTCCCCAGAGTGGCGGTTCCGGCTGATTACGGATTTAATTCTTTTTTATTGTTTGAAAACTGCTGTTCCTATGTATGCCGATTTTTTTTTTGCAGCACCGCAACAATTATCACATTTTCACATTCACGCCTCCATTGCACTGGGGACACACCAAATAGCACCTCGGATGGATGCAGGGAACCATTCGCTCGTGTGGGTCCAATGCTGATTTCCTGGGAACTGGTGAACAATGGGAGAAGTGCTGGAAAATACAGAAATGAAATAAACTACATTTAATTCCTTCCATTCGTTATTAAATATTGTGCTGGCATTGGTTTGGTTTTCAACTACAGCAAAAAGTTTATGAAATGTAACAAAAAGTATGCTGGCAAAAACATGTTACTATATCAATATTTGGGGGAAGGGTTGTACAATGACTGTGTCCACGAAGGCAATGCGATAGCATACGTTTTGATTTAGAGGAGAAATGGAATTGGGTTGTCTTCTGATTTGAAAATTAAAGAATCGAAACGAAATTTTTACTTTTTTCCGAGCAATTTTGTTTTATCAAGTTACTACTCCTAACCGGCGATTGTTAGATTTTCTAATAATTCTATATATGAATCTACTGACACCTGTGAAACCTGTAAGATTCTTATACAAATCTTGTATGAGACCTTACAATTTTGCAATCTTTTCTTACAATATTTGTTTGTGAGCTTACAATTTTTGTATAAGAATTTAACAATTTCGCATATGTCCAGTTCTTATACAGGTTTTGGTAGATTCTTCTTCTTCAATGGCTCTACATTCCAACTGGAACTTGGCCTGCTTTTCAACTTAGTATTCTATTAGCATTTCCTCAGTTATTAATTGAAAGCATTTCTATGCCCGCCATTGCATGAGTGTGTATCTTGTGTGGCAAGTACAATGGATACACTATGCCCAGGAAGTCGAGAATGTTTCCAACCCAAAAACATCCTAGACCGGACCGAGAATCGAACTCGACATCTCCGGAATCTAAAGATGCTTCTTACAAAAAGTGTGACATAGGGCGAGGGGGGTTGAAGATGATCATGTTTTGCGTTACGTAGTTAATGGATCTCTCCTAATGCAATTGAAATGTACAAAGTTCAAGCTTTACTAATAGCACGCAACTCACATATGTAGGAAGATAGATTGAATGAAAGATATATCGATACATAGATTCAATTCGATGTGCACACTGTGATCGGCTTTTGAGCATGGTAGGGGGTAGTACACTACACATATTAGGTGAGCATTTTTTCTGGGTTTTATGACCTGAAAAAAATGTGAGATAAGGGGGGAGTTATTTTACATTTTTTTTCATACACATGATTTTTTATTTATATGGTGGGTAAGAAAATGATGGACCCCCCTCCCTTCATAAGTGCTTACGTAATATGTGTACCTAGCTGCACCGCACTAAAGGGCCTCCCCATTGAAACAAGGAAACGCAAGTCGCTAGGTTTCGCAGGTTGCGACAGGATGATCTACGATGAATTACATCCCCGCAACTTCGACCTTCGAGGCGCTGCAGGAGAATGGACAGAACACAAAGTGTGGAAAAGCGGGCATCGAGCGGCTCAGGTAGGATGGGAGGAAATGTATAGACCGGTCATAGGACCGGATAGTCTGCACACCGTATCGAATGACAACGGCCAACGATGCATAAGCTTCGCAGCCTCCCGCGGAATGGTAGTCCGAAGCACCTTTCCCCGCAAATATATCCACATAGCCACATGTAGATCACCTAACCAAGAAACGGAAAACCAAATCGTCCACGTTCTAATCAACGATAAATTCTTCTCCGACATCACGAACGTCCGCACTTACCGCAGTGCGAATATTAAATCCGACCACTACCTCGTTGCAGTATGCCTGAGCTCAAAACTCCCGACGGTGTACAACACGCGTCGAAGTCGGACGCCGCGGCTTAACATTGGGCGGTTACAAGACGGTAGACTAGCCCAAAGATACGAGCAGCAGCTGGAATTGGCACTCCCAACGGAAGAGCAGCTAGGCGCAGCGTCTCTTGAAGATGGCTGGAGAGATATTCGATCCGCCATTGGTAGCACCGCAACCGCTGAACTTGGCACGGTGCCCCCGGATCAGAGAAACGACTGGAATGACGGCGAATGTGAGCAGTTAGTGGAAGAGAAGAATGCAGCATGGGCGAGATTGCTGCAGCACCGCACGAGAGCGAACGAGGCACGATATAAACGGGCGTGGAACAGACAAAACTAGATTTTTCGGAGAAAAAGCGCCAGCAGAAAGATCGAGACCGGGAAAAGACGGAGCAACTGTGCCGCGCTAATAACACACGAAAGATCTATGAAAAGTTGAACCGTTCACGTAAGGGCCACGTGCCACAGCCTGATATGTGTAAGGACATAAACGAGAAACTTCTTACGAACGAGCGGGAGGTGATCCAAAGGTGGCGGCAGCACTACCAAGAACACCTGAATGACGATGTGGCAGACGGAGATGGCGGTATGGTGATGGACCTGGGAGAACGCGCGCAGGACATAATTTCACCGGCACCGGGTCTCCAGGAAACTTTGGAGGAGATTGGCCGGCTGAAGAACAACAAAGCCCCTGGGGTTGACCAACTACCAGGAGAGCTATTTAAACACTGGATAGAGCGCTGCACTGGCTCATTACCAAGATTTGGGAGGAGGAAGTTTTGCCGCAGGAGTGGATGGAAGGTGTCGTGTGTCCCATCTACAAAAAGGGCGATAAGCTGGAGTGTAGAAACTACCGCGCAATCGCATTGCTGAACGCCGCCTTCAAGGTACTCTCTCAAATTTTATGCCGTCGACTAGCACCAATTGCTAGGGAGTTCGTGGGGCAGTACCAGGCGGGTTTTATGGGCGAACGCTCCACCACGGACCAGGTGTTCGCCATTCGCCAAGTACTGCAGAAATGCCGCGAATACAACGTGCCCACACATCATCTATTCATCGACTTCAAAGCCGCATATGAGACAATCGATCGGGACCAGCTATGGCAGCTAATGCACGAACACGGATTTCCGGATAAACTGACACGGTTGATCAAAGCGACGATGGATCGGGTGATGTGCGTAGTTCGAGTTTCAGAGGCATTCTCGAGTCCCTTCGAAACCTGCAGAGGGTTACGGCAAGGTGATGGTCTTTCGTGTCTGCTATTCAACATCGCTTTGGAAGGGGTAATACGAAGAGCAGGGATTAACACGAGTGGTACAATTTTCAATAAGTCCGTCCAGCTATTTGGCTTCGCCGACGACATAGATATTATGGCACGTAACTTTGAGAAGATGGAGGAAGCCTACATCAGACTGAAGAGGGAAGCCAAGCGGATCGGACTTGTCATCAACACGTCGAAGACGAAGTACATGATAGGAAGAGGTTCAAGAGAAGACAATGTGAGCCACCCACCGCGAGTTTGCATCGGTGGTGACGAAATCGAGGTGGTAGAAGAATTTGTGTACTTGGGCTCACTGGTGACTGCCGAAAATAATACCAGCAGAGAAATTCGAAGACGCATAGTGGCTGGAAATCGTACATACTTTGGACTCCGCAAGACGCTCCGATCGAATAGAGTTCGCCGTCGTACCAAACTGACAATCTACAAAACGCTCATTAGGCCGGTAGTCCTCTACGGACACGAGACCTGGACGATGCTCGTGGAGGACCAACGCGCACTCGGAGTTTTCGAAAGGAAAGTGCTGCGTACCATCTATGGTGGGGTGCAGATGGCGGACGGTACGTGGAGGAGGCGAATGAACCACGAGTTGCATCAGCTGTTGGGAGAACCATCCATCGTTCACACCGCGAAAATCGGACGACTGCGGTGGCCCGCACACATAGCCAGAATGTCGGACAATAACCCGGTGAAAATGGTTCTCGTCAACGATCCGACGGGTACAAGAAGGCGAGGTGCGCAGCGGGCAAGGTGGATCGATCAGGTGGAAGATGACTTGCGGACCCTCCGTAGACTGCGTGGTTGGCGACGTGTAGCCATGAACCGAGCCGAATGGAGAAGACTCTTATATACCGCACAGGCCACTTCGGCCTTAGTCTGAATAAATAAATAAATGAGCTGAGGTAGGAGTGGCACCAACCTAGGGTCTCTTACGGCTTGATAGACAAATGGATGATTACCATACTTATTAGGAACCAACTGGTTCGCGAGATGCTAACTCGGGATACCCCCTGCATGGTATCTGATTCAGTCTTGTTGGTGGTCTAGCGGCTCAGGTAAGAGAGTGTTGGGACACATGTGGTGCCAGTGTGTCGTGTGCACAAGTGGTACATGGGAAACACATGGATAGTTGAGGCGCACGTGCACGTGCATTGAGCAATCTTTCCAGTGATGGGAAATGTCAAAAAAATGTCATGGCATTGCTATTACTAATTTCTTAGTAACTTTTTTCAAAATGAATTTACAGTTCGGACTTTTTGATTAACATGTAGTACTTAAAGGATCCTAGAACATTGCCGAACAGATCGTTATTCTAATTACAAAGTATGAGCCATGAGAGCGAAATTTAAAAAATGTCATGGAATGTCATGACATTAATGTCATTTGAAACTAATTCGGCTCTCACACCGCCAATATCATATTTAGAGAAATTACCTGTTAGAAAAAGTTTTAAGGTCCTTTGAGGGCTACATGTTTATAGGGAAAAGATAATTGTACATGACTTGTGAAAAAAGTTATTAGCAAATTAGTCCCATGACATCGAAATAACATTTTCTTTACTACAATTGGCACAAATATCAATTTGACTTCAATAATACATTTGAAATCAGAAATCCGTTTTTCTTGCAATTTCCCATTTTTCCGACCACCCCCGGATAAAAATTTACAGTAACTTGTATGACATAACCTATTGAAATACAATAGATTGTGTGGCAAACAATACAAACTATTGTATGCTTATTGTAAAATGTTCTCGGTTGTAAAATATCTTTATTGTACGTACAATAAAATAACAATATATTTAAATGTTTCCGATATATTCTATTATATTTTTATTGTTCGCTTATGTTTAGTATTAGCATTCAAGAACTAAACATATTTTAAAAGTATTCGGTTTGGATGATCTGGAAATCCGTCTAATGTTATTGAATTAATATAATTTTGGAATATTTCATGGATTTATTATATTGATGAAATAACAATTGAGAACAATAAAATTACAATAGCTTTGTTTGTTAAATAAATAAAAAAGTTATTCCGATTCTCAAGTATATATTTTCATATTGCAGGTCTTGTTGCAGGTCTAGAAATGTTTTGCAATAAAAATTTGATTTCAAAAAAATGAAAGGGAACAAAAACTTTTGCTTATCATTTTACTCGGAGAATGGCTGGATTCATTTGAGCGTGTACAGTTTGTTTATAATTAGTGAAGAGATGAAAATAATGAAACTGTATGGTGCAGGTCTTTTTCATTGCAGTTTCTGCTGCTGGGAAAGCGGTAAATCACTATGGCTTCTGTACCGCGGTGAGTATCTAAAGTGTTGAAGCGTTAGAGCATCATTACTGGGCGCGAGTATTTTGATCACCCTCACTGTACTGTCATTTTAGTTTAGTCACTCTTTTTCGCATCGGTCACTATTTTCGGTATTTTCGGTTATCATTTTGGTGACTGCATTCCGTATCGGTGACGTTCGACGTTTGATAGTTTATCAAATAGTAGCGCTGTTATTTGGTCAATTTGGTCACCTGTCAGCTGCGCTACTGTTTTAGCAGCGCGTTTAGTAGCGACCGGTAAAGTGTCAAGTAATGATACTGCGCTGACAAACGGTTTATACTCACCACCGGTAATCGTAATCTTATATTGCGCATAAGCCCCAAAATTTTATTCCCACCTTTGGGTTTCCGCGCCGAGCACTCAGCGCCGGACTCGGCGACAAGGAGATAGTGGTCAAGTTGGTACTCCTGATTTTTTGACAACTGATGTTAATTGGTTGTGTGAGTGCACCGGTGTCAAAAAATAGAGCTTTTAGCTGAAAATGTAATTGTCAAATACACATTTTGACAGCAATATAGATGTATGAGTGAATAAAATGTGCAAATGCTCTATCGCGGAAGCAGTCGCTGAAGACAAGTATCAATGGTTTCAGTGACGAAACGAAAAGTTTCAATGCAAAAGCAATACTACAAAAGTTCAATGTACATAATGAACGCAGTGGTTCATCCCGAACAAAAAATAAATGAAAATTTTATCATCATAATACCTTATGACATGAAGCTTATGATAAATAAAATACTGCTGCTTGCTGGTCACTGATTGAAGATCGTTCAGTGGCTACCATTGGCCAATCTCACCAACGGGATATAATAAGAACTGATGCAGGTATTTTTTTCTTTTCTTCTCGACGTTCTCTTTTATAATTTACATTTTCCACAGGTTTATATCTATATGTATTGTCTATTCGGAACAAAGTTAGTACGCTTTTTAAACCGATGTTGAATTTTTCTCCAGATACAGGCAACCAACTTAACTTTGGAAGTAGTGCGCTGGATTCGTCTAAAGATATGCTAACAACCGGAGGAAAATAAAAAATTGTAAAAGAATTATTTGTATTGTATTTTTATTGTTATATTGAATGTATTCTAAATCCTGTTGTATTTCTATTGTAAAACAATAGAAACAGTAATTGAAAACATTTAAAACACAATGTTTTCTATTGTTTTGTCGCTCGAAATCATCCCATTGAAGAACCGTAAAATCAATTGTTTTGCTCCGAATTTTGTATGGAAAATTTTCGATTTTTTTATTGTAAAGATACATAACAACCCCCCTTTTTAATTGTAAAAGTCCCATTTACCATTCATTTTATCGTGGAAAACCATTATTTCTCATGTGATTTTATTGTCAAAATTCCATTATATTCAATGGTAAAACTTATGTTTTAAATGGTGTTGTAACAATAAAATTTATGATATTTTAATGATATTTTTTATCCGGGCAGTCATTCGAAAGGTGTGTATTTCAATTGACAGAACAGAATAATCTCAATTAAAGAGAAGCACTACCTAATCAATTGAGACGGCATGGTAAACGAAAGTATTGCCCCTGACTAACTAGATTTACTATTCGGTGTTCAAATGAATGAGATGAAACTGGAAACAGCACTCCCATATATCCATCCCCACACTACCTGTGAAAGGCCTCCTCTGGTGTCTGGTTGCAGATTTCCTTTACCTTCGTTAAAAAAAGTTCTCCTATATGCAAAATTTTAGGGCCATCAAAAGATTCAAAAATAAATCTACCTTCTATTTCTAAACAAACGAAATTTTTTTCATACATTCCTGAACAAATTTTTTTTTTCGTATTTTTTGCCAGAATACGTATTTTTGGACGAGGATTCAAATATATAAAAATCTTATTTTGGCCAAAAATGTTACATATGCAGGTTCTCAAACAAACGGTTCACTTATTCTTGCACGTCAAAAAAGACCAGAAATGTCGAAAAAGTCTTTTCTATTTTTTTTAATTTAAATTAGGCGGATATAATTATTTAAAAACAATTCAAGCTCTCTCTGGTATAAGGGCAAATGTCGCAAGAGAGAATTCTCTTCGTCGACTTCCCCTCTTTTAAATACAAGTGACAAGCAGAGGATTTCTTTTCAGATTATCACCTCAGCATGTAAGTTCTCATTTTTTCCTATCGTTCTGAGGTGATAAACCACAAAGAAATCCGTTGCTTGTCACTTTTATCAAAAAGAGGAGAAGTCGTCGAAGAGAATTCTCTCTTGCGACATTCGCCCTTATTCCAGATAGAGATTGAATTATGCATTCAACACCGCACCCACCCACCCCTAAAAAAAATTTGGGAATTTTTGAAGATTTGACGTTCTTAAGCAAATTCGAAGAGTTTTTTTTAATTATTTTATTATCCCCCCCTTGCTCCTTTCGACTTCTGAGTCAGAAAAAAAATCTTACGCGATCAGAATGAACGATCCCTGAAAAAATCTAATATAGATTCTTTATTTTAGGACATAATTAGGGTAAAATGAGCTTGATATCTCTACTGTTAGCATTGTCTGGCGAATGAAAACATCTCCATTCGAATCTTCAGAGAGTCTTACTTGGGAAAATGTATAGGTTGTCAAATTCGTCCGAGCTGAGAGAGTGCATTGTACTGTTTCTAGCTTGGAATTGAACTTACCTCAATGGACATCCAATGGACGATCAGTGTCCAAGTAAAAAAATCGTGTAATTAAAAAAAAAGAATTGGAGCAACCGAGACATGCTATAGAAATATTGACGTAACTGACGCCTTCCTTCGTTGTGGCTCTTGATTCCATTAGAAATTATGTTCCGCACACGTCAGAAACACCCACTGTCAACTGTTCCGGTTCCGCCTCGCAACCGCTAGTTGTGTCGTCGTCGTTTGGGTCGCAAAATTAATGACATTTTTCACACTCCTCTGCACCGCAATGCTCGGTCGGACGGCATTCCAGTCAGTCGTCAGTTTTTCCAACCTTTTTCACACGCTCACTGATTGCCACTGACCAAACTCGCGGTAAGTTCATTTAAATATATTTTTTGTCAAATTCTCTCACTTCACCCACTTAGTATCGCTAACGAGGGGAAATAAAAGTTTTCGCAGATTTTTCTCAGAAAAATGCAGGCGCACTGCGAAAAACGAGTTTTTAACTTTTTTACAGTCATTCTCCAGCCACTGCAGTGTGAAATGGTGGCCATTCAAGAATCGCCGAAAAAGCCAATATCTATCGGTGCATAGCAAATTTTCCTACATATTAACATATTTCACTAGGCTAATGGCCCTGCTCTTCGGTGAATTGGAATGGAGACGCTGCATGCTGATATAAACAGTTCTTGGTGAATGGAGAAGCACTCCGATGACACACCCTTGGGTGCTCTAGTTTAAAACCGTACTTTATTGGTGCAGAGTTCAGAGAGTATCACTGCAACTGAAAGCTTCTGTTCACCACCAGTGAGAAACCATTTTTTTTCTAGTTGAATAATCTAAATCGTACATGAATAAAAAGATATGGCCAGACACGCAAAGCCCAATATTGATTCCAAATTTCATCTCGGGGAGACTTAATTATAGCTCTACAAAGATCGTTTGGTTTTAGATGAAAGCCAATTTGGTCCATTATTTCCAAAATTGCCCAATGCCCAATCTATAAGAAAAGGCACAAGCTAGAGTGTGCCAATTACAGAGGGATCACCCTTCTGAACTCGGCGTACAAAATACTGTCGCGTATCCTGTTTAACAGACTGAGACCGCTTGAGGAGTCCTTTGTCGGCGAATACCAGGCAGGTTTTCGTGAGGGCCGATCAACGATGGATCAGATGTTTAGCCTGCGGATGATCCTTGATAAATTATGGGCAGACTCACCAACTGTTTATTGATTTCAAAGCACCGTACGATTCAGTAAAAAGAAATGTGCTGTGGCAGATAATGTCCGAACATGGTTTTCCGGCGAAACTTTTTAGACTGATACGCGCAAAGTTGGATGGCTCGAAATCAAGTATTCAGATTGCAGACGAAGTGTCAACCTCGTTTGTGATCTTAGACGCATTGGAGCTGGGTGATGCACTTTCGAATTTATTGTTCAACATTGCACTCGAATGCGCTATTAGGAGATCTGGCGTGCAGAGGAACGACACTATCATCACACGGTCGCATATGCTCCTGGGTTTTGCGGACGACATCGACCTTATTGGAATCGATCGCAAAGCAGTAGTTTAGGCTTTTGTTCCACTGAAGAGGGAGACGGCGAGGATAGGCTTAACCATTAACTCTACCAAGACAAAGTACATGGTGGTAGGTAGAGATAGAAGAAGACCTAGTGGTGTTGGTGCTGTGGTAGTGCTTGATGGGGATGTGTTTGAAGTTGTTGAACAATTTGTTTACCTTGTAACGCTTGTGACATGTGGCAATGACGTTTCCAGTGAAGTGATAGACGTATTGCTGCTGCGAATAGGGCCTTTTATAGATAACGTAACCAGCTTAGGTCCCACAACATGCAGACGGAAATGAAATTTGCTTTATACAGAACTCTGATTCTACCAGTGGCCCTTTATGGACATGAAGCATGGACGTTAAAAGAGGCGGACCGGAGAGCTTCCGGGGTTTTCGAGCGAAAAATGCTGCGTACAATACTCGGGAAAATATTGTGAATCGTATAAAATACGGCAGACTTCAGTGGGCTAGTCACTTAGTGCGAATGTCGGAAGAAAGAATAGCGAAAACAATATTCAACAGAGAACCAGATAGGGGTCGGCGACTTCGTTGAAGGCCACGAACACGCTGGCTGCACGCGGTGGAATCGGACTTGGGGACCCTGAACGCCAGGCCTAGGTGTATCGACGCTGTAGCCAACCAGGTATCAAGGTAGGCATAAGCACAGCACATGTTTCGAAATAGAAAAATTGATATGAAATTTGCGAAAAAGAATCCACGTGTCTTGGAGGGACTCGAGCCCTCAACCTCCAATTCTCGAAATAGGCGTGACACCCGAGCAAAGCTTGAAAGCAGATCAATAACTAATTTTGTTGTTGTGAAATCGCCTAATATTGATGACTCAGGATTATATCCTTTGGGTCATTTTAACGGTTAAAATGTATAGCAGACAAATATTACTGTGACAACAAATTGAAAACTATTTCTACTGCCGATGAGAGCAAATCGAAAACAGATTTTGTTATTGGTTTTGGATAACGGAATAAGTAATCAATTTGATTTCAGTTCATTTATATTTATTATTTATTTATTCAGACTAAGGCCGAAGTGGCCTGTGCGGTATATAAGAGTCTTCTCCATTCGGCTCGGTTCATGGCTACACGTCACCAACCACGCAGTCTACGGAGGGTCCGCAAGTAACCTTCCATCTGATCGATCCACCTTGCCCGCTGCGCACCTTGCCTTATTGTGCCCGTCGGATCGTTGTCGAGAACCATTTTCACCGGTTACTGTCCGACGTGTCCGATGTCGTCCGATTTTCGCGGTGTGAACGATAGATGGTTCTCCCAGCAGCTCATGCAACTCGTGGTTCATTCGCCTCCTCCACGTACCGTCCGCCATCTGCACCCCACCATAGATGGTACGCAGCACTTTCTTTCGAAAACTCCAAGTGCGCGTTGGTCCTCCACGAGCATCGTCCAGGTCTGTGTCCGTAGAGGACTACCGGTCTAATGAGCGTTTTGTAGAATGTCAGTTTGGTACGGCGGCGAACTCTATTCGATCGGAGCGTCTTGCGGAGTCCAAAGTACGTACGATTTCCAGCACTATGCGTCTCCGAATTACTCTGCTAGTATCATTTTCGGCAGTCACCAGTGAGCCCAAGTAGACAAATTCTTCTACCACCTCGATTTCGTCACCACCGATACAAACTCGCGGTGGGTGGCTCACATTGTCTTCTCTTGAACCTCTTCCTATCATGTACTTCGTCTTCGACGTGTTGATGACTAGTCCGATCCGCTTGGGTTCCCTCTTCAGTCTGATGTAGGCTTCCTCCATCTTCTCAAAGTTACGTGCCATAATATCTATGTCGTCGGCGAATCCAAATAGCTGGACGGACTTATTGAAAATTGTACCACTCGTGTTAATCCCTGATCTTCGTATTACCCCTTCCAAAGTGATGTTGAACAGCAGACACGAAAGACAATCACCTTGCCGTAACCCTCTGCGCGTTTCGAAGGGACTCGAGAATGCCCCAGATACTCGAACTACGCACATCACCCGATCCATCGTCGCTTTGATCAACCGTGTCAGTTTATCCGGAAAACCGTGTTCGTGCATTAGCTGCCATAGCTGGTCCCGATCGATTGTATCATATGCGGCTTTGAAGTCGCTGAATAGATCATGTGTGGGCACGTTGTATTCGCGGCATTTCTGCAGCACTTGGCGAATGGCGAACACCTGGTCCGTGGTGGAGCGTTCGCCCATAAAACCCGCCTGGTACTGACCCACGAACTCCCTTGCAATTGGTGCTAGTCGACGGCATAAAATTTGGGGGAGTACCTTGTAGACGGCGTTCAGCAATGTGATTGCGCGGTAGTTGCTACAATCTAGCTTATCACCTTCCATCCACTTCTGCGGCAAAACTTCCTCCTCCCAAATCTTGGTAATGACCCAGTGCAGCGCTCTAGCCAGTGCCTCACCACCGTGTATAAATAGATCTCCTGGCGGTTGGTCAACTCCAGGGGCTTTGTTGTTCTTCAGCCGGCCAATCTCCTCCTGGATTTCCTGGAGATCCGGAGCCGGTAAAATTATGTCCTGCGCGCGTTCTCCCAGGTTCATCACCATACCGCCATCTTCGTCTGCCACATCGCCATTCAGGTGCTCTTCGTAGTGCTGCCGCCACCTTTGGATCACCTCACGCTCGTTCGTAAGAAGGTTCCCGTTTATGTCCTTACACATATCAGGCTGTGGCACGTGACCCTTACGTGAACGGTTCAACTTCTCATAGAACTTTCGTGTGTTATTAGCGCGGTACAGTTGCTCCGTCTCTTCACGGTCTCGATCTTCCTGCTGGCGCTTTTTCCTTCGGAAAATCGAGTTTTGTCTGCTCCGCGCCCGTTTATATCGTGCCACGTTCGCCCTCGTGCGGTGTTGCAGCAATCTCGCCCATGCTGCATTCTTCTCTTCTACTAACTGCTCACATTCGCCGTCATACCAGTCGTTTCTCTGATCCGGGACCACGGTGCCAAGTGCAGCGGTTGCGGTGCTACCAATGGCGGATCGAATATCTCTCCAGCCATCTTCAAGAGATGCTGCGCCTAGCTGCTCTTCCGTTGGGAGTGCCACTTCTAGCTGCTGCGCGTAGTCTTGGGCTAGCCTACCGTCTTGTAGCCGCCCAATGTTAAGCCGCGGCGTCCGACTTCGACGCGTGTTGTACACCGTCGAGAGTTTTGAGCGCAGGCATACTGCAACGAGGTAGTGGTCGGATTCAATATTCGCCCTGCGGTAAGTGCGGACGTTCGTGAAGTCGGAGAAGAATTTACCGTCGATTAGAACGTGGTCGATTTGGTTTTCCGTTTCTTGGTTGGGTGATCTCCATGTGGCCTTGTGGATATTTTTGCGGGAAAAGAAGGTGCTTCGGACTACCATTCCGCGGGAGGCTGCGAAGTTTATGCATCGTTGGCCGTTGTCATTCGATACGGTGTGCAGACTATCCGGTCCGATGACCGGTCTATACATTTCCTCCCTTCCTACCTGTGCGTTCATGTCACCGATGACGATTTTGATGTCCCGTAGTGGGCATCCATCGTATGTCTGCTCCAGTTGTGCGTAGAACGCTTCTTTCTCGTCGTCGGGTCTCCCTTCATGTGGGCAGTGCACGTTGATGATGCTATAGTTGAAGAAACGGCCTTTAATCCTCAGCTTACACACCCTTGCGTTGATTGGCCGCGACCCAATCACAGGATGGCGCATCTTACCTAGCACTATGAAGCCGGTTCCCAGCTCGTTAGTGGTGCCATAGCTTTGGTAGAAGGTAGCCGCTCGATGCCCGCTTTTCCATATTTTCTGTCCTGTCCTCCAAATCTCCTGCAGCGCCATGACGTCGAAGTTGCGGGGAAGTAATTCATCGTAGATCATCCTGTCGCAACCTGCGAAACCTAGCGATTTGCCATCCATGTTCCAAGCTTCCAATCGTGATCCTTTATTCGTCGCCTAGGTCTTTGCCGATTATATCGAGTCACATTATCTCTTATATTGTTCGTAATTATTGGTTTTCCAGGCGGCTTATTGGGCCTGCGCAAATCTCCTGTGCCGTCGGAGGGCCGTCGTGTCAGGGCTGCTTAGCGTCCCACCTAACACCAGGACTTGGGCTTGTGCGCAAGCCCACCCCACCACATCCTATGCAAGCCCCACAACTCGCAGATGGCCTGGGGAGGGATCGATTTCAGTTCATATAATTCAGAAATCAACACCATATTGATATCAAAATAAGTTATCAATCATTGATCATTGGCGTAAATAAGGGGGGGCCTGGCCCCCTCCAGACCTACTTGTGCCCCCCCCCAGAAAATTTTGAAAAGTAATTCCAACTTAGTCAGTTTTTATTTCATTTACATATTTCCTACACATCTCCTAATTTTAATTATGAATTCTATAAACATATTATTTGTTGCGTAATCACATCTATGACCATTTGTTCCGCAAAGCATCGAAATATTTAAGTTGGACCCCCGGGAACATTTTCTCGATTTATAAGCTAAAATCAATGCCGCTTCTAATTCAGTTGCTAGCTTAAAATAATAAATTTGTTCTGCATTTGTTTGACTAGTATCCTGGTCGCAGAAACATAAAAACATAATTGTATTAAGATATAAATATTTCTGTTCTATTAAACTACCATCCGCTTCAAAAAAGACTGAAGCAACTACATCAAAATGATCACATGTACACAAATCCGGTCAATGAAATTTCGAACGATCATTCTTTCGAAAATCTTCGAGTTAATCGCAAGGTATGCCGCAAAACAGTTGATCAAATTCCTATGGAGCTTTTTGCTCTCGCTATATAATTCTGGCACAGAAAAATATAAAATTATAAAACTTAAGAATCCTTGTTACAATGACAGAAAAATCAACAACGCATTCCATTGAAAGTATTAGGACAAAACTTAGGCAACCTTCGCACTCACAACAGAGATTGCATTAAAGAAATATTTTTATAATCCTCAAAAGATCTTGTTCCATTTAATTTTTTGGCGATTTCATAAGGATCATCGGAAAACTCTTTTGTGCCTGCTTTAGTTAGAATTTGTTTTTTAGGATAAAAAATAGATTTAGAAACCAGTTCGTATCAGAAAACATTTCTTTTGCAGCACAATTCAGATCGATTTGGTTGCTTCTCAAGTCTCTTTGATTTTTGCAGAGAAATCTCTCACCTATTCAGAAAACCATAATAAAGCCTCTTCCTAACGTCAGTAACTACAAAAACCCTATGTTATTCTGGAATTTGATTTATGACTCATAATTTTATGACTCATGGAATTTATAAAAAACACTTTAGGATTCCAAATTTGTGTTCATCGGTACTTAACTATTTCAGCACATAGCATACATTTTGGAATTGCATGAATACTTATATTGATTATGAAAAAAAATCGTGGAATTTATTCCACATCTAAAAAGTTTCAAAAATTTCAAGTTTCAAAAAAATCTAGATCTTAATGCATTAAGTAATCATGGAAATGCTTGAAAACTTTCAGAAATATACTCATATCGAATTTCATTCGAAATTCTTGAATCTTAGATTACACACTTATCCACATTTAGTAACATGGAGAAGACAAGTTGACACAGACACAGCGTTTTGAAGCAATCACAGCATCATTGGAAATCAATTGTATTATTCGCTATTTTTTTTATGTTAGTTCTAGGACGAATGAGCGATAAACTTAGTCAAACAATTTCTATTGCAATCCATGCGCACAGTGCTTTAAATCGCCTTTGAAAATTACATCCCACCAGCTGGTGCCATGGCCCCCCCTAGACCGAGACTCTAGTTACGCCTATGTCATTGATATCAAAGTTTGAAAACAAATTATGATTTCAATGTGATGTCGAAATCTCCCAGTATCAACCAAAAATATATACATACTCATGCATTGGCGGGCATAGAAAGCTTTAAATTAATAACTGTGAAAAGGTTATAAAATACTTTGAAAAGCAGGCCAAGTTTCAGTTGAAACGTAGAGCAATAGAAGAAGAAGAAGAAGAAGTAATATTTTAAAATAATAATGAAAAGATTTCGGCTTCCCTGATATCGGGTTCGTCACTTGAAACGTGACTTTGAAATGAGCAAATGAGGGCGCATGGTAAAGCAATCGTGTACTTATCAGGCATCAATATTATAAAAAATCGAAATCCCAATCCACAATGGGCAGCATTGGGTATTGTGTCGCTTAGAGAAACTCAGTGAAGGGCAGACAGCGGCAGAAAACTGAAAACAGCTGGCATAATTAATAAAAATCAAGACGGCATTCAGTTAAATTCTTAAGCGTCAGTCGGTCTTTTCTATCACTTTTATCCGAAAAAAAGTCTAACGTACGGCTAATCGGAACAACCAAAATAGCAACTGTAACATGAGGCAATGAGCCAGCCGTTCATCACAAAGGATACCACTAACGGTAAAATCTACAGAAACAAGTTCCTTAAGCTTCGCCTTTACTCTTCTCGTGATGCTACGGAGCTGAAAAGTGAGACACTGTTTGGTCCAATTTTGCATCCTGCTACTTCACGTTGACTGGTAGGAATCCAATCGATCTATTCTATAAATTCATATAACATTTAAAAAGTAACATTATTAGCATAATTTGCCAAATTTCTAACCCGAACATATTCGAGTTCAAAGTCGCAATATATTTGATTTTCTACTAACCCACTACGCACGTGGCACTGTTTCTATTCTTCCACTTTTCTAGTTCCAATCACAGAGGCTGTTGTCATCTAATTCGGCAGCAATCAATGATGCGTTACCAATCGAATAAAGAGGTAAAAACCGCAAGCCTGCCAAATGGCAGCGGCAGGCCCTCTCAGGTTAGAAGCTGCGTGTTCGCTTCCATTGGTTTCCATTGTGGGGCACTATAATAGGTCACCGCGGCGAGGGAACCATTTGATGCCATCTCACCGCCCGTGCAGTTCGCACACACAATTGGTTGGTTGGTTGAGCGTTAACTAATTCACTATTTATTTGATGGGTAAATAGATAGGTGGGTATATTGTCAACATATGCAAAACATCGGCACTAAACACCCGACCAGCTGGGATCAGTCTCATCGATCGTCATCATCGATTTATGGGTAGGTTACTTGGTCTCCAGATTATCCAACGAACGAACACAGAAACGACCCGGGAATGGCGGTTAGTGGTGCTGCATCCGATTATTTCACAGGTTGTGGAAAACCATCCGTCGGGTTGGAGGGAAAAAGACTGCAAACAGTGAACGGCACACGGTTGAGTAAACCCACTAATTGGATGGAGGTGATTAATTACGTGAAAATCTGTCAATAACTATTGATGTTTGTAAGCGGTTGAATAAATATTAAAGTGGAATCAATTTATCTCCGTTCTGAAAAAACGGTTCCAAAGTATTAAAATATTTGCAATTAAACTTAATTATTGAATGTCTACTTAGAACAGTAATGCAGTGCATCATTAAATATTATTTCTACATATTTGCTGGAAAACACGTCTGAAAACGCTTCAGTAACTCACGATATCATTGTTGTCCTATACTTTCTACAGCTTTCTACAAAACAAAGTCTGCTCTTTGATATGCATCATCCAAGTGATTTAAGGAATATGGCTGTTATTTTCGTCTGCCTTCTAGTTCCCTGTGGATAGGGAACCTTGGGCCAACAACCTACTGTTTCCGAAACATCGAATATTCGACAATGCAATAATTCGAACTGATTTTACGCTACGACTCTTAGCGCGAAACAACGGATACAAATAGGAACATGAAAAGTTTTAACCAGGGTAAATTGGCACAACATGAGCTTCAGACTGGGACTGAGTGAAGCAGGTTAGTCAAACATTGGCGAGCACGAGCACAGAATGCCGTCGGGACAAATTCTGCTACACTCTGGTTTACGAGGTGAACACGCTTCCCGGCATCACGGAATTGGCTTCTAAGCCCTTCCGTCAGTCTAAGCCCCCAGGCACACTCTGCACTTATGAAGGTCCTTCGTCCTTAAGACTTAATGATATGCATAAGAAAAACTCAAAGGTGCAGCCCAATCGGGTTGTATGCAACAGTGACGTTGAACTACGTAGCTGTATGTAATGTACAGGCTTTCGACTTTTCTGGATGGGACCAAAGCAAGCGTTTTTCAAGCCCTGGGTGAATCTGTTTTCTTTGTTTGGAGGAATCAGCTAAAACGAGCAGAAGAAAGTTTCCCCGAACTGCAGCAGCGAAGAATATTCCGAGCCCTTCTACTGGGATCAATAGACGTAAGCGAGAAGCTGCCGTCAAACGCCCCCAAGCTTTCGAGAGAAAACGCGCGTGTAAGTTAACAGAAACGATCTGCACCAGCTAATAGCCCTATTGTATTAATTTGTTGTCTATGCTGGGTTGGCTTGAGGTCTTCGTGGCCGTGCGGTTAGCGACCGACTCGTCTAGACGCATGTGTTATGGAGTGTGGGTTCGATTCCCGCCCCGGTAAGGAGGAAACTTTTCGTGATCGAAAAATTCTCTACTGGTCCACTGGGTGTTATGCGTCCCGTTGTCTAATGCTAGGTGTTAAGTGTTCAGTCTGTACGACCTCTGTTCGAAGGGTGTCAGGCCATTAGGCCGAAGGCCATTTGGCCGAAGGTCATTAGGCCGAATGGCCATTAGGCCGAACGGTCATTAGGCCGAATGGCCATTAGGCCGAACGGTCATTAGGCCGAATGGCCATTAGGCCGAATTTGCAAAAAGAAGCAAAAAGAGAAAAATGAGAAGTTCTTTCTTCACCTTACCACTTCTTTCTTCCCCCTTTTTGTATCTACCTTATTCCTTCTTCTTTCTTCTTTCTTCCTTCCTTCTTCTTTTTCCTTCTTCCTTATTCCTTCTTCCTTCTTTCTTCTTCCTTCTTATTTCTTCTTTCTCCCTTCTTCCTTTTTCTTCCTTCTTCCTTCTTCCTTCTTCCTTCTTTATTCTTCCTTCTTCCTTCTTCCTTTTTCCTTCTTCCTTCTTTCTTCTTCGTTTTTCCTTCTTCCTTCTTCCTTCTTTCTTCTTCCTTCTTCCTTCTTCCTTCTTTCCTCTTCCTTCTTCCTTCTTCTTCTTTCTTCTTCTTTCTTCCATTTTCCTTCTTCTTTCTTCCTTCTTCCTTCTTCTTTCTTCCTTCATTCTTCTTCCTTCTTACTTCTTCCTTCTTTTTTCTTCCTTCTTTCTTCTTCCTTCTTCTTCTTCCTCTTTCTTCCTTCTAACTTCTTCTTTCTTTTTTAGTCCTTCTCCCTTCTTCCTTCTTCTTTCTTCTTCCTTCTTTCTTCTTTCTTTCTTCTTCCTTCTTCCTTCCTTCTTCTTCTTTCTCTTTCTTCCTTCTTCCTTCTTCATTCTTCCTTCTTTTTTCTTTTTTCTTCCTTCTTCCTTCTTCATTCTTCCTTCTTTTTTCTTTTTTCTTCCTTCTCCGTTCTTCCTTCTTATTTCTTCTTCCTTCTTCCTTCTTCTTTCTTCCTTCTTCCTTTTTCCTGCTTCCTTCTTATTTCTTCCTTCTTCTTTCTTCCATCTTCTTTCTTCCTCCTTTCTTCTTTCTTCTTTCTTCTTTCTTCCTTCTCCCTCCTTCCTTCTCCTTTCTCTTTCTTCCTTCTTCCTTCTTCCTTCTCCCTTCTTCCTTTTTCCTTCTTCCTTTTTCCTTCTTCCTTCTTCCTTCTTCTTTCTTCCTTCTTCCTTTTTCCTTCTTCCTTCTTATTTCTTATTTCTTCTTTCTTTCATCTTCTTTCTTCCTCCTTTCTTCTTTCTTCTTTTTTCTTCTGTTTTCTGCCATCTTTCTCCCGTCTTCCTTCTTTCTTCTGTCTTCTTCCTTCTTCCTTCTTCCTTCTTCCTTCTTCCTTATTCCTTCTGCCTTCTTCCTTCTTCCTTCTTCCTTCTTCTTTATTCCTTATTCTTTCTTCCTTCTTCCTTCTTCCTTTTCTTATTCCTTCTTCTTTCTTCTTTCTTCCTTCTTACTTCTTACTTCTTCCTTCTTCCTTCTTCCTTCTTACTTCTTCCTCCTTTTTCCTTTTTTCTTCTTCCTTCTTCCATCTCCCTCCTTTTTCTTTTTTTCCTCTTCCGTTCTACTTCTTCCTCACTTCGCACTAGTCACTTCTCACTCCCCAGTACTCATTCGGCCTAATGACCGTTCGGCCTAATGACCATTCGGCCTAATGGCCTTCGGCCTAATGACCCAGCATCGTTCGAAGACGGTGTTCCTGTCTTTTAATAACAGTTAGCCTCCAGCTTGCGCAGAATCCAGAATCCAGATTCTCGATATAGGATCGAGGATGTTTTTGGAAGGGAAACATTCTCTACACCCTGGGCATAGTGTATCCATTGTATTTGCCACGCAAGATACATACTATTGCAATGGCGGGCATAGAAAGTTTTTAAGTAATAACTAAAGAAATGCTAATAGATTACTAAGTTAGAAATCAGGCCTAGTTCCAGTTGGATTGTAGTGCCATGGAAGAAGAAGCTTGCGATGCACTTGCGAGATTGACTGATTCACTGAAACCGGTTACTAAACTGTTTTCAATAGTAAATATTATCATATACATAAATATTCTAACACACTGGATTCAGTTTTTACGCGGAGGATATGGGCCGCGTAAATTAAAACAACGTAAAAAACCGCGTAAATCCCTAAATATGTTTGAATAAACCACCAAAAACCCGAAAATCAAGTGAAAAAAATAAAAAGTGATTCGTGTAAATCAAACGCGTAGAAACAACTTCAATGTACATCGGGTATGAAGCGTTGACTCTTCCTTGATCAAATGGTCCAAAAACGCACGTTGTCATGGGCTACCTAATATAATACCCAAATGGATTCACCGGACGTTTAAAAACCGACATCTCTACTCGACATTACGTCATTACTAGCGATTAGGAAATTAAGTGTCTGCAGATGCCCCCAAGGGGAAGTATTATCTCCACTTTTGTGGAATCTCGTTGCAGATACGCTATTGAGATTTCTCAATAATGGCAGTTTCCCTACCTATGGATTTGCGACGACTAGGGTTTCTTACCCCATTCCCGGCCTAACATGCGTACGACTGCATTATTTAATTGATATTTATGACAGGAAGCAACTTTTCCTGAATTTTGTGGGATGTATAATACTGCATTGGGGTTCACTTTTGCTTAAAAAATAGCTATTCGTGCTAAATATCGTTCAAAAAAGCTTTTATTTGATTTAAATTAACGAGGTGCAGCACTCATTTCAGTCATAGCGATTGCCATTCCGGCATACATAAAAACCAGTTCCCGGCCTAAGCAAAATTTTACTCAATCTCTCAACATTTTACTCTCATTCTCTCTCGGGACGGTGGAAAATGCGACGTAAACAAAAATATGCACGTTCCACGACAACAAGATGCCAGATAGTATTATTTATTATTATTTTAGATATAGGGGAAATGACGGCTTTGGCAAGTTTTGTTCTATTATTGGCAGGGGGTTTTTTATAACCAATTATGCTCAAATTTGGCCTAAACATTCTTTGCATATCAAAGAATATTGTGGCCAAATTTCATAAAATTTGGTCAACAAAAACCCCCCTGCCAATAATAGAACAAAACCTGCCAAAGCCGTCATTCCCCCTATTTACTCATCCAAATTTCTTCCAAATACTTAAAAACAATATTTTTTTCACCTTTTGAAATCGAGAGAATTATAAATAACATGATAGCGTCAACGTATTAGACAATTTTCCTATTAACGATGAAGGATCGTTTTCATAATCCTGGCCTTTTGGCAGCACGGTGCGGCTAGAAGTTTTTGGGCCGAGGTGAATTTTTGTTCGGTTTGTGAATACATTTTAAAATGTATTCTAATATGTTTAAATAAGTTCTAGTGAAACGAACAAATAGAAATAATTGAAGTGCGTGTGTTTAGAATTATGGTGTGGTGATTAACAGCTTCAAGCAATGGTTGTATCGAGCACTGTGACGATTTTCAGGTAGGTGTTTATTCGATGATACCGTTTTGTAAAAGTGGAAAGAATCACTCCGGCTCAGTGGTGTGGCATCGGAGAGCGAAATTTTGAAATCTACATTTTTGTTTTCTACAATTGGATCAATTAGGAGTAAAATAAGTGATTGAAAAATATTGAGTATTGTGAAAAATAAATGGGAGACTTTTTAAAAATTATCAATCATAAACCTACGGCTTCCAAACAGTATAAATCATTAGTTTTCTGTGCAGTGAGCCGGGAACCGGGTCCATAGGCCCAAGTAGTGATTTACCCTATCTAACATTGATGGTGAGTTTGTGCATTACTACCTTATTCGACCTGATGCAAAACGCTCTTCAGGTAGTTGAAAGTTGGTGTCGCCAATATGGATCTTCGGTTAATCCGATCAACACATCTATTGTTCTTTACACGGAAAACGTAACAGCAATGATATTCTTCCATTACATCTTTTTGGTTGTGAAATCAATGTACCGTCGTGCGGGGCTTCTTTTGACAAATCAGGGGCTACTTTGGACATTTTAAAACAAGAATTATAACGAAAATAACAATAAAAATATCATTATCACCAATCGGGTGTCTTGTTGATAGTTGGATGGCAACTTTCTGTTTCAAATTTGGTATTTTTCCGTTTAATTTTTTTCAAAAAATCAAAAATTCAAGGTAGCCCCCGGAGTCAAAAGAAGCTCCGCACGACGGTATCGGATCATGTTAAGTATGTGGGTCTAATTCTTGATTCGAAGCTTTCCTGGGCTCCTAACATTGAGTTCAGAATCAAAACGTCGTGTATGGCTTTCAGCCAATGCCCACGAACCTTTGGTAAAACTTGGGGCCTTAAACCCAAATATACCAAAAGGGTTTACACAGTAGTTGTACGACCAATTTAGACCGAATGGCCATTAGGCCGAATGAGAACTGGGGAGTGAGAAGCGAGTAGTGCGAAGTGAAGAAGAAGTAGAATGGAAGAAGAAAAAAAAGAAGGAAGAAGGAATGAAGAAGAAGAAAGTAGGAAGAAGCAAGAAGAAAGAAAGAAGAAGGAAGAAATGAGAAGGAAAAGGAAAGAAGAAAGAAGGAAGGAAGAAAGAGAAAGAAGGGAGAAGGAAGAAGGAAATATGAAGAAGGAAGAAGGAAGAAGGAAAAAGGAAGAAAGAAGAAGGAAGAAGGAACAAGCAAGAAGGAAAAAATGAGAAGGAAGAAGGAAGTAGGAAGAAATGAGAAGGAAGAAGGAAGAAGGAAAAATAAAGAAGGAAGAAGGAAGAAAGAAGAAGTAAGAAGAAAGACGGAAGAAGGAAGAAAGAAGACGGAAGAAAGAAGAAAGAAGAAGGAAGACGGAAGTAAGATGACGGAAGAAAGATGACGGAAGAAGGAAGAAGGATGAAGGAAGAAAGAAGAAGGAATAAGAGGAAGGAAGAAGAAAGAAGGAAGAAAGAAGAAGGAAGAAGTAAGAAAGAAGAAGGAAGAAGGAACAAGCAAGAAGGAAAAAATGAGAAGGAAGAAGGAAGTAGGAAGAAATGAGAAGGAAGAAGGAAGAGGAAGAAGGAAGAGGAAGAAGGAAGAAGGAAAAATAAAGAAGGAAGAAGGAAGAAAGAAGAAGTAAGAAGAAAGACGGAAGAAGGAAGAAAGAAGACGGAAGAAAGAAGAAGGAAAACGAAAGAAAGAAGACGGAAGAAGGAAGCAGGAAGAAGGAAGACGGAACAAAGAAGACGGAAGAAGGAAGAAGGATGAAGGAAGAAAGAAGAAGGAATAAGGGGAAGGAAGAAGGAAGAAGGAAGAAGGAAGAAAGAAGAAAGAAGAAAGAAGAAGGAATGAAGGATATATAATAAGGAATAAGGAAGAAGGTAGAAGGGAGAAAAAAGCGAAGAAGGAAAAATGAAGAAGAAAGAAGGAATAATTGAGAAAGAAGAAGAAAAAAGGAAGAAACAAGAAGAAAGAAAGAAGCAACAGAAAGGAAGGAAAGAAAGAAGGATAAACGAAAAGGGAAAAAGGAAGAAAGAAGAAGGAAAAAGGAAGAAAAAAGATTAAAGAAGAAAAGTGGTGAAAAGAAGAAAAAGAAAGAAGAATGAAGAAGAAAGAAGGAAGAAGAATGCAGAAAGAAGAAGGAAGAAGGAAGAGCGAAACTAACACCACCAACATGTAGCCGAATGCTTCCCCGAGAATTATTTTCTTGCTCGAACATCCGTTAGAAACATGTTCCGAAGTTATTTTATGACTTTTTGCAAATTAACCTGATTGACGATTGACATTTTTCGGGGTTCGTTTTTTTGTTTTCTCTGCGAGTTAGTAGGTAGGCAAGAAAAAGGCAAAACAAATTTTCGCGAGTATATTGCATTGCCTACTTCTCGTTTTGTGAGTAAGGTTCACAGATTTCCACCACTGGCTGAGGGTGACTGGGTTCGATTCCTGATGCCGGTCTAGGCAATTTTCGGCTTGGAAATTGTCTCGATTTCCCTGGGCATAAAAGTATCATCGTGTTAGCCTCATGATATACGAATGCAGAAATGGTAATTACACACCAAAAAATTATGAATATTACAGGTGATGTATTTCAATAAAATGACATAAAACCACATGACATAAACAGAATCGTATATTTTTCAATGTCAGATGATTTAAAATTACATGTCACGGAACATAAACACAGCACCCGTTGCAACGCACCTAACGCACAGGCAGTCAATGACTTGATGCAGTGAAATACTTGTTCAGTGCAAATCGTGGAACCAGTTCTACTTCGATCATCCCTCTTTCAAGAAACGGAGATAGCCGAGTGGTAGCGTGCTGGGCTCTCACTCAGCGTACTTATGTTCGATTCTCATTCTGATCAATTAATTTTTTTGTCAATAAAGTTGTGATGTAAAATTAAAGTACCACCTAATTTTACGTCAAAAATGACGCTCGTATATGTCGGTGTCACAGCACCTAAAATTACATGATTATTTTTAGGTGTGTAGGCTTAGAAACCTCGCAGTTAATAACTGTGAGAGTGCTTAATGAACACTAAGCTGCGAGGCGGCAATGTTCCAGTGATGTGATGTAATGCCAATGAAGAAAGAGAAAGAAAGAATGTAACTGCCCAGTCTATGCGCAATTGCGTTTCCAAATATTTGGTAAACACTTACTTAGTGAAATTGACTTCAGAAAATTGAACCTTTAAAGAATTATGTTGTTCATAACCAATTTTTGTAAAGAGTTATAGGCTATTGTACGCTTATGCGTTGTATGCCCTCGTCAATCCATATTCCTTTCCCTTTTGTTTACTTCCATAATTGGGAAGAAGAACGTTCCAAAATGGGACATAAAAATCAAATGAAGTGTCGACTATAGGGAAGCAATTTCCTATTATGGACCCCCAGGGGGTCTACTATAGGGCGAATTCAGTTAAACTTTAAAATGTTAATTTCAACGAATTACTTCGTGTATTTTGTGTTTTATGTATGTATCGTGAAGAGGGAATGCAGGGCTTGTTGTTAGATATCAGGCAGAGTTAATATGTTGAAAATTTTTAAGCCTTATGACAGGAAGAGCAAAATTCCGCTACTAGGGGGTCCACTATTGGGCATTTTGCCCTACGTGCCGAATTTAACGGAACAGTCCCGTTTTTTAGACCTTATTGTACTGTCTCGTCGTAATCTAAAAAATCCTCAATTTGTCCCGTTTTTCCATTGATTCTTCCAGAGAGCTACAAAATCTATATAATAAAAATGAGTTTAGGTGTCCTTCCTGACGATTTAACTCACGAACGGGTTGACCGATTTGCAAGATTTTCTCACTAATCGATTCGTTTTAAAATCCGCAAGGTTTGTATATACAAAAAGTTGGTGAATTTAACGGGGAAATGTAAAAAAAATCATTGGAACACATTTTTGGGTCAGCTGTTGAGAAAACAAAACAAAAGCAAAAAATTGATCTAGAGTGCGGTGCTGCAAATAGTTCATTGTGACATTTGCAACACCCGGGCAAAGCTGGGTTACTAACGCTAGTATTATTTAAAAATATTCAATATTTTAGGTAGGAATATAAAATCAAATACACCCGATTCTTTTTCTACACGGGGGATACGTTCCGTGTACAAAAAGTTTTCAATACAAAATTCGAAAACCCGTGTAAAAAAAGTTTTATGATTTCTCGACGAATCGTACAAAATGGAACTTTGCAAAAATTTTATATGGGATTTTTTTTACACGGCCGTGAAAAAAAAATCCATGTAAAAACAGAATCGGGTGTACATAGAAAGTGTTTTTTATGTCTTTATTAGAGAGATTTGAAGCCCTCAGCTGGCTCATCTTTTTACAAAGAAAGTGAACGAAACCCATGAAAAAAGTGAGATGTTATGTTATTAGTGTTGCTTTTAAAAGACTAAAGCTTTCTATGCCGTTCCATTAATCGATTTTCCTCAAGGATTCCAACAGTTTATGGCAACAGGTGCTTCTCTGGGAGATTTTTTCATACAGTTTCATTTCAATGATTTTTTCTGCTTATTCCCTAGGGATTAAAATTTGGCCAATTGAACGGAATTAGTAGCTTGGTAGCCAAGTATTTTCTGAAAATTAGGTCACGCATCAACGTCAATAAAATGAGGCGCAGGAACAGACATTCTAATTTTCAGATTAAGTTCATTTGCGATTATTCTTTTTGAATCTTCCGTAGTAGGTTATTAATTTTTTATTCAAATCTGCTTTACCAAATTTTTTTCAATCATCTGTTGTTTCTTCGAAATATTAAGAATCATTAAATCTTTCTGAATTATTCTGAATATTTTGAAATCATTTACTGTTAAAAAAAACATGACGGCATGAAAAAATAATTTGACACATTCTTCGGACAGGTCTACCGGAACACCAATTTTTCAAACTCAATTTTCGACATTATCTACATGTTCCCCATATTTTCCAATGCCTAAATCATAAAATAAAATATTTGTTATGATAATAGTTTGGCGAAAAATAAGTTTTTGACGAACAATTAGTATAATTGATAATAATGAAGAGTGACGGTTGTAGACATATTTTCCCAAATTGACTGTAATTTGGGTTCTGATGCATCAATTTGCACTCTGTTCTCATCTATTCAAAAATGAAAAAGTATAGAATCAGTGCTCTATGCAAAATTTGATTGAAAATTGTAAGAAATATGAATTTTGACAAGGTGAAATCTGTCACAAAAAAGCGTTGTAATGTCACGAAAAATTGACTGTTTCAAATTTTCTGAGAAGTCCATATAAGCCTTGAATTTAAAATTTCGTATGTTTTTGGTACTCGAAAAAAGCTTTGTTTTGGTGGTAATAGATAGGTGGTAAATAGCCTGAGTTTCACCTAGGTGAAGTTTGCGTTGTAACGTAACGGATTCCTCATACCGTGCGGGACCGAAATCCGTCCACCTCATGAGATATCAATAAATTAAAGTGGATTAAAGGTAATTAATGTAGAAATAATTTATCTTGTCCTGTTCAGATACTTGGCAGCTGAGACGAGACCTGCAAAGACAGCTTTCTTTTTCCTTGTTTTGACACTTATTCTTCTTTTCATCACAGTTGATCATCGATTATCAACTGTTTCCTTGAGTGTTTCACCTAAATCCTGGGTAGAATCTTCTGAGCACAATAAAAGTGTTTGCAATTTACGAATTTGTAAACTTATTTTTATAAAGATTTTCCTATCGGAAATAAAACCTGTATTTATTAATTGTTCAATAATAATCTGTCCGGCTATTCTAGAATACTTTTCAAAGTGAAAAAGTACTCGTAAAACAAAATCATTCGGAATACTTTTTGAGGGATACCAATACTTTCACACAAAAAGGTGCTGGTTGCATCTGACAATTCGTGACAGCGCTTGCTGGTTGCAGATGAAGTTACATTTTTTCCTCTTTGCAAGTCCCGTCCCAGCTTGGGAGTAAGCTTTTAAGCCATACAAATGGAAAGAAGGCTTTGAAATTAAAACAACAAAAATCAAAAACAAATCGCCACCCACCAAACGCGGAGTTTTTACCGCCATTTTGTTTTCGGGTAGAGCATTATTGCACCAAAAGTACTGTGTTTCTTTGCTAATTGCGAATCATTACATAAGATAAACGGAATACAAATCGAAGGGATCGCTTTTCAAGGTGCGTATCGAACTATTTACAGTGGTAGTTTAGTCAAAAAGACTGTTTCAATTTAAATATTTAGTTTAAAAATAGCTGTACGGATTTTGATCCTTTGATTCGAAATCCGTCCACGGTGGACGGATTTCGAGTTTTGAGTAGTTGATTTTATTCATTATTTTATTATGTTTTTCGTAGTTTTTAATGAGTAATTAAACGTCCCACGGTAAAGCCTACCGAACTTGTACGATATCCAGATAAATTCGCTCAATTTGTGTTCAGCTACAGGTTAAACATCTATATAATAAAAATGAGTTGAGATTTCCTTCCAGACGATTTAACTTGCGAACAGGTTGACCGAATTACAAGAGTTTTTCCCTAATCGAATCGTTTTGAGATTCGCAAAGTTTGTATATACAAAAAGTTGGTGAATTTAACGGGGAAATGTAAAAAAAATATACATACGAACACAAATTTGGGTCAGCTGTTAAGAAAACAAAACAAACGCAAAAAAAATGATCTAGAGTGCGGTGCTGCAAATAGTTCATTGTGACATTTGCAACACCCGGGCAAAGCTGGGTTATTTTCGCTAGTATCAATATAAATACAGAAAGCAAATTTTCATGAAGTAGTATTTCGGAGATATCACCAATTTCCGTTAGTTTATGCAGGACAAGTAAAAATGTTTTTGAATTATTCTGTATAGAGTAAATACTAACAGGAATACACAACACAATACTCATTTTTATACATTAAATGAATAAAAAAGATATTTACCCACAGTACAATTAAGCAAATAATTAAGCTCTTTTAGTGAGACAATTTCACCTGTCATAAGAGTTAGTACTAAACAGTTTATTTCACTGTGGTCATCTTCAGTGTCTAGTACTTCACTCGACTAAAGGCTTATAGTACGCTTCTGTAAAGATAACAACGTGGTGGAATAAAACTGAACTCGTCTCATGACAGATTCAGGGAATTGTTTCAAAGCTCGATGAAATGCTTTTTCACCTGCCAGGCCCCGATGTCAGCGAAATTTGCTATCGAATGCCTTTGCATTACACACAGAAGCAATATAATCGTGAACGACTACTTCGATCAATATTAAAAAATAAGAATGAAACTAATCAATAAATAAACTGTCGTAATTCATCTGATTTAGGTCTATTTAATTATATTTATGAGAAAATCCCTTAAAAGGTCTATTCTAAAATCTCAATTAGCTCATTCGGTTTCCCCGTGGCGAATGATTTAATATAAAACATACACGAACATACATGATCAACTAGATCTCGGCCAGGTTTTTGAAATTTGTTCTGCCGAAAGAAATACTGCCCGCAGAGGTCCAAAGGTGCCAGTTTAGTTAGGAACAGTACTATGCAACCATCAATATGAGATTTCTCGGTGTAGAAGTCTGGGCGTTAGTGCTCCCGGTGCTCAGAAACCGCATTGATGAGAAACCTCAAACCACATTGAGAGTGTCTAATACCAAATGAAATGTGACCCCTCCTAGAAAAAATATCAAAATTTCTGATTGTACCCCGTTTGGCATAAAGTCATTTGGCATAATGCCGTTTGGCATAATGTCGTTTGGCATAAAGTCATTTGGCATAATGGCCGTTTGGCATAATGCCGTTTGGCATAATGGTCGTTTGGCATAAGGTCATTTGGCATAATTGTTATTTGAGTTGTGTAATGGATAAGTAAGATTTGTTGAGCCATTCAGTTACGTGGTTTCCTTCATATGGGCAATACACGATAATTGGGAACGGAATTGTACGACGTGACAAGTTAAGAATAAAGAACCTGTCAAAACGGGACCATTTGAAATGTTGACGCACCTACCAGCAAGATAGATCAGTATTAAATTTAATTGACATTTGTGGCTTGTTTTGTCTTTCATGTAAGGGCAAACAAGAAAACTTGCCCATTTCTCCCTTTTATGAGCAAACGGTTTCTGAGAAAGGATCATATTTCCCCTTGCATTGAACCGAGCGTATCAAATTCTTTAATTGAAAATTGAAAGAAGGAACCATTTCGACTCAATGACATTACCCATATATCCTTTACCCATAACGCCATTACCCCAAAGACCACTACCACGAACGTCATTACCCGAATGAATGTCATCACCCATCACCCCGAGTGGGTCACTACCCCGAATGAGCCAGTACCCCCAGTAGTCCTGATTTCAAGTTAATAGTTTATTTCAGTGAAAAAAATAATCAATAGATATATATTTATTCATGTGAATGATTATTACTTGTTTTACGACTTATTCAATAGCAGGCGACTCCAGTTGAGTAAATTACACATTTTTTACGAGAATTTTTATCGTGGATCCTTACTTATTTTTTGATCCTTTTACAAGGTTCACCGTGTTGAACTCGCGATTCGTTTCATCGAACTCGAACTGTTTGAAAACAGTATAGAACGATTAGTTCTTAGTCTAAAAACTCTCATTACATATCATGTGCTACCTTTGAAGATTGTTTAAGCTGAGGTGAGAATTATGAGAAAATTTCAGCCCACGTCGACTGGGCTTGAGCCGGCTCGCAAATATGTATTTAAACAGAGTAAAGACAAGAAGGGCATGACGACAAGACCCTAGAATGAGAAAATCTCTTCTGTTCTTCGAATATGCTTGTTCCTCTTATGGCATGGCAGGAATAATTTCGTTATACCTTGCAAACGCAATCATGTAAAAGAGGTGTTATCTCTGTTCGCCTTATATCGGGCAAATGCATTCATCTAAACAAGGCATTATCATCTCTGTACACATTAAACCGACAAATGCGTTTATTAAAAGAAGGTATTACCAACTCTGTTCGCCTTATATCCGGCAAATCTGTTATGCTAAAGAAGGCATTATCAACTATGTTCGCCTTAAACCGGGCCAACGCATTTATTTAAAGAAGGTGTTATCTTCTATGTTCGCCATATACCGGGCAAATGCGTTCATTAAAAGAAAGCATTATCAACTCTGTTAGCCTTGTATCGGGCCAATGCGTTCATCTACAGAAGGCATTATCACCTGTGTTCGCCTTAAACCATTATCCTCTGTTTGCCATATATTGGACAAATGCGTTCATTAAAAGAAGGCATTATCACCTCCGTTCGCCTTAAGCCGGGCAAATGCGTTCATTTGAAAAAGGCATTACCTCCTCTTTCTGCCTTGTAATGAACAAATGCATTCATCTAAAGAAGACATTATCTCCTATGTTTGCCTTATACTGGGTAAATGCGTTCATTTCAAGAAGGCATTACCTCCTGTGTTTGCCATAAACCGTTACCGTTCATTTAAAGAAGGTATTTTTTTCCACTTTACACCTATGTTAACAGAAAGAAGGTGTTATCTCTTCACTTACACCATTTCGTAGAATAGAACTTTTCCAGATGATAATGGCGTAGAATGATAATTTTAGTCAAAAATGTTTATACATAAGCTTTATTGCATTTATCTGAGTAGCTTTAAGTAGTATATACTTTTATTCAAAACAAATTCTTTTCAAAGATTGTCATTTTACGATTCATCGGTATCTGTGGGTGTTAAAAATAGTAATAGGGAGAAATACGGCTTTGGCAGGTTTTGTTCTATTATTGGCAGGGGGTTTTTGTCGACCAAATTTTATGAAATTTGGCCACAATATTCTTTAATATGAAAAGAATGTTTAGGCTAAATTTGAGCCTAGTCATTCATAAAAAACCCCCTGCCAATAATAGAACAAAACCTGCCAAAGCCGTCATTCCCCCTAGTAGAAAACTACAGATTCGAAATGTATTCTGGCTAATGGACTTTCGGGGTAATAGATCTCGGGGTACTGTCCCATCCGGGGTGGCATTCAGGGTACAGGGGTGGAGCTACCATTTCCTCTCTGGACTTCTGCCGGGCGAATGCATTTTCTGAATGAAAGGATCGTATATTCCTTTCCTCAAACCGAGCAAACGCCTTGAATAAAGGAACTATGACGTCTTTTACTTTTTGCCGAGCAAATGCATCCTCTGAGTGAAGGAATCTCATCTTCCCTTGCCTCTAACCGAGTAAATGCTTGAATTGAAAGAAAACCCATATCATCTTTTACCTTCTCTGGACCTTCTTCCATCCGCTGAAAGAAGCGATCATATCTTCCCCCGCATTAAACCGAGCAAATGCCCGGACTTGGAAGAAGGAAGCATATCGTATTTCGCCATCTACCGGGCAAATGTATCCTTTAAAAAATGGAACCATATCTTCTCTGATGTAACTGTCGGGAAGATGCATCCTTTGAAAGAAGGGATCTTATCCCTCTTTGCCTTAAACCGAGCAAATGCCTTAATTGGACAAATGAATAAAATCTCCCTTTGCCTTCGCCAAGAAAATGCATCCTTTGAAAGAAGGAGCTATATCTTCCCTTTCCTAGCACTGAATATTGCATATATTGAGAATAGAAACCATACATATTCTCCCTTGTGTTATGCATAAAAATTGAATTACTTGAAAAAAAAGAAGCTTATACTTTTTAGACTTATGAACGTCAAAGTATGCTTTTAAAGAAATGAATATATGCATGATGCATCATGCAGAAATAACTTCATTTGCTTTTTATTGCACTTGCTATTTGACTTTCCGTATATTGTAGTTGTTTGCAGAAAAACCTTCATTTGCTTTTTATTGCACTTGCTATTTTACTTTCCGTATATTGTAGTTTGTTTTAGTCAACGACGATCTTGCTGCTGACCCAGAGGTAAAACGATTTTTGTAAGTGAAATAGGCAGATATTAAAAAGTGTAAATAAAGTACCTTCAAGTAGAGATTTGATAGAATCTGAACTTAAATTCGAAAAAATCATTTTAGAACATCTCTTTTATAATGTTAAAGGGACAATTATTATAAATAATTGAACAAATTATGCATAACTTTCGAAATTGATGATTACACAACTATTATGCCAAATGACAATTATGCCAAACGGCCATTATGCCAAACGGCCTTATGCCAAACGACATTATGCCAATCGACCTTTATGCCAAACGGCCTTATGCCAAATGGCGTTATGCCAAACGACTTTATACCAAATGACCTACCACCAAAATTTCTTCAACAATGGTGTTGATAAACAATGTACTAGGGTGGTTTAACCGGTAGTACCGAAACCGGTAATACCGGTATTACCGGCCAATTTTGGGTACCGAAAATACCGGTATTAGAGACGGAAAATACCGGTATTTTCGGTATTCTGAATTTTGCTGTCAGTATGATAAATCTCGAATAGTTTTCACCTACATTTATCAGCTAAACTGCATGTAATTGCATATCTGCCCCATATAAATAGGAAATCCAGCATAGATGGGACAAATATTCGGTTGCAAGCAGTAAAGCATCGTGCAAAAAAACAACAATTAAATGCGCGCATGAGTAACTTTGCCCAAGTACGCATCATTGACGACGTTCACGATACAACCAAAATCGATCATCATCATCATTAATCATACGTGTCAAACTGCAAATGATTTTTTCTCTATGAACATTGTTGACATCGTCGAAAATTTTCCCGTAATATATGAAATTGTGAATAAGGTACGTGCCGTAGTAGTTCTTTTCCGTAGATCATCTGTGAAAAACAATTTATTGCAAAAATATGTACGTTCTGAATTCGGAAAAGAATTTGAATTAGTGGCTGATGCCAAGGCACGCTCGAATAGCATGTTATCTATGCTCAAACGGATCTATGAGTTGCAGCTTTAATCCAAATTCAACTTCAGTGATGATTGTTTGGCGGTTGGTGAAATAATTCAAGCCTTCGAGCCTGTTCAAACTCTGCTGTGAAAACTGCACTCTATATGAAGCTGACGTGGCGCTCTAATTTATGTTGGAACAATTATCAAATTGAGCTAAAGAAATTTCCACCACTTATTCTATGCTTTTAAGGAATAAATCCAAGAGAGCCGATCAGCCGATCATCAATACCCCATTTTTTTTTTGCTTTTTTGAATAATTCTGCCGTGAAGAAATTGATCATAAACGATTTTGTCATTTTCTTCAAGACATCCAGAGCTACTTTGATTAAACAAGCGGACGCGATCTTGAAGCGTCTAATCATTTCTGATGCGATCGTAGAAACTGAGACAACGACCATACCGTACGATCGCCCTTATGGATATTTTTTCTGGTCCATCGGGTAAGGAACAACTTGTGAAGAGACTGTAGCAGAGGCAAATACGTTGACGCTAGGATCCTTGCATACAATCCGTAAGGAATTTTCCATCTATGAATCTGGAGGGAAGGGAAGTGCTTGACACTGATTTTCGACGGGCTTGGCACCATTCGTCCAACTTTGGTTGGGAAGAGAGGGAATTTTCAGTGCCAACAAAATCCAATGCGGATTGGGAGATGAGTCGCTCAGTATGTTATGTCTACTTCAGTTTCGTTTTGTGAAACTCAACAAGCAATGATTTTAACATTTTAAGTTTGTCAACAAATGTTGTTTTTCATCCAAAAGTCCAAATCAAAAGTCATTCATTTAATACCTGAAATTTTCACAAAAACCGGTATTCTACCGGTATTACCGGTATTGACTCTATCAAATACCGAATACCGGTATTAGTTAAAAATGGCCAATACCGACCACCCTAAATGTACTCATCAGATAACTAATGTTATATTTCTTGAAGTATCTTGTATTTCACATGGAATATATAATCTATAAGTACAATTTTTCAGAGCTAGTTCTGTTATTGCAGTTACCTTCAAACAGTTTGGGGTTTGAAAACCCAAGTATCAAAGCGAGATTTCGGAATATGAAGTCTATCTGTACACACTTCCTTCTACTGCTATAATATATTAGGGAGTGAGTGCTAGTAATGGACCCCTTAACGACTAAAATTCACTTCATTCGCTTCGCTAGAGCGAGCCTCTTAACAAATTTTAGTTCTGCTGCACCAGATGACAAGCAACAGGTACTAGCATCGTGTTTCGTGCATAAAACTAGGCAAAACATTCATTTTTACCAATAAAAAAGGCATTTTGAAATTATGTAGCTAGCATGCCTATCATGGCCACCCCCGGGTCCATAATATGCAACGTCGAGTTTGTTTCCATTCCCACATATTCCTGTTGCCTATAATGGACCCCCCCTTGTGTGCTAGTAATGGACCCTTTAGCATATTTACATTTACAAATTAGTTAATATAACTTAATTTCTGTTTCCCTGTCCATAACAAATGTATGGAACTGTTGTCCTGTTACATGAAGCAACTTCACCCGACGGAAGCTTCCAGAAAATTGTCGATTCCAGCGTTAATTTGGGATTTTGTTCAGGGGGTCCATTATACGCACGGGGTCCACTATTAGCACTCACTCCCTATTTAAATGTATTTTTTCATAAAATTTTCAATTTTTACATGAGATGCTCGATAGACCAGCTTTTTGTTTCTACTCGGTGGAATCTTTCAAAGAATCTTACAAAAAATTACACATATTCGGTGTTTATATATCTATTCGATTCGAAATTTTATAAGGATTCAGAATATATAATAATATGCATATTACTGATGTTTTAGTCAAGTTTTCTTAAAAAACGATTTAAAAGTACGTCAAAACGTTGTAACGTCACGACGGAATGTGTCATTTATAAATCAAATGAACAAAATCGAATTTAAGGCAGTTTCATACCGAGAAAATATTTAGTCGGATTAAAAGCTAGGTTCTCACGCATTTTAAGTTTAGTTTACACATCAGGAGCTTTGTCTGCAAAATTCGCTCCCATGTATGTGGACGGGATTTTTTTTAGCCTTCTAATGTCCAAAACCGGCCTTAGGTAGGATACTTTGACTATTATTTGTTATTTTCAATTGTTCAGAATTGGAAAAGTTTTTGATATTGGTCAAGAATAAAATCCTCAATGCATGTCTAAGAGTAGATCAAAATAAAATTTCAAAATTCCACATTTTTTTAAATATTGAGAGATGCGTAATTACTGTTCCTTCGTGTTTTTGTTTGGGTCCTTTGAAGAGTGAAATATTTGTGTATTTTTCCACAACTACACACATGTTTTTTGACATGTACCGTCCCGTTTTTTCACCGAAATAATCTGGTCAGCCGACATTGAAGAGATTTTCAGTTCAAATTCTGTCCAAAAGTCAAAAATATATATTTTTTTATTATTTTGCATATTGTTTTTCGTTTTTGTGCTCTCAAGTATTAATACTAGTTTGCCATGGGACTTTGAAACAATATTGTTTACTTGTAAGCAATGCCGGCTGCTAAAACTTTATTATAATTTCATAGCTAGTTTTATCGTAATTACGCATGAACAAATGTGCTCGTTTCATCATGTTTTCTTGGATTTTAATGATTTTAAGGTGAAAATGAATAAAGATACCGATAATGAGGGTATGTAAAACGTTTTCACGCATGATTCGATCTGAAACCGTTTTCAGGTGATCCATATTCGTGATATTAATTGCTCGCTCTTTTTTACCTATTTTACAATAATATGCTCTGCAAAATAAAACTTCTGATAAGGTTCTCTTAAGAAGCGTTCTTGCCCCAAGTGATGCTCTCTCAAATAACAATAACTGACCCGGCCAGTGGTCATACTTCACTGCTAGATGAATGTAAAAAGCACAAAAACAAAAAACACTTTGCTGTTTATATTGAATACATTTACAGACGATAAAATGATTTTCATAGTTTTGGCCACACTTTTAGACTGCGTACCCCTATGTAATGCGCCTGCTTCGTGCAAAAGTAATACACACTCATCTTATCAATTAAAAACTTTTGTTTAACATTAAGTACATTTTACTTTACCTGAAAAATATTACTTAGTGGACGGCGAATTTTTGCCTTCGATATCGTAAAGTTTGTATTTCGGCTGGTGCTACCGCTAGAATTTTTCCGGTTCTAGGTTTCTACCGGATAGGTATATCGCAACTTGCGCGATTGTTCTGTTGAAAAAAGTGCGGTTTTGTGATTTATTCTAAGAAATATACGTAAAAAAATGTGTATAATGTGGAAGCTTCATGGGAGCTAAAAGTCTCTGCCATTTTTTTTGGAAATGGATTAGTTTTGTGGGATTGTCTCCAGTGTTGCCACATATAAAGATTTATCTTATTTATAAAGTTTTTTTTTAAATTTTTTGATAAAGATATCTTTATATAAAGATTAAAGATTTTTTTGAAGAAATAAGATTTTTCAAGATTTTTGTGCATTTTGAAATTAAGTGTTCTGTTTTTTTTCTCATTTTTGGCCGATACTTTAATCCGATATCATGACCGATAAGGCAGTTTTCACTCAGTAAAATCCGTCAGCTACCAGATGGCTATCGCTTGACTCAGTAGTCAAACGGAATGTTGATCGTTTTTCAAAGCTTATCATGTACTTTACGGTCTATTCGAACTGTGACCATTATTGAACTGCCCAGCGCCACCGTCGTCACCTCTACGATCCCATCCCTGGTAGAAGTCATGAACAGAATGAAAAACAAGCAATGGGTAATGTTTTCAACATAACCGCAAGTAGACGTAGGACTTGAATAAACGTAACGTATTCACATTTAACTTCTAACTTTTGGATCTATGGAGTTTGATTAAAGGTATTGATATTGGAAACGCCAACTTTCATGCTGTGTAGAATTATTAGCAATTCGTTTATTCAAAACTTCTGGAAATAAAACTAATAATTAAATACATAATTAGAATTGCTTTGTTTCTAACTATTAAGCCCTTGTTTACTCTAGCAAATGTAGGGCATTTATAGATTTCTTATTGATGATAGTATTTGAAGTTTAAAAATTCTATTTATAAAATTTTCAAACTTGGGCAAAATGTGCTATTTTAGGGGAACTGTCCCGTTTTCCAAACAAAGAAATACAGCACCAATTTCGTTGTTTCTTTTTGCTAACATGCGTGCTTACTGTTGAAAAAAAATCACAACAATAAGAAACAAGTCAAGCAGTAACCCTATTAAAATCAGGGAATCAAAACTGACGAACATGATAATGATAACTGCATTATCCTTAGTGTAACACTTCACGATCATTGCAGCTAGCGATTGCTCGTTGGAAATAAACATTTAAGATAACAATTCCGTAGCAAAATTTGGCTTTTCATCAACTGTCACTCTAGGATCCCCATTTTGGGAGAGCATAACAATAAGTCATTTTGCTGCTCAAATAACAACAGAACAGCCGTCGGAAATGCTCAGCGTCTCTGTGATTTGACGATTATCATTAGTATTGCATGATCCGATCTAAGTAAGATCCTGATAAATTATACCCCTGATATGCGGCAATTATTTTGAGCAATGATTGCGATGTCGTGTATGGGTGGTTTTATCGTAGCAAAACATCCGAAGATGACGATTTTTTGATTCCCTGATTAAAATAGAGGAGGAACTGTTTATACATCAACAAAAAAATATTTCATGTTGTGATTCCAAACTGCGAGTCTACGTCAAGTTTAGTAATACAATTTCTCAGAAAAAGAAAAACAAAGAATAAGATGAAGTTTTTTTTTGTCTTTATTAGCAAGACTTTTTTAAAAGATTTACATGTAATACAGCGAAATTTTCTAATCTAAAATGGATATTAACACTATTGCTGATTGTGCATCTTTAATTGCTAATGCCTTCTGCAAATAATTGAAAGTAATTATTTTAATTTTTTTTGCTGGGGAATCAGAACTGTTATAGTATAAACATGTTTTAATGTACGTGTTGTTTAATACCAAGCACAACTTAACATATGGTCCGTCATATGCCTTGACTCGTACCCATCCCGGGATCATGTGGATTATGAAACCAATCACTTTTCGTGGATGAGCAGACCAAATCCCTCTAATTTTATTCTTCTTCATCCACCACCGCTGCCCTCGCTGCCTCAGCCATCATCGGCCACTAGCCATGAACTCCGAGCGATGCGATGGGCGATTGCATCCATCGCAACCGACACCACTGCATCTGACCATCATCAAGCACAGAATAACAAAAAAATGCGCCCACTCCTTTCATGCATATTCGCAGACCCACCGGCAGTGCTACTGAAACAAACACAGCGAACGAACGAACGAAACGAACAATGCGTGAGCAAAAAGCACGTCAGAACGCGTTGCTGTCACAAATTGTAATGGCTCACACACGGCAGGCACTGCTTCTTTTATACACGAAAAAAATCTTCCGCTAGACACGAAGGCCCGTGACATACCGCATTCTGATGTCCGTGTTAGGAATGCCCGGGATTGATTACATATGAAATTTTTGCTGGCTTTGACAAGAATTGAAATTTGCAATAGTCTATCGTTAAGATTATTAAGTTTCAATGAAATAGGCATATTGCTGGAGAGTGTCCGAGTCGATTGATATATAAATATTAAAAATCCATCGAAAGATAAAGGCGCTAGTATCGTTTGAAATCTTCCCTTCCAGCGTAACGCTCTAGATTTCCAAAAATCTAAATGACACCCAGTATAGTAAAGAAAGACGTAAGTCCTACGTCAAAAACATGATATAGACTTGATTGATATAAGAGATAAAAGAACAGGCAACAATATCAAAAATTTGCACCGAAATATCATTTAAATATCAAGATATGCTATGGATAAGAACAAACTAATGGCACATGATACTGATCTCTTATTATAAATAGCATAAATTATATTGTCGTTTGTCGTTTGATCTTTTATCTCTTATATCAATCATGTTCATATCTCATTTTACTATCTTATCAACATTTGATATTATTCAGCTATTTTCTTCTACTCGGGATGACTTACTGCTTGTTAATAAAGTCAGTCGTATTTTCCGGACGTATCGGAAAGCCCTGAGTATACGAACATGTACAGTGAAATTAAATCGCTTTATCTGATTATCCTTTCCAACATCTTGAAAGATGAATTTCTTAAAAATATCATAGACAAATGGCTTACAAAACTTTGAACAACATCTTCACGAGAAAATGAAGACCTACGTAGGGCTAGCGGCAGATAATCTGGCAGGACCTTTTGATTAACCGCTGAAGGTAACTTTCTATTCTCTCGCATGTAATTTCTATGTGGAGCTGGTGAAGCAAACAATCAAACTCTTGAATGATCCCGTTCTTAAGACAGCTTGTCTCATCGATCCAAAGAATTTGGAGAACATTACCTCAGTTCGATCCTGAAGAAGATTCCAAACTTTTGCGGGAGCTCAGGGGTGCAAATCTTTGCAAAACTAATCAGATCGAAGAGCAAGCCGATACGACGAAAAGTTGCGAGACATCGCTGGGCGGTAAACGGCGAGAAGGAAAGCTGGTATTTCCATTATTAAGAAAGTTCATCAACATTTCTATCCCATCCCTCATTCGGCAGCAGCTGTCAAAAGGCTGTTTTGGCCGAATAACTTTATTAAATCTTTGGTTAGTAACCGACTGAATATATATACGGTATACCAGCATGATTAATGCTATTTTGCGTTAAAAAATGTTATGTTAAAAAGAAAGGAGTTGCCAAGATGGCTTTAACGTTGCAATTCAATTCAAAATGCAAAAAGTCAAAATATTCACACTACAAACCTGAAAGGTTTATAACTTTTGATCACCTTGATTTGCAATAAATGGGATGGTACAAAAATACCTCGAAACTCGTTTCAAAATATACTCTCATTACAAATATCTACCTGCTTCTAAAAACCCAACAGATTTAAAAACATTTGTATATTTTTAAAAAAGTGAATATTTCAGCTATTAAGCACCTATTCAAGTTTTTGAATGTTTTCCTTTGAACAAGCCTGGAGCACAAAGACAAGTTCGCCAATCAACTCGTCGAATTTGACAGTTTATACACGGGAAAATGTCAAATTTGACGGGCGAAATGACGAACGATGTTATGCGCTTCAGCCTTAAGTACATAAAATTTTTTTTCAAGATTTTTTGCTCACAAATAAAGGAGAAAAAGATTTTTACGCCTGAAAATGAAGGTGAGGTTCGAAAAATAAGTGGCAACACTGATTGTCTCATTATGTTCTTGCTATGTTTCCTATATCAAAATAAAACGCGAGATTCACAGAAACTGCAGCGCCGAAGTTCGAAACCGGCAATGACGACCGTATGGACCTGCTGGGAACTCTTTGGTTCATGTTAATGGCAGCATGGATGGACTGAAATATACTGGAATACGCGGTGAGCTTGTTTCATGCTTCCTATTTCAATTTTTCTTGCAAAAATTCCAACGGAACTTCATCATTTCTGCATCTTATGATGTTTTTTGCAATCAGTGTATTGCGATAACACTTTTCTATGTTCGAATGATAGATGTTCAGTCGTACGAATTCTGCTATAGGAGAATGATCCTGTCTTTCTAATGTGATCAAGGATGTGATGTTGGAAAAATGGTAAGTAATTTATGATGAATCATAAACGCATTTCCAAATATGTATTGATTGATTTCATTACTAAATACGCGCCAGGATCAAATAATTGATTTTTTATCCAGTAAGTATGAATGCACTTCAGATATCCATATGATATGTGGGTGTAATCACGCGGGGCTTATTGTATACGACTATAGCTTCGGATTGCTTGCGTTCTTGAAATGGGCTATAGGAGTAACAATAGAGCTATCACCTTCTAGCTCCCGGATCTAAGATTCTTGCAATTATATTAAACTAAAATGGTTGCACGAATATTTTATCCATAATGCCACTGCCAGACAGTGGAAGTTAGATTGTAATAACACACACACACACACCTGAAAAATATTACTTAGTTTTTGGGTTGCCTATGTTTTGAAATAGAAACCAAGTGTATTTTTCTGAGAAATCATTAAAAAATCTAATATTAAATTTTAAAACACAAAACCCTTTTTAGATAAATTCATCTTGTTTACTGCAGTAGAAGAGGCATAGAAAGAAATTTACGGGCATACTTACGTGATTTGCTTATAGCTTCGATCGAATCACCATATCACTACTGGTCACCACCATCTTCCATCATGAACGATTCATCCAAAAATTGCAAACGTTATCCACAATCACTAATTTTGGCAATTAGCACAAACAATCTTGCTTTTCACTTTCATTCACATTTTCTATGTTTCCAGAGCACAACAAATCTCTCATTTATTTTCGTCTATACGATCCAATCTGCAAGCATATGTGCCAAATTCCGGGCCTACGTAATTTGACCCCGGCGACGAACTTCTGTTTCGGCTAAATAACGTTCTGTGCTAACAATCACTCAATCAACTTTTGACAATCTTCCGCGTAGCACGCACATTCTACATTTCAAATAAACTATTCGTCATTTTCGCGACGTGCCCATTTCTTCTCTTATCACACACTCTAACGCACTTCGGCCCAAATCCCCAACAGAATCCTTGTTTAATCCTCTCAACGGATGAGATTCGAGGCAATCGAAAATTGCGCCAAACAAAAGCACCTCCACGACGAATTCGCGAACCGAAAGAAACACGCGCGCGCACTCCGTTTTTTTTTCCCACTCGTGACCGCTCGTTACCAAATTTGAAACATAACTAACGCGACCAACAATCATATTTGCAAGCAGGACCGGGAAGCGGTTGCTGGGCGATGCGGTGCGCGCGTACACAACACACAAAACACTTCATTCCAGACAGCTAACGCCAGGCCAGGCCAGAAGCAGCTGATATGATATGCCGGCGTCGTCGTCGTCGTCACCGTCGGTAGATGCCAACACCAACGAGCGACGCTAATGCCGTTGACGACGCCTCAGCAGCATCACACATCATCAGCATGGTCCGATCTGTTTCTTCGCGGGTTTTCCTTTCTAATGTACATGTATGATGTCGAAGTCGCGGATGGGCGATGCGATACACGATGAGAAGATTTTTTCCTTTCTCACGATTCACCATTAATGCGGACCAAGTACGTGTGGAGGCACAAGCAGCGAGTTTTCCAGTTCTGCTGTTGAGTGGTTAATATATGGCAGGGTAGCAAGATAACCATCCTATTATAAAATATAAAATATGGACATCAAATCTGCGGAAAATGCAGATTATCCATGGAAAATATGCTAAACCGTCATTCATTAACTTATTGGTAATATTGACTTTCTCGAAGTCAGACAGTCTTCATTTGCCCAATTTGCTAAACATATTTTATGCAGCCTAATTCCTTTCATAGTTTTTGATGAGCTCATAACACTTCGATAGCTCTATGACGAGCTCGGTGATCTAGTGGTTACCACTTCTACCTTAAATGTAGGAGGTCTGGGTTCAATTCCAGGCTCACCCCTTTCCAACATTTTATTTCTATCTTAGATTTTTCTGTGTTTCACATCCTACCAAAACGATTCCTACTGTTATAACCTCCCACCATTAAAAAAAACTCCTGTGGCACCCTAGAAAAGTCGTAAAGTTCTCTGCATCTTTCTTAAGCAAGTGTCCAACTAACTATCCTTCACGGCTTTGGGACAGAATGTCGAAAGACAAAAGGTCGACGGACAAAAGGTCGAAGAGACAAAAGGTCGATGGGACAAAAGGTCGAAGGGACAAAAGGTCGAAAGGACAAAAGGTCGACGGGACAAAAGGTCGACGGGACAAAAGGTCGACGGGACAAAAGGTCGAGGGGACAAAACGTCGACGGGACAAAAGGTCGAGGGGACAAAAAGTCGAATGGACAAAATTTAAAAATCTATAATTCTGTATACATGAAAAATACTAAATATACGACAAGTTTGAAAACATGTTTCTGAAAAAAAATTAGCTTGTTACATTTCCCAGAGATTTCTCCTTCTTTATTTCATGGGCAGTTCTTTAACCAATTTACGGTGAATATTCAACAGCCAGGGCGAGCATTGTATGATTTTGATTAGTTCTCGGGACGAGAACTGAAAAATTAAAACTTGTTAGATCGTGCTCTTGTAACACGTGTCGCTACGAGTGCATGTTTGAGTGAAATACGTTGGTTTTGGTATCTTTGATTCAGTGTCGTATAATTAATTATTACACCAACGCGACTTCCTATACATTCCTATACATTACATTCCGATGTCGATCATGGAGAATCAGAAGTCTCTTGTATAAATGTGTGTCAAATTCATTTTCCACTCATCATCATGTATTAGATGGGAATATTATTGGTTTTAATTCAAAGTGACGTTATTATTGGTTTTAAATAAGAAATAAACACTGAATCATGTACACAAAGACTGGCCTTAAGCCGTACATAACAGTTTACATTATGCACATTATTCGGTGATTCAACCGTACGAATCATTTTAACACTCAAACATGTTGTATATTGTACAACATTAACGAAAAAATCTCTCTCATGGTACACAGCATGAACGATCCTGCATTAGTGTTTCAGGATAAAATCATGATTGTGCATATGCAAGCACTCGGAGTATTCGAGAAACGGGTGCTGAGGACCACCTTTGGCGGTGTACAAAAAGACGGTGTGTAGCGGCGAACAATGAACCACGAGCAAGCCCAGCTCTACGGCGAACCCAGTATCCAGAAGGTAGCTAAAGCCGGAAGGGTACGATGGGCAGGGCATGTTGCAAGAATTCCGTACAACTACCCTGCAAAGATGGTGTTCGCTACCGATCCGGCAGATACGAGACGGCATGGAGCACAGCGAGCGAGGTGGGCAGACCAAGTGTAAAACGACTTGGCGAGCGTAGGGCGCATTCGAGGCTGGAGAGATGCGGTATCGAACCGTGAGTTAACGTCGTTGCCGACCGGACTTTGTGAATTTCCATCGACGTTCCCATCGGTGTCAGCATTTTGGAGTTGGCAACATCGAGGCGCATCAGCAGAACCAGGCGAACGATATCGAGGGCGATCATCAAACCTGTACCTACCGAGCCAGTGCAGACTTAGCATACTTGTAATGTAGTTAAGTTATCAGTTGGTTGTGTACAGTGAAGGTAGTGAGAAGTTTATTTTTTTTAAACAGAACTCCGTGTTCTCGAATTATTAACTCGTGTATTGTGGCGTCAAATTGTTGATTCAGTGGTTTCTGTTTAGATGTAAGCTAAATAAATGAATGAATGTGCTTATGCATATTGCATATTAGTGATAGAGTTTTGTGTAGAAATTAGAGTCTGTAGGTCGGCTATCTGAATCGCTCGAAAGGGTCTTATATTACATTTTCCTTGTGCTGAATTTGTTGAAAACATGGGCCAATCTGACCCTTATTTGGCCAAGTGTCACCCCCGATGACGGTACTCACATCATAGTTTTCATTTGTTTTGTTCTCAATACTATAGCTTTTCAATTTTAACCAATTTTGTAATTTCGACCTTTTGTCCTTTCGACATTTTGTCCCGTCGACCTTTTGTCCATTCGACCTTTTGTCCCGTCGACCTTTTGTCCCTTCGACCTTTTGTCCATTCGACCTTTTGTCCTTCGACCTTTTGTCTGTCGACCTTTTGTCCCTCGACCTTTTGTCATAGATTCATCCTTCACCTTCCACTTGCAAAGCCGTGGCCAGGACAGATCTCGACTATTGGAGAGTGCTTTGCTTCTATCTAAGAGAAAGGGATTAATCCCAAATCAATATCTGTGATAAACGGATAAAAGGGATGCTACTCTCAGTCTCATAGAAAAGTCCAGGCTTGTACCACCTACGATTTTTTACGAATTGCTCAATGCTAATGCAAACTCATAACGCTTTGATAGTTCTATATTTTTGTCCAAAAATACATTTCTCCAAATACAAAACCTAAGGCTACCTATCGAAAAATTGCAATGTAGGAGAGTCAGATTCTTAAACACAAATTAAAAAAAAAATCATGGATTATTTCATTTATAGTCACAAGATCCTTAATATGTACATCAATTATGGGAACTATCTTCAACACAAAATCTTCACTGGTGCAACAAGAGATTTTCTATAGTACTATATTATGACATTTTCGTCGTTATCAACGAAAATATTTTTTAAAAATAATCTTTTAATTAGTAGTTTATTGTTATTGAAAATGTTTTATGTCTCATATTGGAGCGTATATATTTTATGCCAGCAGGAGCTCCGTTAAAGTGAGATTAAAGATTAAATTTGGTGAGCAGTAGAGCGTGTTGCGTTTCTTGTTTTGTTGCACACCTCCCACACACTAGCGATGAAATTAGGCTGTGTTATGTTGCACGGACACCGTGTCGCTAGTTTGGCACCAATCGAATGATAATGAATATGTTGCGCACCAACAAGTGTTTGCAGCATGGAAACGTTTATATGTATAATTAGATGTTTTATAGCTATAGAACAAGACCTCATCTTCAAATAAAAATCAGGTAGCCTGAATTTTTGTTTTTATTTCGGAATCTTTGCAAAAAATATGCCAAGATTCGCATTGTAGACAGCACAGCAAAACGTTTTAACGAGATCGCAACAAATGAATGCCGAATATCAGCTTTTGTTAGTTGATTACTCAAACAATGTTTGCAACTGTTCAACGATAATTCTCACGACAAATTAGTGACAAATAAAAATGATGAAACAAGACAAAGCAATTTGAAATTCGATTCGTTGAACTGCAAATCTTTCAACTTCATTGGGAGCATATTCGCTTATTCGCCGACGAGCTGAAGGACGAATTCAGGACGTACCGTGGGCCTAACATCGAATTCACCCATTTGTGGTGCATGAATAGGGGCTAAGTACTATAGCCGTTTTACTAAAAGAAATATAAAGAAATATAACTTAAAAACCCGTTGAGCTTTGAGAAAAGGTAATTCCATTCAGTAACGAGGTAAAATTCTTAGCAGTGATTCTAGATGCCAAAACCAAAAAGGTTATTTGGTTATATACCTCTATTATAAGACCAAAAGTAACGTATGCGAAGCCACTCAATAACCTCCATATCTCGATATCTCTCTATCTCGATGTGTTCTAGTCATATTTTGTTCAGGATTCTCTTTCCCTATGTCGATGTCAAATTTCTACGATACTAGACCATTTGCGGAAAAGTGATCAGAACGATTGGACAAATCAAGCATCCGAAAGATATTCAATTTGCAAAAAAGAGCTAACCGCGGTGGAGGTTGGTACTCGGATTCTGATGGCTTTTCCGCAAACGTGACTTTTAAGTGGTCTTATTGTGTAGGGATTATCACGCCTATCTAGAGAGTAGGAGGTTGAGGGTTCGAGTCCCTCCAAGACACGTGGATTCTTTTTCGCAAATTTCATATCAATTTGTCCATTTCTATATGCACAGCCAAGATATTTAACAAAAAAATAGTTTTCGTACGGCCGAGTTGCCAAATAATATGCAATTAATTGATACCAATATTCGTTTTAATATCCTCATCTAATAGATATATTTAAAAGTTTTGGTCCAAGCACTAACTGGCAAGGCGAAAGTGCATTTATATTGTGTTACAAGCAAATTAAAAGATAAAAAAAAAACCCAAACCGCTGAGCACCAGTGGTCTAAAACGTTATTAAACGAAAAGGCATGACGTCTTGAATATGAAAGCAAATAATAACAAAGATCAGTAGATAAAATGACTGAATTATTAGGAACATGTACTCTAATCATCAAATCTCATCTCGAAAGTCATTAGGTAAACGCAAAGTCTGTAGCGACAGTCGGCTCGAGTATGAAGTACCGTACCCATTCAGTAAAAGATTTTTGAGGAAAAAGGATCAGTTGAGATCCAAAGATTAGACCAAGGATACGACAGTTAATAATAAATAATATTGGGTTGATCTCACCAAATGCAAACCGAGTTCCGATGATTTTATACATCCTTAAAAAACGGCTGATCAACCAAATCCATAGCACCAGCAACCCTGCTGGTAATCGGGTTAATATTGCTGAAAAAGATGCGCCATCGTTTGGTTCAAAGGCAGCAGTTTTGATGACTACGATTCAATCTTGTACACATTCCACCTTGATCATCAGTCAGCAGCGCTTCATCAGATCCGTGCTGAATTGGGATGGCAGCAGCTTTCTCAATTTCCGGATTCGGTAGTAGAGATCCGACAGTAGGCAGACGGCAAACAAATACGTACACGCTGCCGATGCGGTGAGCTTGAGGACTACATCTTCGCGATGTATCGAATTGTGACGTTATATGCTGTAGTTTTATTTCAAGATTTCACTTTTCTCAAACACAAAAAACTTTTAAATTTAAATTTAGGGGAAAAGCCAAAAAAAACATAAAGAGTATAACGGATATATTTTTAGTATCCTTTCCGCTGAACACCTACTCAAATACTGCCATCCAGTTGGAAATCGGAATAAACACTAGCGCTAAAAAGTAAAATACGGCAAATTTTTACCAATATTATAAGCACACTAGCACCGCGCAACGGGAACATAACGACATCCTTCAAAATTTCCAGTGCAAAGTTCTACACAACAGCATGATCTAAGATGAACGTCTGTTCTCTGTGGTAGTACAATCAGGCGGGGCTTATTGTAAACACAAGTGACCTTGAACTAGTAATAAAATACCAGGCAGCCTGAAATGGGTCACTGGAACTGCAGTAGAGCTAACTTTCTAACTCCATCTTACTGAAAAACTATGTTATTCCGTCCGAAAAATGACCATCTCATGATCGAACCGGAAACGTGACTTATTATTCATAATTTTGCAAAACAAGCTCATAGGAATGTGTTCAGAGGGTATTAGGTCTTAGGTCCATTTGGTAACATTCCGGAACATGCTGGAATTCTGTTTCCTTGGGAGCAGTGGCCACTTTTTTTGACGTAAACTACGTCTAAGGGGAAGACTCGGATACAGGGTGACAAATGAAAATTTCCAAATTCGAGACCGTCACTAAATTAGCCGCTAATAGCTCCTTTATCTTTCGATGGATTTTTGAGATTTTATTATCAATCGAATCGGAAACTCTCCAGCAATTTTGTTTGCCCATTGGACCTATTGATTATTAACATAAAAACATAAAAAATTCCAATTCTTCACAAACCCAGTAGAATTTCAGAGTTTCATTACGATCGCCATCTGGTGCGGTTGGTTCTTGCGCTCTACTTTTGTGCGGTGATTCGCACAAAAACCCAGAACAAAAGAACCAAATCCATGACCGCGGTCAAAGCAAAAGAGTAATGTTTATGAAAAAGTGCTTTAGGTACTGGACATGCTCGTGAAAGCAACGCCCTTGCTAATAATTCTTTAAAGCCTACACTGATGGACATAATTATACGTCAAAATTTCATTGTAATACCTCTAAATGCATAAACAGGTTTATGTTTAAAGGCAATCCTAGACTAACTTTATAAAGCCAATTTTGACGTAAACTGCGTCTAAGGGGAAGGATGAGATACAATTTGTACAATATTTCAAAATTGAGCACCATTATGAAATCATGTAAGATTTTTAACGTTTATAGTACCTTTATTTTTTAATGAGTTTTTAAGATTTATTTATCAATAGACTCGGAAACTCGCCACCAGTTTACAAGTTTTATTAAAATTGATTATGAACTTTAAACAAGGTTATCTTACCATTTGGGCAGCACCCCTTAAAATAACACTTCAAAGAATTCAATAGCCATTTATTAGGCAATTACCTTTGAGATGCATTAACCACTCTAAGTCGAATAATAGTCGGAGAAAGACACCAATACCACTGGGGAATGAATTTGGGTTTTTTCGAGTGAAAATTTTAAATTGTCGCATCCAATTATTTTCATATTTTGAGTTACGTCAATTTTGTTCGAAATCAGTAACATAAGAATTGGTATGCGATCGAACATGATTTAGATGTGCAGTCTCAAGACTCGCTTTATTTTGTTCTGCTGTGTGCGGTCGAAATAGTAGTTTGTGCAACTAGCTGCAAAAAGATGATTTATTCAGCACGAGTCGTACGTTTATCAAACGAGACTTGCAGATAATACACTATTTCAACACTAACCCAAGCTAATTCAGCAAAATGCAGTCATGTAACTACTGCACCCAAATGAGTGTTATAATGAATATCATGCAACCCATTTGAGTTGCATAATGTTCATTAAAGTACCCATTTCGTTGGTATGGAAAAGTAGGCCGTTTTATGGCTCAACGGCGAACTGTAAACCAGATATTATGATCAGGAATTGCAAAAAGTTAATTACAGTCACCATCTCCACTGAAGCGACCATCGAGATAAGGAGAGATCGAGGAATGGAAGGAAAATTGAAATGGGTAGTAGATGGAAATGCTATGAAAAACGGTAAAAAATCAAATGTCATTTCTTGTGTTTGATGTGTTTATTATTGCCCCAAGGTTGTCTAGTAGCCTAGAAACTTGAATTTATCGACATAGAGAGAGTGAATCCTGAACAAAACATGATCAGAACACATCGAGATAGAGATACCGAGATAGGGAGGTTATCGAGATGCAGAAAGCAAAAATGTATGTAGTTTGTAGGGACGGAGAAAAAGGACATAGGGAGATATATCAAGATATAGAACATCGAGATGTAGAGTGTCGACGGTAATTGGTGCGCGATCGGTGCAGAACATACTCGCGAAATACTGAATCGCGGGAGAATCAATTTAAGACGTAAAAGAATTACATAAATATCAATAATGATCAACAATCCGATCGCTTCGGAACAATAACTGTCTAACATATTAGGAAATATTCTATGAAGTCTTCGGATTGACTATATTTAAATAGTTATTGGGCCGCCTCACAAAACGATCTTACACATAAGGGGCGATTTCTATAGTAATTTCCATACAAGTATCAAACTGCTCGTGCTTAGTCAAATTACAACCAATTCAGTTGAAAATTTAGGAGGCTCATTAAAATAGCAAATGTTATCGTTCAAGCATAGGGGAGCGAAAAAGTCAAAATTTGAATAACTCTAAGCTCATGCTCAAACCAGTGACATAGACAAACAAATGAATTATCTTATAATCTGTTTTACGTAGTTTACGTCGGGCGGTCGTATCTTGTATATAACCCTTCTGATTTTTTCGATTAATTCTGAAACCTGGCTTGCGACATGTCAAAGATCATGATTCGACAAAACAACTTAATAGAAATGTGTTCAGAATATATTTGGTCCATCTGGTCACAATCCGGAGCATCTTTAAATCCGGATTCCCTTTTCAATCAATTCTAACGCCACCAAGCAGAAGAGAGTGTTGCTCGTCGTTTCGGTCGTCCAAAGCGCGATCCTCCACAGCTGCCGCCGGGCATGCATGGTGTTGGAGTGCGCGTTTGATCGTGTTCATGCTTGGCTCTTAGACACTCCGAACAATCCGGTATCCTTATGCTTTTCGAAAAGTAAATCAGTTGGATGGTGATCGTGTTCTTGTTCGATATGTCGATTAGTTTGTTCTGCCTTGTGTGGCCGAATAATAAATCGTTAAAATCGTTGTGCAAAAAAAAGCGGCACGGTCGCATTACTTATCAAAGCGAATTCAGATCTAACTACATATGCACACCGACTAACTGATAATCCTTCGTGTGGTTTTTGTGGAGATTCAGAGGTAAACACGATCTTCAAATAGCAAAAACCACCTACTAATAATCCGTTCGTCTTCCTAAGTGACTACAAGGACGTGACAGGCGCCGTTATTGATCATTCGGATATTTGAGTCACTGATACTTGCACACTGAGAATGCTTGGAATGCTAAGGTGCCCGGGTAGCTCGGTCATTGGGGGAGGGACTTACAACGTTGAAATAACCAGGAAGGCCCGCATACCTCCGTGGGTGGGAGTTACACCCGGGAGGGAATCTAGATCTGGTAGTATAACTTTCCATCTTTAAGGAAGCAGATTAGGGCTGATAGGCTTGCGGTATTGTAAGCCAAGGCATCTCGTATGTTCGTCGATATTCCGTGGCTGGATCGAGGACTGTCAAAATTTGGACAACGGCAGATCACATGTTTTCTACTTCGCAGATTTCACAAACATTCCGAAAGGGCCTTCAGCCGAAATTATGTGAGAATCGAGTGAGCCCTGTGCGAAGGCGGAAGATGACTTGCTGTCCTTGAAACTAGGTATGTCGTTGCATGGTGCCGTGGACCTTCCGTAGCTGCGTGGTACTGGAAGCTGCCCATTGAATCCAATCCAGGCTGATTTTTTTTATTCAGGCCTTAAAACTTCAGCACGAGGAACCGATGTCGTGAAACGCCGGCCTTGGTGCCCGACTGTCCGCAGTGACATTTCCTGGCACCCCATAGTGCCCCGGAATCCAGGCGAAGGTTGTCGACTGTGGTTCGCAAGCGAGAATGTCCTGAATCCATGGGTGTTTCGGTCACTTTACAGCGACTGGCGATGCGACTGGCCGAATCAGTCAGGACTAGAAATGGTATGTCGGAGGGAGCGGTAGCAGCAATAAACAGAGCTGCCGTTTCCGCTGAGAAGACGCTGCATTTTTTAGGAAGGTTATCCGACACCGTTAAATTGTTCCCAGTGACGCATGAGCCGACTCCTTGTCTCGAAAGGAAACCGTCAATGTAGCGGTGCTCGTGTTCCTAAGTTGTTGTTTATGTTGGCTGTGGAGGAGTGCCAGGAGAAAGTTATGGAATTCGACAGTGCTTGAAATCTTGGAACTTGGGAAGACTTGATCCCCTCGTTATGATATCTAATAATAATAAATATTTTTTCGAGTCAATCCTTAACCCTCTCTTTCCCACGACCTTTTTCAAAGATTTCAATAGGAAGGAATCACCTTTGGAAAAAATGCTGGAACAAAAGTTATGTGGCATAGCTAAAATTAGTGGAAAACGAAAAAAAAGTTTTTGATTGTAAATCAATAGTTACTAAAGTTGTGCCAAATACTGCTTTTTGTTGTTGAAATAATTCGATGAATGTTCGAAGGTGCAAATTTTGATGGAGCTCTACAGCTATCATGGGAAGGAAAGGGTTAATATCTTAATATCCTTAAATTGTGAATTGTATACGGCTTTGGAAAAATTATAGCATTTGGTCAATGTTAGAACAAATTATTCAAGTTTTGCGGGGTCACTAAAAAGATCTCTATGAGGCTTCAAACACATAAGCCGTCCTGTAAAATTAGTCAAGCCGTACTAGTCAATCCAAAAAATGAGTCACTACTTATTGTTCTATTAGCTAAAGCTAGTTATAGGACTAAATCTAGACCAACATTTGAAAAGGGCGATTCTCCGTCCACATATATAGCTTTATAATATGTAGACGATGAATCAGAAGGAATAAAATTTGACTGTTACGCCCTTTTCAAATGTTGGTCTAGAAATGATCCATACCTGAGATATCTATATTAAAAATTTGATTCTCGGTAAAACAGAGGGAGAGGGTGGGGGTATGCAAAGTCTCCCCATGTCCCCTATAGATTAAAAATCTAACAAATTTTACGGATTACTCATTTATCAGAATGTTGGAAACAGTTTTTCAGAAAAAAAAAAAAATAAAAAAAGCAATCATTTTCCGGGAAACTGAACATGACCAAAGGCCGTGAGGAGCGTATACGACTTGCACCTAACACGAAAATGTTGATTAGAATTATTTCAAATAAGAAGATTGCTCGTGCCTGATTGGTCTAGTGTTACTTGTTGCGATACTACAGACGTATTTTAGATACCCATAAACGCATACCACATTCCGCAGTCCCCCAGTTCTAGCGAACTGCCAGGAGCGGAAATAAAGTGCGTGAAGAAACGCGAATGCAAACAGACAGATAAAAGAGCGCCAAGGAAACCAGATAAGCCAGCCGGTGTGTATACCAACAGTTGCGGGTGTTGTTAACATGACGTATCCAGTTCAGGTTCACTTACCTATCAACCTCCCATCCTAAGCCTGGCAGCTATTAGACCTGAGAAGCCTACGACGCGACTTTCATTCACAAACACAGAACGAAAGTGGTGTGCCTTCTTGCATTAGGCAGCGCGTGTGTACCAACGATCACGCCCGTCTCGTAATCACCATAATGGGCGATACCTGATGAATAGTAATATTCTATTTGCAAGATGTACCGATGAGGAATAGTCAAATAAATGTGATACAATTGAACCACCAGGTAAAGCCATTTAGCTTAGGTGTGGACAAAAATGACCCAAAATGATACAAACGACGAAAGTTTCAAGAAAAAGTACCGTTCTGTCAGAGCAACTCATCGACGTGAATTGTAACAAAACGATTCGTGTAATGTCGTTTACTATGTTTCTATCCTCCCCCAGGTCGAACCTCCTATCAGTACGCCACAAGAGAGTTAATGAACATTATCTTGTTCACCAAATCTACCCAATAAAATTATCACTTGACCGTGTCGAAAATGTCTTCATTTGGCACATCGCCTTTATTGCCTCCCATCTTTCACGCAAAGTTTCACAAGCTCCCAGCTTATCGGGGCGCATCTTGTTAATTTTATCATCCTCTTATATCCCGCACCTGCTTGTCTTACCTCTCCACCGCCAATCGTCGCAACATTACAATATCGCTTCGTACGATAACCACAACATCAGTCGACGAAATGCTCCTCTACAGATTTCTGCCGGTGGCCGTCGTCCGTCGACGTCGCGTTGCGTCGTCTCGTTCCCCTCACTCGTTGTTGGCACCATCCTTCATCAGCAGATGGCTTTTGTGCTGTTCCTCCGCGACCAGTGTTTGCTGCATCCGCTCTTTGGCCACCTTCTCGAACCGTTGGTAGAGCTCATGTTCCGGGCGAACAAACTCGGCAAACACTTTGCGCCGCAGAACGAAAATTTGGGTGAACTCGATCGCGATTACGCTCACCAAATGCTGCAAGATAGGAGGCGGGATTGAATGTGGAGCAACATGAAAGTTTTTCGGGTTACATTCTGTGTAGGAAAGAATTCGGAATTAAAAAAGCGGAACGTAATGTTTTCGAGATTATCGAGTGGTGACAAGACTTTTACACGTGGCAATTATGTTTTACCTATTTATGTACAAAAAATGGTCTGATTTTTTTAACATATGTCTAGCATGTTTTTATGTTTGTGTGTACAACTATTTTGGCCACTTAATTGAATTTTGGTATTTTGAACTTCAGTTCAATCGAAGTCTAATTTCATTTTGCAGCGTATAGAGAGGGTAATGGCAGAAGGGGGCCTTCCTTAGCCGTGCGATGAGATGCGCGGCTACAAAGCAAGACCATGCTGAAGGTGGGCTGGGATTGATTCCCGGTTCGGTCTATGCAATTTTTAGGTTGGAAATTTTATCGACTTCCTTGGGCATAAAAGTATCATCGTGTTGGCGTTTTTTTACAAGGGAGAATGCATTTTTACGCACAACCTCGCACACGTGAATAAATTGCATGAATAAATCACGAAACAGTTTGTTTTCCTTGTTTTTTGAGACATTTAAAAATCGCAATTGGATGTAATGTGCCTTATTAGACCCAATCATTCTTTATTCCGCACCTCATTCTAGACATGATAGCAAAAAAAACAACAGGAAGAAGAAAGAAAAAACGGGAAAAAATGAAGAAGAAAGAAGGAAGACAGAGAAAGGAAAGAAGCAAGAAGAAGAAGAAAGAAAGCAATATAAAAAGTTATGAGGAAGGTGAACGATAGAGACAAAGGAGAAAAGAAAGAGGAATGAATTGAGAGCCTTAGTAATAGTTGGCCTGAGTTGCGTTTAATAACCTATTGTAGTATTGCAAAATGACAAATGGCCTAACATCAAGTAGAACACAAAGACAAACGGGTACAACCACCCTATTGAGAAACCAATCACAGTGTACACACCGAGCTGCATCAATGAATCGCGCTATTTTTCCGTGGATACATCTGCTTAAGTGCAGTTGGTGCTGAAATTAGATTTTAGAATTGCAAAACTTGCTTCTCAATCCCGAGCAAAGCCGGGTACATATTATATTTATTCAGACTAAGGCCGAAGTGGCCTGTGCGGTATATAAGAGTCTTCTCCATTCGGCTCGGTCCATGGCTACACGTCGCCAACCACACAGTCTACGGAGGGTCCGCAAGTCATCTTCCACCTGATCGATCCACCTTTCCCGCTGCGCACCTCGCCTTCTTGTACCCGTCGGACCGTTGTCGAGAACCATTTTCACCGAGTTATTGTCCGACATTCTGGCTACGTGCCCGGCCCACCGCAGTCGTCCGATTTTCGCGGTGTGAACGATGGATGGTTCTCCCAACAGCTGATGCAACTCGTGGTTCATTCGCCTCCTATACGTACCGTCCGCCATCTGCACCCCACCATAGATGGTACGCAGCACTTTCTTTTCGAAAACTCCGAGTGCGCGTTGGTCCTCCACGCGCATCGTCCAGGTCTCATTAGAGTGGCCCAAGCTTATATGGAAAAAGTGAAAAGTCTGGAATTTCAAACCTTGCACCCTTAAATGACAGTTTGGGGGTCCCAGAAGCTCCCCTGAAAATTTCAGCTCATTCGGTCCAGTGGTTGGCGTGCGCAAATGCCTCAAAGTTTGTATGGAAAAAGTGATCCAAATGTATGGGGAAACGCAACCGTTTCAGTTTTTTGCTTCTAGGTGGCGCTGTAGTCGACGGATTCCTGTTGTGGCCAAAATGTAGAACCTTTTTTATATAAGGAAGCGACTGGTGAAGACCGGATGTAAATCCCTTTGAAATTGGCCAAGTTATAAGCATCCAAAGTCGAGGCTGTCGAGCGTGTCTCTCAGGGGCGTTTAAAATGAGAGCAACGTACCACCGACCATTGCGGCGGCGATGCAGGCGTATTCGGTGCCGTGCGAAATTAAATGCATGATTATCACGCAATCTCGCGAATTTTTATCCGATTGGTAAATTTGATTATGAATTGGGGCCGTGCATGTAAATCGAAACTCAAAAGGTTACAAACTTTACAGAATAGATGCATAAAAACCATATTCAAGCTACCCATACTTTATCCTACAGTGAACCTATATTCGAACCTACCTCATAATATACTACCACTAATTGGAGTATGTGAACTACAAGCTCTTATGCTTGTTCATGATGTTATCAATAACACAACTATCCATCATAATTTTGTATTACAAACAACTTCACGAATTCATAACACAAGGCGAGTAAATAATCTTGTACAAATTCGAGCAATCTCCAGTTTTGGTCAGAAACGATTTTCAATTATTGGCCCATCAAAGTTTAACAGTCTTCCCCAAGACTTGCAGCGCATAACAAATAGATACACCTTTAAAAATAGTGTCAGGCTTTATTTGAAAAATAACATTAGTACACTTTTGATATAAATTACCAAGGCAATATATTAACCCTCCAAAGATTCATTTTTGTTTAAATATTTGTATTAAATTAAGTAATGTGTTTTCTTAAAAGGACTAATGTCCACTGAAAACACTATGGCAGTTTTCATGTCCTTTTGCTCCACTGCCCTTATTATTTTTGTTAATTTTAGTTCTCAGCAATTAGTCTAATTGTTAGTTTTTTTTTTGTGTTGCCAATTTGCTGAGAACATAGATGCGTCCATTTCCAGGAGGCTCAATCGTAGAGCCTTTTGGTGTGGGGGAGAGTGGAGGGTCGCAAAAAAAAAAAAAAAAAAAAAAAAAAAAAAAAAAAAACTTTCCGTGCTCTGTACAGTAGTGTAGCTAGAGAGGGAGGGGGTGACTTACCACTGAAGCCAACGAGCTGAAGTTTTTAGGGGAGACAAAATTCATGAAATATTTGTAACGAGTTGTTTTCGGACATCGTGATGCCCGTTGCATCAATTTTAGAACGATATGATATAATCGTTACAGACAGAGGGACAGAAGGACAGAAAGACAGAGAGACCTGGGATATTATATAAATTATATATTTTTCAAACAACAGTTTTAATGTTTATAGCGTAATTTATTAACTGCATACAAACAACACTTATACCTATATTAATTATTTATTTCAACTGCTAGGCCTTCCTTTATAACAGAGCGAGTGCAACCTGGAAAATTTTGCCTATGCTGTTGAACAGCTTTGAGAAGATATTGAACCTGTTCTTCATTTTTTGTCAGTTTTCCAATCTTGAACTAGTTTAACTCCTCTTTCAGCACAGTCATTCACTACCAAAAATGAATTAATTTTATTTCTACTTTCAACAAATTCTTCCAATTCATCCCATATACTAGGATCTTCTTTGAGAAAATTTGCAGATATTCCAGAAATTTCAAAAAAAAATCATCGTATTTTGAGAAACAAAATCCGTACAAGAAGTCAACTTATCGATCGTAGATACTTTCAATTTTATTTTTCTTACTTCATCACCCTTACAAGATTTTAAATTGTGTGCCATTTCTTTTCTCTCATCAGTAGATATTTCTGGGTCGAAAAAAGCCAGAGCGACTAGTTCTTCACTCAAGTACCATAGATGATTTGCAAATCTTGAAGCCGCAGCCATATACACATTTCTTGATTGATCAGGGAAAGCATCTCGTAAAGTTATCAATTTTTTGCCAGGTTTAGATCATTTCGTGCTGCTGATGAGGGTAAAGGAGCTTTAAACCAAGACCAAATGTAAACTAAAAGCACACATTACTGGAATTTTTGCCTTTCATCATCGGTCATGTCAAATTGGCCTATTTTAAGCCATATTTTAAGATAATATATTGCTTTCGCCATCCATCTGGCATTGCTATGTGCTCCTGATGGCAAAAATTTAATTCTTTTCACACCAAGAAATGCTAAAGATAAATTTAGCAACTCTTTATAGTCTTGTCGTTGCTGTTGAATATTGAGTTGGTTTTTCAAAAATTCAATCAAATGTTGTGTTTCATCACCAAGGATCTCAATAATGTTTTCGTCTACCATATTTTCATCAAAGGATTGATCCATAGTAGGCCATGCCGATTTAAATTTTATAAAAATACTTGAAGAAGGGCCTTTTGAAGGAAATAGTTTTTCCACAGAGAAACAGACGTCTCACTCAATACATGCTCCATCGTTCACCTTTTTAACGGTTGATTTAATTTTTTGTAGGTGGTCAATCGGCCACCGATGGCGCTTCCATCGATTTTGCTTGTGTTTGACGTTTGCGCACTACCGCCATCTGGTTGCCGCTTGGCCACACACCGTGATTTTAGCATTGGGCAACAATGTTTTCGTGACGATAATTATGATTGCATTTTGTTCTAAGTGAGACGTCTGTTTCTCTGTGGTTTTTCCCAATCTGCTGTCATCAAAACTTCGGCAATATAATGCCTACACGCCAGCCATAAAAGATCTCTGCCAATCCGCTTCTCGATTAGGGTACAAGCGCCTTTTTTGATTCCTGTATTTGCTGCTGTTGTATCAGAACCCATTGCACAGATGCGATCGCTTAGTTCCCATGCATTCATCAATTCGCAAACTTCGTTTTTTTAGCGTGTTAGCTCGAAGATAAAACGACGCCAGAAAATTGCGAGATTAAACATCGAACAATATCCCGGATGTGTTTTCTACTAAAAAAAAATCCCACTCCCCTTGCCCCCCCCCCCTTATTCACCCCCTCCCTCTCTAGCTGCACTACTGTACAGAGCACGGAAAGTATTTACCAATCGGATAAAAATTCGCGAGATTTCGTGATAATCATGCATTTAATTTCGCACGGCACCGAACACGCCTGCATCGCCGCCGCAATGGTCGGTGGTACGTTGTTCTCATTTTAAACACCCCTGGGGGACACGCTTGACACCCTCGACTTTGGATGCTTTTAACTTGGCCAATTTCAAAGGGATTTACATCCGGTCTTCACCAGTCGCTTCCTTATATAAAAAAGGTTCTACATTTTGTCCACAACAGGAGTTCGTCGACTACAGCGCCACCTAGAAGCAAAAAACTGAAACGGTTGCGTTTCCCCATACATTTGGATCACTTTTTCCATACAAATTTTGAGCCATTTGCGCACGCCAACCACTGGACCGAATGAGCTGAAATTTTCAGGGGAGCTTCTGGGACCCCCAAACTGTCATTTAAGGGTGCAAGGTTTGAAATTCAGGATATCATGCATTTTGGGCCAGTCTAAGGTCTCATGTCCGTAGAGGACTACCGGCACAAAACAGATATACATCATAGAACAAACTGCAAATTTCAAAGTAGGCTTTTTGTGTATCAACAATCGACGAACGGCGCTCCCGTATATCCAAGGCGAAAGAAAAAGGCAGCAAAGCATGCGATGCTGCTCTGTCTCATGTGCGTTGTTCAGTAAAGCTTGACTTCCACCGCTAGGTTCGCTAGCGTTTCAAAATCATGGAAGGACCACATTTCACAGCAAAGATGCCTATATGTTATGTGCTACCGGTCTAATGAGCGTTTTGTAGATAGTGAGTTTGGTACGGCGGCGAACTCTATTCGATCGGAGCGTCTTGCGGAGTCCAAAGTATGTACGATTTCCAGCCACTATACGTCTCCGAATTTCTCTGCTGGTATCATTTTCGGCAGTCACCAGTGCGCCCAAGTACACAAATTCTTCTACCACCTCGATTTCGTCACCACCGATGCCAACTCGCGGTGGGTGGCTCACATTGTCTTCTCTTGAACCTCTTCCTATCATGTACTTCGTCTTCGACGTGTTGATGACTAGTCCGATCCGCTTGGCTTCCCTCTTTAGTCTGATGTAGGCTTCCTCCATCTTCTCAAAGTTACGTGCCATAATATCTATGTCGTCGGCGAAGCCAAATAGCTGGACGGACTTATTGGAAATTGTACCACTCGTGTTAATCCTTGCTCTTCGTATAACCCCTTCCAAAGCGATGTTGAATAGCAGACACGAAAGACCATCACCTTGCCGTAACCCTCTGCGGGTTTCGAAGGGACTCGAGAATGCCCCTGAAACTCGAACTACGCACATAACCCGATCCATCGTCGCTTTGATCAACCGTATCAGTTTATCCGGAAATCCGTTTTCGTGCATTAGCTGCCATAGCTGGTCCCGATCGATTGTATCATATGCGGCTTTGAAGTCGATGAATAGATGATGTGTGGGCACGTTGTATTCGCGGCACTTCTGCAGTACTTGGCGTGGGCGAACACCTGGTCCGTGCGTGGTGGAGCGTTCGCCCATAAAACCCGCCTGGTACTGCCCCACGAACTCCCTTGCAATTGGTGCTAGTCGACGGCATAAAATTTGGGAGAGTACCTTGTAGGCGGCGCTCAGCAATGTGATTGCGCGGTAGTTGCTACAATCCAGCTTATCGCCCTTTTTGTAGATGGGACACACGACACCTTCCATCCACTCCTGCGGCAAAACTTCCTCCTCCCAAATCTTGGTAATGACCCAGTGCAGCGCTCTAGCCAGTGCCACAACACCGTGTTTAAATAGCTCTCCTGGTAGTTGGTCAACCCCAGGGGCTTTGTTGTTCTTCAGCCGACCAATCTCCCCCTGGATTTCTTGGAGATCCGGAGCCGGTAGAATTATGTTTTGCGCGCGTTCCCCCAGGTCCATCACCATATCGCCATCTTCGTCTGCCACATCGCCATTCAGGTGCTCTTCGTAGTGCTGCCGCCACCTTTGGATCACCTCACGCTCGTTCGTAAGAAGGTTCCCGTTTATGTCTTTACACATATCAGGGGGAAAATGGTAAATGCATCATGAAACAATCATGATTATCCTTAAACAGTTGAAAAATGCTCCTTAAAAAATCTGATCATTTTTCCTCAAATTATTGAACAAATTACCTTGGAATATATAAAATGCTCCGTAAACATTTGAACAGTGTACCGTAGAAACGAAAAAAATGTACCGTAAACAATTGAAAATGCTCCTTAGAAAAACAAAGATTTGCTATTTAACTAATGATAATTGCGCAGTATATTGATATAAGAATTATTGTGAAATAGTTGAAAAAGCACCTTGAAATTGGCTGTCATAAAGTAGAATCTTATGCACCATTGTATAGCCCCTGGAGTATGAAGCTGATTGTTTTGCTTGGTAACCCTATTCAACAGAAAAATGCTCCGAAAACTAAGGAAAATGCTCCCTAAAAAGAAGAAATACTCCTTAAACCAATAAAAAATGCTCCTTAAACCAATAGAAAATGCTCCTTAACCTGAGAAAATGCTCCTTAAACTAACAGTGCTCCGTAAAAAAAATGAAATCCTCCGTAAACTTATACAAAATGTAATCTTAGCCTACAAGCAATTCAAAGCATTGTTGAAGAAATTGTGCACCAGACTGCTCATAGACAAACAGACGTCCCATACAACTGCACATCGCATAAACATGCTTGACGATATGAATTTCATTAAAATCACATTGCATATATTGCTAATAGGTTTATTCATCAATTTCCCTGCATAACCTCAGAAGATATCTTAGTTACAAGATAAATATTGTCGCTTCGGTTCCCTTTGTTCTGCTGTCCGAAACATGTTGGGTACCGAACTGTCAAATTGTATGAATTTTTCCTTCATTGACATTTAGCACCCTATCCTCGCCAGCAAAAGATGTTCCGGACAGCCACGACAGCGACAATTTTTATCTTGTAACTTGAATATCTCTTATAACCACCCACGGCTTGAGGAACTCGAAATTGTCGAAATCTGCGCTTACAAAATTTTCTAAGGAGCATTTTCAATTGTTTACGGTACATTTTTTTTCGTTTTTACGGTACACTTTTCAAATGTTTACGGAGCATTTTATATATTTCAAGGTAATTTGTTCAATAATTTAAGAAAAAATGATTAGTTTTTTTAAGGAGCATTTTTTAATTGTTTAAGGATAATTTCATCTGTTTTAATGGACAATTTTTGGGCTGCCCATATCAGGCTGTGGCACGTGGCCCTTACGTGAACGGTTCAACTTCTCATAGAACTTTCGTGTGTTATTAGCGCGGTACAGTTGCTCCGTCTCTTCACGGTCTCGATCTTCCTGCTGATGCTTTTTCCTCCGGAAAATCGAGTTTTGTATGTTCCGCGCCTGTTTATATCGTGCCTCGTTCGCCCTCGTGCGGTGTTGCAGCAATCTCGCCCATGCTGCATTCTTCTCTTCTACTAACTGCTCACATTCGCCGTCATACCAGTCGTTTCTCTGATCCGGGGGCACCGTGCCAAGTGCAGCGGTTGCGGTGCTACCAATGGCGGATCGAATATCTCTCCAGCCATCTTCAAGAGGTGCTGCGCCTAGCTGCTCTTCCGTTGGGAGTGCCACTTCCAGCTGCTGCGCGTATTCTTGGGCTAGTCTACCGTCTTGTAGCCGCCCAATATTAAGCCGCGGCGTCCGACTTCGACGGGTACTTAAAGCTAGTACAAACAAAAAAACGGGAATAGAAAGGATCAAGACTTTATTTATTGTTCGTGGTACTCCAAGAACTTTTTTGTCGTGCTGACAGTATGTTTGCAGAATTTTTCTAATGGACTTTCCATCTACTACCGGTCCTATCAGCGTCTTGTACACAACACATTTGGTGCGGGCGTGAATCTTTTTTGAACGCTTTCTTCTGGAGTCCGTAGTAGGACCGACTTCCACAGATGATGCGCTTTCGTATTTTACGACTAACATTATTATCAATCGTTAGCAAGGATCTAAGGTAGACGAATGGCGCGCTCGGCTCCGCCCGCAAGCATGGCGCATTCACCACTATTCCAACTTTTGTTGCTTCACGTTTCAGGCGAGTGTACAGTTCTGCCACCTTTGCAAATGTTCGGCCGACAATGTCCATGTAATTCGCGAAACAAATAAATTGACTTTATCTGTTGAAAATCGTACCCCGGCTGTTACACCCGGCTCTCCGCATGACACCTTCTAGGCGAAGACCACTTGTGGTCTTCGTTCTAGGGCAATGCTAAACAACAGTCACGAAAATCCATCACCTTGTCTTACTCCCCGGTGCGATTCGAACGAAATTGAGTGTTCGCCATTTTGCACACCATCCGTTGATCAGTCTGGTAAGCTTCCCAGAGTCCATAATTTTCTATAGCTCTACACTGTCGTATCTTGCCTTGTAATCAATGAACAGATGGTGCGTTGGGACCTGGTATTCACGGCATTTTTGAAGGATTTGCCGTACAGTAAAGATCTGGTCAGTTGTCGAGCGGCCGTCAACGAAGCCGGCTTGATAACTTCCCACGAACTCATTCACTAATGGTGACAGACGACGGAAGATGATCTGGGATATCACTTTGTAGGCGGCATTAAGGAAAGTGATCGCTCGAAAGTTCTCACACTCCAGCTTGTCGCCTTTCTTGTAGATGGGGCATATAACCCCTTCCTTCCACTTCTCCGGTAGCTGTTCAGTTTCCCAGATTTTGACTATCTGTTTTTGCAAGCACGTGGCCAGCGTTTCCGGGCCCATCTCCTCCGGGTCATCTCCTCTGCTGCCTTGACTTTCACTGCCTGTACTCTCAGCACTATTTAAATGTTCCTCGTAGTGCTGCTTCCACATTTCGATTACCACACATTCGTCCATCAGGATGCTCCCATCCTTATCCCGGCACATTTCGGCTCGCGGCACGAAGCCTTTGCGGGATGCGTTGAGCTTCTGGCAGAACTTGCGTGTTTCTTGAGAACGGTACAGCTACTCCATCTCCTCGCACTCCGTTTCTTCCAGGTGGCGTTTCTTCTCATGTAAAAGGCGGGTCTGCTGTCTCCACTTCCGTCTATAACCTTCCACGTTCTGCCGGGTACCTTGCTGCAGCGCGACCGCCCACGCTGTGTCTTTCTCCTCCAGAATCTGTCTGCACTCTTCGTCGAACCAATCGTTCCTTCGACTTCGTTCCACATACCCGACGTTGTTCTCCGCTGCGTCGTTAATGACTGCTTTAACTGTATTCCAGTAGTCCTCAAGAGGGACCCCATCAAGCTCACCCTCTTCCGGCAACGCTGCCTCGAGATGCTGCGCGTAAGCAGTGGCGACATCAGGTTGCTTCAATCGCTCTAGCTCGTACCGCAGCGGTCCTCGATACCGAACGTTGATGATATCGGGTAGTTTTGGGCGCAGTTTAACCATCACCAGGTAGTGGTCAGAGTCGATGTTAGCGCCACGATATGTCCTGACGTCGATAATGCCGGAGAAGTGGCGTCCGGCAATCAGAACGTGGTCGATTTGTGGTTCTATATGCAGTGCATACGGAAGCCTGTGTTGGAAGCAGTAGCTGCGAATGGTCATATTCTTGGAGGCAGCGGAATCAATTATTCGTAGGCCGTTTCTTTTCGTCAGCCGGTGGGCACTGAACTTCCCAATAGTCGATCTAAACTTCCCCTCTTGGACAACCTGAGCGTTCAAACCTCCTATAATGATTTTGACGTCGTGTCTTGGGCAGCAGTCGTACTCACGTTCCAGCTGAGCGTAGAATGCGTCTTCATCATCATCAGTGCTCCGGAGTGTGGGCTATGGACGTTGATTATGCTGAAGTTGAAGAAACGGCCTTTGATCCTCAACCTGCACATCCTCTCATTGATCGGCCACCACCCGATCACACGCCTTTGCATATCACCCATCACTATGAAAACTGTTCCCAGCTTGTGTGTGTGTTGCCGCAGCTCTGGTAGATGGCATGATTACCTCTAAACGTGTGTATTGTTACACAGTAAAAATAAGAAATTTTTCACGCGATGAATTTGTTTGTTTTTGGGTTGAAATACAAATATAAATGAACATGCTTTTCTGAAAAATATCGCTTATTGCCAAAATAAGTAATCCCGTTTCCCACGTGCGGCATCTCCCCGTGAGGTGTGGCATCTCACCCGGATTTGGCATTTTTTGTAAGGTACACTGGGGGAAGTGGAAAAGGAAAAATCGATAGTGCATGTTTGACTTAGTGTAAAACCAGTTTAAATGATCTAAATGCGTTCAATTAAAATGGGCTAACAAAAACAGTCAATTTTGCATCAACTGTGTGGAAATTCATACCATTTTGGTCGCCTGAAATTTATGGAAATAGATTTTAAAATTAGGAGTTGTTTTTCCAGTTGGATCCTCAAGGAATTCTCGTAATAGCTAGGGGAGGGCTGGTTTGCCTTTTCGAACACTAAGTGTACGTAAAATCTATATGTTCGCTCCAAAGATGAACTTTTTAAAGGAAAATTGGGACTTAAAGGGTTATAGACTAATCAACTTGGTTTAACGAATTGAGATGATGTCTGTATGTGCGTATTTGTTTGTATATGTGTGCGCAAAGCACGTAGAAAATTATCAGTTATTCTTAAGTACTTGTCCTTAACCAATTTGTTCGCAAAAAAATGCATTCAACGGCGAAACTTGTTATGAATAAAAATTAATGTGAAATATAGAATATATTTACCTATCAGTGCTATTTTTAACTTTCTTATACATTTTTTCATATGTAAAACATTTGAAAGGCATCAATACCGATAGGTGGATTTATCAGGCTTTTTCTCATTTATATTAGTTCAATTACCACTGGAATCACAATGATAACAAAGAATAAATATATTTTGATTCACAGCTATCGACATAAACCCTGGAGGGAAGAAAAAATTCCGTGATTAGAACATTATCCACTTCCCCCGCAGTGTTTGATACCTGGGGTAAGTGTAAAATCTTTTAATTATTTGCTTTCTTGGTACAAACCACTACCAATTGAATGGGATTAGTTTAATTGTATTAGAAGAGTCACCTATGATATAAATTCACTGGAAAAGGGGACAATTGGTGCAAATAAGAATTGATTTTAAGAATGCAAAAATCAACTTTTCGCGAAACTTAAAATTACAGTTCAAGCGTTAACCGTGTTATTGTATGTATTATACAAATTTCAACATAATATTAGTGTAAGCATCAAAGTTTATTCTTGCATAATGTTATGATGTGGTAAAAACTGTAAAGTATGTACAATTCCAATTTTTCTAGTCGATTTTTACACTTACCCCCTTTTTTCACTTCCCCCAGTGTACCTTATTGTAAATAGTACAGTCCTCTTTCTTTTGTTTTGCAAATGATTTCTACACTATATGTAAACTACCAGAAACAATAATTGGAGTTTCAATTAGGCGGTTTGTTTTGAAGAAATATCGATTTTGAAAAAGGTGTGGCCTATAATTTTTTTTGTTGAGATAAGTTCCTCTAAAAAATCGATGTGGATTGTTAGTTATGATTTATTTATCATGTACAATTTTCTCATAAATAAAGAAGACAGATTGAAAGTAAATTTACTTTGAAAAATCTTAAATGTAACTTACTTTGTTTCTTAGAAAAAGTGACATTTCGCCAAAATGGTCCCCATCGTACAAGTGTTCCGTCTCTTTTCCCGACTGGGTATAAACAGCAACCGATCCGGTGTAAATAAAGTGCACTGCGTTTCCTACGGTCCCTGCTTTCATGATCTTTAGGAAAATACGACTTAGAATATCATAATATTTAAGTTTTTGAGCATACCATATCGTTCGGTAAATAAATTTCTTTCTCCATGTTGCGCGCCAACAGTAACAAAAAGTGCTCCGATATGCCTCGGAAAATTGGGACCTTCTCGTAGAATCGAACCGCTCTGTTGTTAATTATTTGATTTCTCAAGGGACCTAATGAAGGATCAATATAATGGAAATTGTACATCATCACAAATTAACCGAAAATACCTGAAAACGTTTCGATAATCTTGTCTTCTGCGAAATAACCTTTCTGAAACTTCTTTTCATAGTAAAACATCAGCCGGTTTTTCATTTCTCGTGGAAACTGTTTCATGTTTATGTAAGCTTCAAGTTCACTAATAGCTTCGGCGTATTTCCGGTTAGAAGAGCTTTTGATTGTGATTAGTTTGAAAAATTGCACTGTTGAACAATTTTCAGATGATCATTCAATTCAATATTACAGTTGGAGATATTACTTACGATACAAGTACATTTGAAAGCATATCCCAATCACAATACAAATAGAAGCCATGATTTTGCCATGAACCGTTTTTGGGATTCCAAGCTCCCCAAAGCTTAGTGCAAACAGGTAGAACAGAACCGTCGCAAAGCATTTGCCATAGCGGGTAAACATGCTGTTGTTTCTGTCACGCAGGAATCGCACGTGCTCGTCCCACTGTGGATCTATTCCCTGTTCGACCTGTAAAATATTATTTTATAAATTTCAACTAATCGGAATGTAGGAACTGAGTACAATAACATTTTAGAAAAGAGTTCTTAGCAAATAATTCTAACGAATAAAATTAGTATCATTTAATGACTATATCATACTCACGTCGTTGGCCATCAGTACTCCTAATTTGTAGACACAAATGCACCAATGCACGAACAAACCCGATATAAGAATCAAACGAATCACATAATAGTGTGTCATATCCAATTTGTAACGCTGAAATGAACGGTTGATTATTTTTTATAGAAAAAAATCAAACAGTCAACATCAACTTGCCTCGAAAATGTTGATCAAATACCCCCAAATTAATTTCACAGATAATAATTTTAAAACTATAAAAACGTGGACAACATCAATCGTTATCGAAATCCATTTTTCGTCGTGAGCAAATGCTTTGACTAACATAGCAGAAGGAAGCGCAAATGTCAGATCGATTAAAAAGTATCCTCTCAAATAGTTCAGAAAGATCTTCGTTGGGTTCAGATTTATATTCCTCCAATATTTATCTCTCGAAAATCCAGTCAAACAGTTTACCAGCACTTCAAAACTTGCCAACACATTCACTATCGCTGAAATCACATAATGGTAACGGTCCTCTAACAGCGATGCAGTGAAGCTAATCCGCAGCGGTATGAACAGCAGAATGGCGTAAATGTAGAACAGCAACCAACAGTCCCAGAAAAAGCGGAACCTACTGAATGGATGGATGATGTACCAGAAATCACTCTTGATGTGCCGACTCAGTTCCGTCCGGAAGAGATAACTGGACCGGTAGAGGCGCCTGGTCATCGGATGATCGTGATCGATGAGGAACCACCGACGAATTTTGAAACCCAAACTCTTCGGGGACTTGAAGCGGCTCGACAGAATTGGGGGAGAATCTTGAGTTTATGAGTTTTTTGTTACAGTTTCATAATCACAAGAAAAAGTAAAGTTATGCTACCTCTCAATGAGCACTCATGCTCGTAGGTAATACGATCGTCCTGGTGGTCATCGTCAACATCATACGTCGAAACGTTTTCTGCGATATTACGAGAACCCATTATGGACTTTTGATCCAGACCTGAGATCCAGACTTTCCAGATGTGTGTTTTCAATATTTTTCCAAGGAATACTTGATCAGCTAATGAAATTGATCAATGGTCATCCTTCAAAATAAATACCATGCTTTGTGTTGTAGGTACACATTTTTACTGAGTATTTTAAATTGAATAATAATTATAAGAGCTAGCTAGCAGGCCAATTGGGAGGAAACCGAGAGATATTTCCGGAAGCGGCAAAGTAAATTCTAAATTTGGCTATCGGGCATCTTCCTGGAAGACGATAGAATGCTTGGAACATGGCACTGGAAGTCGTTTGGCTTCGCAGGTTGAAACAGGATAATTTACAACAAATTACATTTCCACAACTTTCTCGATGTGGCGCTACAGATAATTTGCGCGAACCAAACAAAAAGTGTGAAAACCGGATCTTATAAGCAACTATAAACATTAATGCTGGGAAAAATGCGCCAAAGCTTTTTCGAGTGGCATTTAATTAACGCAAGTGACGTGAAATCTTAAATATTAAAATTAAATTATATAGTGGACTGAAAAGAACTTCGATGAAGAGACTTCTCTCTCCGCAGTTACGCCGCTGTGACACTCAGTGCGAAAAATGGTTGTCTCAAACACACCAACATCGCCAAGCGAAATCAGTTCATACTAAATAGCTTAATCAATTCAAAGGGAATGTAACTTTTAAGTTGACTAGTCTCTAAGAGTGAAGGCTATAGAAAACGTCAATGTAAGGCGTACCCTATCTTTATGTTCTTGGAAAGTCATGAAAGTGGAGACCATGACACATTCTTCGGACAGGTCCACCGGAGCACTAATTTTTCAAACTCAATTTTTGACATTACCTATGTGTTTCCCATATTCTCCAATAACTAAATCATCAAATAAAATGTTTGATATGATAATAGTTTGGCGAAAAATTATTTTTGGCTAACAATTAGTATAATTGATAATAATGACGAGTGACGGCTGTTAAGACATATTTTCCCAAATCGGCTGTAATGTGGGTTCTAATGCATCAATTTGCACTCTGTTCTCACCTTATCAAAGATGAAAAAGTATAGAATTAGTGCCCTATGTAAAATTTGAATCCAAATTGTAAGAAATTGGAATTTGGACAAGGTGAAATCTGTCACAAAAAAGCGTTGTAACGTCACAAAAAATTGTCTGTTTTAATTTTTCTGAGAAGTACATATAACATTGAATTTAAAATTTCGTATGCTCTTTGTACTCGAAAAAAGCTTTGTTTTGGTGGTAATAGAAATGAAATAGGTGGTAAATAGCCTGAGTTTCACCTAAGTCCTAGGTGAAGTTTGCCTTGTAACGTCACGGAAAAATATTCCTCAGAAAGCCTACGGAACTTGTAAGATATCCGGACAAACTGGCTTGATTTGTGTTCAGCTACAGGTTGAACATATCAATATAAATACAGAAAGCTAATTTTCCATCGATGTGACAGAGGGTGAAGTAGTATTTTTTTATCGCTTATAGCCTATTCAGATTACGCCATTAATGACATAATAATTGGCGTTTCAGGGTAAATACGTTTTATGATGTCATTATTTACGTAATATTCCATACATTTTGCGCTGTCAAAAGATACCCGCTAAAAAGAGTCATAAAGAATTTATTACGAACAATTATTACGAGAGAGCTTTGGTTCTAACTGGGATGCAGGGAGAAATTCAACAAAACAAAACTGACAAGCGTCACGCTCTCTTTGCCCAGAGAGAAAATTCTCTCTGTTTTCATTTCGTTTTGACAGTTGACAGTCGTTTTGACGTTTCGTAGTTGACAGTCATGCTCTTTCTGTCGCAGCAGGGTCGAATGCATGTTAGATGGAAATCTTCTGAGCGCTGAAGAATAACTCGGATTGTGATGGTTTTGTGAAAAGCATTTTATATGATGAAAAATAATGAAAAATTATTTATTCTCCACTTATTCAACATGAATTGTTAAAAAAAAACAGATGCTCTTTAGAATTAACATGAAGTATTTAACTTAAACCTAGATTTAATAGAACAAATCGAATAAATTTTCAAAGTTCAAGGGCCAATGCGGAAGACAATTTAAAACGTAGGAATGGTTGTAAAACGAATATATTTGATGAATAAACATGATTTCATAAATTGTTTCAATTCTGCTCCTTGAATGGCTTAATATACTTTGGATTTCAACATTTTTCACGTGGGACAACTGTACGATTTGAATGGGATGTATATATAAAGTAGAATAGCCTTAAATAAAACATGGATTGGTAATGCATTAATTCATCCAAAATCCAGTTTAAATTATATCACATTCACACGATTCGATTTTGTTAGAAGCTGTATCATTGATTGTCGAGTAGAACGCAATGGTTCAGTTTCCAGTTTTGAAAAAAAAAATAAATTGCTGAGTTGCCCTTCATATACATGGAGATACTGGTGGATATACATTTAAGTTCGATAATATTTCTTGAAAATTGGTCCAATCGTCCTTTTTTTATTTATTTGTGAGAATTCCCAAAAGTATCTAAATTTTTCTATCAAATCTCCGTTCGATCATAGTACAGAATCAAAATACTTTTTAAACTTAAAAATAAATTGAGGAATAGTCTGATTCCCCGAAGAACGGCGCACCCAACTAATGAATGTAGCTTCGCTCATTATCCTTAATGAGAGCTTCAAATATTCTTCAAAAATCCCTTTTCATATTTTTTTTATATTTTTTTTTTCGTAGAAACTTTGTTCAGAAAAAAATGTTCGATTGTCGCCACACAAATGCTTGATTTCGCAAATTAAATTTTAAAACTCTCCTTGAATTCAACCCTGTATTAGCGTGCAAATGAGGAAACATGGAAACGTCAAGATATATTATCTTGCTGCAGTCTGAACACCTCGTAATAATTGGATACCCTCTCACTTAACAAAGTCATAAATAGCCCAATCTGAATAGGCTATTATTTCCGTCAGTATAGTGCAAGACAAGTGAAAAATCTGTTGAATTATTCTCTGTAAAGTAAATAAAGTAAATAAAGTAGCTTCTAACAGCTTTTAGTAGGATGTATTCATCTGTCATAAGACGAGTTAGTACGAAACAATTTACTGCACTACGGCCATCTTCAGTGTCTCGTACTTGGCTCGACTTAAGGTTTACAGTCGAAATACGTATCTGTAAAGATTACAACGTGGTGGAATTAAATGAAATAATAGTGAACTCGTCTCATGACAGGTTCATGGAATCGTTTCAAAGCTCGATGAAATGCGTTTTCATCCTGTCAACGACCGTTAGTCGTTGCAGTTGTATTCATAGCCTGCCGTGGCTCATGTACTAATCTAACTAATGTTAGATTTCATGTGAGATACACAATCTATAAATATGATTTCAGAACTAGCTCTACTATTGCAGTTACCTTCAAACAGTTTGGCGTTTGAAAACCCAAGAATATGAAGTCTAATTGTACACACTTCCTTATAATTATTTCTATCATTAGATTTCAAATTATTTATTTATTTATTCAGACTAAGGCCGATGTTGGAACGGAAACGTTTTCGGACCCTCTTATAGCACGCGTGTTTTTAGGTTGGCGAGCTCAAAGCTAGATTTATTAAATAATAAATACATTAGGATAACATTTGTTTATATACGAGAATTTATTCTTACATTTGGTCTTCCTAGTGTTAACTGGATGATATTTCGGGAATCAAACGATCACTAGTTCAATAATTTGTAATTCAGCTCTACCTTTTTTGACTTCACAAAAATAATGGTTCTGAGGAACGAATGATTTGCAGGATTATGACACGAGGGATGTCAACGTTTGACAGCCGATATTGATGACGCGGCGCAGGGTTGCGCGCTATCGAGTAGCAGTGACGTAGGGGCGCCCCCAACATCCCCCGACCCGTAATGCACGTCCAGCGCTTCTGGTGGTACTGCGTTACTCTCCACTAGATCGTTGTCTAAACAGCAACCTTGGTCACAGGTCGCCGTAGCACGCCTCCAGACGTCTTCACCAGCACCTGTCTGATTCGCCCATCACGTCCCTTGATGACGGAAATAATCCGTCCGCGCAGCCATCCGTTCCGCACCGATGCATCGACGATGACAGCTAGGTCTCCCACCTTCGGTTCCTTCGCCTCTTCGTACCACTTAGTTCGGCTCGCGATGATTGGGAGGTACTCCTCAATCCAACGACTCCAGAATTGATTCACCAAATTTGTTGCCAGTCGCCAGCTGGGCCGTAGGGACTCCGGGCGTTCCGGAATCGGGATCGGAGGTTGGGTGACGCCTTGCTAGCTCAGGAGCAAGAAATGGTTTGGCGTGAGTGCTTCCTGTGTCTCCGCTTCGAGTGCCACGTACGTCAATGGTCTAGAATTGACTATCCTTTCTGCCTCGGTCATTAATGTGAGAAGAGTCTCGTCGTCTGGATTTCGGTTGGTTGTCAGTGTAGAGAATGCTGTTTTAATTGACCTAACGAGCCTCTCCCATGATCCGCCCATGTGGGGAGCGGATGGTGGATTAAACACCCACTTGGTAACAGCGTTGGTGAAAACCTCGGACAGTTGTTGATTCATCTCCTTAATCTGCTGTTGTAACTCTCGGTTGGCGCCAATGAAGTTGGTACCGTTGTCGCTTCGGATTTCCAAGGGGGCTCCCCGACGCACTACGAATCGTCGAATAGCCATCTTACACGCCTCGGTGGATAACGAGTGGACCACCTCTAGATGGACGGCCCTGATGGTAAGGCAGGTAAATAGCGCTACCCATCGCTTGACCAAAGATCGTCCAACCTTGACTAAGATGGGTCCGAAGTAGTCCAGGCCGACGAAGCTAAACGTCCGAATATGCGGACTGAGTCTCGCCTCAGGAAGGGGTGCTTCTCTCGGATACGTCGGTTTCGCTTTCATTACTCTGCACTGCATACACGTTTTTGAGAGATTCCGCACCAGCGTCCGAAGACAGGGGATGTGGAATCGCTGGCGGACTTCATTGATTACGGTTTCGTTGTTTGCGTGCAGGTAGTAACGTCGGTACCACTCGATGACCAGGTTGGCTAAACGATGACCTTTCGGAAAAATGATAGGGAATTTGGTGTTGTACGATACGAAGACTGCCTCCGCGATTCGTGTGTCCATCCTAGCGACGCCGGCCTCGTCGATAAACGGCGACAATTTGTAGATGCGACTAGTTTTATCCAGTTTCGTTTTTCGCCCTTCTTTCGCCTGCTGTAACTGGAACATTTCCTCCGGAAACTCAGCTTGCTGAGCCAGTCGCCAGAGTGTATTCTCAGCCTTAATGAATTCCTCCTGATTGACATGCGATGACTGTAGTGGCTGCTTCAAAATCTTCCGTCGACAGTTGTCCACGAAGCAGCGAGCATATAAGACAGAGATAGTTGCCGTGAACAGCTTTCCAGCGATCATCCCGATCCATCTTCCTGAACACATCACACTCCTTCACGCGATGATCTGAATTTCCGCAGACTAAGCAGCTTATTGGCGATGCTGGTTTCGTAGATTCCACCTTGGTTTTGTCCGGAACCGCTGCACCAGATGGAGTAGTGTTAGCATTGACGAATCCTTTCTGCTTGTTTTCCTTCTTCGGTCGTGTTCCCTTTAGATCGAACGAAAGCGTGACTTCGGCAGCTGACGAAACCAAGTTCGCCATATACCGGCTGAACATACGGAGGTCGAACAGGAAACTGCCGCTTGAAAGTCACCCCGTCTAGCTTCAGATTCGCGGGAAGTTTGTCCACTTACTTTTGGAGCACCAGCGGGTTGGAAAGGTGTAGCACTTGACCTGCCGCCTCCAGATGATCACAGAAATTCTGTACCGCCATCCCGAAGGCCACTACTGTAGACAGATTATCTGCTTTCGGTGTTGGAACTTCTCGAACTTTCTGAAGCAGCGCGTAGATTATTTGCTCCGGACGCCCGTACAGCAGTTGCAGCGTTTGCATCACTTGTGGCACTGATGCAGGTAATAGTAGACGACTGCGAACTGCTTCGAGCGCACCGCCCTTCAAGCACCGTTGTAGACGACCGAGATTTTCCACGTTACTAAAACCGCACGCCTCCGTGGAAGTATTAAAAGCACTGTAAAACATTGGCCACTCTTCCGGGCTGCCACTGAACAACGGCAGTTCTTTTGGCATAACATGTCTCGCCGCCAGTTGACGAGACGTAGGAGCACGGTCGTCGATATGCGCGGATGACATTGTTTGAGCACCGAGCGGTGCCTGCAAAATGTGTGGGTTGGATTGAGGGAGGTATATTGAAGGAGGGAAGGGAGCGTAGACGGATTGTGTATTTATTGTATTTGCTCGGGGATAACCTGACCCTACGCTACAGTTTGCATACTGCGAACAAGCTACCTGGCCTACTGGAGCAAAACTGCTTAAGCTATGTGTTACCTGATACGGTTGGCTTACGCTTCCTATCGGGTGATTTCCGAGCTGTCCCACCGAGCTGATGGTTGGCGGAAGACACTGGGTGGAGCTGGTAAGTCCCGTCACTGGATCGACCCAATTGGCTGTCGTGACCGGCGTCGATGATTCCGGACGATTTGCTCCTCCTCCAGGTTAGAAATCACGCATAAAACTCGTTGCCTGCCCCACTGCATATGCACTCGTTGGCGGGTACAATTGTCGCAAATTCGCCTGTGCCGCCATAGTTGAAGAGGGTTGAGAAACTGGAACTGGTTCGCCGCCGAAAAACGACTCAACAGCTGGTAGCAACGAAGTCAACGGGGTGGGAACTACTCCTCCAGCAGCGGTATGCTGCAGTCTCGTTCCGGAATTTATAATTGGAACCGTTACTGTACTCGCCGGCGCAGAAATAAGCTGATTCTGGCTGACAGCGATCTGGCTCAGTCGATTTACCCAGTCTCCAAGACCACCGGTTGCCGCTTCATCGCCGGTTGTTTCACACCTTCCGTTCAGGATTTCGTAGCGAGCCTTCCACGCTTCTTTTTCCAACTGCAACTTCCGACGTTCAAGTTCAGCAGCCTGCTCCAATTCAATTTCCTTTAGTAGGAATGCCTTTCGCTCCTCCAACAGTTCGAGGTTAAGCCGGGCGAGCTCCCCGATCGCCCCCGATCCAACTGTGGACCTGCTTAATTGTTGGTTTCCCACATTGGTTTGCACGCTCGGATCTCCTACGGCGCCGTCGGAAGTGGATTTGGTTACACATCTGGAGCACTTCCAGTTTTCTTCCTTCTGCCCGTCGTCGAAACCCACACATCCATAATGTGACCACTTGCCGCATCCTTCGCACTGCACGATATCGTCGATGTTTTTGGGCTCCTGACAATCCTGACAATCGAATCGACTCGTCTCCGGCATCCTGGTTAACCCGTTCCTATGTTGGTCACAACAAATCTTTGAGTTGTGTTGGAACGGAAAAGTTTTCGGACCCTCTTATAGCACGCGTGTTTTTAGGTTAGCGAGCTCAAAGCTAGATTTATTAAATAATAAATACATTAGGATAACATTTGTTTATATACGAGAATTTATTCTTACATTTGGTCTTCCTAGTGTTAACTGGATGATATTTCGGGAATTAAACGATCACTAGTTCAATAATTTGTAATTCAGCTCTACCTTTTTTGACTTCACAAAAATAATGGTTCTGAGGAACGAATGATTTGCAGGATTATGACACGAGGGATGTCAACGTTTGACAGCCGATATTGATGACGCGGAGCAGGGTTGCGCGCTATCGAGTAGCAGTGACGTAGGGGCGCCCCCAACATCCCCCGACCCGTAATGCACGTCCAGCGCTTCTGGTGGTACTGCGTTACTCTCCACTAGATCGTTGTCTAAACAGCAACCTTGGTCACAGGTCGCCGTAGCACGCCTCCAGACGTCTTCACCAGCACCTGTCTGATTCGCCCATCACGTCCCTTGATGACGGAAATAATCCGTCCGCGCAGCCATCCGTTCCGCACCGATGCATCGACGATGACAGCTCTCCCACCTTCGGTTCCTTCGCCTCTTCGTACCACTTAGTTCGGCTCGCGATGATTGGGAGGTACTCCTCAATCCAACGACTCCAGAATTGATTCACCAAATTTGTTGCCAGTCGCCAGTTGGGCCGTAGGGACTCCGGGCGTTCCGGAATCGGAGGTTGGGTGACTAGCTCAGGAGCAAGAAATGGTTTGGCGTGAGTGCTTCCTGTGTCTCCGCTTCGAGTGCCACGTACGTCAATGGTCTAGAATTGACTATCCTTTCTGCCTCGGTCATTAATGTGAGAAGAGTCTCGTCGTCTGGATTTCGGTTGGTTGTCAGTGCAGAGAATGCTGTTTTAATTGACCTAACGAGCCTCTCCCATGATCCGCCCATGTGGGGAGCGGATGGTGGAATAAACACCCACTTGGTAACAGCGTTGGTGAAAACCTCGGACAGTTGTTGATTCATCTCCTTAATCTGCTGTTGTAACTCTCGGTTGGCGCCAATGAAGTTGGTACCGTTGTCGCTTCGGATTTCCAAGGGGGCTCCCCGACGCACTACGAATCGTCGAATAGCCATCTTACACGCCTCGGTGGATAACGAGTGGACCACCTCTAGATGGACGGCCCTGATGGTAAGGCAGGTAAATAGCGCTACCCATCGCTTGACCAAAGATCGTCCAACCTTGACTAAGATGGGTCCGAAGTAGTCCAGGCCGACGAAGCTAAACGTCCGAATATGCGGACTGAGTCTCGCCTCAGGAAGGGGTGCTTCTCTCAGATACGTCGGTTTCGCTTTCATTACTCTGCACTGCATACACGTTTTTGAGAGATTCCGCACCAGCGTCCGAAGACAGGGGATGTGGAATCGCTGGCGGACTTCATTGATTACGGTTTCGTTGTTTGCGTGCAGGTAGTAACGGTGGTACCACTCGATGACCAGGTTGGCTAAACGATGACCTTTCGGAAGAATGATTGGGAATTTGGTGTCGTACGATACGAAGACTGCCTCCGCGATGCGTGTGTCCATCCTAGCGACGCCGGCCTCGTCGATAAACGGCGACAATTTGTAGATGCGACTAGTTTTATCCAGTTTCGTTTTTCGCCCTTCTTTCGCCTGCTGTAACTGGAACATTTCCTCCGGAAACTCAGCTTGCTGAGCCAGTCGCCAGAGTGTATTCTCAGCCTTAATGAATTCCTCCTGATTGACATGCGATGACTGTAGTGGCTGCTTCAAAATCTTCCGTCGACAGTTGTCCACGAAGCGGTGAGCATATCCGACACAGATAGTTGCCGTGAACAGCTTTCCAGCGATCATCCCGATCCATCTTCCTGAACACATCACACTCCTTCACGCGATGATCTGAATTTCCGCAGACTAAGCAGCTTATTGGCGATGCTGGTTTCGTAGATTCCACCTTGGTTTTGTCCGGAACCGCTGCACCAGATGGAGTAGTGTGAGCATTGACGAATCCTTTCTGCTTGTTTTCCTTCTTCGGTCGTGTTCCCTTTAGATCGAACGAAAGCGTGACTTCGGCAGCTGACGAAACCAAGTTCGCCATATATCGGCTGAACATACGGAGGTCGACCACAGGAAACTGCCGCTTGAAAGTCACCCCGTCTAGCTTCAGATTCGCGGGAAGTTTGTCCACTAACTCTTGGAGCACCATCGGGTTGGAAAGGTGTAGCACTTGACCTGCCGCCTCCAGATGATCACAGAAATTCTGTACCGCCATCCCGAAGGCCACTACTGTAGACAGATTATCTGCTTTCGGTGCTGGAACTTCTCGAACTTTCTGGAGCAGCGCGTAGATTATTTGCTCCGGACGCCCGTACAGCAGTTGCAGCGTTTGCATCACTTGTGGCACTGATGCAGGTAATAGTAGACGACTGCGAACTGCTTCGAGCGCACCGCCCTTCAAGCACCGTTGTAGACGACCGAGATTTTCCACGTTACTAAAACCGCACGCCTCCGTGGAAGTATTAAAGGCACTGTAAAACATTGGCCACTCTTCCGGGCTGCCACTGAACAACGGCAGTTCTTTTGGCATAACATGTCTCGCCGCCAGTTGACGAGACGTAGGAGCACGGTCGTCGATATGCGCGGATGACATTGTTTGAGCACCGAGCGGTGCCTGCAAAATGTGTGGGTTGGATTGAGGGAGGTATATTGAAGGAGGGAAGGGAGCGTAGACGGATTGTGTATTTATTGTATTTGCTCGGGGATAACCTGACCCTACGCTACAATTTGCATACTGCGAACAAGCTACCTGACCTACTGGAGCAAAACTGCTTAAGCTATGTGTTACCTGATACGGTTGGCTTACGCTTCCCATCGGGTGATTTCCGAGCTGTCCCACCGAGCTGATGGTTGGCGGAAGACACTGGGTGGAGCTGGTAAGTCCCGTCACTGGATCGACCCAATTGGCTGTCGTGACCGGCGTCGATGATTCCGGACGATTTGCTCCTCCTCCAGGTTAGAAATCACGCATAAAACTCGTTGCCTGCCCCACTGCATATGCACTCGTTGGCGGGTACAATTGTCGCAAATTCGCCTGTGCCGCCATAGTCGAAGAGGGTTGAGAAACTTGAACTGGTTCGCCGCCGAAAAACGACTCAACAGCTGGTAGCAACGAAGTCAACGGGGTGGGAACTACTCCTCCAGCAACGGTATGCTGCAGTCTCGTTCCGGAATTTATAATTGGAACCGTTACTGTACTCGCCGGCGCAGAAATTAGCTGATTCTGGCTGACAGCGATCTGGCTCAGTCGATTTACCCAGTCTCCAAGACCACCGGTTGCCGCTTCATCGCCGGTTGTTTCACACCTTCCGTTCAGGATTTCGTAGCGAGCCTTCCACGCTTCTTTTTCCAACTGCAACTTTCGACGTTCAAGTTCAGCAGCCTGCTCCAATTCAATTTCCTTTAGTAGGAATGCCTTTCGCTCCTCCAACAGTTCGAGGTTAAGCCGGGCGAGCTCCCCGATAGCCCCCGATCCAACTGTGGACCTGCTTAATTGTTGGTTTCCCACATTGGTTTGCACGCTCGGATCTCCTACGGCGCCGTCGGAAGTAGATTTGGTTACACATCTGGAGCACTTCCAGTTTTCTTCCTTCTGCCCGTCGTCAAAACCCACACATCCATAATGTGACCACTTGCCGCATCCTTCGCACTGCACCATATCGTCGATGTTTTTGGGCTCCTGACAATCCTGACAATCGAATCGACTCGTCTCCGGCATCCTGGTTAACCCGTTCCTATGTTGGTCACAACAAATCTTTGAGTTGTGTTGGAACGGAAACGTTTTCGGACCCTCTTATAGCACGCGTGTTTTTAGGTTAGCGAGCTCAAAGCTAGATTTATTAAATAATAAATACATTAGGATAACATTTGTTTATATACGAGAATTTATTCTTACATTTGGTCTTCCTAGTGTTAACTGGATGATATTTCGGGAATTAAACGATCACTAGTTCAATAATTTGTAATTCAGCTCTACCTTTTTTGACTTCACAAAAACAATGGTTTTGAGAAACGAATGATTTGCAGGATTATGACACGAGGGATGTCAGCGTTTGACAGCCGATATTGATGACGCGGCGCAGGGTTGCGCGCTATCGAGTAGCAGTGACGTAGGGGCGCCCCCAACAGCCGAAGTGGCCGGTGCGGTATATAAGAGTCTTCTCCATTCGGCTCGGTCCATGGCTACACGTTGCAAACTCGAGGCGGGTGGCGGGTGGGGAAACCAAATAGCTGGACGGACTTATTGAAAATTTCACCAGTCGTGTTAATCCCTGCTCTTCGTATAACCCCTTGCAAAGCGATGTTGAATAGCAGACACGAAAGACCATCACCTTGCCGTAACCCTCTGCGGGTTTCGAAGGGACTCGAGAATGCCCCTGAAACTCGAACTACGCACATCACCCGATCCATCGTCACTTTGATCAACCATGTCAGTTTATCCGAAAATCCGTGTTTGTGCATTAGCTGACATAGCTGGTCCCGATCGATTGTATCATATGCGGCTTTGAAGTCGATGAATAGATGATGCGTGGGCACGTTGTTTTCGCGGCATTTCTGCAGTACTTGGCGAATGGCGAACACATGGTCCGTGATGGAGCGTTCGCCCATAAAACCCGCCTGGTACTGCCCCACTCCCTTGCAATTGGTGCTAGCCGACGGCATAAAATTTGGGATAGTACCTTGTAGGCGGCGTTCAGCAATGTGATTGCGCGGTAGTTGCTACAATCCAGCTTATCGCCCTTTTTGTAGATGGGACACACGACACCTTCCATCCACTCCTGCGGCAAAGCTTCCCCCTCCCAAATCTTGGTAATGACCCAGTGCAGTGCCTCACCACCGTGTTTAAATAGCTCTACTGGTAGTTGGTCAACCCCAAGTGCTTTGTTGTTCTTCAGCCGGCCAATCTCCTCCTGGATTTCCTGGAGATCCGGAGCTGGTAAAATTATGTCCTGCGCGCGTTCTCCCAGGTCCATCACCATACCGCTGTCTTCGTCTGCCACATCGCCATTCAAGTGTTCTTTGTAGTGCTGCCGCCACTTTTGGATCACCTCACGCTCGTTCGTAAGAAGGTTCCCGTTTATGTCCTTACACATATCAGGCTGTGGCACCTGGCCCTTACGTGAACGGTTTAACTTCTCATAGAACTTTCGTGCGTTATTAGCGCGGTACAGTTGCTCCGTCTCTTCACGGTCTCGATCTTTCTGCTGGCGCTTTTTCCTCCGGAAAATCGAGTTTTGTCTGTTCCGTGCCCGTTTTTATCGTGCCTCGTTCGCCTTCATGCGGTGGTGCAGCAATCTCGCCAATGCTGCATTCTTCTCTTCCACTAACTGCTCACATTCGCCGTCATACCAGTCGTTTCTCTGATCCGGGAGCACCGTGCCTAGTGCAGCGGTTGCGGTGCTACCAATGGCGGATCAAATATCTCTCCAGCTAACCTCAAGAGACGCTGCGCCTAGCTGCTCTTCCGTTGGGAGTGCCACTTCCAGCTGCAGCGCGTATCCTTAGGCTAGTCTACGGTGTTGTAGCCGACCATTGTTAAGCCGCGGCGTCCGAATTCGACGCGTGTTGTACACCGTCGAGAGTTTTGAGCGCAGGCATACTGCAACGAGGTAGTGGTCGGAATATTCACACTGCGGTAAGTGCCGACGTTCGAAATGTTGGAGAAGAATTTACCGTCCATTTGGTTTTCCGTTTCTTGGTTAAGTGATCTCCATGTGGCCTTGTGGATATTTTTGCGGAGAAAGAAGGTGCTTCAGACTACCATTCTACCAGGCAGCGAGGTTTATGCATCGTTGGCCGTTGTCATTCGATACGGTGTGCAGACTATCCGGTCCGATGACCCGTCTATACATTTTCTCCCTTCCTACCTGTGCGTTCATGTCGCCGATGACGATGTTGACGTTCCGCAGTGGGCATCCATCGTATGTCTGCTCCAGCTGTGCGTAGAACGCTTCTTTCTTGTCGTCGGGTCTCGCTTCGTTTGGGCAGTGCACGTTGATGATCCCAGCAAACACAAGAACGTATATCATAGCGAAAAAGTGTACAAAGTGGAGTCCATATACGTACACTTTGCATGCAGTTGAATGGAGGCATGCGCCTATATCGCCTCCACCTTGTATACTTATTCGCTATTATATGCGACTTTGTGTTGGCTGGGATGCTATAGTTGGAGAAACGGCCTTTTATCCTCAGCTTGCACATCCTTGCGTTGATTAGCTGCCACCCAATCACACGTTGGCGCATCTTCCGTCCAGCAAGTCTCCTGCAGCGCCACGACGTCGAAGTTGCGGGGATGTAATTCATCGTAGATCATCCTGTCGCAACCTGCGAAACCTAGCGAATTGCAGTTCCATGTTCCAAGCTTCCAATCGTGATCCTTTATTCGTCGCCTAGGTCTTTGCCCATTATATCGAGTCGTATTATCGATTTCAAATGTATCCAGTATTTTGCGCTCGGTAATGGCGGCCAAGTGAGTGCCGTTTTGACATTCGAGAGGTAGAAAATATTTACCTATTTTAATCAATGTAGGCTTCGATTCAATGAAAAATATTGGCACTCATCCGCTCTGCCTTGAATCAACAATTTGTTTCCCTAAACGTCAAAAAACTTCCTTGATATGTTTGTTTCCCTCATTCGCCACAATTCTAATTTCAATATTCATATTTTCTAGCTGAAGAATTCGTTAACCACAAGCAATGTGCAACCGAACTCCCATTTGTTTTGTCTGAACCTGAACTCACAGTAGCAGTGAAATGCAGCCACAACTAAAACTAGCAGAAAACTTGGAGAGTCAGCAGTGTTCAATACTACTAAGCAAAACATTTAAATTAGCGAGAATTGTGTTTAGAAAGCGTGTTTCATAATTGTTCAAGTTAAGCTAAGCGCTTTTGTTCTCTCTTAAATGTATCCGTTTTATTATGTTTTTTTTTGTTTCTTATATTAAAATAATAATTCCTATAGTAGTAAAATCTTTTTTGAATCTAGGCACAGGCTGTACCCTGATGTAGTAACAGCTGCCATGACGTAGATTATTGACACTGCTGGTTCTTTCTAGGATGATGATCACTTATTTGAATACAACGGACACAAATAACACAGATACAGGCGCTTGTACAAGCGAGTTTATGGATTCAGACAAAGTTCCCTTCTATCAATAGACACCAGAGCTTGAAGGACAGTTATTTTCGAAATAGCAATGCTGAATTGATACACTTGCCCAAAGCATTGATTCTACATGACTCTGTAGTTTTATTGAAAAATACTTTTTTAAATCGCAATCTTAAAATTGAGTTTTGAGAAAGTTCCTGTTGTTCATGCCTGTACAAGCATGTCCAAATCCGTTGAACAGAAACCATCGAACACAAATGAAGCCTAATATTCGTCAAGCTCTCCCAGGTTTTCGGGTGTTCGAAGTTTGGTTCGTTAAGTACATCTAGTCCGTCTGATGATTGCATCTGCAGTTTTCAGTTACGGCTGCATCTCGCTGCAACATACAAGGAGAACAGGCTAAATACGAGGCAAGAAGTATGCCTATTGTTATCGGATTCTTCAGCTAGAAAATAAAAATGCATAATTAAAAACAGGAAAGATTTCAAGCGATTAAAAAAAGAACAAACAAATCAAAAAAGGAAATTTTTGACCTTTGATGGTAAACAAAACAATCCGTTCATGGCAGACATGATGAGTGCCAATATTTTTCATGTAATCGAAGCCTACATAGATTGCAAAATGTAAATATTTTCTACCTCTTGAATGTCAAAAAGGCACTCATTTGGCCACCATTATCGAGCGCAAAATACTGGATTTTTTTTATAAAATTTTCAATTTCAGTTATGCCGCAATTTTTACATTAGACCAAACACTGTGTGTGCTCGGACGATCAGCTTTTTGTTTCTACTTGGTGGAATCTTACAAGGCCAAAATATATGTTCCAGTTTGCAAATTTGGGCATTGGAATTAACGCTCCGTGCCATTGATCGAAAACCAGGATTTCATCTAATAGATTATCGGACACTATATCTTTTTCATTTTGGTATAAAACCATACTATACGGATCGAAACCTCATGTTAAAATTGATTTTAAAGTGGTACACTTCTCCGTGACGTTACAACGCATTGAAAAACCTGTTTTTAGAGCACCTTGCGTTGTAACGTCACGAAATGTTTATGGCGAATAAAACGAACTTAGACCGTATTTAAGGCATATTACCCCGTAGGGTCATCCATTATCCTCATATAGTCGAAGGGTGTTCATTATATTTGGAGTAAAAAAACTCAAAGGTGCAGCCCAATCGGGTTGTACGCAAAGTTGACGTAGGACTACGTAGCTATACGAAATGGAGGGTATTTTTCATCACAAGATTTTATTACGGAATTACTTCATTCGATATAAGAAAGCTGCTTTTCGGTGCGCGCGAGCTTATGATCGAGATTCCGCAGACAACGGACCGTTCGGAGAATGACAAATTCTAAGAATCCTATGAAATTTTCTCGCAAGATTCTGAATTTGGTTATGAGATGTTATTTATCTTAAATGCGTATTGTTGCGAGAAATAACAGCAGAAATTTGACTGAAGACGAAGTTTCTTCATATTATCAAACATTATTTCTTGGCATCTGTCCGAGCGACGTTCACCGATGGGTGGTTGCTGTAGAAAGTTTCCACTGAGGTGGCGTCTTCATTGATTTGATACAAAAGCCACCATTTTATACAAAAGAAGGTTGATCCGACTATCCGAAATAAACTTTCTTCAAAGTGTAAAACTCAATCGTAAATAGCGAATTTGATAGCGCGTCGGAGGGAGATGATGCAGTAAATTTTAATGGATGGAATCACTAACAGCACCCAAGCTACCACGAGAAACCCGATGCCACCGAAACAGTCCATTTTCGCAATTAACTCTTTCTTTTCATAAAATGTTGGTACTGAGAAGAACCAATTTTATATTCCCAATTCCCATTCCAATAACTAACTGCATCCAATCGCTTGTCGACACCTTGCGTTGCAACTGTCCGACCGCCACTTGATGATTTTTCGCTAAGCCTCCAAAGGGTGAAATAATTTTTCAGCATTGCCACACTGCCACTCAGTCCTTCGTGCTGCTGTGTCCGCTCTGCTGCATCGAAGGTCGGCTCGCGCGCGCCGAACAGCAGCTTTCTTGTATTTAATAAATTAAGCTCGTTAGCCCCGCCCCTTTGTGATTTGATATGGGTGTAAATATAATGTGCACTCATAACGATTAATGAAGGGGCGGGGCTAAGGGAATTACTTCACAAAGTATAAGAAAGCTGCTTTTCGGCGCGCGTGAGCCATTTCGATCGGGATTCCGCAGACAACGGACCGTTCGGAGGATGACAAATTCTAAGAATCCTATGAAATTTTCTCGCAAGATTCTGAATTTGGTTATGAGATGTTGTTTATCTAAGATGCGTATTGTTGCGAGGAATGACAACAGAAATTTGACTCAAGACGAAGTTTCTTCATATTACAAAACATTATCTTTCGGCATCTGTATGTTCGAGTGACGTTCACCGATGGGTGGTTGCTGTAGATATAGTTTCCACTGAGGTGGCGTCTTAATTGATTTTATACAAAAGCCACCATTTTATACAAAAGAAGGTTGATCCGACTATCCGAAATAAATTTTCTTCAAAGTGAAAAACTCAATCGTAAATAGCGAATTTGATAGCGCGTCGGAGGGAGATGATGCAGTAAATTTTAATGGATGGGATCACTAACAGCAACCAAGCTACCACGCCAAACCCGATGCCACCGAAACAGTCCATTTTCGCAATTAACTCTTTCTTTCCATAAAATGTTGGTCCTGAGAAGAACCAATTTTTCTTTTCCCAATTTTCCAACTAGCTGACACCACAATTTGTAATAAATTTTCAGCATCGGCACTGGCGGTGCGGGATCGCCACAGTGCTATTTTTATGGTCAACCCTTTCTTCATATGAAATGCTGGTTCGTTGAGGTTCCACCAATGCGATGGATTTCCTTTGAAAATATTATTAGCGCCTCCGTGATGCTGTGTCCGCTCCGCAGCGATCGCTTTGATGCGTCTGCTCTGCGTGAAACCTTGTTCAAACTGAGGATTAGATTCAAACCCGCAAGTGATTGACCGAGCCGAATGGAGAAGACTCTTATATACCGCACAGGCCACTTCGGCCTTAGTCTGAATAAATAAATAATAAGTGATTGATTTTTGATGTCTGTGCTAGTGATGCATGTACGTGATTGGTTGGTTGACCTATTTCCAAACTTTTTATCAATTATAGATAAGGTACACTGGGGGAAGTGGAAAAGGAAAAATCGATAGTGCATGTTTGAATTAGTGTAAAACCAGTTTTAATGATTTAAATGCGTTCAATCAAAATGGGCTATCAAAAACAGTAAATTTTGCACCAACTGTGCGGTAATTCATACCATTTTGGTCGCTTGAAATTTATGGAAATAGATTTTAAAATTAGGAGTTGTTTTTCCACTTTTCATAGTGGGATGGGGTAAGTGGAAAACCGATGTTGCCTTGACCTTAAATATTGATGAGTAGTTACATATAATTAAAATCAATACTATAATTACTCTGAGTATCTTTTGTGGAATAATTTCATTACCTTAACGGAATAGATCCTCAAGGAATTCTCGTAATAGCTAGGGGAGGGCTGGTTTTGCCTTCTCGGACACTAAGTGTACGTAAAGTCTATATGTTCGCCCCAAAGATGAACATTTTAAAGGAAAAATGGGACTTACAGGGTTATAAACTAATCAACTTAGTTTAACGAATTGAGATGATGTCTGTATGTGCGTATTTGTATGTATGTGTGTTCGCAAAGCACGTACAGAATTATCAGTTATTCTTAAGCACTTGTCCTTAACCGGTTTGTTCGCAAAAAATTGCATTCAACGGCGAAACTTGTTAGGAATAAAAATTAATGTGAATTATACAATATATTTACCTATCAGTGTTATTTTTAACTTTCTTATATATTTTTTTCATATGGAAAACATGTGAAAGGCATCAGTACGGACAGGTGGATTAATCAGGCATTTTCTCATTTATATGAGTCCAATCACTACTGGAATCACCATGATAACAAATAAGGAACATATTAAGATTCACAGGTATCGAAATAAACACTGGAAGGAAGAAAAAAATTGCGTAATTAGAACATTATCCACTTCCCCCGCAGTGTTTGATACCTGGGGTAAGTGTAAAATCTTTGAATTATTTGCTTTCTTGGTACAAACCACTACCAATTGAATGGGATTAGTTTAATTGTATTGTAATAGTCACCTGTGATATAAATTCACTTGAAAAAAGAACAATTGGTGCAAATAAGAATTAATTTTATGAATTCAAATATCAATTTTTCGCGAAATCTAAAATTACAGTTCAAGCGTTAACCGTGTTAGTGTATGTGTTATACAAATGTCAACATAGTATTAGTGTGAGCATCAAAGTATAACATTGCATGATGCTATGATGTGGTAAAAACTGTAAAGTATGTACAATTCCAATTTTTCGAGTCGATTTTTACACTTACCCCCTTTTTCCACTTCCCCCAGTGTACCTTAATAAATAGTTAAAAATCAGTATTTTCAAATAAATACGAAGAAGCGTTGACTCATCCTTGATCGAATGGTCCAAAAAAATTGAAAATCCATCGAGAAACGGCTTAGATATTAAAGTTTAAAGTCTATCATATTTTCGTGACGGTCCCAGATTTTCGCAATCGTAAAGTGTAACCCAATATAGAAAACACAGACGTAGTCCTACGTCAAAAACGACCAGAGCAAAGAATTAACCATGTTTAAGTCGAGGTACAAAATCACGAATTCACGCGTGTTGTAGCGTCACGCAGCCAATTATATCTCAGAAAGCCATTTTCCTACACATATTCGGTGTTTATATATCTCGAATCTCGGTAAAAGTTCAACATCTTGCTGAGATCCCGGTAAAAAATTAAGTTTGTAGTATTATTCAGAATCTTCACCTAATCTGCCGTAATCTGAAAAAGTGACGTATACGCCATTTTCCAAAAATGGTGTTAACGAGTACTGCTCATCGAGCTCTTTAACAGAAAAATGGAAAACATGCATGTTGTAAAATGGCGGTTACGTCACTTTTTCAGATTACGGCAGTAATATTCTTTGGAATATCCACGAAAAATTCTTCGTAATTTCCAGGGAAAATTCTTGAAAATCTTCAAGAGAAATTCTTGAAACATACACGCAATACTTTTCGAAATTAGTGCTAGCGAGGTTTTTTTTTGCAATTTCCATGGAAATTTGTCAGAAGTTCTTCAGAATTCTCACTGGAAGTTCTTCTTCAAAGCCTCCTTCAAAGGAGTTTCCACGAGGAACTCCTTGAATTTTCGTTTGGCAGTGATATGGCAATTTGCATATTTTCTTCGTGGAAGAAAGAAGTTGAGAAAACTCGAAAAGTAGGTGGCAATAAACAAAATGGGAAATCAATTAAATTGATTAGGTGGAATCATTACCTTCCGAGATAATGACCAAAGCACAAATTTGTAGTTATAGTGTCAAACTTCTTAAACTGAATTTTTGTTTCTACGAACTACAATTAATATGAATGATTGTACTAAATATAAAGGAGTGTGATAAAGAACACGAGAGAACCACGAATACCGTGTATCATTCTAAGTTTACAATCGTATCTAATGCGTTCGACTGACCTACTGATCGCAGCATAGTTATATTGTCAAAGAAAAACATTTCGCCAACGCAAACATTACCAAAGACGTGCATCCGAGCTCATAAATTCATCACATCATCGCTTATAGAATCGATGTTGGTTGGCTCGACACACATATCTATCTAGCTCTCCCCCAAGCACAGCAGCCGTACCCATCAATAATAGATAAACCGGAGCGAATTAATTTTGAATCAAGAACAAACAAAAAACAATGTCAGCTCATAAGACTTTAACGACCTTCCACGCTCAGTTCTTCCAGCTGGCGGTGCTATAAAGCCAATATGTTCCACAGTAGTGCGACTCACTTAGTTTCCGCCCATCGCCCCTTTCGAAAGAATTGCAAAGACCATAAAGACCAGTGGCAAATTAATTGCAGCACAACCCACTGCAGTGTGGGTCCTCGCGGCAAAAGAAATATACAAATTCTGGAAGTAATTGGAATAAGTGCCATAAAAACAAGCAAAAAAAACTTAAACAAGATTGTGTGCGTTGCTGAAAAAGAGGCAAAAAAGATCAACATCATTGCACAGGCATCTTCTCCACTGTTCCAACCGACAGATACATAAATTACGCATTTACAGAACTATGTTGCATCAATCGAGTGGATAGGCGCCATTAAAGTTAACTACACTTTCGAAAAAAAAGCACGTGACGAACCACAATCAATCTTGGCGCCAAAATGATCCACGGCCAGATGGAAGACTCGAAGTATTGGATACGGCAGAAAATTTTGAATCCGAACCAACGCCAACAGTTGGAAGATAATCGCCGCATCAAAGAGCAGATGCAGCAGTTGCAAAAAGGTACTAACTATAAATCTCAATTTTACTGAGGGTATTTACTGATAAGTTTAGTTTGGATTCATAGACATTCTTTACATTTTCGGATTCTCTACTGAATTCTTGAAGCCATAACTACTTCCTAGTTGACCTAGTTGATTCGCTTACATAGTATAAATGTATCCATCATCATCACCAATTCATGCTTGTGTTAATTCTTCTTCTTCTTCGATGGCTCTACATTCCAACTGGAAATTGGCCTGCTTTTCAACTTAATATTCTTTTAGCATTTCTTCAGTTATTTATTGTTACATTTTCTATGCCTTCCATTGCATGAGTGAGTATGTATCTAGTGAGTACGGGAGTCGAGAATGTTTCCTACCCGAAAACATCCTAGACCGGGCCGATAATCGAACTCGTCATCTCCGGATTGGCAATCCTACGCCTTTGCTCGCAAGGCTACTGGAGACCCCGGGTTACCTTTAGGAAATGCTTGAAGCGCATTTATTCCGAACGATGGTGGTCAACATTATTGAACTAGAGTAGCTCGACCTTTCGATGATTTCGGTTCCATGTTGATTAACGGCATATGAATCTCTCAATACGAAAAAAAAAATTGGCAATAAAAAATAAATTGGTTAAAATTTGTTAAAACACGGTTAAAAAACAACTAAGCCCCGGTATTTCGATACAAAAAATTGACATAGTGTTACATATTTCAGCATATAATAAATCGCCAACCCACACGCAAATACGCAAGATAAAATATCAGGCCGACGATGTGAACCTTCTGGATGAACACGATTCTTTCTACCACACCACCAAAAGCCTTTTAGTCTTGTTCCAGATCATGGGCGTCATGCCAATCGTAAGAAGTCCTAAAGGTTAGTCCTAATTTGCATAATATTATTGACTATTGCATTCTTCGCTTCGTAACTATTTCCCAAGGGGTCAACATGCCGCGCACCACGTTCACGTGGGTCTCAAAGTTCTTTATTTGGGCCTACTTCATCTACGCCTGCGAAACGGCCGTAGTGGTGCTGGTGGCGAAGGAACGCATCAACCGATTCATTTCGACCAGCGACAAACGCTTCGACGAAGTCATCTACAACATCATCTTCATGAGCCTTTTGGTTCCCCATTTTCTTCTCCCCTTTGCATCGTGGCGGAATGGATCCCAGGTGGCCAAGTTCAAGAACATGTGGACCGACTTCCAGTACAAGTATCTGATGGTCACCGGAAAACCGATCGTCTTTCCGCAGCTCTATCCGATCACATGGGCGCTGTGTGTTGTATCGTGGATTGTCAGTATCGTGATCATACTGTCCCAGTACTATTTGCAACCGGATTTCCAGCTAACACACACTTTCGCCTATTATCACATATTAGCGATGTTGAATGGGTTCTGCAGTTTATGGTAAGTGCTTTCTAGATGATATTAAATGCATTAATACGACTATGACCTGAACAATATATGCAGGTTTGTTAACTGTAACGCCTTTAGAACTACGAGCAAAGCTTTTTCCCTGGAGCTGATGGATATTTTAGGCACTGAAAAACCTGCCGACAAGTTGACCGAGTATCGACACCTGTGGTTGGACCTCAGTCATATGATGCAACAATTAGGTATGTATTGGGGACAGTGACTTAGCCAAGCTAGATGTTTTGGGGCTAAATGAAACAGTGAGCAAATGCATTCATCTTCATTTCTCCAGTATTTTATTTAGTGGAATGCTGTCATCTGCATATAAGTTAGTGCTGTTCTGGATTGAAACTCATTTTGTTGGGTTCAGATCTAGACACATAAGAGGGGCATACCTGTTGAAAATACATGTCGTAGGGGAGACTGGGGAGACTGGACCCCCTTTTCCATTTCCGATGTATCACAGCTAAAAATGAATGAATGACCACGGTTTTCGTACAGACTCACTGAGAAACATATCATTTAACTTAACTTAACTAACACAGCAAGCTTATTTTACAAGGACAATGACGACCGACAGTTGATCAAAGGGTACATTATTTTCAACAAAACCTTGACACTTCGTCACCGTCTGGTCAACCTGTTGACGGAAAATAAGCTTGCTGTCGAGGGTCAAGCCAAGCCAAGGAAGTCGGCCTAATTGGCCCATTCCAGAGTCGTGCCATTGAGAATGATTTTACAGTCCCAGGCGGAACATGTTTAGGGGATTTAGAGTGGGGAAAAATTGTGACCTGGGTCTTCGCCGCGTTGATACATATCTTCCAGCTGGTGAGGTACTCTGTCAGGGCATCAACTAGCGCTCTGATCACTCTACCATTGTAGACGATGAAAGTGTCATCTGCGAACAGAGACAAAATGCCACCTTGTGGAGGTTCTGGCATGTCAGAAGGGAACAGATTGAAAAGCTGGGGGCCGAGGATACGAGGATACTTCCAATCCTTGCCGACAGGTAATTTTTGATGATTTTCACTAGGCAGCTGGGAAGATTGTAGCGATGTAGTTTGTATACAAGCCCATCATGTAATACATTGTCGAATGCCTTCTCGACATCGAGTAAGGCCATGGTGGATATTGGTATTGGACGTTGGTAGCTCCGGTCAGTTGGTGTACGGTTGATCGACCGCGTCGGAAACCAAACTGTTCCTCGAGCAAGATGTTGTGGTGTTCGGCAGACTCAAGTAATTAGCTCTAAATCGCCTTTTCAAACAGCTTCGATAACCATGAGAGAAGGCTGATGGGGCGATAACTTCTCGGAGAGGAAGGATCCTTCCCAGGCTTCCGGATGGGGATGACTTTGGCTGACTTTCAGGACGATGGGAAGTAGCTGAGACGGAGACACTGGTTAAAGATCAGAGAAAGGTGCTCGAAAAATGGAGCACTCATATGTTTGAGTTCAAGATTCAGGATGCTGTCTAAGCCTGGGGCCTTCATGTTTTTCGATGATTTGATATAGGCCGCCAATTCGCCAGCTGAGATCTCCAACTACTCCGCGAAGTCGTTCTGATGATGTTCTGTCCAAAATTGTGCGAGCTGACAAAGTGACGACCAATTTCGGCGACCTTCACTGTAGGAATTATCAAGCGATCCTTAGCGCCATTGCTATCTAATGGGATCAAAGGTGGAATCGATCGAGGCTTGGATTTTAGAATTTCTGTCAACTTCCAGAACGGCTAAGCACAGTTCGGGAGAGCGCGGATTTTATTGAAAAATCACTTTTTCTGAGGTCCACCATTCTGGCCTGGATTACTTTTGTAAAACGATTGCATCGGGTTTTGAATGCATGCAGTTCAGTACGTTGGTACTTTCTGCGAACCACGAATGAGATCTTTGGTTAGGGTGTTGCTTACCCGACGAGCCGTTAGAACATGCTGCTCTCTGGCCACCGAGATTGCCTCTTCGATGGCGCACAGCTGCCGATGGTGGTGTCAACGCACTGCTGGATCCGCTGCCAGTTCACTAGATGGTAGTTCCTTCTACAGGGTGTCTACTCATCCGTAAAAACAAAATTCCCTGATTTTTCCAGGTTTTTTCCAGGTGTTTTACATTAATTTCCAGGTAAAAACAAACGTGCCATATATAGATTTTAGCAGCAAAATAATCAATTCAAAAAAGTAAATACAGCGAAAAATATTTTTTTAAAGAATTTTTGGTAGCCTCACATAAACAATGTTGTAAATCACTCAAGAAATTCCTCCAGGAATTCCTTCGCAAGTTCACCCAGAAATTGCTTCAGCCATTCAATCAAAATTCCTTCAGGAATCACATAGGAAATTCCTCCAGGTATTCCCCTGAAAATTTCTCCATAAATTCCATCCAAAAATCCTCCCGATTTCAAGAATTGCTTCAGAACATTCTCCAGGATTTAATTTGAGATTTTCTTTGCTAAAACTTTAGAAAACATCTCAAGGAATTGTTCCGGAAATTCCTTTAGAGATGCATTTGCCGATGCATTTGGCGATTCCTTCACGATTTTTTTGAATTCCTTTAGGTGTTTGTTCGAAAATGTTTTGTGAAAATCCCTCGGAAACACCTATATAAAATACTTTGCAAATTTCTTCAGATATACTTCGACAATTTTTTTAGGAATTTCTTTGGAAATTTGATTAAGAAAACTTCTTTGAATCTTATTTCAGCTGTTTTTTTAAGGAAACTTAAGGTACTTCTTTCTTAAGGAAATATGTTTGGGAATTTCTTCAGGAAATCCTTCAGAACTTCTTACGAAAACTCCTTCAGGAAATGTGTTGATGCATAAATATGAGATTGCTGGGTCCATGCCGTTAAGCATAAGGACGTTAGGCATAATACCTTCTTTATGTCGTGGGCTGGTTTTTATGCTTAACATCCTTTATGCCTAACGTACTCATGCCTAATATCCTTATATCTGTTCGCGTGACCAACATTTAGTTTGTTATAGTTTGTAATTAATGTCTAGTTTGCTTGGACCTAGCAGCCAAGGTACCGGTACCATAAGTGTCAAACGGCCAAGTTATAGCCTTACAGTTATAGCCTTATATAGATTACGCCATTTATGGTAATAAATATCATGATAAACAACAACCTGATGCCATCCCCATACATTCAATTTTCTTTCTCAGCTTTACCCAGGATAGGATGTGACAATTGAATTTTGAACTTTTCCATCACGAGTGGTTGACGAAGGCGGTTGTGTGTCGTTGCGCTCCGCAAGTATTTAATTTTATTTTTTTTCTCGTCGTGTAGCCACTCGTATCGCGGCGTCTTAACAATTTTTAAACATTTAAACTTGACGTGATAAATATTTTTTATTTTACATACACGCGCGTTCTCCTCGCGTTCAACTTTACCGTGCTTATCTTTTAAATATTTTGACCTGACCCGCGCGCATTTCGCGTTTAATTGTGCCATGAAGTGTGGAATAAGAAATTGTGCGCAAAGTGACAATCACTTTTTATGGCGCTGTTATGGATCCTGCAAACGCACCTTTCATGCAGCATGCATAGGCGTCCAAAGGAATCACGAAGAAGTGCTACGCACTTTTATGCTGCCTCTCTGTAATGATTGCCAAGAAAAGTTCGCGCAAGAACTTAATCTAAATAAATTATCAATGTCTCTGAAAACATTTCTGAGAACATTGAACACAGATTAGTGGCAAATCATAAGGTGCTCACAAATTTTGAGACCTTAAACAACACACACGATGAGGCGATTGCTCACGTCGAAACAATGCTTACCAACATTGAGCGGGGCGTCATCAATGTCACCAACAACAACAGAGCATACGCTACAGAAATTAAAAACAAGCTATCAGCATTTTTGGACACACCTCCTCCGGACGACCTCATAGTAGAAAAGGCGGTTAAATCAGCTACAGCAGCAGCAGTGGAGGCGATGGAAACAACAACAATTTCAATGGGCCTTATTCCACAACTTATAAATGACCTCAAAAGCGACCTGGTGCCATCTTCCCTAGTCCTCACTGAATCAAAAAAATTGGATGATATATTGGATGAAGTGAAACATGTTTCTGCTGCTGTTTCCAACTTAAGTAACAGTGCAGAAATAAATTCACCTCCTTTACACAACACTTTGGCAGACGAGCTATATGACGTTTCGACTACTGAGCTGTCTCCACATCAACAAGAACTGCATCAACACCAACAACATCAACAACAAGAACAGCAACAACAATCTTTCCAAGACTCCAATGAACGGCAAAAGGCATCAGAACATCTACAACAACAACAAAATCGACAATCCCAGCAAGACGTGACCAATAATGCAATCATGGACCTGTTTGCTGAGCGTCGAGCCAAATTCTCTAAATTGAGCAACGAAGCTCAATCGAAAAAAGACCTTTCCTCCGCTGGTTGGCGAATGCTGGGAAATAAATGGTATTGGAGGCCAGACTGGTCGACATACGACAAGAAGCTGAATAGGCAAAAGCTCCAAGAAAAAGCCGTTGATAAGGCTAGACAACGAAGGAAACGAAGAAAACAACAATCCGTTCGTATTAGCAACAAACCACCTGCAACTTTCAAAGATCATACTCAAGGACACATGGGTAAAGACAAGGAACTACTTGCTATTGCTAAAGTTAAATTTGCCAGTCCACCCTCTATCACCGACCATCCTATCCCTGGTCTATCAGTCCCAAAACTAATTAATTTTAGAAAGGGTGAAACTATCAACCCATATCGAGCAGAACCACCTATTCAAAAGAACAACATCAACCAGAAAACTATCAACAGTCACAAAGCCAACAACAACAGCAACAGCCAGCACAACTTTCTTGCAGCAGTGAAAGCCGACTTCAAATGGATATCGAGCACCCTCCTCTGCTGGACCCAATGCGACCACCTATAGTAAGACTCACAGAGCAATCTGCGTCTGGTGATCGACGTTTTTTAAAAGCACGACTACGGGACCCAAAAATTATGGACATTGTGCGTATGTTCCTGTCATACTTGCACGACCAGCCACCTACAGTATGCATTCGTGGAACCACCAAAACCAGCGCCACTGCAATGCTAGCATCTGAAGGACTACCAACAGACATACAACTATTGCGTCAAATTTTCCTGGATGTACACGAGGATCTAGGAATATCTCGCAACGACGCCTTGGCAGACCTTCAATCACACCGTTCGTTCCTTTCCAGTGAACGCACTCAACAACTTCAACGCACTAGGGAGGCCGCATATAAATTCTACAGCCCACCAAATTTTCATCGGCAATGACGCACTCTCCGGAAGTAACATTAACAAGTGAAGATAACACGCTACATGAAACATCAGAAGAGGTAAATATTTCGTCGACCGTCATACTTCCAAAAACTTCTTCGCAGAAACAGAATTCGACTGAAGTTCTAATTTATTGTCAGAATTTCAATCGAATGAAAAGCCCAGCCAAAATGAAGGATATATTTAAAAATTTATTAAGCTCATCCTTTTCGATTATTCTGGCAACTGAAACAAGCTGGGATGAAAGCGTTAGGAGTGAAGAAATTTTTGGAAGTAACTTTAATGTATTTAGAGATGACAGGAGTTTTCTAACGTCTCAGAAAAAGTCCGGTGGTGGTGTTCTAATAGCTATTTCAGCAAACTTTAATTCAGAAATCATCACAACAAATAAATTCAATGAATTTGAGCATGTCTGGGTAAAAACCCAAATAGCTGGAGAAATGCATATATTCGCATCGGTATATTTCCCACCTCTTCATGCTTGTAAGCACAACTATGAATCTTTTTTTGAGTGCGCTGAACAAATACTATCAGAACATCCACCGGAGGTTAAAGTTCACATCTATGGGGACTTTAACCAACGCAATGCTGACTTTATTCTAGACTCAGAAAACGAATGTATCCTACTGCCAGTCGTTGGGGATAACGAAACTTTGCAATTAATTTTTGACAAGTCTGCAAAATTAGGATCGAACCAAATTAAACATTTAAAAAACAATCAAAATTGCTATTTGGACCTCTTGTTGACAAATATCTATGAAGATTTTTGTGTAACAGAACCTCTCAATCCATTATGGAAAATTAAGCGTTCCACACTGCAATCGAATACTCGTTATTCATTCATGACCAACAAAAACTCAACGATTGTGAGTATGAGGATGTCTTTGAATACAATTTAGCGAACTATGAAAATATTCGAGGTAGGTTAAGTAGTATAAACTGGCAAATAGTTTTAAGAAATGAAGAAAATGTCGAAGCATCTGTTAACACTTTTTACAGATTATTATTTGACATAATCTCGCAAGAAACTCCACTAAAACGAAAACGACGTCATAACAATAATAAAGACCCAATTTGGTATAACCGGCAAATCAAGAATTTAAGAAATCGCAAGCAAAAGCCACACAAAACTTTCAAAAGTCATAACAGTAATGAAAATTTAGTATATTACTTGGACGTATGCGATCAATTGAATTACGCTATCAGTAACGCATTGGAAGATTACAATTCAAAAACTGAGAGCGAAATAAAGTCCTATCCAAAGAACTTCTTTAATTACGTAAAACAAAACTGAAATCTAATAACTTTCCATCAATTATGCATCTAGACGAAAACGCGGGGGATAGCTCGGAAAAGAACTGTAATCTTTTTGCAGATTTTTTCCAGGAAACCTATTCTACATTTTCTGAAAATGATCGTGACCGCGACTATTTTGCATTTTTTCCAGAGTTTTCAAATGATATTGGAGTGAATCAACTTCAAGTCCATGACATTTTGCAGGCCCTACGTAATTTAGATGCTTCGAAAGGTCCTGGTCCTGATGGAATCCCTCCTATATTTATGAAAACCCTAACAGTGGAACTAACCACTCCATTATTTTGGCTATTTAATATGTCACTAGAATCAGGAAAATTCCCAAATATATGGAAAAACTCATTTTGATACCTATTTTCAAATCTGGAAAAAATCAGACATACGTAATTATCGTGGAATAGCCATTATCTCTTGCATTCCAAAACTTTTTGAGGCCATAGTAAACGAAAAATTATTCAAACAAGTAAAAAACCGAATAACAGACGCACAGCATGGCTTCTGTAAAGGGCGTTCAAGTTCAACCAATCTTCTTGAATTTGTTGACTATACCCTGAATGCAATGGATAAAGGAAACCATGTAGAAGCTCTTTATACTGACTTCAGTAAAGCATTTGATCGCATAGATATACCCATGCTTCTATTCAAATTGAAAAAAACTGGAATTGAGCTGGGACTACTCAAATGGCTTGAATCCTACTTAACTGATCGCCAATTGATTATAAAATTTAACAACAATAGATCAAAACCCATTCAAGCCACTTCCGGTGTCCTCTCATTTGGGGCCTCTATTATTCATAATATATGTAAACGACATTTCCTTCATTCTTGACAAACTTAAAGTGTTAATCTATGCAGATGACATGAAGCTCTTTTTGGAGATAGGGAATAAAAATGACCTCAACATATTCCAGAACGAAATATGCACATTCTACGAATGGTGCAATAAAAGACTATTGCAACTGAATGTAAAAAATGTAACCTTATATCATTCAGCAGAAAAAAATAGCATAAAATCTCTCAATTGTATTAGGAAACCAGGTTGTAAAAGAATGCGATAGAGTTAGGAATTTAGGAATTATCTTAGACTCCAAACTAACGTTCATCGACCACTACAACACCATTATTCATAAAGCAAACAATATGATGGGTTTCATACAACGTTCCTGCTATACCTTTCCTGACCCCTACACACTCACAACCTTACATATTGCATATGTAAGGTCGACACTGGCATATTGCAGCATTGTATGGTATCCATTTTCACTAACACACGAAGAACAATTAGAATCAGTACAAAACAATTCCTATTATTTGCTCTTCGTAAATTAGGTTGGACAACATTCCCACTTCCATCATATGAGGCACGCTGCAAGCTTATAAACATTCAATCTTTGAAAGAGCGTCGTGAAACTGCAATGGTTTCATTTATTAACGATATAGTTTCGCAGCGTATTGACTCAACAAACATTTTATCGAAATTAAATTTCTACATACCATCTCGACAACTGCGTCATCGACATACATTTTTAATTAATCACTGCCGTACAAATTATGAAAAATTCGGACCTCTCAATCAGATGATGGCTATCTATAATCAACACTGCGAAACTATTGACTTTACAATGTCTCGGCAGAACCTAAAAAAATATTTTGTCACAATTCGAAACCTACACATCTAAATTTACATTAAATCGCAAAATTAAACACTACTTAACCAAACTATTTTTATTTTTATACACTATAATACCGTATTTATAGCATTAAGAAAATAAAGAAAAACATGTATATTGTATATGTACTAGTCTACGTCGGTTGACGAAATAAAATAAAAAAAAAAAAAAAAAAAAAAAAAAAAATTGCAACTGTCTTGTTGTTTCCTCAGTCGATTGCTTCGACGAGGTGGTGGCCAGTGCTTCCGAATATTTTTTAAGCAAAATCCGCTGAATAAAATATGTAATTAAATCATATTTTCCCATTCACTTTTGCCATAATTCATAATAAAGGATGATACGTACTATCAGAAAAAAGTTTTAACATGGAAATGTAAGAGTTTTACAGTGAAATGGATAAAAAGTTGGCTAATAGAGCTTCAAATTGAGTGTTCGAAATTAGCATAACTCTTAAGAATCATGCATACATCATTTGCAGCCTGACATAAATTTATTTTACCCAAAAAATGAAAAAACAAACTTTTGAATTTAGTCTTAAATTTCAAAATAATTACCCAGCAACACGGCCAAGGTAACAACAAGCTGCCCTTTTGAAAATGTGATACCGCTGATCGAAGTAATCGATTGTCATTTTCAACCAATCAGCAACCGGTACGATTTTGACAGACAGATTTTTAATGACTAATTGGCACATCCTATCCTAGAGCTTTACCTAACACGATATTTATTGCGACAAATAATCTAATCATAATGGAGGAGTTTTTCCAGATATTTTGTTTTTCAGAATTCTTAGGAAATTCTTCGAGAATACCTTTAGAAACTCCTTTGAAAAATCCATTCGGGATTCCTTCGGCTATTCTTTTAAGAATTCCTTTAGCAAAAACCCTTCACAAATCACTTTCACTATTTTTTTAAAAGCCCTTCAGGTTCCCTTTCGGGAATTTCTTAAAGAAACCATACGAAAAATCGTTCGGAAATTCGTTTTGAAATTCCTCCGGGAATTCTTTTCGGTGATTATCTTGGAAATTCCTCCAGAAATAATTTAGAAAATTGCTAATCATTCTTATAGACACTCTTTTAGTGATTTCTTTGTAAAATTCCTTCGGAAGTTCCTCCAGGAATAGCTTAGAATAATCCTAATTAATTTAGTATTTTTTAAATATATTCATAAAGTATTTCCGAGGGAATACTCAAAAGAATTTACAAAGTAATCCCTAATTGATTTCCCGAATAAATTCCTAGATTTCACCAATAATAGCTTCGGAAATTCTCCAGGAATTCTTTTGAAGATGGCAAAACGTGTTTTGCGGAACAACGATTCATTAACGTTCACTACACTTTCAATAGATTTGATTGGTATATTTTTATTGATATATATATTATACATTTTTAATGATTTGTTTCATCTTTTGAAAGAATTTTACTCATGACACCGCACACAAAAAAAAATAGTTGGAAAAAGTCAAAGAAACGTTAGTAAAGTTAAGAAAATTCGTTAGTGTTTTTCAGTAGAAAGTATACGACTGTTAAATCTACAAGCGCAAGAATGTCTCATCGGTAAGAATTGTCACAGGAGTTGACTTTTCGAAATGACATTTTCCTCTCAAAACTAAATGTGTATTTTACTTTCGAATTAACAGTTTAGCTTTCAAATCAACAAGTTATGCGCGCTTTCAATTTGAGTCTAGTATGTCAGTAGTAGCATGTCATTTTACGTATTCAAAATAAATATTCCGTTTCGTTTCATTTATTATTTTTATTCAAGAAAACTATATTTATATACAATAAAAAAAAACAATTTAAAAATAATTATACAAATAAAATATATATAAAAATCCATCCCAAACGTGAACAACGAAACCGATCGCAAACCTTCGCACTCCCAACATGAACACACTGAATCCATCACCTTCTCGATGAACTCCGGATCCCTCACCATTGGCAGCCGTTTCACGACCACCTCCCCATCCTCCCGGCTCTGAATCACGGTCATATCCAACCCGTACATCAACGCCATCAGCAGCGCCAGCATCTTATTGTCCACTCCTCCGTTCGAAACCGTCGACTTGTACTTGGCCAAGTATCGGATCAACTTGTGCTAAATCAGTTTTCATCCAAATGAGCTCAAATTTTCAGAGGGCACTCAGAACATGATAACGAATCAGATGAGCACTGTGGAGCAAAATCGATTTTTTGAACCACCCTAATGTCATATATATCGTAAATTATATGTCGCAAACATTCTAAATAGAGTTAAGGGCTGGTGAAAGAGCCGGCAGAACATGAATTCACGCCATCACATTTTTGCAGATTAACTCGCGTGTATCGTTGAAACGTTATGTTTGCAGTAGCAAAATATCGACTGAAGGGCCCGAACTATGTTGTAGTACTACCAGAAAATCTATTCTGTTCATTTTATGATGATTAAGGACAATGTTGGTGCGGTATCTAAGTCTAAGGCCTAATATCTAATGACCGCTAATATTGATCGCTCTGAGGATCGGTCACTGAATTTTATTTTAGGCATCGTGCCTTTACTTTAAAACCAAAGGGTGTTATCAAAATCATAATAGATGTTCCGTGTTGATGAAATGGCAGCTAACAAGGTCTTTCGAAAAAAAATGGAGTGTCATAGAATCCTTATATGTAAATAGAATATTTAATTCTCAACAGAAAAACAAATTCAACCCAGTTAGCCTACATGTTTATGAAAGATAATCAGATAAAAATGCCAAGAATTTTAATAAAACTGACCAAGTACTACTCTGAATTAAACCTTAACATGATATAAACCTCAATGTGTCGTTCAAGTGGCCCAATTCTAATATTTTTCGTGGTTTCCAGTAAGGAAGGTCTTGAGGACAAACTATTTCAATTTTATGTCTAATTGAATGAAAAATGTAATTTGAATCAAAACCGACGTTTGAAAGTAAGTGCTTGTAATATTAATCAAAAGGTGTCAGGTTCTTAACATACAAGTAAATTACATTTAAACACGTTATATGATCATACAAACGATGGTTTTTCATTATCAAATGGTGTAGTTGCTTCATCCCACGTGAAAAGTTTTTTTTTTGTGTCTTTATTAAGGAGACTTTCAGCCCGAGGCTGGCTCGTCTCCGACGTGAAAAGTAATAAAAACAACAAAAACGCATTTTTTGTTGAACTAGTGCGATATTTTAGAACGGTGGATATTCAATTTTACTTAAATTATTCACTTGTCATAAGACGAGTTTGTACAATCCCATTGAAATTCCACCACTTAATTGTATCTTGACAGATACGTATATAAGTCGAGTCAAGTACGAGACACTGAAGACGGCCTTACTGTTGAGGTCGAAATTCGTATCTGTCAAGATACAATTAAGTGGTGGAATTTCAATGGGATTGTACAAACTCGTCTTATGACAAGTGAAGACATTCCACTAAAAAGCTCAAAATAATTTTCTTAATTAAATTATTCATTTTTTCATGTAGATCAATTTTAATAATTTTCTCTACTTATTTTATAAAGTGAAAGAATTCGTTCTCAATCCAAGATAGCAGTTCAGGCTATTCAATATATTACTCAAAGCTAGACATGCAATCACGATGCCTTCGTTAGAGCCTGATTTCGCCAACCTTCAATAAAACATATTTGTCGAGCAATAAAAATTACATTGTTCCCGTGGTGGTATATCGTTGGTCCAAGAGTTGCACCCTTTATCGGGCTCCGTCGATCGAAAACGGAAAGGGTCGTAAAATTTTTACTTCTTCAAATGTCTTGATTTTAATCTCTGTTTTTGTTTTGATTCCATGCATTGCACTCCGCCATGAACGGCAACGGCTCATCTTCATTCAACGTCGAACGAAAGGAAAAGCTTACTCGAACATGTACGGCATCTATTGTTTGGTGATTTTCTTCACCACAATTATCGCCACCTATGGAGCACTGAGCGAAATCATGGAGCACGGGGCAACCTATAAGGAGGTTGGTTTATTCGTCATTGTGCTCTACTGCATGGGTCTGCTGTTCGTCATCTGCAACGAGGCCCATCACGCCTCCAGAAGGGTAAGCCACAGTCGGATTATCAATAATCTGATATGTACCTCCAACAACTCAATTAACGCCAATGAAATGTATCTTCATCGTCAATTCTCACAACCACGCATGTGATCTTTATGGAATCAACCAAGGTTGGACTGAACTTCCAAGAGCGGCTACTCAATGTGAACCTGACGGCCGTAGATAAGGCGACACAGAAGGAGGTGGAAATGTTTCTGGTGGCCATTGATAAAAATCCACCAACGATGAACCTGGACGGATATGCAAACATCAACCGCGGATTGCTTACATCGGTGAGTTGTTCGATTATTCATGACTAGGGGAAGAGGCCCCAAAACGCCCCCCCCGGGGCAAAACGACTTTCGGGTATTTACTTATATTTACCATGTTTGAGATAGCCTTAATAAAACTAGACGTGAAATTATGTAGGTTAGGCGAAAAAAGTGTCAAAATAATAGATAGGAATGTAGGAAAAACTGAAATTTTCCACATTTTGATGAAACATCTAACATTTCGGCGAGGCAAAACGCCCTAATGGAACTATCCTACAATGTACTCGTGTCTCCACGCACTGTCCATACCAGAATGCTGATGTGCCGACGCATGGTACGTTGTTCCCTAGGAGCTGCCTGCTAAAAGGCGTTTTGCCTCATGAGTTTTCCGGCAACGAAATATCACCACTTTTTTGAAATGTGAATATTATCAATATGATTGAGTTTTTTTTTAATTTTAAAATGGCATCAGCTAGCTATATTGTTTAACTATTACGTGAGGTAGAAACACCCATGAAAATCGTTATAGCTAAGGCATAAAAGCAGTCTATGCTTAGGTAGGGCATATTGCCCCTCCTTCCCCTACGGCAGTGGTGTGAACACCATTATTATTATTTATTTATTCAGACTAAGGCCGAAGTGGCCTGTGCGGTGTATAAGAGTCTTCTCCATTCGGCTCGGTTCATGGCTACACGTCGCCAACCACGCAGTCTACGGAGGGTCCGCAAGTCATCTTCCACCTGATCGATCCACCTTGCCCGCTGCGCACCTCGCCTTCTTGTGCCCGTCGGATCGTTGTCGAGAACCATTTTCACTGGATTACTGTCCGACATTCTGGCTACGTGCCCGGCCCACCGCAGTCTTCCGATTTTCGCGGTGTGAACGATGGATGGTTCTCCCAACAGCTGATGCAACTCGTGGTTCATTCGCCTCCTCCACGTACCGTCCGCCATCTGCACCCCACCATAGATGGTACGCAGCACTTTCCTTTCGAAAACTCCAAGTGCGCGTTGGTCCTCCACGAGCATCGTCCAGGTCTCGTGTCCGTAGAGGACTACCGGTCTAATGAGCGTTTTGTAGATTGTCAGTTTGGTACGGCGGCGAACTCTATTCGATCGGAGCGTCTTGCGGAGTCCAAAGTACGTACGATTTCCAGCCACTATGCGCCTCCGAATTTCTCTGCTGGTGTCATTTTCGGCAGTCACCAGTGAGCCCAAGTACACAAATTCTTCTACCACCTCGATTTCGTCACCACCGATGCAAACTCGCGGTGGGTGGCTCACATTGTCTTCTCTTGAACCTCTTCCTATCATGTACTTCGTCTTCGACGTGTTGATGACTAGTCCGATCCGCTTAGCTTACCTCTTCAGTCTGATGTAGGCTTCCTCCATCTTCTCAAAGTTACGTGCCATAATATCTATGTCGTCGGCGAAACCAAATAGCTGGACGGACTTATTGAAAATTGTACCACTCGTGTTAATCCCTGCTCTTCATATTACACCTTCCAAAGCGATGTTGAATAGCAAACACGAAAGACCATCACCTTGCCGTAACCCTCTGCGGGTTTCGAAGGGACTCGAGAATGCCCCTGAAACTCGAACTACGCACATCACCCGATCCATCGTCGCTTTGATCAACCGTGTCAGTTTATCCGGAAAACCGTGTTCGTGCATTAGCTGCCATAGCTGGTCTCGATCGATTGTATCATATGCGGCTTTGAAGTCGATGAATAGATGATGTGTGGGCACGTTGTATTCGCGGCATTTCTGCAGTACTTGGCGAATGGCAAACACCTGGTGTGAACACCAGGCAGAGTGAATTTGTTGCGGATCGTTTCTCTACGCATCAGCACGACGGGGTCCGCGTGTACGGGGAACGGATTTTGGTCATCGACCAAAAGAAGGTCAGCGTTGGAGACTACTGGAATGGCAGGAACGCAGTAAGCAAATGCCAAATAAGTCCAACGCTGATGTTCTTGGTTCTTAAAATTGTTCGATAGTCAAGATTAATTGGTTGACAAGATCAACTACGTCTATTGTGAAACCAAACATATACCAACCTAGCGTGTCCATGTTAGTTCCTAGAGCCCATGCAAATGCTTCTCCATTCAAATGGGTCCAACGCTGTAATATACGTCCACATAAGTACGTAGATTCTTGTGAATGCTTAACTATTCAAATAAAACAGATGTCCTTTTCATTTATTTAGTTTACATCTAAACAGATAACACTGAATCAACAATACACGGTTCGAGGCCACATCTCTCCATCCTCGGATACGCCCCACGCTCGCCAAGTCGTTTTGCACCTGGTCTGCCCATCTCGCTCGCTGCGCTCCACGCCGTCTCGTACCTGCCGGATCGGAAGCGAACACCATCTTTGCAGGGTTGCTGTCCGGCATTCTTGCAACATGTCCTGCCCATCGTACCCTTCCGACTTTAGCTATTTTGGATACTGGGTTCGCCGTAGAGTTGGGCGAGCTCGAGATTCATCCTTCGCTGTCACACACCGGTCTTATAAGCGTCTTGTACATGACACATTTGGTGCGGTGGCGAATCTTTTTCGACCGCAGTTTCTTCTGGAGCCCGTAGTAGGCCCGACTTCCACAGATGATGCGCCTTCATATTTCACGACTAACGTTGTTGTCAGCCGTTAGCAAGGATCCGAGGTAGACGAATTCCTCGACCACCTCGAAGGTATCCCCGTCTATCGTAACACTGCTTCCCAGGCGGGCCCTGTCGCGCTCGGTTCCGCCCACAAGCATGTACTTTGTCTCTGACGCATTCACCACCAATCCAACTTTTGTTGCTTCACGTTTCAGGCGGGTGTACAGTTCTGCCACCCTTGCAAATATTCGGCCGACAATGTCCATGTCATCCGCGAAGCAAATAAATTGACTGGATCTGTTAAAAATCGTACCCCGGCTGTTACACCCGGCTCTCCGCATGACACCTTCTAGCGCAATGTTGAACAACATGCACGAAACTCCATCACCTTGTCTTAGTCCCCGGCGCGATTCGAACGAACTGGAGTGTTCGCCCGAAATATACGCACAGTTTTGCACACCATCCACCGTTGCTTTGATCAGTCTGGTAAGCTTCTTAGGGAAGCTGTTCTCGTCCATACATTTCCATAGCTCTACGCGGTCTATACTGTCGTATGCCGCCTTGAAATCAACAAACAGATGGTGCGTTGGGACCTGGTATTCACGGCATTTTTGAAGGATTTGCCGTACAGTAAAGATCTGGTCCGTTGTCGAGTGGCCGTCAACGAAGCCGGCTTGATAACTTCCCACGAACTCGTTCACTAATGGTGACAGACGACGGAAGATGATCTGGAATATCACTTTGTAGGCGGCATTAAGGATGGTGATCGCTCGAATGTTCTCACACTTCAGATGTCCTTGGTTGTTCGGTTTATTCGGGAGTTAAGATCAATTGGTCTACCAGATCAACCATAACTATGGCACCAAACCAAAAGCATTCAAGCATGTCCATGTAAATCCCTAGAAATGTAACGAATGATTAACTATTCAAATAAGTCCATAGCAGATGTTCCATCGTCTCCAAATTATTCTGGAGTACGGGGCCATCCAGAAACCACGTGGTCATTTTTTTGAAGATTTTTAACCCCCCCCCCTCCCCCCATGTGGCTTATCGTGGTCATTTGGCAGAACCCCCCCCCCCTATGACCACGTGGTTTTTTTTTCAAGTACAAAAATTTAAAAAAAAAACCTTATGTAACTAAAACATGTGGTTAATCCGATCAATTTGGAAGATGGACAATTTCAATTGATTCAAAATTAACCTCAGCGAAGCATCTGAACTGAACTCCTACAACGAAAAGTTTACCAGAGAATCACAAAGTTAATATGTAATCTTAGAGATGCAAATAAAACCTCCTACTGTTGTTTCTTTTGAGTAGCATTCCTGTAGAAATTTCAGTATTGTTTTCAGAATCATCAATATTAGAAATAAATAATTATAAATTTTTTTTTTTTTAATTGTTCATTGCTAATATTGACTTATTCATGAAAATTTTGTATTTTTTCGTTGAACATTTTGATTTCTTTATGGAAAATTCTTATTTCATAATTGCAATTTTTGCTTTTACAAGTGCTAATTTATTATTGTGTGTATTCTTCTTCTTCTTCTTATTGGCATTACATCCCCCACTGGGACAGAGCCGCCTCGCAGCTTAGTGTTCATTAAGCACTTCCACAGTAATTAACTGCGAGGTTTCTAAGCCAAGTTACCATTTTTGCATTCGAATATCATGAGGCTTACGCGATGATAGTTTTATACTCAGGAAGGTTGAGCCAACTCGAATATTTCTTAGACCTGACCGGGAATCGAACCCAGCCACTATCAGCATGTTCTTGCTTTGTAGCCGCGCGTCTTACCGCACGGCTAAGTAGGGCCCTGTTGTGTGTATTATTGTTCTTTATTGGCAATTTTCTATTTTATTATGGAAAATTTCAAATTTTTTTCTACTAAAGAGATTTTCAATCCAGAGCTGGCTCATCTCTCAAAATTTCTAATTCTTCATTGAAATTTTATTTTGATGTCGACTCGTGGAAACCAATGATGCCATACTAAAAATATTTTCTCGGTCACTCTGATGGTTCTTTGGAATAATTTTCCAAGGAACTTCTATTCCACATCTCGAATATGCTTCAGTCAATGGTCCTTTCATAAGCGACTCATAGAGGAATGAATGTATTATAGACCAATTATTATTTTGGAGTTCGGGTACCTTGTCTCTTGGATCTCATGTTAATGCAAATTAGGATCATATGCTTATTTCATCGGATTGGGTATGCATATACCGATGATGAGAACTTTGCAAATGTCTTGATTGCTCTGGTAGATTCGTGGGCTGAACTTGAGAGCATTTTGAAGTACCTTGAGCATCTCGTATTCCTGAATATTAATCACTGGCTTAACGTTCAGGATGACCCATCTTATGTGACCACCCATCTGTTTAGAATGATTCAAACATTTAAACTTTATTTACACACTCTTAGAATCGAAATCTTCCCAAGGTTTCGGATATCTGAGTTTTCATGGTCAGTCAAATTTGAGCTTCCACATTTTTTCTGTAAAGCCAATATCTAGATGGCCTAGCTCTCTTTTGTGATTTTATAGGCAATCTAAAACGCTGGGCATATATGACCCATCATTCCTGAAAGGGTTGAGATTTGTTTTGGAATTCAATTTCAATCGTTATTATAACACTATTTTTAACCTAGATTGTTTTAGGAATTGGAGTGTTTTTCTGGAATACTGCCACTTTTTCATATCGCAGGAATCTCCTTAGTTCTAAGACCCTTTTATGAATTTAAAAGCATTTTATTTAGAATTTCATGTTGATTTTTAAATGCAAGCTTCTCTATGTCATAACCTTTTTCATGCGCACTACTAGAATTTTGTGCAATCAGAACATTTAGGTGCATTATTAATTTTTTCGATCAATTATGATAATTATTCAATATCATAAAAACTAGGCTTCTTAAGCCTAAATTATTGCCTACATTTATTGCTTGGATTAATTTTAAATTCCAAGATCTTCTTAATTTTCAAGAATAATTATTCTGGTGTTGCAAGAGAAACCCTTCGGAATATTGATAAGAAATTCTTCGGAGTCTCCCCGGAAAATCCTTAGAATTTCAACGACATTTTTTTGCCGAAATTCTGTGGAAGAGTTCCGAAAAATGTTCGGTAGAAATTTTGAAGAACTAGAAGAATCCGAAATGCATATTCACGATGAAAATTCCAATAAACATCAAATTCCGAAGAATTTCCAGTATAAAATAGAAAAAAAATCCAGCTTACTTTTTTACAGAATCTCTAAAGATTTTTTTAAAATTCTGGGCAACTTTAATGAATCTTCCAAGGAAATTTCCAATGGAATTTTTTTTTCGTTTTCCAAAAGAAATTCGTAGAAATTTTCAGCAGTTTTTTTTAATTTCCAAAAGAAATTATTCGGAATATGCCAAAATATTTCCGATGGAAATTCCTAAGATCCGAAAAAAGTTCATCTGAATCACCAATAATGAATTTCCCGAGGAAATTCCGATGTTTTTACAAGTGGAAATAACGAAAAAAAAAATGTACTTTTGTAGTACTTGTAAAGGTTGTACTTTTGAAGCATTTCCAGTAGGAATTCCTTAAAAATTAAATCAAAATTTTAAAGATTTTCTGATGTGAAAATTCCTTAAACCTTCTAAATCATTTCCTGTGCATGGTGCATGGTAAAGATTTAAAGCAATGTTTAGCTGAACCAACAAAAAAATCAAAATGACATCCCGAAGAAGAATGAATTTCCGATGAAATTTTGAAATGATTTCTGGTTCAAATTCAAAAAAATGAAGATTTATTCTTCGAAAATCCAAAGAATTTTTTGAAGATAATCATAGACTCTTCCGTGGAAATTCTAAATAATGCCTCGAATAAAAAAATACTTGGAAAATTTAAAAAAAAAAATCTGATAGAGCTCACAAAGAGCGTAAAAAAGTATTCCAAAAAATTTTCATTTCAAAATTCCAAAATTGAGAAAAAAAAATCAACGGAAATATCAAAGTGGCTCCATATTCCAACTAGGGGCAGCAGGGACTTTGTCCAAGGGCTTGACGATCCCTCCCCAGGCCATCTGCGAGTTGTGGCGCCTGCCTAGGATGTGGTGGGGTTTGACAGTGGGCCCTGTTAAACCTCTAAAAAAAGCTGCATGTATCCGCAAGTAGGCTCCGCCAAAGCGACCGTGTGCCGCTCAAAGCGCACAAGCCCAAGTCCTGGTGTTAGGTGGGACGCTAAACAGCCCTGACACGACGGCCCTCCGGCGAGACAGGAGGTTTGCGCAGGCCCAATAAGCCGCCTGGAAAACCAATAATTACGAACAATATAAGAGATAATGCGACTCGATATAATCGGCAAAGACCTAGGCGACGAATAAAGGATCACGATTGGAAGCTTGGAACATGGAACTGCAAGTCGCTAGGTTTCGCAGGTTGCGACAGGATGATCTACGATGAATTACATCCCCGCAACTTCGACGTCGTGGCGCTGCAGGAGATTTGCTGGACAGGACAGAAAGTGTGGAAAAGCGGGCATCGGGCGGCTACCTTCTACCAAAGCTGTGGCACCACCAACGAGCTGGGAACCGGCTTCATAGTGCTGGGAAAGATGCGCCAACGCGTGATTGGGTGGCAGCCAATCAACGCAAGGATGTGCAAGCTGAGGATTAAAGGCCGTTTCTTCAACTATAGCATCATCAACGTGCACTGCCCACACGAAGGGAGACCCGACGACGAGAAAGAAGCGTTCTTCGCACAGCTGGAGCAGACATACGATGGATGCCCACTGCGGGACGTCAAAATCGTCATCGGTGACATGAACGCGCAGGTAGGAAGGGAGGAAATGTATAGACCGGTTATCGGACCGGATAGTCTGCACACCGTATCGAATGACAACGGCCAACGATGCATAAACTTCGCAGCCTCCCGCGGAATGGTAGTCCGAAGCACCTTCTTTCCCCGCAAAAATATCCACAAGGCCACATGGAGATCACCTAACCAAGAAACGGAAAACCAAATCGACCACGTTCTAATCGACGGTAAATTCTTCTCCGACATCACAAACGTCCGCACTTACCGCAGTGCGAATATTGAATCCGACCACTACCTCGTTGCAGTTTGCCTGCGCTCAAAACTCTCGACGGTGTACAACACGCGTCGAAGTCGGACGCCGCGGCTTAATATTGGGCGGCTACAAGACGGTAGGCTAGCCCAAGAATACGCGCAGCAGCTGGAAGTGGCACTCCCAACGGAAGAGCAGCTAGGCGCAGCGTCTCTTGAAGATGGCTGGAGAGATATTCGATCCGCCATTGGTAGCACCGCAACCGCTGCACTTGGCACGGTGCCCCGGATCGGAGAAACGACTGGTATGACGGCGAATGTGAGCAGTTAGTAGAAGAGAAGAATGCAGCATGGGCGAGATTGCTGCAACACCGCACGAGGGCGAACGAGGCACGATATAAACAGGCGCGGAACAGACAAAACTCGATTTTCCGGAGGAAAAAGCGTCAGCAGGAAGATCGAGACCGTGAAGAGACGGAGCAACTGTACCGCACTAATAACACACGAAAGTTCTATGAGAAGTTGAACCGTTCACGTAAGGGCCACGTGCCACAGCCTGATATGTGCAAGGACATAAACGGGAACCTTCTTACGAACGAGCGTGAGGTGATCCAAAGGTGGCAGCAGCACTACGAAGAGCACCTGAATGGCGATGTGGCAGACGAAGATGGCGGTATGGTGATGGACCTAGGGGAACGCGCGCAGGACATAATTCTACCGGCCCCGGATCTCCAGGAAATCCAGGAGGAGATTGGCCGGCTGAAGAACAACAAAGCCCCTGGGGTTGACCAACTACCAGGAGAGCTATTTAAACACGGTGGTGAGGCACTGGCTAGAGCGCTGCACTGGGTCATTACCAAGATTTGGGAGGATGAGGTTCTGCCGCAGGAGTGGATGGAAGGTGTCGTGTCCATTTACAAAAAGGGCGATAAGCTGGATTGTAGCAACTACCGCGCAATCGCATTGCTGAACGCCGCCTACAAGGTACTCTCCCAAATTATATGCCGTCGACTAGCACCAATTGCAAGGGAGTTCGTGGGGCAGTACCAGGCGGGTTTTATGGGCGAACGCTCCACCACGGACCAGGTGTTCGCCATTCGCCAAGTACTGCAGAAGTGCCGCGAATACAACGTGCCCACACATCATCTATTCATCGACTTCAAAGCCGCATATGATTCAATCGATCGGGACCAGCTATGGCAGCTAATGCACGAAAACGGATTTCCGGATAAACTGACACGGTTGATCAAAGCGACGATGGATCGGGTGATGTGCGTAGTTCGAGTTTCAGGGCATTCTCGAGTCCCTTCGAAACCCGCAGAGGGTTACGGCAAGGTGATGGTCTTTCGTGTCTGCTATTCAACATCGCTTTGGAAGGGTAATACGAAGAGCGGGGATTAACACGAGTGGCACAATTTTCAATAAGTCCGTCCAGCTATTTGGCTTCGCCGACGACATAGATATTATGGCACGTAACTTTGAGAAGATGGAGGAAGCCTACATCAGACTGAAGAGGGAAGCCAAGCGGATCGGACTAGTCATCAACACGTCGAAGACGAAGTACATGATAGGAAGAGGTTCTAGAGAAGACAATGTGAGCCACCCACCGCGAATTGGCATCGGTGGTGACGAAATCGAGGTGGTAGAAGAATTTGTGTACTTGGGCTCACTGGTGACTGCCGAAAATGATACCAGCAGAGAAATTCGGAGGCGTATAGTGGCTGGAAATCGTGCATACTTTGGACTCCGCAAGACGCTTCGATCGAATAGAGTTCGCCGCCGTACCAAACTGACAATCTACAAAACGCTCATTAGACCGGTAGTCCTCTACGGACACGAGACCTGGACGATGCTCGTGGAGGACCAACGCGCACTTGGAGTTTTCGAAAGGAAAGTGCTGCGTACCATCTATGGTGGGGTGCAGATGGCGGACGGTACGTGGAGGAGGCGAATGAACCACGAGTTGCATCAGCTGTTGGGAGAACCATCCATCGTTCACACCGCGAAAATCGGACGACTGCGGTGGGCCGGGCACGTAGCCAGAATGTCGGACAATAACCCGGTGAAAATGGTTCTCGACAACGATCCGACGGGCACAAGAAGGCGAGGTGCGCAGCGGGCAAGGTGGATCGATCAGGTGGAAGATGACTTGCGGACCCTCCGTAGACTGCGTGGCTGGCGACGTGTTGCCATGGACCGAGCCGAATGGAGAAGACTCTTACATACTGCACAGGCCACTTCGGCCTTAGTCTGAATAAATAATAATAAATAATCCATATTCCAACTGGAAGTTGGTCTGCTTTTCAACTTAGTATATTATATTAGCATTTCCTCAGTTATAAATTGAAAGCTTTTATATGCCAGCCATTGCACGATTATATATCTTGTGTAGCAAGTACGATGGATACACTATACCTAGGGTGTCGAGAATGTTTCCCACCCGAAAACATCCTAGACAGGAACGAAAATCGAACTCGTCATCTCCGGATTGGCAATCCTACGCCTTTGCTCGCAAGGCTAACTGGAGACTGAACATTTTGAAGTGCACTCCTTAAAATGTTCGAAAAACTTATTTTGTAAATTAAGAAGAATTTCTGGTGAAGATTCGGAAGAACTTGTCGAAGAAATTCATTAGAATGTTTTTCCACCGAAAATTATATGTATTTCCCACGGGACTGTTATTAATTTTCAGACAGAATTCACTTGGATTTTTTTTCGGAGTTTTAAGGAAAATTTTTCGAATTAACACTGGAGATGTTTTGTTTTTTTTTTTATTACCAATTTGTAGCAACATATCTAAGCAAAATTTTTCAGAGAGAATTGTTCAAAAAAAATTCCGAATGCCAGCACTTTATCAGGATTGTATGAAGTAATGTCAAAGTTTTTACAGGAAATTTCTCTACTTGATTTTTCCTGAATATTCTCAAGAAATTCTTTTGAGTTTTTCTTCTTAAGATTTTTTCTTGGATTATTGTAAAAACATGAACATTTTTCAAAATTGTAGCTGCAGTCCGCTGATTAAAAAGTGTCGGCGTGATGCCAAAAACCATCTGCGGCGGATTTTTTTTTAAATATTTTTCCATTTTTCCTATCCATTTTTTTGTGGAAATTGAGACTGAATCGCAACCTTTTTTTTATTATTTCTTTATTAAAGAGGCTTGCAGTGAATCGCAACCTGTTTTGCCTTTCTCGTACAACAAAGTTGTACCGAAAGGCTATCATTTCACTCTGAAAACGAACTTTTTACAGGAACATCTGATAGTAAAGTTTCTTATACCATTCGACTCAGTTTGATGAATCGAGGTGATGTCTGTGTGTGTGTATGTATGTGTGTGTGTCTGTATGGTCACTTTTTAAACCTCAAAAACTCACACGATTTTCATGTACTTAAACTCAACTGATTTTATCGCAATAAGCTACATTCCGCAGAGCCACTCTTCTAATTTCATGCTATTTAATTTCATCAAGATTGATTAATGCGTTCGCAGCTGACATGGAAAATGGTTTAGGCAGTTTTCCATTTTTTTCCATATACAGGTTTACCTCGATTATATGGACCCTCGATTATATGGACTTCGATTATATGGACTTTTTACCTCGATTATATGGACATTTTTTTTTCGCTCAATTTTTGTTTTGATTTTTGGTGTTTTAAAAAGATGTTAAATATTGTAAGTCATATTTTACATTGATTCTATATTTATTATGGTACATTGGGGCAAATAAAGGCCCGTAAGGCATGTTGTGATGTTATATATGGAGATGCACTCTGAGTCATATGTTCGATTGACTTGTTTGATTTACCATTTTCGCGTTGGAAAATTTCATTGTAAATAATGATAAATATACAATTCTTTAATCTGCAATAGCCACGGCCACGTCCTTACAAATAGGTGGTGAAAAATAATGCGTGTTTTTGGTGATCTCTGCCATACGAAAACGTGAAGTGAATTGTCTGACTGACAGTATGCGGAGCAAGTGATAAGATGAGATTGTCATATTTAGCTGTTAGATCTTTGCTTCCATCCTTTTTCTGATTTTGGTGCATGGAATAAAGTATAGAAGGACGGATGACGCATCAAAATTTAGCAAACCGGACCCACTGAGACTGATTTTTTAGGTATATCCACGAAACTGGAAGAGTTTATTTCAATATGTGATACATAAAGTTACAAATGGTTTTCAAACCTGGAATTATTTCTTCTGGACGAACTTGATAATTATTTGAATGTAAAAACTGAACACTCTTCGAGCAGTCTTTATGTTTAAATAAATGTTGTCGAATATCCTGGTATTCACATTTGTTCAGCACAAGGCTTAAGGATTATACTGACGCTCAATGGTAGGAAAAGAAATTGAATATCTTTAGAATGTTCTTGTTAGCAGTTCTTAAATCAATTGCTGCTAAACCGTTCAGCAAAGCGTGATCCTGAAACGCTCATGCAAACTCGTTCATGCTGTGTAATGTGAGCGATGTGTTTTTCGTTAGTGTTGTACAAAATACAACAGCGCGCGGTGGTGAAATTTTGAATGCAATTTCAAGTTTTGTCCGGGATTATTATGAGGGTCCGCCACTGTGCGTCGTTTTGAATTTTGAAACCCGTTGCAAAATACAGCCCTGCTTTAATATACGAACATAGTCCAAAATAGCCATAACAATTTATCCTTTAATATTCCACTTAGCAGGTGCACTGTGCAATTGACATTTCCCGTCAACAATTTTTATCCGCTCAATCGATTCTTCAATACTTTTTGACGCCATACTTTTTGACGAATAGTGCCGGTTTCCAAGCTTGACCTAACATTCGCCCGATTTTGAATTAAAATAAGGCCAATTCCAATTCTTCAAACGTGCGGCACTTTTCCGATTTTTGTTTAGTCTAAAATACGAATTCTGTAAAAAAGTTGAACTTAAATAAGTCAAATAATTGACTGAGACAATAAAACGAGATACATTTTTTGGTGGGAAATGACGGGAAACGGGAAAAATTGGTTCTCTCTTGGTTAAATTCTTTTTAAGAATATCAATCAAACGCAACTTGTTGCAAGGAGATCTTTTAAAGATAAGTGTCAGAAAAGTGAGACTGTTTCTACGCGATTTTTGCATAAACAAATGCATTTTGGTCATATCTTCTGAGCCCATAGTCCAATCCGGCCAATTTTCATAAGGAGACAATAGGACAAAACTTTACATCGGTTTCAATTTGCTGCGATCAAATCAAAAGAGGACAAGTGTCAGTCCTTCTATATAAAGCCAGTTTTTGAATCTAACATATACCTTTCTCGATCACTCAGTGTTTGCTTTGTTGCTGAAACAGGAAGGCACTGTAGTTACAATTCGTGAATAAGTATAAGTGTGCTCACATTTAGCTGGGCGAAGTCTTCATTACTAATGTAATCTTAGAAACAAGCGGCTGGAAAAAAGGTTACCTTCTTCTAGAAAATCATAATCTACTGAGTTGTCATAAAATGAGACCAATCATGCGGATTAGACTGTAAGGCAATATATGGATATTTTCTTTCAACTTTTAAGACTTATTTCATCGTGTAACATAAATTTCGAGAAAAAAAATTTGCTTCGATTATATGGAAAATTCGATTACAGTAGCCGTTCGATAACTGCAAAATGTTTACTTTTCAGTTAACGAATGCCGTTCGATAACTGCAACGCATTCTAGACGTCAAACGGTTGTCAATCGACGTCAGATGCAATAAAAGTGCATCCAAATGTGCAGCGCAATGCAGCTGTCATTGAGTTTGACATCAGTTTGAAGTTTGGCGGTCCGATAACTGCAAAACTGTTACAACTATCGAATTGCAGTTAAAAAGCATTGCAGTTAAATGACTTGCAGTTATCGAACGTCTACTGTATATGGACTTTTTTGCATCGAAAAAGTCCATATAATCGAGGTATACCTGTAATCGGGACTACGAGCATTGAGCAGCTACCATGCTATAATATAAATTACGTTCGCCCGATGGGTTAGAAACCTCGCTACGACAATATCGATAACGCTAACGCAACGAGCAAAGCTTTTCAAAGCTTGCAATGTGGAACGTGTTGAACACGAAAACTAATCGACGAACAACGTACGCGCTTTTAAGTGTAGAGCCGACTCGATGATGTTTATTGCCATTATACTTTATCGAAGCATTCGTACCAACACAGTTGTAAGTTTCATCGTTGGCAACAGAAATTGCACTCGATAACGACACGATTAACTGCTGGTTCGTACGCTCGTGGCCATGGTGGTGTTTGCGTTTGTTTTGTGTCATACATTGGAAGGGGTAAAAGAGGGGTTTCATTGATGCTTCAACAATCAACATGCTGTTTGGTTTGGTAGTGTGCACCAAGATTTTTTTATGTATACAGGTTACCCGACTTGACTGTCAATATCCCCAACTCAGCCATCTTGGATTTTTGTATGGAATTTATGCTCGTTTGTTTACGTTTTGCACTGAAAATGTATGTTTCCCCCCCGCGCTGGTTATTCCCATCTACTGACGAAGTCGGATAACCTGTACATAAAAAAAATCTTGGTCCTGCTTTTGACGGAAATTGAGTAAAATTTCCGTGGGATAGAAAGAGAGAGCAATACAATTGTACTCAGTCACTGAGTAGGTGAAAGTTAGCGTGTGTGGTATGATGGGTGGTGTGGAGTTATGGTGAAGTTTGGGTGATTTCAAGGGCAAATTTGAATATAGTTTTTGTTTTATACATCTCCTTATTTCCATATTATATTATGTATGCGGTTTTGTTTGTCTTCTATTTATATTTAGGAATCGTTCAAAAATGGCATCGGGGCCTTGGCGAAGGGGGGTGGGGGTGTCGATCGTCATAACTTGATTGTAACATAATGTATTATGCTTATTTTACAGAAAAACGAAGTTACCACCTTCAGTATATCTTGAATTTTATCGAAAAATAAAAGGATTAATTTGGGATTTTTCGTTTATTTATGTATAGATATAGGAGCTTAGGCTTCTTCTTCTTCTTGGCATTACATCCACACTGGGACAGAGCCGCCTCGCAGCTTAGTGTTCATTAAGCACTTCCACAGTTATTAACTGCGAGGTTTCTACGCCAGGCTACCATTTTTTTGCATTCGTATATCATGAGGCTAACACAGGGCTGGTAGCGATAAATGCCGTTCAAAATAGTGACTTAGTGACCAACGATGACGAAAAAAGTGACCAAATAGTGACTTTCAGAAGCAGAAAAAGTGACCAAATAGTGACTTTTGTATGAAGTACTAACCAGGTAGTGAGCTGAGTTGCATTCGTATTGTTAATGTGTAACTCGTAGTAGATCGGAAACTAGGGATATCATGTTTTTTCAAATCCTTATTAGAATGCTATCAGAAATCAAGAGAAGACAAAAATTACAAAATCATGAGGATTACTACTGCTGGCCGTGTGCATCTTCATCGTAACTAGGGAGAGGATGGATCTTAGCAGGGGACAACGGACTTGGCGACACGATCATAAATACCGCAGAGTTGGATATTGAGGAAGGTATTCGTTGGGACATCCAGAGGCTAGCAATATGACCATGGTAAACCTTATTCCGTAACACACGGGAGCAGGTGACAAGTTACAACTTGTTACACTAAACCATGCTTATAATTTCAACAACGATTTTGAAGCAAGTTCTACAGCATTGTGGTAATAAAGATTAACATGAGCTCGAAGTTTTTCGTGAAACTGCAGTTTGTGTATGAAAAAGGCAGAATGATGTATAACAAATTTTGTGCTGTCTTTTAATATCGATCAAAAAATATTGTCTCGTCAAAATATATTTCCAAAAGTTTCACCATGTATAGATGATTCAGCTGCAAGACAGTATGAAAAAGTGATGTTTTGGATTGAGCTTTCGCTAATTTTTATGTAGTTAGACGTGTGAACATTAGTTTTGGCACGTTAAAAATTAACACGGTTTTTCGTTAAAAAAGAAATTAAATGATCTAATCAATTACTAAACAGAGAATTATTTGGAATCACAAAGCTTATGAATCTTTATAAGGAAAAATTGTTAAAAAAAAACTTAAAGAATCCGAAAAATATATAAAGCTCTTTTAGTGGAATGTATTCAACCGTCTAAGACGAATTAAGTACTCTCCATTTAATTCCACCAATTAATTTTCGATATCTTTGCAGATACGTATTTCGACCACAACTGTGTGGTCGTCTTCAGTATCTCGTACTTGACTCGATTTGCCTCGACTCGACGAGAATCCAAAATTATGATGACATTTTAAAAATAACATTTTTAATTGAAACAAATTGAAATACATATAGAGTCCATTTGCCATTTGCTTTTTTCGAGACCCTGATCTCGGTTTCATTAAAAACATTAACTCATATATAACATGAATTTTACCGAACCTAAGTTTCGAGTTTCATAAAATGTGATCCAAATTTGATGCAGAAATTGCTTTGGAAAACTCTGAAATTTTAGCGGAAGTTGATTTTTTGTGGAAAACCTTGTGAAAATTTCTAGGATTTTTTTCAGAAATTGTGCAGAAAATACTTCAATCCTTGTAAAATCTTTCTCCAGGAGTTCAAACGGAAATTCCAACAGAAATCCGATAACGAATGTCAGCACAAAAACTTCCGGAAATTCTTTCATACCATAAATCCAAGGCAGAATATTTTCCTGCTGTCTTTCAGGAATTTCCGCGGAAACTGCACGTCAATTACTATAAAAACTTCTCCGCGAATCCCTGAAAAAAAAATCTCCTTCAAATACAAGCGGATTTTTTCATGAATTCCGGTAGAAATCTTTTTGAGAATTCCTGTAGATATTGTTTGGTGAATTCCTAAGAAAAACCTTCCGAAAATTATTTCCCAAATTCAAGGCGGAATTTTTACGGAATTTACAGAAATTACAGTGAAAGTTCATCTAAGAGAAACAAAGTTAGGAAGTTTTTTATAACGAAGGTGGATTTTTCTCTAGATACAGGCAACTTACCCAACACAGGAAGTAGTGCGCTGGATTCGCCTAAAGATGCGCTAAACAACGCATCAATTAGTTTGACAGATAAAACTTCGGAAGAAAATTCGGTTCGGAAGTCACGATGTCCGAATTCTAATGTGGTGCTACGCCGACAATATCATGCTGTGTGGTTCGTCTTAGAGGGGTTAATCAATCAGAAACTAAGAAATATCTCGGAATTATGACAAAATTGACGTGACAAAAAAATTGATATTCAGAAACGATGAAAAATGACAACAAGTGAGGTTCTTACCCTTATAATGCTTGTTAAACGAGTGCTCAATGCATTCAATAATGGCTTGGAAATATCCAAAAAATTGGGTAAGCATAGACTTAAAATGTGGAGTCCTTTCTCAACGCCATTTTGCTATCGAAAACAAAACCCTACGCTCTAGGCAAGATGGACCACTTCTGGTCTAAGCCTGAAAGAAGCAGCAGACAAAAAAAAACCCTACGCTCCTTATTTATTAAATTTCCACCCAAAACTAAATCCGCGCGAAGCCTCAACCGTTATGTAAATCCGCATCAAATCCGCGAGAATAGCAAAAACCGCGAAAATCGCGAAATCCTCGTAGTCGTAACAATCCTGCGCTTTATATACGGCGTTGCCTAAACGTATGCCCAAGCTTCGCTGTGTGGTCTGTCTGTGTGTCTCTCGATCCCGAAGTCCATGGTTCGAACCCACTCTGCCTTTCATAAGACGGCTTTGGAGCAATTTTTCAAACTTTATATATTTTGCTAACAGATTTACATTTGATTTGGTTGATGATAATAGTAGGCACAAATGATTTTTGTTTTGAACTTTTTTTTAACAAACGGTGGTGCGAAAATAGTGACTTTAGTGACCATTTTCCGAAAAATAGTGACTTTAGTGACTTTTGGATGCAAATAGTGACTTTTTAGTGACTAGGCTCAAAATAGTGACCAAGTCACTAAAAAGTGACTTGCTACCAGCCCTGCTAACACGATGATACTTTTATGCCCAGGGAAGTCGAGACAATTTCCAAGCCGAAAATTATCTAAACCGGCACCAGGAATCGAACCCAGTCACCCTCAGCAGGATCTTAGATAAGATGGTCAAATAATGCAGATACGTATCGGCGTTGCGACCGACGCTGCGTTATCGATTTTTCTCGATGCACACCTACGTCTTTTTAACGCTGAGTTGAAAAGACGCTACGTGTGCATCGGCCCTTAGATGAGCTTTGCGTTTAATGATTTAATCATTAAATTTTAATGATTTGTATTTTTTACACCGCTATTGTTATTTACCAAAAGTTTTTCGTGTAAAAAAACCACGTGGTTCGAGAGCAACACCACCCCTCCCCCCATGTGGCTTACCGTGGTCATTTTCCAAACCCCCCCTCCAACCCCCTATATGACCACGTGGTTTCTGGCCCCTTCAAAACAATTGATCTACCTACTCAACCAACCCGATCGCAATCCAGAAAATCCTCCTAGGTTCTGAGAGCTCTGACGAATAATCCACTGTTTTAACTTACATAAGTTATTCTAGGTCCTCTAAATTGTTCAGCAGTTGATATCAATTGTTATACCATGTCAACTTCGCTCATAGGAATTTATTTGGACAGCCTGGGTTGCTATCAGTTCGATGCCGTGCTTAGTTGACCTGGTAGATAAATTGAACTCAACTTCAGGACATTTTGGAGAATATTGATCATCTGCGTTGGACTTATTTGAATGTTGGATTACTATAGGTTCATGCTTCATGCATATAAAATTGGATTATTGGAGGCTTTCAGATAGTTCTTGGCACTTTATTTGCACAAACCTCATACAATTGAGTCATATTGAATAGCTTTGCTTGTTTGTGCTGATGAACGGACCAGTTTTATATATCACAGCCTAAAACTACGCTTTTGGGCAACATAATTGTCTCAACCATAAAAAAGAGGAGAGTTCGGAGGGGATGGTTTGCATGTACATAAAAGTATAACTATTCCCCTTGATTTTAGTGAAAGTTCCAAGCAAAAACCTCTGTGATACATAGTTTTTAAAATTATGAGTTCGTCCAGGTAATTTACGGGTAAAACTTTGAAGAAGAAAATACCTAAATGTTGTGCCCACCTTTAATATTTCTAATAAATCTTTTTCTATACTTTCAGAACATATCGTTCATGGCAACTTACCTGGTGGTCCTGATGCAGTTCAAGCTGACCTTACTACGACAAAGTGCTAGAAAAGCACTCATTCCAGCTCTCAGAGCGAATCTAACTTATCCAAGTTAGAAGCTAACACAAGACAACAAATACGATGTTTGCTTGATTGATGAATCAACTTATTGTATAACGTCCAAATTGGTAAAACTATCAGTACACTCTAAAAAAATCTAAACTGAACGCGGTGCGGTTGATCTGGTGGTCTTTTATACACATGCCATACTCAGTATAACTTTCATGATGATAATGCTGAATAGTTACTTTTTAGGTTACTTTTTGGACTACGCTAAACACATGTCTTGTCAAATATTTGAGTATTGAACAGAGTGTACTATGACTTCAACAAGTAATGAATTGAAAAGGTCAAGAATTGGAACAATATTAAAATACTGAAGGTGAATTTCTTTCAGGATTGGAATAAACCATTGCACATTGCTTTCCTTCATTTGTTTGCGTTTTTTTATGGAATATATTATTTTCTTCCATTTACATTTCCTTACAACATACCGCGGCTTAGATTATTAGAACTTGTTGAACTTCTTCTTGGCTCCGGCGACTTTGCTCACCTTCAGCACATTGAAGCGCACGGTCTTTGACAGGGGCCGGCACTCGCCAACGGTCACAATATCTCCGGCCTCAACGTCTCTGCAAGTGAAAAGGAGAAACAGACAAACAGATTAGAATTGGGATGTTTAGCAAGGAAAAATATGAGGTTTTTTATAGTTTAACATAAAGAGCATGCTTTGCTGATATTCAACATATTTTTATTTTGTTTGTAAACCTTTTATTTACATTTTTATACAGCAAACAATAAGCCATTTCAATCGATAGAATGACACTAACATTCATAGAATGACAGTTGGCCCACGCAGCATAAGAACAAATTTTTAGTCCAATATAAATTAAAAATAGTTCCGGGGCTCCAAAAATGGTGAAAAATTGGGATTAGGCTCAGTTTTTTATGCAGATTCAGAATATGTAAAAACATATATATATATATATATATATATATATATATATATATATATATATATATATATATATATATATATATATATATATATATATATATATATACATGCCGGACTCGATTATTCAGAGTGTTGAAAAAAATTTCACTCCGGATAATCGAGCCATTTTTATTGTTGCTAAAAATTTATCTTTTGCTCAAATAATGTTTATTTCGGTAATATAACATCTAATAAAATATCCCGTTGGTCCGTTCATGGATTCTGACTACCATTAGAGGACAGTGCCGGATCCGAAAATCGTCGGCGGCAAAGTTTGTCATAATTTTGGTCGGCGATGGCTTGGCGATTTTTTTTTTATTGCGTTCGTAACGTAAAGTTTTTTTTAGGATATTTAAGACATTAACGGGAGGATCCTTTTAATTTCCCCGGAAGAATCTAATGAGCTGTCCCAGGAGATCCAAGTTTTTCGAATTTTTAACAGGAATTGCTCTAAAGTTTTCACGGGAAATTCTTTGAAATTTTCAAGGGAAATTGTTTAGGAATTTGCCTATGCCACTGGGCAGGCTGGGCAATTTGGCCGAAAATGTTATTCGGCTGATCGGATTATACGGCGAAAAATGTCGACCCGTTCAGCCAAACGCCATTTTCGAACAAATGAGCTGTCGGTGCAAACGTCATTTTCGGCCAAATTATCAGTTCGGCCGTATGATCTTCACCCGTACGTCGCAAACCGTTTTCGACCTTATGATACCTTGAACGGCCAAGCAGCATTTTCGGGCAAACGATTTTTTTTTGGCAGCTCGGGCAAACAACACAATTATGTTCATTTCGGCCAAATGGCCCTTTTCCACCAAACGACCATCTAGGTTTTTTTTGCCTAAATGACCTATTCGATTAGACGACTTTTCACTCAAATGACCTGTTCGCCCGAACGACATTATCGGCCATATGTCTATTTCGGCCAAATGATTTTATGCCAGTTGAGTTTCGGATTAATGACATATTCGGCCAAAAACAAACGGCCTTTCCCCGTCAAAACATTTGATTTCAACGTGGAATTCTGTGGATTTCAACAGGAAATCTTCGGATTTACGCAGGGAATTCTTCGAGATTCCTTACAATTTAAGGCCAGTATCGACTTGAAAAGTAGAGAGGTTACGGAATTTTGTTCAATATTACCAAGCGGAATTTTGACAACTAATCTGCATGGAGCAAAATGTCACTTCGACACGGTTGTTTCATAAGGGCCAATGTCGCAAACGTAAACAATGACTTTTCCTGCAAATTCCTCAACAACTAGGACCGCTCCCAGCTAACAACCACATGGAACTGGTGGCGCTCCGTGTCTTCTATCGAACGGAACTGGAAAATACGGTCAGAAGTCTCTAATCTTCTTGAAATCAGCGAAAGAAGTCAACACAGTAAACTCAGATTACTGGGGTCGGTAAAATTTTACCGGGTTTTCAAACAGCTGAGCGTTCGGTAATGAGCCCGGTAATTTTTTGGATTACCGAACGCTCAGCAAACAAAAATCAATATGAACTGTCAAAAATTACAGTTTGTTCGGTAAAAAATTGACGACGTGTTCAGTAATTTCTGAGGCTGTTTCTTCACCGTGGCTGTCAATAAAATAACAGGACGCCGGTAAAATTTTACCAATATTTTCGGTAAAACTTTATTTGTATTACCGATCGATCGGTAAAAAGATGTTTTTTTTTGGGTTCAAAATTCAAAATAGAAAATAATACTTGAAATAATATAATAAATAGGAAATAAGTAATATTTGCAATAACAACTAGATTTTTAAATGTAAGCGTATGGTGTAAATTACACGATTATTAAATCACTTTTTTCCCATTTGAAAGAAGGAAGAATAGGAGTGACAGAAAGAAGAATTTGCGATCTTATATTTCTGTGCTTTATTTAAGAAGTCTCTAAGACCTATTGTTTAACACAAAATACCGGAAAGCATTATTTTATTATGCTGAATATTTAAATTTGTCCTGTTCGGGATTGTCCACAGATTATTTTATTTTGAAATCTAGCGTAGTTTTGCACTGAAAATGCAAAACTACGCTAGAGATAAAACTGCAACACCGTCCTTGATTAATGCAAATGGCGACTAAATTTGTTATCAAGTTGCAGTTGCTGGTTAACAGATGTGTTCGGTAATCTTGTAAGCATATTTGACGGGGTGTTCGGTAAAAATATATTGTTTACGGTCCATGTCAGTATTTTTTTTGCCGAACAAAACATAATTACCGAAAAAATCAGTAATTTTTTGACAGTCGTCAATAATTTTATTTCCATTAACTGAGTCACCGGTAAAAATATCATTTTTGACATTTGGTTTACTGATTTCTCAGTAAAATCATATTTTACTGAGCTAGATCTGTAAAAATAATTACCGAACACCAAAACCCTGGTTAAGTGTGAATGTTTACGTTTGCGACTTTCGCCCTTTTGAAACAACAATGTCGACTTGTACTTACGGAATAATCGAGCAGAATATTTTTCCGTAAGTAAAGTGACAGCTCCCATTACTTTGCGTGGGAACCTTACAAATTCCAATTTTATTTTTTGTTCTTGTCAGGTGGATACTGTTGAAAGAATTTTGTTTCGATTCTTTACTTTTCCGATTCAGTAAACGGAATTTAACATGTGATTGAGATAGAAAAAGAAATTTCTTTTGAACACGATACCAACCTTTACCCGGGAAATTTCTGGAATTTGCATTGTTAGTGGCGTCAGTCGTCTAAGCGTATTTGCTAGCCATGGAGTGTGAGTTTGATTCCCGCCCTAGTAAGGAGAAAACATTCCGTGACGCGGAAAACGCTCCACTTGTTCACTAGGTGCTGTATGAATGTCCTGTCCGTTGGCTTATGCTAAGTCAGTACATTCAAAGTTAATTGCCTATATGCCGGGTATTAAGCCACCCGGAGTGGAAATTAATTACTATGTCTGAAACTTAATTATGCATATGTACAACATGTGATAGATTTAGTTCGGAAAAGGTATTGGAGGGTAACCGCCCCTTTAGCTTTGAATGTACTGATCTCGAGTGGCGATCTCTCTTCGCTTGTGTGGTCGGGTCGGGATCTGACGACCAAACTGGCACAACCTCACACAACCCTACTTCATTGAGCGCCGTTGCTGATGAAGCAAGTGTATAGGAGCCGGACAATACTAAATACTCATCCTACTTGGTTGACATGTGTACAAAAATACATTTGAGAGAGTTAGTTCTGAAAACGTATTGCGAGAGATCGGCTGGTACTTGGTGCTGGGAATTTGGTTTCATCAGTACCCGCTAAGCTGCGGTGGACGGAGGTCCTTCGTAGCTTAGTAGGGAAAGCACCTATCATGCGAACTGGGGTCGTGGGATCAAACCCCACCGAAGGGGCGGTTACCCTCCAATACCTTTTCCGAACTAAATCTATCACATGTACTTATGCTAAGTGTTAACAAATATACTCTATTACCAATATAGTCCACTCTGGCTGATTTGAAGAGACAATGCAGTAGCGCCGCGGTGTCACAAAAGGCAAGCAATGTAGTGAAGATACATTCCGAGGGGTGCTTAAACGTATAATTCAGTATGCAACATAACATTTCAAAATGATATGCTAGAAATCATCCCATGACCCCATTTTGATATCTGAGTTTAAAAATAAAATTTAAAAAAATGTGATTCAAATTTTCAAAAAGTGTAAAATTAGTGTAATTTTCGCAATTAACGCACCCCTTGGCTATCGTTTTTAGGCGTTAGTTGCCTTTTGTGACGCAAGATGGTGTTAATGTGCTGTCTCTTGCCTAATATATGGGTATTTACGAAGTGGACTATATTGTTAATATACTATATTTGGTGTTAAGTATTCAGTCTGTGCGAGCTCTGGTCAAAGATGGTGATCCTGTCTTTCTTTCTTTAAAATTCTACAAAAAAATCTTCCTACACAGAATTTCAACGGTGTTTACGAGATTTCGAAGGATATTCTTCAGAATTGTCATTAAAAGTTCTTAGTTTTTACGAAAAGCTTTTTCAATTTTTGAACGAAAAACCCAACCTAATTCACCGAGTAGTGATACTGCCTTTCTCGTATTTAGTCAAGACACCAACTTTATATGGCGCTCATATGGCTCGGTTTGATGCACCATTTTCTTTATAACTTTCAAACGCAACAATAGCCTTTTCACGAGAAATCCTCTGGAATTTCAACGGGATTCCCATAAACTGTCGGCGGCGACGGCACACACCTCTAATCACCATGTGGTTCTCCGGGAAATCTGGAGGATCCCAAAAAATGAAAACTATCGTTAAACATCAAGATAAATATTTCTGATGCATTTGTTTTTGTATTATGAGTATCCACTTAATCATGTGGCTTATACATGCTGAGGCCTTCCAAAAATTCCGGAACATCCGTGAAATAAAACAAAAAATAATGAATTGACATCCTAACAATGGAATTTCTTGCATTTGATTTATTCAAACTGATGCCTCTGCAGTATACATAAAATTCTTCTACATTTAACTCGGTCAGTATTTGCACGTCGCCAACTTTGTAGCTAAATATGTGTTTCTCCGACACACCACACCCCATCACATAGAAAGCTTTTGCCAGTCGTGCGATCCATAATGAAGAACCAACAGCAGCGCTACCAGATGTCAAATTTAAAGTTCTGCGGCATGACAAATGATTTGAAATAATTTTCTCTTTGGTATGGTCACTCGTTCTCCGCGCGCAAAGAACCAGTTTCTCCGTTTCCTCACATCATCCTCTTTCGCATGCGAAGCAAGCACGTTTAGATGCAAGTTCTGCTATGCGCGCAGGAGTCAAACCCGTTCGACGCGCTGCGAGAACAATCAACGAAGCGACGCACCTTCGGTTAGACTCGATCATAGTGTCGGGCTTGTGCTTTGCCGAAAGGCGCACGCGCACCACGCGCGCTTTCGTTCATATTCCGATGATTGGAAACTGTTTTTCTTTTTTTCCTGATGAATATGCAATGCATCAAGAACAATATTAAATTAATGTTTGCGTTTTCAAAAAAGACATTAAATAATGCTTTTTACGAATACTCAAAATTAATCACCATCAGGGAATCAATTTTTCTGAAATGCGCTTGCGAAACAAGCGACAAAAGAGAACCAACGACAAAGCTTTGTTTTTGTCGGAGATAATAATGACAAAGATCCGAAAAATTTTGTCAGCAACAAAAAAGAAGACAATCTTGTTGCTAACTTTTCATCCCGTTATTTTGCATTATTTCTAGAGCAAATTTCGGTTTTATGCTATCATAGTTTCTGCTTTTATGGAAATATTCGAGAATCCAACAATGATTACAATATTAGCATCGTATTCTCGGAAATATCAGAGCATGCAAGGCAAATGATTCTTGTCATATTGTGTTCGGGTTCTGATAAAGGTTTGTCGCTAGGTGCGTTTGTCAGTAACAAACTCTGTTGACGACAAAGGGTATATTGTTAGGCGTTGCTCGAATATTGATTCCCTGATCACCATAGAGAAAAAGGTATAGTTTTCACTAAATTTGAAAAATTAAATAACCGGAACACATTTCAGCTTCAAAATGTGATTCATTGGTCGTCACAATCTGGGGTCGCATCAAACAATTATACTAATGATGGTTAATAACATTTCTTTCATAACAACAAAATATGTGAGAGTTAAAATATTAGCGGCGATGGGACCCGTGTACCCCGAATGGTGGAATGAGCCGATTTAAAAGATCTCTATTCTGAGCAATATCCAGTTATTGCCAACTGTTAGCAAGTTAGATTTTAGACGATTTGCGAGAGTTTAAAATTTTAAGTGCATCTAAATTAAAACATTTTTGTAACAAAAGAGATTAATAAGCTATTTATTGTTTTGTAAATCCTTTTTATTTAAATTGTTTTTGCCTTTCTCGTATACTAAGTATACGGAAAGGCTATAGAACTGCTCCAAAACCGAACTTTTTATAGAAGGCTTTTTCTTCTAATATTTGGTTAAGTTGTACAAAAAAAGGTTTCAATATTAGATCAAATGCACAACTTTCATTCGTAACCACTCAGCTTGATGAATATTTTTTATCAGCATGGTAGAACAGGTGTAGCAAAAGTCCACGAGACGCCCCAGTTTTAAATAATGATTCTTTTTAAAATTTTCTTAACTGCCTCAAATATGGTGCCTCCACGGTATTTTTTTTGAAAATTCTTCCAGTAACTTCTTCGAAAATTTCTTTATTCAGACATTCCTAGAGAATTTCTTTTAGCAACCCTACCATAAAATCCTTTTAACCTTCGAAAATTCCTTTAATATTTTCATAAAAATTTCATTCTGAAATATATTACGGAATTTAATCGGAAATTAATTTTGGAATTTCAGTGGAAAATTCATTCGGAATACTTTCGATATTGAACACAAATCCGTTACAAATACCTTTAATTTTTTTTTTCAAAAATCGCTTAAAAATCCTTAAAGAACCCTTTTGGTAATTCCTCCTGAAATGCCTTTTAAAATTCCTCCAAGAATAATTAAAAAAAAAAACGCTAATAATTCCTATGGGCTTCCTTCAGACATTTTTCCGGGAATTCCTTTAAAAATTTATCCAGAAATCCCTTTGGAAGTTTCTCCGGAAGTTGCCTTGAAAAATACTTAGTAATTCTGTATTTTCAATACAGTGTACTAGTACTCCCGTACTCCGCAACGGGAAATTTAAAGAACATCGCCAAAACAAAACGGGTCCTTACAATACGCTTTATACCGTTGTAGATTTAAAAATGGTTAGTAACAGTATGCGATTATACTGAACGAATTTTCTTCTAAGTGTAACGTCTGTTTTTTGTTCCTTAACTTTTTAATGTAGTTACTTAAAATTAAATAAAATTCTATATCGTGTACCAGCTACTTGCATCGAAACGTCAATAATTATTGTCCTCGATAACTCAAAAACAGTTGATCGTTCCGCGAATAGTTATGCTGCTTACTTTACTGTTGCAAGATTAAATAGCATCATTCTATGAGTAGTCCGAATGACACAGAGTGAACACTTGCCTTGATTTTTTGTAAGTCGTTTTGCTTTCATTTTCAGTATAAGCCTTACAGCGCGTCCCTTATACAATGACTGCAAAAAACTGATTCTTCACGAGAAGAGCAATAGCCTATGTAGATCGTATCGAGATATTTATTTCATAATGGGACGTTGTACCAGCTACTTGCATCGAAACGTCAATTGGCAACAAGAACCATGAACCGTTCCGTGAATAGTTATGCTGCTTAATTTTCTGTTGCAAGATTAAATAGCATCATTCTATGGGTATTCCGAATGACACAGAGTGAACACTTGCGTTTGCACCAAGCGTGCTTTCATTCATTCAATTTAGTCAGAGTTTCCATTTGTCCATTTTTGTCAATAATTCATTCCATAGGCTGAATTTTGAAATTTTATCGTGGTGTGAAATTCATACAAAGTTGTAGAACACAGTACATACTTCAAATTCATCATGGAACACATTTCAAAATTCGGCTTTTGTAATGAAATTGATCGCACAATGGTAAATGTTTTCCGCCAGGGACAAAAGAAAGGGATAAAACTCACCTAAAGCACGGCGACAGATGCACGCTCAAATTTCGATGACGCTTCTCGAAACGATCGTACTTGCGGATGAAGTGCAGATAGTCACGACGGATTACAATAGTCCGCTGCATCTTCATCTTACGGACCACTCCAGTCAGGATTCGGCCACGAATGGCGATGTGTCCGGTGAAGGGGCATTTTTTGTCGATATAGGTTCCGGAGATGGCCTAAAATTGGAAACTGATTAGAACACTTTTCTTATCACGGACATCGCACGTCAAGATTATTTAATAAGAAAAGCTCATTGCGAATTATTTCATTCAATAAAATAGCTTTCAACAAAATAACTGTTTCCTTGATTTAAATAAACGACAATCTCACTGAAAGAAATATTCGCTACCAGCCCTGGATGCTTTGACTCTCTGTTCTCAGACAAATTATTGGGTTTAGAGATAGGTATCCTCATGTGGTATTCAGAAGACCATCGTGAGGGGTATCATCATGAAGAGAGCACTCGGACATTTTGCGATGCAACCCATCCGAAGACAAGGACACTGCACTTACCTCCTTGGGGGTCTTGAAACCGAGACCGATGCTGTGGTGCAGACGCAGGCCCTTCTTCTTGTTCACCTGTTTACGGTTCAGGTTAACACCGTTTTGCTTCTGGAACGCACGCTCGTTCTGTTGTCCAGAGGACACCCCAGTGTACGGAAAAAGAAAACAAGAAAGTTTGGGGTTAGAATCACTTTGACAGCTCTCACTCGATCGTGTAAACAAATTCTCCGGGAGTGAAATTCCGAAACCGTCGGATGCACGATTCCTCGCACAAATCAGTTGTGATTTTAATTGGGTTGGTAATCTGACATTCTTCACGTTGGCGTCAGCAGACCGTCATGATTTTTTCATCATTTAGCAGAGGAACCGCGGAACATCACCTCCCTGGAACATTTGTTTTCAAAACGATCGAACAATTTTGTATACACGTGTAAAACTATCACTTTTTGACAAAAAGTTGGCACTTTAGTCACAAACTTTTTGAACACTATCAATGCTCATTGGATTTCCCACCGTAATATCACTAAAAGTTCTAGTTTTACCACTAAACAAAGTTACAAATCAAAAAATAAACGGAGCACGGATGGCAGAACAGTACCTGATCAGCCATCTTGACGTTGGGAAAGAAAGACGGAAACGCAGGAAACAGCTAAACGCAAGGTTTGACACTAGTTGACAGCCGGTGGTCATTTATAATGAACAAGAAAATTATGTTCAATCAAGTTACGGAACGCGTTCACGTATATACACTGCTAAAAAAGTTTACACACAAAAGACTTTAAAGTATGCTCTTTTGACTATAAAGTATTTATTCAATGGACTTAACTAACTATAGAAATACTAGAATAAGAGATCGGCGAAGACGCCATCTTGTTTCCAATCGAACCGTCAAAAGCGGTTCCATTTCGACTTGTTTACTTTTTGCTTCCATAAGAAGCAAGCAAAAAGTTCAAGTGCTGCCAGTATCATTGTCACGATTTCATGCATTTTCATACGTTGCCATTTCGACAGTTTTTCACTCCGCCGGTCTCTGGTTATAGGGTGGCTATAACTAACGAGCCTGGATTAAAAACAAAGAGACGCAATACTCCTCACTGAAAACAAGTTTACAGTAAATTTAACTATGATCGTGTAGTAAAAACAACAATTCATGATGCTGTCAAAATAACAACATAGTTTTCAATAACACTATGCTGCCGTGGTATAATTAACCACTTACATGGTTAGACTAACAACATCTGTTCTTGTTCACTCGATTCACTTTTTTCCACATTTCACGCCATCTTCCCCGACCAAAGAGTGTAAACATTGCGATTTCTTGAGAATTTGATAAGTTTTATATTAAAATAAGTGCCTATAGCAATTCTCGAACGGTTGAAATTGCTATCGACGATATAGTTGTAGAAACACAGCTTGTTGAAGGTTTGTATTTAGCAATGTTTTAGAAAACAAATTTAATTTTTTTCCTTTCTGCAGCCCGTGAAATGGTAGCTGATAATGGACAACTGGATTCACCCTGGGAGGGAGCTCTCGATATTACACATCAAATAAAAAAAATACTGTCGTCAGGCAACAAGCAAATTTTCTACAAGAATAAACAATCAACGTAGGCGCCACCTAAAAAGACCAGATTTTGTTTTGTGTGTTATTGTTGTTACCTTACCTTGCCTTAGAAAATTTTCTTGTCGAGAGTTTTGTTCTCGGCTCGCACTGACATGTCATAACAGCTAGATTTCGGCTCGGCTTGACACACACATTTTTTGAATCTGTTTCTCCCTCCCAGGATTCACCAATTCACTCTACTTTGAAAAGTAAGATCATTTTTTGTTATTTTTTATTGAATTCATATATGATCCTTTCGATATAGGACGGCGGTACATCATGCGGTCATTCATGAAGCGGTCTTGGTATATGATTTCCAGTCGCGAAGTGGACAGGCAATAAGCACATTCTTGAGAGAGACCTACATCTTTGGGAAAAATTTCCAACGAGATCTTTCTATGAACGCTTAGAGTAATCAATAAATATAATATGTTTATAATAATTGAATAATTACATTTATTATTACTTAAAAGAGAAAAATCCATTAGAAAAAACTACAATACAATGCAGTTAAATTTACTACAAACTTATAATTTTAAATGCAACAAATGTTTGATTTTTTAACATTTTTTCTCGGTCAAAATAACTACGTATTATGGTATTTTTGACATTTGTTTGTTCATTTTGCAACCATGGTAAAAAATACTACGCAATTCGTTTGAAAAAAATGCAGTATGTAGTCTGCACAAATCAATTGGTGTTGTGCATTTAATTTAAACTATTAACATGGTATTTTTAACCACAATGCTGTTTTCAGTGAAGGTAATGAAAAGATATTTTAGTTACTAGATAAAGATTGTCACTTCGGTTCCCTTTGTTCTGCTGTCCGGAACATGTTGGGTACCAAGCTGTCAAATCGTATGGATTTTCCTTCTTTGACATTTAGCTCCCCTATCCTCGCCAGCAAAAGATGTTGCGGACAGCGACAACAGCGACAATTTTTATTCGAGAAGTCGAAGCAAATTCTACTCTTCGATCCCTCCTATGGGAAATCCCATTGCTAGCTGTCAGAGTTTGAGTGAAACATGGCCGCCATCTCCTCCTCTCTGTTGCTCTATGTAACGGTCATATCAAATGTACATCACAAGCACTAGTGTGTACTCCCTCGGATGGCGTGATCATACGCACGCATGTGTGCGTTCGTACACATGGTTTATTGGTGCATGGTGCATTGGGTCAGTTGAGTTATAGACATCACGCAAGGCAGACGTGCTCAAGCAAGCGGCTGCACGAAGGACGCGACTATTCGGCTGGTCATTCGGCGGGTCTTTACAATGGCGACGAGGAGAAAGATTCGATTTGATTTTATTTTTTTTAGATGAGAGATGAAAGAGTTCGAGGAATTTGGTTTGTCGTTTCTTGTTTTGTGGTTGAAGAAGAAAGAATGCACAACAGAAGAAGGAACCGCAAAATGGAGTAATGTGAATTTTGTGTTTGAATTTATTTTTGTTGCTGAGTTTTAATTCGTTTAGCGAAGCACCATTATTGTATTGATGTCTGGATGAACGTATATGTTTCGTATATATGTATATGTATATGAACGTATATGATAATCATGACGGATTGTAGAATACATGTGTTTACTTTAGATTGTGTGTACTATCGGTTGTTGCTTCGTGCATTATAGAGTTGCTTTGTATAATTAGTAAATGTCTTGCGCTGTGTGTTGGAAAAGATTGTACGAAATATAGATGCTTTGTGCATTGTAGCTTAACACTTCACGGGAGGTTCAAATGCTTTAGAGTGGTATCAAAAGGCTTCGTGCAAGAAGGAGATGCTTCGTGCTTGAGATATTAGAGATGCTTCGTGCAATAAAGAGAGACTTGATGCAGTAATGATAAGCTTCGCACAACTAATAGATGCTTCGTGTAATGAGGAGATAGATAGATAGAGATTGATGAAATTTGAAATGTTTCATACAATGAGAAAAAAAATTGTACAATAAGAAGATGCATCGGGCAATAGCGAGCTTCGTGCAATGAGGAGATGCTTTGGAAAAAATGGAAATGCTTCGTACTATTATGAAAGGTGATTGATGAAATTTAGGATGCTTCGTGCAATGGAGGATCTTTGTGCAATAGGAGGATGCATTGTGCAATGTAGAGGTGCTTCATGCAATGAGAAGACGCTTCGTGCTATTTTAGGAAAGGATTTATAAAATTTTAGATGCTTCGTGCAATGAGCGGATCTTTATGTAGTGCGATGTTTCATGCAGTACAGCGATGCATCATGGAATGAGGAGATGTTTCGTGCAATAAGAGGGTGATGCGTGCAACAGGCAGAGACTCCGTATGTAAATCGATGTTTCTAGTAATGAGGAGATTCTTCGTGCAATTTTGATGAATGATTGGTAAAAATTGAGATATTTCGTGCGATGTACAGGTATAATTTTGAGAAACGATGTGCAGAAGTCTGGATGCTTTACGAAATTTCAATAAATGAATCGTAGAAGTGGAAATGCTTCATTTAGTATTGAGAAACTCAGGGTAAGGCAGAGAAATGCGTGCATAATGTGTACACTTCGTTAATTTGGGATGCTTTGTGGAACATGAATGATGTCTCGAGCAATTCGAGAGGCTTTGCTTTATGGAAAGTAGCAGTGCAATTCGCGTGCGTACTAGTCTACGTTGGTTGACGAAGTGGATAAATATGTAACAGCGAGAATATGGATGTGTTCCGTGTTTCCACAGTGATGTGAGTATGCTTCGTTAGTACTGGGATATTGCAGAAGATTTGGATTGATCACGTGCAGTACTGCTTCGCGCAGTGTTTGTGATTTGTTTTAGAGGTAATCCTCATAAAGATGAAATAGTATTTTCCACATTGTAGGAGTGATAATGAGAAGAGTTCAATGCAGTGTTGATTCATGCGTAATAGAAGTTATGTGGAAATCGGGAGTACTTGCATTTTGTGTGATATACCACGGGAGTCCTTCCACAAACATACAACGTGATTCAATACGTTGTGTTTTGAGAAATTATAGTACTATAGATGTTGATGTTTCGTTTAGGAGTTGATGGTACAACATTTTGGATTGTTGAGCTGATGATTTGAGCTTCATTGTTTGGATTCCGGGATTGTGATTGACTGCTGTTGCAAGGGGTGTTTTGCTGAGGCGGGAAGGGAAATTACCCTTCACAGTTGAGCCAATGTTTGGCGTTCGCAAGTTTGATTATAAATCGTGTCTGGCTTGGGAAGCGTAGAGTCCTATAAGAAGAATAACGTCATGTGCCACGTTTGACAGGTCTCCTGCCGTTTGGAACGCGCATTTGAATGGAACTGACAGACGATTCTGTTCCAATTCTGACACTTGACGACACTGTTATTATAGTCACTGTAGGGAAGCGGTTTTTGTGCGCAGTTGTGGAACGGTTCAGTTGCGGCCGGGAACAGGCTCAATGAGTGTATGTGTGGATTTGACCGAATTTGTGTTCTGCTGAGCTCTGCTGGGCGTCGTGGGGAAAAGTTGTGACATCGCTGAGAGAATGGTGGATGCCAGGGGAAGTGTGGTTGATCGTATGGTGAGAGTAACATCGATATTACTTGTTTTATGATTGTGATTTTTGGATGTTTGGAGTTTTTGTAGGATTGATTCCATAGGCCTCCATAGGCTCGTCCACGGTTTGTTTGCCAAGTGCATGCATCTTGTGAAATTAACTGTTGAACTGTTTGTTGAAAGGATCTACCCACGAACCAGGTGTTAGAGAGTTATTTTCTGAATTATGAGTCATTTTTATTTTGAGAGAATTTTGAAGTGGTGTAGTGTTCTATTAGGAAGTGTATTTGATTTCATTAGCTATGAGTTGTTAGCTCAGGAATTGAATGAGGTTTAAATGTATGAGTGGCCAACGCATAGGAGTTGGGCGGCAGTGAATTGGTTGTGTTTGGCATGGGTGGGAGGCTGGCTGGAACAACCTATTGTGTCCATGTTGTTAGAGAACAGGAAAAAAAGTTGAAAAAAAAAGTAAATAACACCTGTATGGAATTATAATCATCGCGTCTTAGTTCTATATGACAACTTCGTCGTTAGGTATCCTCCTGAAGTTATTCGTTTTCTTTTGGTGTTTGAGCCTTCTTTAGCCTGTGCGGCTTCAAAGCAAGACCATGTTAAAGATGACTGTTCGTTGCCTGGTGCTTGTTGAGGAAATTCTTGGATGGGACTCTTTGTTGAACTCCTCAGATACGGAATATCATGGTGCTAGCCACGTGATACACAAATAGTTCCAGTGGGGGATGCAGTTGCAAAGAGAGAAGAAGACGTTGAGTATTTGGTACAGAGTGACAGTTGCAGGATGAACCAGGACTTGAAGGGAATGATATTGAAAATATCGAGTAATACAGTGGATTACAATGTTTCTGTAGCGCAGTAACTTTCCTTTTGCATTAGAGGGTTTATGCTGGTATCGTTTGAGAATCGGAAGAGTTATTCGGGTTACCTCAAATAATGGTGGAAGATAGATCAGAAAACCTGAGGAGAATCGATGCCTACTATGTCGATGATTTGGAACTATTGAGTTGTTGGAGGAGATAAGTGTATACATGTTTAGCGCTGATGAACACAGTGTTCAACTGCTCCTTGGAGTTCTTTAGATAAAAAGAATTGCACATGGTGCTGATGCGTTTCTCTCGAAGTGCTATTTCATTTGTTTGTTTGTTATGTGTTGTACAATGAGTTGGCGCAAAAATAATTGTGCATCTAATAAGCTGAATTAAGAGATAATTGTGTAAGTTTGTTGTTAGGCACGAATCATTCGGTGTGAAATCGAATTGACGTGTGTATTGTATACTCTGAACGGGTATGTAATGACTGGATGATTTGAATGACGAAAAACATTGATGACCGAGGAAGGAAAGCTGAGCAAAGAATAAGTGTTTGGATTTGGCCATGCAGATTACATGTTTAGTAGAAAGACTTTCGCTAGGTTCTTTATATGACTGTGAAGATTTGGTGAGTCATTGTATGACACCTGATTTATGTATGCATCGTAATTATTACATTATAAATATCAACAGTCATGATGAGAAATATTATAAAACATTCTGAGATGTTATGTGATGATTTAAGGTTTTGTATTATATGTGTATTATGTATTTTGAACTATAGACATAAGAATCCATGTAATAGTACAATGGCACAAGGTTCTAAAAAAAAGGGAGAGATGTAACGGTCATATCAAATGTACATCACAAGCACTAGTGTGTACTCCCTCGGATGGCGTGATCATACGCACGCATGTGTGCGTTCGTACACATGGTTTATTGGTGCATGGTGCATTGGGTCAGTTGAGTTATAGACATCACGCAAGGCAGACGTGCTCAAGCAAGCGGCTGCACGAAGGACGCGACTATTCGGCTGGTCATTCGGCGGGTCTTTACACTCTACTGTAAAAACCCATAAATAACTGTCATTGTTTGTGTGAAGAATTTTGCTTCGACTTCGCGAATCTATAGTAAAGGTGCCGTCAGACGTTGCAAGCAAATTTGCTTGACATTGCTTAGCCAGATCCCAGCAAGGATTAGCTGGTTAGAAGTGGAATGATCATCAGTTTCACGCAGTAGTCAACTGTAATGTTAATTTCATCATGTACTACGAGCCGAATGATAAATGCAAATAAAGTATATAAACAGTGACTCGTTTATTATTCATCACATTTCAATTTATTCTTAGAAAGCTAATTTTTATTTCAATAACAATAAATTCATGGATAATTTATATAAATAAACTTCATTCCAAATTATTAACAAGCGTGATGAAGTGTATGATGTACACTTAATAAGTTTTATGTGTGATCACTATTACATTTTCTATATCGCCCACACATAAAATATATTGGTTTGATCTAATTGCAAATATCTATATCGGTCACACATAAACTTTATATAGATTTTTTTACCAGTGAATCACTCGCAACGAGCATTTTGCTCGCAGAAAGTGACAACTGTCAAAAAATTTCCTGTCTGACTACACTGAAAGTGATTGCATGCAAACAAATGACAACTCGTAAGCAAACGCTCGCTTGCAATGTGTGACTGCTAAGCGTTAAAAATTTTCAACTCGCAGAAACGAAATTGCGCTTGCTAGTGCAGCACTAGCAAATTTTTCGCTCGCAAAAGTGAAAACGTTTTCAGGTGGCAGTGTTGCACTGCAAAAATAGGAATGAAATTAGATTTTGTGGCCGAAAAACAAGTTTTTCGTTTTTGTTTATATTTGCATGAGAGTAAATCTGTCATTTGCTTAAAGTAAAAAATTGCTACGTGTGACTGCAATTGCGAGTGCTCTCAGAAATCATTCGCTCGCACGAGTGATTTGCTTGCAACGTCTGACGGAGCCTTAACTAATGTCGTTTTCGTTTTTCAGGTGTAGCGACACCGCTTAGTGCAGCATTTTGCACGGCAAAAATGAACGTTTTGAGTGCAGTTGGGTTTGTTTGTTATGGATACCTGTTGGATACCATACAAAGAAAACAATAACAACGTGAGAAACTTGAAAACAAACTACACTACACGGCACACTCTGATTTTTTCTGGTGCTACACTGCTTGTTTCAGTGCAAGAAAAATGCTACACTGGTGTAGCACGAAAATCAAAAACGAACATTTTCGGTGCAAAAGTGTAGCACGAGTGTAGCTACACCGCAAAAACGAAAACGACATAAAATATCTTAAATTTTCGGCAATGTGTCATGTCACATGAAAAGGCCTATTTTTTTAACGTCCCCTGATTAATGATTTCCAAGCCTCGCCAAAATCACAAATTACTCCGGATACAATGTCAAAACATTTACATTTGTCAAAATAAATAAAAATATCAAAACTAGAAAAATCGGATACGTGGATAGTCTTTCCCTGGTTACTTTCGCAAAATGAACGTAAGTAAATACCTATTTACTTTTAAGTCCAAATGGTTTATAAGCAAGACGTACTCAAATTCTAGGAGGCGGATATCCCCATCGACATTCATGCTGGCAAGTTACAGGACTGGTTGGTATCACGACGGATTGTAAACAAAAATTGGTCCCTACATGTCCGCGATGTCCGTAGCAAAATCAGCAATGCATTAACTGATATGCCTGCGCACGATGGCCTTGTGCAGCTACTTAAAGGAGCTCGTAAGTAAATCCCATTTGCCTACCCGACGGAATACAAATGGTCAGATATGAATCTTTTGAGGGTACCTTTGCGCCCTACAAGACATCACCTACAAAGTATCGTCACATTTATTTTTCATAATTCCTATTCTAGACATAAACTACTTTCACTGCCAGCAGATAATTGATATCCTTAAAACGACAGAGGCAGATTCCAAGAACGTATTCGGATTCTATGGAAGCCAACGTATGAAGGACTGGCAAGAGATCTTAAAACTGTACGAAAAGGATAGTTTGTACTTGGCGGAAGCGGCACAGATATTAGTTCGCAACATCAATTATGAAGTTCCGGGAATTCGTAAGCAGATTAAACATTTCGAACAGTTGAGCGATGAAGCAGAGAAAAAAATTAATGATTTAAAGCGGTCGGAAAATGTGGTTATGGGAGAGTATCACGCATTGTGCAAACAGTTGGGCATTGCCGGAGACAACGTGCGCCAGGAGTTGGTAAAGAAGGTCGGTGAACTTCCTAAGATGCTGAACGAAATTTCCGGTACGGTATCGGCGCTTAAGAAAGCAATCGAGCTTTACAGTGCCTTTTTGGGTAATGAAGAATGCCTACCGGTTCTGCGGCATGTGTCAACATCTGGAAACACGACGGTGTACGAGTTCTTGTACTCCGAGCCACCGTTGTCGATTGAAGAACCACCGGTGAAATTTGACACAAAGGCGAATGAGGTACCACATACTGGGGAGATAGACTTTGGAGATGGCGGTGGCGTGGATTTCGGTGATGGTGAGATTGATTTTGGTGCAATCGACGGGGGAGAAATTAATCTGGAAGTAGGCGATATTGATTGGGGTGTACAAGAAGAGGTCGCACCCAATGGTAATGATATTGATTTCAATATTTCTCTGGAGGAAAGTGGTATCGTTGTTGAAGGCGATGGCAATGCTGGCGGAGCGGCCAAGGGCGAAGAAGCCTACAGTATATTCGATTCACCCTCATATAGAGAAAGATTTATTAACGAGCTTTTGGAGCTGGAAGCGTTTTTGAAGATGAGGCTGTACGAGTTAAGCACCGCCGATAAACATCAGATTCTATCGCTCACGATGATGAACAACTTTCCGGATCATGACGCAAAAAGTCTAACCGACATGCTGTCGCAGGTCGACGTCGTCTATAGTAAAATTAATAGCCAATTGATCCAGCACTTGCATCAAATTAAGCATTCCGCGAAGTATGTGGATATCCTTACCTCCAAGTTGAAGCAAAAACTGTTGGCCATAGATAAAATGAAGGATACCGAGAAGCTTATGGGGGAGAAATCGATTTCTTTCCGACAACAAAGTGTAGATATGAAACCGACATTGGCCAAGGTGATCGAACAGACCAAGATACTACAGGGACAGATAGAGAAAGATATTTCCAAGCGCTACAAAAATCGAGTGGTTAATCTGATCGGCGCAAACTTGTGAGCAAGAGTGGTATAACATCAATATTTGTTTTTTTTTCTTTGAATGATGACGTATTAAAATATTGAAGTTGATAAATCTTGTTAATTTACTTATCTACCACCTACCAGAGATCTACAATACACGAGGCATAAGTATGACGCTGTTATGAAACAGGTAGGTACTAGCGCGTATTGAGCTTCATAAATGAAGGACAAACAGAACAACAACAACAAACTCAAAACCCCACATCTGACGTAATGATGTTTATACAGTGCTGAAATTAAAAGTCGATTGTTCAGCGTAAGTAAGCTATCTGATCTACCATTGTTTTATTCGTATACATACTTATAACTATAAGCGCTCTATGATTCTCTCAGCTCGTGTTATTGAAAAAAAAAACTGTAAAAAGCACGTGGTTGCCAAGATGGCCAATTTGTGGCTTTGTTGTATAATCACTTTAATGCGATCGTGTGAATATGACCTTCCGGGACTCGCATGAGACTGGTGTGCTTATTCTGCGTTTCGTATGACTCGAGAATTGTCGACCGTGTGATCCTTACACATAAAATAAACCTTCCATTCAAAAAGTGTTACGAGGGGGAGGGTGGGGGTCTCAAATCATCAAATTTAGCGTTACGTAATTTGTGAAAGAAACTAATTCAAATGGAGAGTTTCGACAATACTCACTTCATCCGAAACGCCTCACCTCATACGAGACGACAACAAACGATGATGCTGTGCTTATTACAACGGTTAAGTTTTTTTTTTTTTTTTTATTGTCTTTATTAACCCTCTAAGACCCGGGACGAACGGATTTTTTTCAAATGGCTCGCATTCAGCACCTGATCGTCGGAATTCCTCGCGGTTTCGTTTGTGCTCAATGGGAATAGCTATATTTTTGCTCTAAAACATTTTCAAATAGAAATTTTTGTTCAGGTCCGAGTTATTGCTAAAAATAAGTGTGCGCGGGGGTGTTTTTCCTATAATTCAAACATCTCTACAATATTCTGGACGTGTTCATGCCCAAAATTTATCAAATCACCCATCAAACCAACCCAAAAAGATATTTGTGAAGATTTTAAGTCGATTCCGATGTTTTCACCATTTGAGTAGGGCAGGATTGACTGAATTCAGGGCCGCATTCAGGGGTTACAATGGTAGAGTATGGGCTAAAAATTCAATTACAATGAAATTTGCATGAGGTAATAAGCATGCGGCTGCACAAATTTTACAAAGCAGGAGGTTTAAATATTTAATTTTCAATTGAAATTGACCTTCTGAAATTCTTATCAGGGCCGGATTTAGGGGTCAAAATGGGGTGACCAGGTGCCATATCACCAATTGCAATGAAACTGGGCATGCGACTGCTCAAACTTTATGAAAACACATCAGGAGCTTAAAGAACTCTGTTTGAATTTGAAATTGACCTTCTGAAATTTTGACCAGGGCCGGATTCAGGGGTCCAAATGGGGAGAGCAAGGGACATATCACCAAAAGCAATGAAACTGGGCGTGCGACTGCTCAAACATCATGGAAACACATCAGGAGCTCAAAGAAATCTGTTTCAAATGGAAATTGATCTTCTGCAATTTCAACCAGGGCTGGATTCAGGAGTGAAAATGGGGCGGGCAGGGGCCATATCACCAATTGCAATGAAACAGGGCATGCGACTGCTCAAACTTCATGAAAATACATCAGGATCTCAAAGAACTCTGTTTGAATTTGAAATTGACCTTCTGAAATTTCAACCAGGGCTGGATTCAGAGGTGAAAATAAGGAGAGCGGGCCATATCACCAATAGCAATGAAACTGGACATGCGACTGCTCAAGCATCATGAAAACACATCAGGAGCTCAAAGTATTCGGTTTGAACTTGAAACTGCTCTTATACAAATTTCAGGAATTTCTCCGCAAAATCCTCCAGGAATTCCTCCAGAAGTTCTTCCGGGAATTCCTCCAAAAGTTCTTCCAGGAATTCCTCCGGAAGTACCTCCGGAAGTTCCTCCATAAATTCCTATGAAAGTTCCTCCAGGAATTCCTCCAGAAGTTCCTCCAGGAATTCCTCCGGAAGTTTCTCAAGGAATTCCTCCGGAAGATCTTTCAGGAAATCCTCCGGAAAATCCTTCAGGAAATCCTCCAAGAATTTCTGCCAAAGTTCCTCCGGGAATTCCTCCAGCAATTCATTCGGAAATTCCTCCAGGAATTCATTCGGAAGTTCCTCCAGGAAATCCTATAGAAGTTCCTCCAGAAAATCATCCGGAAGTTTCTCCAGGAATTCCTCCGGAAGTTCTTTCACGAAATCCTCCGGAAAATCCTCCAAGAATTTCTGCCGAAGTTCCTCCGGGAATTCCTTCGGAAATTCCTCCAGGAATTCATTTGGAAAATCCTCCAGGAAATCCTATAGAAGTTCCTCCAGGAATTCATCCGGAAGTTCCTCCAGGAATTCCTCCAGAAGTTCTTTCAGGAAATCCTCAGGAAAATCCCCCAAGAATTTCTGCCGAAGTTCCTCCGGGAATTCCTCCGGAAGTTCCTTCAGGAATTCCTCCGGAAATTCCTCCAGGAATTCATTCGGAAGTTCCTCCAGGAATTCATCCGGAAGTTCCTCCAGGAAATCCTACGGAAGTTCCTCCAGGAATTCCTCCATGAATTCCTCCGGAAGTTCCTCCATGAATTCCTCCGGAAGTTCCTCCAGGAATTCCTCCGGAAGTTCCTCCAGGAATTCCTCCGGAAGTTCCTCCAGGAATTCCTCCGGAAGTTCCTCCAGGAATTCCTCCGGAAGTTCCTCCAGGAATTCCTCCGGAAGTTCCTCCAGGAATTCCTCCGGAAGTTCCTCCAGGAATTCCTCCGGAAGTTCCTCCGGAAGTTCCTCCAGGAATTCCTCCGGAAGTTCCTCCAGGAATTCCTCCGGAAGTTCCTCCAGGAATTCCTCTGTAAGTTCCTCCATGACTTCCTCCGGAAGTTCCTCCAGGAATTCCTCCGTAAGTTCCTCCAGGAATTCCTCCTGAAGTTCCTCCACGTATTCCTCCGGCAGTTCCTCCAGGAAATCCTACGGAAGTTCCTCCAGGAATTCCTCCATGAATTCCTCCGGAAGTTCCTCCATGAATTCCTCCGGAAGTTCCTCCAGGAATTCCTCCGGAAGTTCCTCCAGGAATTCCTCCGGAAGTTCCTCCAGGAATTCCTCCGGAAGTTCCTCCAGGAATTCCTCCGGAAGTTCCTCCAGGAATTCCTCCGTAAGTTCCTCCATGACTTCCTCCGGAAGTTCCTCCAGGAATTCTTCCGGAAGTTCATCCAGGAATTCCTCTGGAAGTTCCTCCAGGAATTCCGCCGGAAGTTCCTCCAGGAATTCCTTCGGAAGTTCCTCCAGGAATTCCTCCGGAAGTTCCTCCAGGCATTCCTCCGGAAGTTCCTCCAGGAATTCCTCCGGAAGTACCTCCAAGAATTCCTCCGGAAGTACCTCCAGGAATTCCTCCGGAAGTACCTCCAGGAATTCCTCCGGAAGTGCTCCAGGAATACCTTCGGAAGTTCCTCCTGGAATTCCTCCAGGAATTCCTCCAGAAGTTCATGCAGGAATTCCTGCAGAAGTTCCTAAACGAATTCAGGAATTCTTTCGGAACTTTCAGAGATCCTCCAGGAATTCCTTCGGAAGTTCCTCCAGGAATTCCTTCAGAAGTCAGGAATTCCTGGAGGATCTCTGAAAGTTCCGAAAGAATTCCTGAATTCATGAAGGAACTTCTGCAGGACCTCCTGCATGAACTTCTAGAGGAATTCCTGGAGGAACTTCCGAAGGTATTCCTGGAGCACCTTTTGGAAAAAATCTTGGAGGAACTTTCGGAGAAATTCCAGGAGGAATTTCCGAAGGAATTCCTGAAGGAACCTCCGATGGAATTCCTGGAGGAACTTCCGGAGGAATTCATGGAGGAACTTCCGGAGGAATTCCTGGAGGAACTTCCGGAGGAATTCCTGGAGGAACTTCCGGAGGAATTTCTAAAGGAACTTCCGGAGAGGAACTTCCTGGAGGAATTCCTGGAGGAACTTCGGAGGAATTCTGGGAACTTCCGGAGGAATTCTGGAGGAACTTTCGGAGGAATTCCTGGAGGAACTTCCGGAGGAATTCCTGGAGGAACTTCCGGAGGAATCCTGGAGGAACTTCCGGAGGAATTCCTGGAGGAACTTCCGGAGGAATTCCTGGAGGAACTTCCGAGAGAGGAATTCCTGGAGAACTTCCGGAGAATTCTGGAGGAACTCCGGAGGAATTCCTGGAGGAACTCGTAGAGGAATTCCTGGAGGAATTCCTGGAGCAACTTCCGGAGGAATTCCTGGAGCAACTTCCGGAGGAATTCCTGGAGGAACTTCCGGAGGAATTCCTGGAGGAACTTCCGGAGGAATTCCTGGAGGAACTTCCGGAGGAATTCCTGGAGGAACTTCCGGAGGAACTTCCGGAGGAATTCCTGGAGGAACTTCCGGAGGAATTCCTGGAGGAACTTCCGGAGGAATTCCTGGAGGAACTTCCGGAGGAATTCCTGAAGGAACTTCCGGAGGAATTCCTGGAGAATCTTCTGGAGGAATTCCTGGAGGATTTTCCGGAGAAATTCCTGAAATTTGTATAAGAGCAGTTTCAAGTTCAAACAGAATACTTTGATCTCCTGATGTGTTTTCATGATGTTTGAGCAGTCGCATGTCCAGTTTTATTGCTATTGGTGATTTGGCCTGCTCTCCATATTTTCACCCCCAAATCCGGCCCTGGTTGAAATTTCAGAAGGTCAATTTCAAATTCAAACAGAGTTTTTTGAGATCCTGATGTGTTTTCATGAAGTTTGAGCAATCGCATGCCGACTGCCCAGTTTTATTGCTATTGGTGATATGGCTCTTGCTCTCCCCATTTGGACCCCTGAATCCGGCCCTGGTCAAAATTTCGGAAAGACAATTTGAAGTTCGAGCAGAACTCTTGGAGCTCCTGATGTGTTTTCATGCAGTTCGAGCAGTCGCATGCCTTGTTTCATTGCAATTGGTGATATGGCCCCTGTCCTCCACATTTTCACTCCTAAATCTGGCCCTGGTTGAAATTTCAGAAGATCAAATTACATTTGAAACAGATTTCTTTGAGCTCCTAATGTTTTTTCGTGATGTTTGAGCAGTCGCATGCCCAGTTTCATTGCTATTGGTGATATGGCCCCTGCTCTCCATATTTTCACCCCTGAATCCGGCCCTGGTCAAAATTTCAGAAGGTCAATTTCAAATTCAAACAGAGTTCTTTGAGCTCCTGATGTGTTTTCATAAAGTTTGAGCAGTCGCATGCCCAGTTTCATTGCAATTGGTGATATGGCACCTGGTCACCCCATTTTGACCCCTAAATCCGGCCCTGATAAGAATTTTTCAGAAGGTCAATTTCAATTGAAAATTAAATATTTAAACCTCCTGCTTTGTAAAATTTGTGCAGCCGCATGCTTATTACCTCATGCAAATTTCATTGTAATTGAATTTTTAGCCCATACTCTACCATTGTAACCCCTGAATGCGGCCCTGAATTCAGTCAATCCTGCCCTACTCAAATGGTGAAAACATCGGAATCGACTTAAAATCTTTACAAATATCTTTTTGGGTTGGTTTGATGGGTGATTTGATAAATTTTGGACATGAACACGTCCAGAATATTGCAGAGATGTTTGAATTATAGGAAAAACACCCCCGCGCACACTTATTTTTAGCAATAACTCGGACCTGAACAAAAATTTCTATTTGAAAATGTTTTAGAGCAAAAATATAGTTATTCCCATTGAGCACAAACGAAACCGCGAGGAATTCCGACGATCAGGTGCTGAATGCGAGCCATTTGAAAAAAATCCGTTCGTCCCGGGTCTTAGAGGGTTAATTAGGTTTTCGGCCCTTGACCGGTTCACCTCATAGGGTTAAGTTAATTTGAAAAAAAAAAAAAACATTGCACGCTTGATTTGATTTTGCCTTTATTTTTATGTTTCAAATGTTTTAGCTAAGCTTTGGATTGTATCGATGAAATTGATAGAATCCATGCCATTTTGTTTAAAAACAATTTTTCCTTGTTTTTTAGAAAACTTTTCAAAATGGGCAACTGCAGTTTCTCAAATAAATAATTGTGTATTAAAACTTCAACCCACATAGGGGAAAGTGGGACAAGATGGCCATCCTAAGCGGTAATTCTTGTAAAATAGTAAAACTGTCGAATTCTACTGATTTGTCAATCAAACACCTTTATGATTTACCTGTCTTTGACATGTATGTCACATATACTTATAAGTATCAATATACACTGATTAATGACGTTTCAGTATCTTTTAAACTGGTTTTAAAAAGCTGTTTTTATGATGCCCATATCTATCGTATGGGGCGATATGGCCACCCCCTCGGGGCTAGACGAGCGAGGACCAAAAATTATATCCAGGGCCGAATCTAGGGGGCGGGGGATCCGTGGCCCTGGGCCCCCACAAATCTTATGTATACCAAAACCAACCTTTTTTTGTACATTTTGGGGCCCCCACAAGCTGTCGGCCCCGGGGCCCCCTTCCGACTAAATCCGGCCCTGATTATGTGTTATGTCTGTTTGCGTGGTAAAAGTTGTTTAACCTGCCAAGTTTATCTTTTGCACAAGTTGTTTTGCTTGTCAATAAATACGAATATTTTTTATGTTGATTTATATACTCAATCCAGTTGAAACCCGAAATTGGGGGCTAGCGAAGTTGGATTTTTATCACAATCCGTCCGTTAAACCTAACTTCGGAAGTGGTGCGCTGAATAGCGTTTCGCGATACGAAAACAGCACAGCGTACCACTGCCGAAGCTAGGTTTAACTAGAAATACTAGAATAAGAGATCGGCAAAGACGCCATCTTGTTTCCAATCGAACCGTCAAAAGCGGTTCCAAATCGACTTGTTTACTTTTTTCACCCATAAGAGGCAAGTAAAAAGTTCAAGTGATGCCAGTATTATTTCCACGATATCACACCTTTTCATACGTTGCCATTTCGACAGTTTTTCACTCCGCCGGTCTCTGGTTATAGGGTTGCTACACTGACAAAAATCCAATCATATCCATTATGTGTGGCACACATAAATTTTGAATATAGCATTTCCCACATAACGGCTATGTGAATTCGCATAGCACATATGTGGAATCACACATAACCCTTATTAACTAATAACCTTTATGTGGATTTTCCCATAGCGGGTGGTTATTAACGCACACATAAAATTTATTTGTAAATTTCTTTAGATTTTTGCCAATAAAAATGTGTGGATTTTTATTAGTGTAGGTTTAACGTATGGATAGTGAGAAAAATCCAACTTCGCTATCCCCCAATTCCGGTTTTCAGCTGGATTGAGAATAAAAACATGTTAAAATTAGTGCATTGATAAGTAAATTTTCTCCATAGTTTTGAATGCCAGCAACAAAAATATTGATATGTACCACACAAATTTTGAAAAAAATATTTTATGACTATCAGATTTTTACCACGGGTGGGGCAAGTAAAAATTTCCAGACACTGAACGCATTTCTTTATTTTATTCAAACACAAATAATTGCTTTTGGGCGTAAATGAACAAATGATACAAATTTGAACTCATTCAAAGGTTTTTGGTCATAAAAGTAATGTTAAATCATGAACCGAAAGTGAAAAGCGTGTCAGTGTACAATTGGGTAATCCATTTTTGATAAATAATTTATGAAAAAATGGTATTTATGGAACTTAAATACAGGAATCACTGCAATTACAGTTAGTATATCAATAACTATGATTTATTTTGTCGAAATTGAGAATATTCATCCATTTGTTATTGAAGACCCTTATACTCAAATCCTGAGTAGATTATTAATGAAGCGTAACTCTGATATAGACCGGTCATCGGACCGGATAGTCTGCATACCGTATCGAACGACAACGGCCAACGATGCATAAACTTTGCAGCCTCCCGCGGAATGGTAGTCCGAAGCACTTTCTTCCCCCGCAAAAATATCCACAAGGCCACATGGAAATCACCTAATCAAGTAACAGAAAACCAAATCGACCACGTTCTAATCCACGGTAAATTCTTCTCCGACATCACGAACGTACGCACTTACCGCAGTGCGAATATTGAATCCGACCACTACCTCGTCGCAGTATGTCTGCGCTCAAAACTCTCGACGGTGATCAACACGCGTCGGAGTCGTCCGCCGCGGCTTAACATTGGGCGGCTACAAGACGGTAGACTAGCCCAAGACTACGCGCAGCAGCTGGAAGTGGCACTCCCAACGGAAGAGCAGCTAGGCGCAGCATCTCTTGAAGATGGCTGGAGAGATATTCGATCCGCCATTGGAAGCACCGCAACCGCTGCACTAGGCACGGTGGCTCCGGATCAGAGAAACGACTGGCGAATGTGAGCAGTTAGTTGAGGAGAAGAATGCAGCATGGGCCAGATTGCTGCAACACCGCACGAGGGCGAACGAGGCACGATACAAACGGGCGCGGAACAGACAAAACTCGATTTTCCGGAGGAAAAAGCGCCAGCAGGAAAATCGAGACCGTGAAGAGACGGAAGAACTGTACCACGCTAATAACGCACGAAAGTTCTATGAGAAGTTGAACCGTTCACGTAAGGGCCACGTGCCACAGCCCGATATGTGTAAGGACATAAACGGGAACCTTCTTACAAACGAGCGTGAGGTGATCCAAAGGTGGCAGCAGCACTACGAAGAGCACCTGAATGGCGATATGGCAGACAACGGTGGCGGTATGGTAATGAACCTAGGAGCACGCGCGCAGGACATGCGACTTCCGGCTCCGAATCTCCAGGAAATCCAGGAGGAGATCGGCCGGCTGAAAAACAACAAAGCCCCTGGAGTTGACCAACTACCAGGAGAGCTGTTTAAACACGGTGGTGAGGCACTGGCTAGAGCGCTGCACTGGGTGATTACCAAGGTTTGGGAGCAGGGTTGTGTTGAATCATTCTTACACGATAATGATTGGAGTTATCATTTGATAACATCTCAGGTGTGAAAAGTAGGCGAGTTTTCCTTGGCGATAACTTTTCAAATTTTGGAATCAATTGATAATAAACACAAAATTATCAATTAAATTTAAACCTTTCCAATACAAATTTAATGTCAACAATGAAGGTCATGGTAATGGGGCCCTCCTTAGCCGTGCGGTAAGACGCGTGGCTACAAAGCAAGACCATGCTGAGGGTGGCTGGGATCGATTCCCGGTGCCAGTCTAGGCAATTTTCGGATTGGAAATTATCTCGACTTCCCTGGGCATGAAAGTATCATCGTGTTAGCCTCATGATATACGAATGCAAAAATGGTAACTTGGCTTAGAAACCTCGCAGTTAATAACTGTGGAAGTGCTTAATGAACACTAAGCTGCGAGGCGGCTCTGTCCCAGTGTGGGGATTTAATGCCAATAAGAAGAAGAAGAAGAATGAAGGTCATTGTGATGCTTGGCATTGTGTTTTATTGTTAGGTAGAGAAATAAGTTCAAAAAGTAACGGTAAGTGCTTAAATCGAGATACAATTGTTGAACGAATCTCACTCGCTAGCGAGTTTTTATCAATTGATAATTTGGATTTGTGATCGCATGAGAGTGTTGCTCATCCTCGATTATTTGAAAATTTGATTTTTCCTATGCCTGTTTGGGAGGATGAGGTTCTGCCGCAGGAGTGGATGGAAGGTGTCGTGTGTCCCATCTACAAAAAGGGCGACAAGCTGGATTGTAGCAACTACCGCGCAATCACATTGCTGAACGCCGCCTACAAGGTACTCTCCCAAATTTTATGCCGCCGACTAACACCAATTGCAAGAGAGTTCGTGGGGCAGTACCAGGCGGGATTTATGGGTGAACGCTCTACCACAGACCAGGTGTTCGCCATACGTCAGGTATTGCAGAAATGCCGAGAATACAACGTGCCCACACATCATCTATTTATCGACTTCAAAGCCGCATATGATACAATCGATCGGGACCAGCTATGGCAGCTAATGCACGAAAACGGATTTCCGGATAAACTGATACGGTTGATCAAGGCGACGATGGATCGGGTGATGTGCGTAGTTCGAGTTTCAGGGGCATTCTCGAGTCCCTTCGAAACGCGTAGAGGGTTACGGCAAGGTGATGGTCTCTCGTGTCTGCTATTCAACATCGCTTTGGAGGGAGTAATACGAAGGGCAGGGATTGACACGAGTGGTACGATTTTCACGAAGTCCGTCCAGTTATTTGGTTTCGCCGACGACATTGATATCATGGCACGTAGCTTTGAGAGGATGGAGGAAGCCTACATCAGACTGAAAAGCGAAGCTAAACGGATTGGACTAGTCATCAATACGTCGAAGACGAAGTACATGGTAGGAAGAGGCTCAAGAGAGGTCAATGTAAGCCACCCACCACGAGTTTCTATCGGTAATGACGAAATCGAGGTGGTTGAAGAATTCGTGTACTTGGGCTCACTGGTGACCGCCGATAACGATACCAGCAGAGAAATTCGGAGGCGCATAGTGGCTGGAAATCGTACGTACTTTGGACTCCGTAAGACGCTCCGATCGAATAGAGTTCGCCGCCGTACCAAACTGACTATCTACAAAACGCTTATAAGACCGGTAGTTCTCTACGGGCACGAGACCTGGACGATGCTCGTGGAGGACCAACGCGCACTTGGAGTTTTCGAAAGGAAAGTGCTGCGTACCATCTATGGTGGGGTGCAGATGGCGGACGGTACGTGGAGGAGGCGAATGAACCACGAGTTGCATCAGCTGTTGGGAGAACCATCCATCGTTCACACCGCGAAAATCGGAAGACTGCGGTGGGCCGGTCACGTAGCCAGAATGTCGGACAGTAATCCGGTGAAAATGGTTCTCGACAACGATCCGACGGGAACAAGAAGGCGAGGTGCACAGCGGGCAAGGTGGATCGATCAGGTGGAGGACGATTTGCGGACCCTCCGCAGACTGCGTGGTTGGCGAAGTGCAGCCATGGACCGAGCTGAATGGAGAAGACTTTTATGTGCAGCACAGGCCACTCCGGCCTTAGTCTGATAATAAATAAAAAACTCTGATGATTCCAGGTTTAATTAATATTACAAGGAAAATATCTTTGCATATACAGAAAGCAACATTATCACAAAGGTTCATTATCTTACTATAAATTAAAAATGGAAAGTAATGTTAGACACAAATGGAAAAAAAATATTTGATTTCAAATAGCTCAAATGAAGAAAACTAGAAAATTTGAAATCATTTAATAAAGGCACTCTAGATGCCCAGTGCTTTCAAAAAGCATCACAATAGACCCCAATTATGGTCTATTTAATATAATTTTATTTAAATTTAATATAATTTTTCCTTCTTATATTGGAAAATCCTCTTTTTAAATTGCCCACAAGGCGGGCAAGTGAAAAATTTTATTTTATTTTATTGATGTATAAGGGGGCCAGGGGCCAAGTCACCGATGTGAATTTGGAATCCATGATACACCAGGGACTTAAGGATATGGCTGCACAACATCTTTACCCATGGGGGTTTTAAGTTTTGCGGGATATACTCATAGTATATCGCTGCCTAAGGAGTTGAGGCAGGTTGGGGATAGTTTTATGATGAATACTTAAGCTGTGGAGAAATGTCAGTTATTATGGGCCCATTCACAAATTACATAACGCTTTAGGGGGTGGGAGGGTGTCTGTCCGAGCGTTACGGCCTATACAAATTTTCAAACCCTTTCATACAAAACACGTTACGAGGGGGTGGGTGGGGGTTTAAAATGGTCTATTTTAGCGTTATGTATTTTGTGAATGAACCCTTATATATGATTATATATTTACATTTAGTTCTAATTAAAATCAATAGCGTTTGGGTCATGCTCCCATCAAGCAACAGAAGTTCGAAAAGTACGTTAAAAAAATAATTAGTTAATCATCAATCACACGTGTTTCAGTCTAAATATAATGATATTGATGATGAAGTAGGAAACTTTAACCCTTAAAGGCGCAAGGCGATTTTTTTAGAAATCTCTGGAAATATTTTTATTGTTAATAAACATAAAAATCATTAACAATAAACATATTTTCGGTATGTGATTGGCAAACCGGTAAATCGTGTAAAAGCCAAATTTTAGTTGACACTGAGAACCGCTGCGTACCAAGATCAAGCCTCCCGGGAGCCCATTGAATAAATCAGGAACTGGGGGAGCCACGTTACCTAAATCACCGTTATCGTAGGAGGGGATGGATGAAGTATGAAGGATTGCGGACGTCGAACATCCGAAGCAGAACCAAGTTGTTTAACCGAGAGGAGGGAACCGTTTACAACGCTTGAAGTCCTGCAAAAAAAAACTACATATCTGGGCCAAAGCCTCAGAATTCTTGATCCTGTGATGACTGATCGGTTCCTACTGGATATCCGCTGCTGATCATTGGACATACCATATCATTTGCCGTAGCTGACGTGCCCTGATGAATATTGGAGCCAATTTATGATGGACTCAAGAATGGACGAATTCATTTGGTGAGCATGTTCCAATTATATTATGTTATATTATGTTGTATTTTATTGATGATGCCCCATACATAAAAACTAAATACGCACAGGGCATCGTTTGCTGCTTTTGCCGCGGATATTGTGGGAGTCCCAGATATCCGGTTCAAGCTTTAGTGGGCAACGGTGGCTCTTCTCGACCTTCTACTCCCTGAGTAGTTACTACGAATAAGGGCGTCCTTGTGAAGTTTTGCTGTACCTGTTATGAAGAACTAGTGCATCCCATTCCCTACACTTTCTGAAGAAATCTTTCTTCAGAAGTGAATCCTTTTTGTAGTGCTACTCCTCGTAAAGGTAGCCTCACACCTCGGGAATTTGGTCCACGGATTTTTTCCCCATGCATTTTTGCATATGCGATGTTTTTGGAATTCGGACACGGAAAATCAAAATCCCGGCCCCATTTAAAATGCACGGGGTTCAAAATCCGGCGGAAAATTTTCCCGAGGTGTAAGGTAGCCTTAACAAAAAAGGCACCATTACGGAGCATGAGATTTGATCAAATTATTCGTAGTACTACTTAACCAACGCCCCCAGATGGGTGAGGGATAGAGGATGAAGCACACACACACACACACAATAAACATATTTTCGGTATGTTGTTTTAAAACAACATTGCGCATTTAAGGGTTAATAAAAACGTATTTTAACTAAAATGTTGCATTCGATTTTGAAGATTATTTAGTGAAAGTCTCTAAAACTGCAAGCGGGCCGCAGTTTAGAACCGTTCACCAAGCAATCATCGAAAATTCTCTACTCACAATTTTAATCGGTACATATTCTGAACTTCATTTCGAGAAAACCCCGAATACTATCATTGTGGGCTACGATAGTCCTCAACAGCATCGGAATTGCCTCAAAACAAGATTCGACAATGATATGGAAATGCTAATATCATCTTTCAAACTTGGACGTACATGTTCATGATAGAATTAGAGGCGAAAGTATAGAATTGATAGTTCCGTTAGGATACGGCAGGCATGAAGAATGTTTTTATAGAAGTCGATTTGAAAGCGAGCGGAGGGCAATATTTGTGATGGCACATATCACACGACCTTCCTTCTGCCAAGCTTCCGTATGAAGGGGGAGGGAAGAATATCAGTGTGGAAGCTGATATATCTCCACTGGCCTGCCGTATCCTAACGGAACTATCAAATTCTATACTTTCGCCTCTAAGTCTATCATGAACATGTACGTCCAAGTTTGGAAGATGATATTAGCATTTCCATATCATTTTAAATCGTTTAACTTCACGTAGAAGTAACACACACGAAATCATTAATTTAGTAAGATTCGACAGTCCATGAGCTTCAATTTGATGATGGGCTTAGGAAGTCTTATGATTGATCTCCACGTCTATGTTTCTATTGTCAATCTTTTCGTATCCTCAGTCATGTGTCATTCTATATTTACTATCATTTTGTCTGTCTTAGTTATTACATGTTTCCTACGTAATTCAGTTTATATCTATGCTAGTTGTAGATTATGTTGCGTATAGCTGTCAAAAAATTGCCTCCATTTGTTTATCACTAAAGGTCAGCTTTGCTTAGACGAAAAACCTAGTTAAAGCGTTATGCGAAGATAAAAAAATGGTCCCTAAGTTGTCTAATTGTCCTAAAGCCTTAAAAGCAAGCGTAACTATAATTGTGTGGGTCGTGGCCAGAGCTATAGATTCACTTTTCGGTGGCAAAGTAAGGCTTCACGCCTATTCCCTATCTATTATAAAAATTATCGAGAATGATGCCATTATAAGATTGTTTGCATACCATCGTTATAATTTGTGGTATTTTAATTATGGTTCTTCAAAGTGAGCCATAACAAAAAAGGTGCCACGTTCCTAGTTTTGATAAAACTTCTACTTAGTGAATCCAACAGTCAATTCCCTATTACCGTCGATAAAATTGATCACACTCAATAAAAATAGTACTTAGTACTGGGTCTGTCTCATTTGGAGAATTAAACTTAAAAGTGACGGTTCGAAAATTAAAAAATCACCCCGTTATAAGAATGGCTGGTGCTACCCAGCAATTCCAATAGGACATCGATAGAAAATGATTCGATATCTGTCAAAAGTAATCTTGCTCTGCGAGCAGGGTTATTTGATAATTATTGAAATGTCACATTTAAGTTTAATTTCAGTTTAATTATCCAATTGAGACAGACCCTAAGGCTCTGTCTCATTTGGAGAATTAAACTTAAAAGTGACAGTTCGAAAATTAGCACATAACCCAGTCATAAAAATGGCTGGTGCTATCCAGCAATTCCAATAAGACATCGATGCAAAATGATTCGATATCTGTCAAAAGTAATCTTGCTCTGCGAGCAGGGTTATTTGATAATTATTGAAATGTCACTTTTAAGTTTAATTTCAGTTTAATTCTCCAAATGAGACAGAGCCTAAGTACTTATCTAGCAAGAATTAAGCGCGGCTACGAATCATCGTAATCAGGGAACGCTTCAGAAAAGTATTGCAGAAAAGAAGAGATATAAGGTACACTGGGGGAAGTGGAAAAGGAAAAATCGATAGTGCATGTTTGAATTAGTGTAAAACCAGTTTAAATGATTTAAATGCGTTCAATCAAAATGGGCTATCAAAAACAGTCAATTTTGCACCAACTATGCGGTAATTCGTACCATTTTGGTCGCTTGAAATTTATGTAAATAGATTTTAAAATTAGGAGTTGTTTTTCCACTTTCCCTAGTGGGATGGGGTAAGTGGAAAACCCATGTTGCCTTGACCTTCAATAGTGATGAGTAGTTACATATAACTAAAATCAATGCGATAATTACTCTGAGTATCTTTTGTGGAATAATCTCATTACCTTAACAGAATAGATCCTCAAGGAATTCTCGTAATAGCTAGGGGAGGGCTGGTTTTGCCTTCTCGGACACTAAGTGTACGTAAAGTCTATATGTTCGCCCCAAAGATGAACATTTTAAAGGAAAAATGGGACTTACAGGGTTATAAACTAATCAACTTAGTTTAACGAATTGAGATGATGTCTGAATGTGCATATTTGGATGTATGTGTGTTCGCAAAGCACGTACAAAATTATCAGCTATTCTTAAGCACTTGTCCTTAACCGATTTGTTCGCAAAAATTGCATTCAACGGCGAAACTTGTTAGGAATAAAAATTAATGTGAATTATACAATATATTTACCTATCAGTGCTGTTTTAACTTTCTTATATATTTTTTTCATATGGAAAACATGTGAAAGGCATCAGTACCGATAAGTGGATTAATCAGGCATTTTCTCACTTATATGAGTCCAATCACCACTGGAATCACCATGATAACAAAGAAGGAACATATTAAGATTCACAGCTATCGAAATAAACCCTGGAAGGGAAAAAAATTGCGTAATTAGAACATTATCCACTTCCCCCGCAGTGTTTGATACCTGGGGTAAGTGTAAAATCTTTGAATTATTTGCTTTCTTGGTACAAACCTTGAATGGGATTAGTTTAATTGTATTGTAATGGTCACCTGTGATATAAATTCACTTGAAAAAAGACCAATTGGTGCAAATAAGAATTAATTTTATGAATGCAAATATCAATTTTTCGCGAAATCTAAAATTACAGTTTAAGCGTTAACCGTGTTAGTGTATGTGTTACACAAATTTCAACATAGTATTAGTGTGAGCATCAAAGTGTAACATTGCATGATGCTATGATGTGGTAAAAACTGTAAAGTATGTACAATTCCAATTTTTCGAGTCGATTTTTACACTTACCCCCTTTTTCCACTTCCCCCAGTGTACCTTACCACCATTATCACTGAGGGATGAGATCTGCCTGACTGCACTACCATTCAAGGCTCCAAGACTCGATGTTGTAGCACTTGTAGCCCGTTGTAGCAATCATCGGGTGGTAAACAAACACGCTTCGATACTGTGAACCAAAACAGAAAGCACGTGTTTGAGAAGAGGGATGAGTATGATTGAACGGCTAATGGCCATAAGGGGTTGCACCGTATCTCAGGGTGACCACAACTTCCATTTTAAAATTCCCGCATATTTCCCGATATTTTCTGAAAAAATCCCGATATATAAATTTGAAGATTAAAATAAAAATTTATTTCCTAATTTAAAAAAAATCGTGGATGATTATATTTTATTCTAAAAGTGCTTTTAATACGCTAGGAGGGCGGTACCCCGTTTGGCACAATGCCGTTTGGCATAATGGTCATTTGGCATAATGGCCGTTCGGCATAATGGCCATTTGGCATAATTTGTATGCGGTGTCAAATTGAGGGCCGTTTGGCATAATGGTCATTTGGCATAATAGCCATTTGGCATAATTTGTATGCGGTGTCAAATTGAGGGCCATTTGGCATAATTTCCATACTGTTCCAAATTAATTGCCCAGGAATCTACTTAGCATCATCGGGGGTGAATTACTCCGATGATGCTAAGTAGACTTTAAAGCTCTAAAAATTATACGACAATTTGCGGTACAACATTCCGCGGTAATCCATTTCTTGATGTACCACATCGCGATCATTACCATTGCGCAATATTCCATTCTTTTTTATGTTTATTAAAGACTCTTTAAATATTTTTCGAGTCTTGATATTCCATTCTGCGTTTTGTATCATTCCGCAGTTAGAATTATTTTGCAGTGAATCATTTGCTGCCAATACCCGAGCAAATTCGAGTATTCAAAGAAAGCAAAATAACGCATGTGGCCTTATACCGGGCAAATGCGAGCAGTTATAGAAGGCAAAATAACACATTTTGCCTTATAACAGGCAAACACGTGCATCACGAAACGGTACACCATAAAATTGTTGAGACAGTCAAACCTCCATGAGTCGATAATAAAGGGACCATCGGCTCATGGAAATATCAAGAAGTGGAATATAAAATCCTTGAAAAGCTTCCCGAGCAACAAAAGTCAGGCAAAAATGGTTGCAGCAACTTGTTTGTGACCAAATCTGGTCACAGATAAATTGCAGTAACCTATGTTATGTTTCACATGTTTCTGCTAGGGTTTTTCAAGGGACCATCGCAGTAATCCATAACATAATTTATAATATGGCATAACTTGCTTCCATGACTCGTTATCGAGTCAGAACATCGTCTCTTGAAGGGTTCACTGTATATCCCACTGAAGATTATTCACTTTAACACCTTATCATTTTCATTTCCTATAATTTACCCTTCTTTGAAACGCGAGCAGTTCTTTGTTTATTTCAATGGAATTTTTGAACTGACCATTTCTTGAAAGCCTTGATAGAAAAACTTTTATTCACTTTTTCTGTAATTTATCCTTCTTTATTGCATATGAATTGTTGCAAACGGCAATTAATTTGGAACCGCATATAAATTATGCCAAATGGTCTTTATGCCAAACTGCCCTCAATTTGACACCGCATACAAATTATGCCAAACGGCCCTTATGCCAAATGGCCACTATGCCAAATGGCCTTCAATTTGACACCGCATATATATTATGCCAAATGGCCATTATGCCAAACGGCCCTTATGCCAAATGGCCATTATGCCAAACGGCGTTATGCCAAACGGCATTATGCCAAACGGGGTACCGCCCGCTAGGAGAAATGTAAATTTTTTAGTCGGAAAACGGATTATAAGTGAAAAAAAGAATTTTGCACTTTTCTTCCCAAGAGGGGACCACCACCAACACCATTTCGTAAAAAATCCAAAAAACCAAATATACAGAAAGGCAAAGCCTTTTTCACGCTAATCACGCTATAATCTAACACAAGAGTTTCAAAATAATTAATACCAACGGTAAAAATTTATCTTTGTCGTTTTTCAACAAATTATAGCTGAAAATCCTTCTTTCACTCGAAACTTACGATCTGTTCGTAAAAAACTGTTGTTAAATTGACATTTAATTTTTTTATGGCTCAAATTCATCTGTGGTGTTACTAGATAGCAAATATAGCCACTACATGGGAAATAATAAGTAGAGCTCTTGTTAATAAACAGAAGAACATATAATTTGTGTGTGGTAAGTAATAAGTAATATAGTTGCCACTGCCTTATAAAGCGTTAAATGCAGTCGTTCACGTCCAGTAAACCTATGCCATTCATACTATGTTAGGTTCATTTCCTGCCAATGAAATGGTAATTTCGACTGATTTCAAAATGGTTCAAACCATGATACGCTTGTGCACTAGTTCGAACCATTATTCTATATCCTATACATTTAGCCACGACACTAAAATCCTTCGTTCAGTTATACATGTTCTTAAAAAGGCCGATAGAAATTTTATGAGTTCTCCCCCACTCCCATTTTTGGTCAAACATCTTTTCTTACGGTGTCTCCTTAAATTTAAGTTAAGTTTCTATTTTCAATAAATAATTTCTAATTTTATTTGCTTAAACATTCATAGCATCGGCTTCATCAATCTCTCAGCAGATTTAACAGGTTTAATAAGTTCAATTTAGTTGGCTTTCGGAGAAAATTATATCATCTCTGTCAAACATAAACTAAGTACCTACTAAGGAGCAGTTGTTAAATTCAAAATGTGTTCATTTATTTTTCAAAATAATTTTTCATTGTAAATGTAAAATTAAACGGGGATTACTAGAAATATTTTTATCTGTCATTACATATTTCTTCACTGTTTTCCGTGTGTTGCATTCTTGCATAGAAACCTCAATAATCCTTTTGAATAACATAAAAAAAACTCTGTTTCATCCTCTTGAACCTTGGTATGCGAGTCAGTTGAAGTTTTAGAAAAGGAAAAAAAACATAAATAAAAAATTTCTGAGCACCTAATGCATTTGTTGTTTAATAGTAAGTAGAACGAGGCAAATTAACATATGACTGAAAACAAATGTAATACAACTTAAACGACGATTAAAAAATCGGAAAAGTAAAAAGCGGTTCACTATCTACAAAAAAAATCTTTTTCCAATTGGTAAAAATTTGAGACATAATAATCAGGGTGGATCCTTTTTTAATAGGTACAACCATTTGGTATTATTTTTTGGCTGTAAAATTTTGAAAAAAAATTGTTGAATAGAATTCAAACTATTCAATTTTCCATGGAATAAATTAGATGGGTCTTTTACGAAAGGCTGCATTACAAAAAGCCGAAAGTACATAAAGGCACGAATTATAAAAGACCGAAACCACATGAGACCCAATCACAAAAAGCCAAATAAACTAGGCTTTTTTTGTTAAAAATACTGAATATAAACTAGATTTATTCGGATTTTTCTTACTTTGTTACGCAGATAGTTGAGAGCTATGAGTTAGCTCGATTGTAGAACTTGCGATAGTACTATTGCGCGTTGAACCATTACGTTTTCAATTTTACTAATGTTTTCTGTAGTTCAATAACGTGATCTTTTGTATAAATTCTCCGAAAGAAATTTCGGAAAATGTACTTTTTCACCGAAATTCTTCTTATTCACATGGTGTGCTAGTGCTTGAATTCCGGTCTAAATTCATTTATATTGTGGTTTAAAGTCTTCTTTCATGGTAATGCGCATGATGAGCGTATCTGGCCGACATGAGGCAAAGTGAGGAGATATTGCTTTCTTGCAATGGACACGTTTGCTCGGTATAAGACTGAGAGGCCTTCTCTGGCCGTGGGGAAAGATGCGAGGCTGCAAAGCAAGACTGTGCTCTAGGTGGCTGAATTTTACTCCCGGCCCGGTCAGGAAATTTTTCGATTGTAAATTGTCCATACACGCACATGTACTACTGCAGGGCCTTTTTTCTAGTTCGAATAAATTAAATGAAGACGTTAGAAAGACGGTCAGAATATGTTATGGTTATATTGAAGTCATATTTATACGGTATGACGTATGATTTTGCCTCTACATTGTTGGAATAACCGTGTCCGGCGACTGTTATACCAAATGGATATCTGTAATATCAAATGGGGTACTCCATATCAAATTTCCACATAAAATAATATAACTCTAGATCGGTCTAGAATCCGTCCAATAATCGTCGCTATATTCATAGATAGGTATAGTATTACAGTTTCATTCAATATCTGAGAAATGAACATCACTTCGGTGTGTTTTATCGGTTTCGTATTATCATATCGTTTTTAGTATCAGTGTCGACAACTTTTTCTAAAAATGATTTAACATCATTATTTACCTTTCGGGGTCCGGTCACACTCCCCCAATATCGCGCACGGTTTCATATAGCTAAATTTAAACGAATTACACTGAGAGCTAGGCAGACTTTGTTCATTATTTTCACTAGGTAATGCTGTTGTAAAGGAAGACACGTGCTCGCTCGCGGTCCGAAATTCATTAAAATTATGCAAGGTCTATTACGCAGGCCGAGACGACCAAAACGACTCGCCAGTTACATTGTCTGTAGTTGGCGTGGGCTTGCATGTTTCAAGAGTCGATTGTTTCGCTCGGCTCCCATACTTGGTCGAGTAGATCTACAACAGGTGGCCATTTTCTCGATTCGACTTGCCAAATAGGCCTTTGAAAATGCATTTCTCTCTAGACGGAAGGTCGACTCGCCAGTCCGACTTTTCGGCAAAGTTCCCCAACAAACTCCCAAGGGCTGAGTCCGGACCAGAGTTGAACTTGAATGCAATCGTTGAGTAGTAACAGTTGTAGAACAGCGTTCGAAGCTGTGTGAGGCGTTCCGTCGACTGTGGACAATTTAAATCGGGTTAGACGTTATTGAAACTCGTTTTGTTTTGTATATTTTAGTTCATACGACTCACATGGCGTACAGGTCCAGCTGATTAGGGTAGTACTCTCCGTTGATGGTTGAACAGCAGCTGGTTACCTGACTGGGGTGATGTTGGTTGGCATTTGGTGTCGAAGCGTTGCTTGATGATGGTCCAGGGATGTTGCCGCCACCTGATAGATGGAACAGCGACGAATGACTGCTACCGGATTGGCCATTGTTAGAACTCTGATAGTGCTGCGGATGCTGATGGGGATGGTGATAGTGATGCTGATGATGTGGATGATTGGGGCAGTTGTGTCCGGGATTCCGTTGTACATGGGTATGCATTTCGTTCACCGATTCGGCACTGCGGAGGCTTCCCGGTACCGGTGATCATCTGCCAGCTACCCACCGAAAGCGATGACGAAGACTCCTGACGTTGTCTCAGCCTGTTCTCACTTGGCACTGTTACGGGACTAGTTCTGCATTAGTGAAAATAATTTGATTAGTTGCCATTTTATAAAGAAGACCGAATGCTTATCTGGCCTAGAAAAATGATCATGTTATGAAGTTGAAACGAAACGGAATGAACCCAGTCACCAAAGACAAACACTTATTTACTTTCGAATTCATCATCAAAAATCAGCTAGGTAGATAGATGCGCAGCACATGAACATTCCTATTCTACTACAAGTTGGGACAATCCTTTGTTGCGAATTGATACAAATAAGGATGAAGATAATCAGTTTGTCGCTGACAATAGCCTAGGTTCACGATCAGAGATCGAAGCTACTCTAGCTAATACCGACACAGCCAAAATTGATGAATAGACGTGGTATCAGGTACTGCGCATTGATTCCGCTAGACGTAAAAGTCTCTCTACACCGATTGAAGCTTCCAGACCAATTGCGCAAGATCCTGAATTTTTACCGCATATAATTGTATGACAGAGTTACCACATACTGTGTTCCACAGGGATCGATCTCAGGACCGGTATAATTGAATGTACGACGGAGTACGACTGCATCTGAAGCTCTTAGCTGGTCTAAAAATCGAAGGGGTTTGGCATAATATACATATGATTCCAAATTAATTACTGTTTGGCATAATTCATATGCAATACCAAATTTTAAGTCGTTAATCTAATCTTGAATACACTAAAGGCTTCTTGTATCTGTTTAAATGAACAGCTGAAAGTAAAAGGTGCAGTTCTTACAATAAGTAGGGAAAATTACAGGAAAATAATAAAAGCTTTGTTATCATGGCTTTCAACAAACAGTCGGTTTGAAAATCCTTCGAAATTAACAAAGAACTGGAAGAAGGGCTGGATATTATTAAGCTTGAACAACACGGCAGACTACGGTGGACTGGACACGTTGTCCTCTTCCGGGTTCGTATATTTAGTAAAGAACCCGGAAGAGGCCGCAGCTTTCGTGGAAGACCGCGCACACGATGGCTTTTTGCAGTTGAAGAAGACCTGAGGGCGCTCAATGTTCAGGGCGACTGGAAGCGATTGGCCCAGGATTGAGTCCAGTGGAGAAGGATACTCCATTCGGCGTAGGTTCATCGAGGAGCTGTAGCCCATCAAGTATCAAGTATCAAACAAAGAACTGCCCACGTTTCAAAAAAGGGTAAATTATAGGAAGTTAAAACGATAAGGTGATATAAAGTGAATTGAAAAAGAAATAAATAAATAAATAATCCGAACACTCGGTTTTAAATGACCATTTGGGCTTTATTCGTGAAATTCTTTCCATAGGATCTTGAATTTATTTGTAATCTTGATCATCAGAACTGAAAACCGATCGAATTTTTAGTTTTAGGTTGCCAAAACGCCAGTGTTCGGAATATGAGTCATGTTCGGGATATGAGCCAAAACGGTACGTCTTCAGCAGGATATATTCACAATTTTGCTTTGTGCCGTTTTGCGGTGTACGCGTTAGTCCTTAGCGGCAAGACGCGCGGCTACAAAGCAAGACCATGCTGAGGGTGGCTGGGTTCGATTCCCGGTGCCAGTCTAGGCAATTTTCGGATTGGAAATTGTCTCGACTTCCCTGGGCATAAAAGTACCATCGTGCTAGCCTCATGATATACGAATGCAAAAATGGTAACCTGGCTTAGAAACCTCGCAGTTAATAACTATGGAAGTGCCTAATGAACACTAAGCTGCGAGGCGGCTCTGTCCCAGTGTGGGGATGTAATGCCAAGAAGAAGAAGAAGAAGAAGAAGAAGCGTTAGTCCGTAATAAGGCAAAATGTGTTATTTTGCTTTCTTTAACAGTTCGTATTTGCCCGTTATAAAGCAAAGCGAGATGTTTTTCCTTCCTTACATGCTCGCATTTGACCGGTATAAGGCCAAATGAGTTATTTTGCCTTATTCGAATACTCGCATTTGCTCGGGTGTTGGCCGCAAAACCGTGGTTCACCGTGAAATGGTTCGCCGCAAAATAGTACTATCAGGTTTTAAATTTTTGACAGTAGACTGGTATAAAAAATTAATCTAGAACAGTTGCTGGGAAAATGAATGTTTCAGAATCATATTCAAACTGCAAACTGCAGCTAAGGAGGCTGCTGTTCCTACGCGTAGAATCTTTTCAAAGAAGAAGGACATCACTGATAAGTTGAAGCTGCTGATTCGGCTGAGAATCCTGCCTGAAAGGCAGTTCATTCAGAGTCGGAAGTTCGGAACCCGGTGGTCAACCATCTAAACAATGCCATCACAGCGACAAGCACAGAACATCGATACAAGAACTTGCCGAAGAACCTTGATAACAAAAAAATGGGAAGTTGACCCGCAACCTCCGGAACACGGTGAAACACAGTCCCCGCTAAACGTGAATGGCAATTTCGTAGTGAGCCCATCACAGAAAGCTGAAGCATTCGCAATGGCGTTTGCTGCTGCCCACAACAATGAAGAGCCGGGCGATCCTGGAACTTCGGCCGCCGTGGAAGATGCAGCCGATCAAGTTCGTACACCAAGCCCTCTCGTTCCTAATGCTGCTCTGGTAAAACCGAAAGAGGCGAAGTCAATCATCCGCACGTTGAAAAATAGCAAATCTTTCGGGCAGGACGGGATCAAAAACACTTGAATCAAATACCTTCCAAGGATCAGTGTTGAGTCCGATTCTCTACAACGTTCTCACTTCTGATATAATTATGCATTCTTTGCGGGTGACACTGCGTTCCTGGCGTCGGATGAAGATCCACAAATCGTTGTCACCCACCATCAAGCGGCAATGAACAACCTCGAGGAATTCCAACGGAAGTGGCGTATCAATGCTGAATGCTGGGAAAACCCAGTCCATATTTTTCACCAGGAGGCGCGTCGCTCGATACTTCCTCCGCAGATCGATCACAATCAATGGCCAACCAACTTGGTGGGAAGACGAATGCAAGTAGGTATCTGGGAGTGGTGTTTGATAAGAAGCTCAAGAAGACAATTATGGAGCTTCACAATACGCCAGGCATAGGTGTTTCGACGCTGTAGTCAACCAGGTATCCATGTAGGTAAACTTGAACCATAAGATTTTTTTTACCCACTTACCCTACTTTACCTTACTTGATTTTTGTCGTGAATATGGAGTGATGATTTTTAAAGTGTAGCATTAGGCCATGAACGTGAAAAAAATATCACAAAAATGATGATTATGGGTTTACCTTCTTGGTGGCGGTGGTGACCATTGGTTGTTGTTAGAGCTATCTTAGAGATATACATCCAATACACTGCTACTACTATCATGACTATGCGCTGTGAATCCGTTATTGCTGGAATAAGTACATGTTTGGTCAACATAAACGAAAGCAACAAAGACCCCATCGACTTACCCGTTGAATGAGTTAACACTATCATCTCCATTACAACTCCTGTGCACCTCTGTTCTTCCCTAAGCCCATACGTGGTTTGCTATTGCTATACTCATTGTTTGCCCCCATCGTTGGTCAATCCAATGCATGTTTGTGTATCATGCACGTTGAAGAGCATTCTCCACTTGTAAAACTGGAAACCGAGTTCAATGAGAGACTGGAACCCTGACTTTCCCCATCCAGCAACAATCCATCGAGGATGCTGTCGCTGTCGGTCCGAATCACGTCTATGCTTTCACTGCTGCCGCTGCTGTGCTGGCTTCCGGTATCTAAAACACAAATTTGCAAACGGAAAGTGCTATAGTAATTGTGGAAGTTTTAACGAGTGTTGCATCTTCATAAAATAGTGGTGTACTTCGCTTAAACTCAAAATCAAGAGACTGTTCACTAGGACCGGTCATGGACACTGAATGAATCAATTGATTGAATGAATGAATTGATCAATCAAACTCACCTGTGAGTTAAGACACTGTATTCTTCGTCGGTGATATATTTGAGTATGTAGAAACAGAAGTAGAATATACGGCGACCTCGTTCCTTGCTCAACTGGGATCGGGCAGATTGTGACCGAACAGAAACCAATCGTAAGCGATCGTAAAGTAGGAGCATCTGTGCCGCATTCTAACGACTGATGAATTTCACCATCCGGCCCAGAGCGAAATTCTCAGCAGCGAAACGAACAGCGGTGTGCGATCCCAGCCGCTTATACAGTGAACCAGAATTCCCGTGCTGTTCTCCTGCAGATGCAGAGACACAGGCGGAGGTAGTTTTGAGTTATCTCTTCACCAGGTCCCACTCGTTTGTAGTTGGACCAGTCGGGATATTCTAACTGAGTAGTAACGGAGTCCCTCCGGAACCCGTATTCCGCATCCACGTACGATTGGTTTCCAGTCGAATATCAGCCCTCACCATGATAGTCGTTGTCGCGATACTCCTGGAAGAACTGCAACCAGGATAAAGGCAATGCAAGTATTTCTTTGAAAAAGTTATACCGATTCTCTTTGTCCACTTTCTCCGATGAGGTAACATTTACCCAGAACTTCACTTTTTGTTTTCCACCCATAAAATCGATAATAGTTCCTACGTTAAGAGCCTTCAGTAATCGGATGTCTTTCCATGCGTAGTCGCCCGAATAGGGGCCAATCTTTGGACTCTGATTCGTCTGATGAGGATTCCTCTTGCGCTTCATACGCTTCGTCTGGTATAAAAAGAAGCAATGAATACTATTTTGATTGAAACATTACAATTACTGTAATTCCTTACCTTCTGGTTCCGGTGGGGTGGCTTCCGCTTTGCATAAGCCGAAAGTATTCGCATATCCCGAGCGACCGTAAAGCTCTGGTCCGCCGGACAAAGTCGCGCTGAACGACGTAAAACATAACCTTCCCATTGTAACCCAGAATTACTGGCAATGGAAAACGGGATCGGCACCGTACGAATCTCGCTGCCTTAACTATCATTGCTACATCGTAACCGTTGGCCATCCAATCCTTTCCACTCGATAATGACCTGGTATTCACGGTTTGGAAGCGGCTCTGGAGATTCGAGCGTACCGCCGAGTACTTTGCGACACTCGAGTTGCGGCTATTGTCTGTGTTGTATTCGCCATACGCACCGGGAACATTTGGCCCAAAGGGATATGAGCCCGTTTCACCTCCTGCTCGGGGATCAGTAGTTTGACCGGATAATGTGCCGATAGTTCTCGCAAATTAGTATTGTGAATATCGACCACGCTATAGTCCATTCGTAACAACATTCCGCATCGATTCTTGATTTCTTCGGCCTGAGAAGTTGAAAAAATATACACATTAGAAAGACTTTTTGAGGACATGACTGATAACTAATTTCGTTCGGCTCCTTATGGACGACCGCTAAGTTTGGACAATATGTTTCTCATTAAATTGCTCTTTGATAGTTTTCGACGTGTAGGTACAGTAAATAAAATCCAACTTCAATGTATCTGGAATAGCGATGTCTTTCTCGTGCATTATTAGGTGATCTTTAAGTGGAATGAAATGTGAGATGTGGTCCAACGCCCCTAGGGGATGATTTACTACCAGGACAGCTACAACACTGTGTCGAGACACTGACACAAAGTATAACGGTAAAGTATAGGATCACTCCAAGTCCAAACTTTTGATAGAAGGCTCGGAGTGACCCCATAGTATGTATCTACCTCAACCAACTTTTAGCCTGATGAATTGGTGATGTCTGTGTGTACTAAGATCCGAAAAGTGTGTCTACAAAATTTTGGCACATTATACAGACATCACCTCGGTTCGTCGAACTGAGTCGATCGGTATATGTACCCAATCATAAACTGTGACACAAAACCCCTTCAATTAATCGCTGTTGAAAATCTAATGACAACACCGAGATTTACAGCGAATCTCTGGGGCCACGAAGAAGTTCCGAGCCGCGTTCGGGCCAAAAATTACTAAGTGGTATTTTTTTTTTACTAAATTCGTCATTTCATGACGGATCATGCATATTTCGACGGACGAAGTTTCAAATTTTTCAATATTTTATCTCATTCCACAATGATGCTCACGAAATATAGACAAAAGTTACCGAGAATAAGTGACTTTAGTTACTTGGGGTCGAAAAAAAAAGACTTTTTAGTGACTAACCCGAAAAAAGTGACCAAGTCACTAAAAAGTAACCCGCTATCAGGCCTGCATCGAACCAAGCTGAAACGTTGGATCGAGCACTTCAAATAACTTCTTCAAGTTTCGACACTCGACCAACGATCAACATCTCGTCATCAGCCGCCAAGGGTGCGACGCATTACCCACGTCAACTCCAAAGCTACATCATTGCAGGAGATTGAAGCAGCCAACCGAAGCATGAAATCCAACAAGGCTCCCGGGGTCGATCGCATTTCAGCAGAGATGCTCAAAGCTGACCCAAGCTATCTGCGCAAATGTTGTATACTATTCCGCGATATCTGGGATGAAAGGCATCTTAGTGGAGGTACCAAAAAGTGGATCGACTGTATGTGACAAATTGGCGAGCCATCATGTTACATTGTGCATTGTTTTTCAAAGTTCAACAGGCAAGGCTTTCGATCGTCTGAACCACGAAAATCTGTGGGCGCCCTAAAGACGCAAAGCAAGGAGGAGGATAAAATCGTCGCCCGCATCGAACCGCAGTACGAATCTTTTACGTGCAGAGTCCTGCATAACGGAGTTTTATCTGACCCCATTCGGGTAGTCGCTGGAGTTAGACAAGAATGTATTCTATCTCCGCTACTATTGCTCATCGTAATCGACAAGATCATAGTGGATGCGATTGACCGTGTACCAAGACGTGGGCTTTGGCGGCCTATTACTATGAAGCATCTAAAGGAATTCGATTTGGTTGATGATATTGCTCTGCTAGCGGAACAGCGCTCCGATAAGCAGAGTAGACCAAATCGTTGGATGTCAACCAACACGAACAATCCTCCAACTTTACAGTAGTCGGGCTAGCAGTGGAGAAGGTCGAAAACTTTCAATAACTTGGCAGCCAGTTAGCGTCGGACGGTGGAACCAAGATCGATATCGGAGCACAGATCAAGAAGGCTAGGGCTGCTCTGGCGAGTCTACGAAAATTGAGATCCAATCAGATTAGTCAACACACTAAATTTCGAATGTTCAACTCTAACGTGAAATATGTGTTGTTATACGGTTATATCCCAGTGAGACTTGGTGTGTATCAGCCGAAATCACGCAGAAACTGCAAGTATTCATCAACCGATGTATTATAGTTCGAGCCTGGTGGTCTCACAACTGGACCTTGAATGCTGAGCTCCGTCGACGATGCTACCATCAGAAACCGATAACAGAAATTCGATATAAGCGTAAATGGAGGTGGATCAGGCCACACATTACGAAAAGAGTGGAGAAGAAATCCGCAATCAAGCGCAAGACTGGAATCCAACAGGACATAACAACAGGCAGCAGTTTCAGAGGGCTTGTGGCAGCGTAGTCTCAAAAAGAAATAAAGAAAGTCGACAGGAATCTGACCCATGTTCAGGCCATAAAGCGGATGAAGATCTTTTAGGTTTGATGCAAACCCTAGGGGTGCTCAAGATATATGAGTGAGTGAGTTTGGATGGTTCGTAAGTAAATTTATGAATATATTTTCCCAAGTAGATGTTGAACTATGTAACATTCCTTTCCTTTCTCCCATGATTGTAAGGACTAGGCCAGGTATACAACTGCTTCTTTAAAGATATAGGTACTAATGCCACGTGTCAATTTGCCACAATATACAGTTGAGCATTGTATAGCCACCCACGATTTATACAATCACCCATATTACCATATCATTGTAAAAAGCGTTGAACTTCACGCAAAAGTGATATGTACATTCATTTTTTTAATAGCAAACCTTTTACAATATTTGTTTCAGTGAGGTCGAGGATGTAATTTAAAATAAATAGTAGCAAATGATCCGCCTTAGTCTTAAAAATAAACGAATACATAAAAGATCCGCTACCAGCCCTGTTGACAGTCCGAAAATGACAACACAAATCAAATGCATCAAAACATTAGTTGCTTGCACTTACATTATATACATAGCTTCGAATAGATTGATTTGGTGCGCTTGCACTCAAGTAGAGGAAATGACTCAAACATTTCGGAGGCCTGTACTGCAAGATTATTATTCAAGAAGTATGCATATGGGATGTTGTTACTGATGCGACCTTCTGCTAAAGAAAAGACGCACTACGCGTTTTGTTCTTATACGATGCTTGACTTATATGTGACCTCCAACTTTACCTTCAAATGAGTGTTCTACTAGTCTGAGGAGATTTTTGTGATGACAATGATAAACAATAAAAGATCACCTTCCCCAAACTAATCTAGGTGGAATAGGTTAGGGTTGCATTTTGCTCTTTTTTCAATACAACCACGTTACAGCACATGACTGCAAGTGGGCTCGCGGTGAGCTATCACAACACTTTACTGTTGCAATTATCCGCAAGCCAACATCGTCGTCAACATCAAACAAAACCATCCCTTCAATATCAAAATTTTCTATAACATCAGTAATACCAAAACCACCCAAATTAGGGAGCTCTGTCGATCAAGTCCAGTTATACTTACATCGCAGTCCTTCGCACGATACATGTTCTTGGAGAAAAAATCCAGCAGCTGCTAGTCTTTCTGCTGCATTTCGGACATTTACACTGCTGGTGCGCAACTATTACGGACACTTTCGTGACCGCGAAGCAAAATACTTTGTTTCGGAAAAAAATGAAAAAATGTGACCCACAAGTTTGAACAACAATGGTTTTATATCTTCAATCTTCTAATGATGATTTGCAAAGTGCGAAATAAAACACTTTCTTTGAGACTTTTCTCGACGACGCACAAAAACTTGCCACCACAACGCAACGATCCACTTACGCGAGCTGGCAAAGGAAAACAAAACAGAATCTCTACAAAGTTGTTCTTTCTGATGGCGGCGTGATCTCTCGCGCCTCACAACTGACAAGGTCCTAAAATGTATAGCGTACACACGCTGGACCAACATTGACTCCGCCCCCAATAAAATGCTTCGGTTGCTGCTTTGTTTGATCGTGTGTGAAGTTGTTCGAACAAAAGGGTTCTTAATTTTGATAATTTTGACGATAGCCCCTACAATTTTGACGTAAACTACGTCTAAGGGAAGACTTGGATACAGGGTGTAAAATAAAAATTTCAAAATTGGAAACCGTCACGAAATCATGTAAGATTTGTGACATTAATTAGTCCTTATCTTTCAATGGAATTGAAAGATTTATATATCAATCGATTCGCAAACTCTCCACCAATTTGCCAGTAGTATTGAAACTTTGAATTATCAACGCTCAACTATTGAAAAATTCTATTTCTTTCATGCATCATGCATCTCCCATACAGTGCGTTCCAATCCTTGGTAATTGCCTACTTTTTGAGGTGTATTATCAGTTATTGAACTGGGTGTATGAATGGGGTGGACCAGCCGCTAGACAGGTCCATACTCCCCACAGAGTGGGAGACTATATAGCCCAAAGCTGGGTAGTGATGTTGATGGGATGGTTCCTTCTCTTCTATATAGAGCGGAATAATAAATTGCACGCAGAAAAAACTACGTTAAAAACAAACATATTCTAGGTAAATCCAAACAATAATTCAGTTTGTTCTGGCATCAAAAATAAATATGTTTGGATCAAACATGATTGTTGCATTTGAAGCGAACGAAACTTTGTTTGAATCAAAATGTGCGTTTCAAGTTGTTTCCAACCAGCTAAATGTTTGAAGCAAACATGGATATTATTGTTTTAGTTCGGCCATCTCATAATATTTTCTTATCAACTCTACCAATTTTCATATTCTGGTAGCGACATTTTGACTACCAGATTTCACAATTCAATCGTTCATATTTCATTTACTTACCTTTCTGTACCTGAAAAACATCCTTATCATCAATTCAGAAGCAAGAAAAACAAGGCCATTATCTATCAGCTTGCTCCCTGCTCCTCCTGTTGACCTCCGACTCGGATCCCGATCTGAACTCGAGTTTTTGTTTACTTTTGCAAGAGCGAGCGAGGGGCTGCCCACTAGTGTGCACGTATAAAAACAAACAGGGATTTTAATTTGGTTTGTAACAATGAAATATGTTTGGTTCAAGACATTTTACCATTTTGGAAGTAAACATGTATATTTTTGAAGCAAATGGATGAAATTTGTATCCGGTTCAGTGGGTAATACTATATTTGGTTTTACGTAGTTTACGTCAGCGGTCGTGTCTTGGTAAAGTACAACCCCAACATTTTGGATGATTTTAATTTGAGTTTAGGCTGTGAACCATTCAACTGATTCGTTTAACTTTTAGTTAAAATTTGACAGTTCGATGGTTATTTCCCGTGGTTAAAAATAACCCTGCCCGGAGCAGGGGTAGATTTGACAGTTCAATAGTTAAACTTTGTTCGCGAGAGAATTGGCGCCAAATCCATTTCGTTCCGAATAACTATCAATCTGTCAAAACTCAAATGGGTCGGCTTCGGAGTAAAATTTTAACCACGATGGGAAAATAACCATCGAAGTGTCAAATTTTAACTAAAAGTTAAAAGAAACGGTGGAATGGTTCACAGCCTTAGTGTCGTTACCATTCAAAATGGTCTTTCTGCAAAGAAAAAAAAATGCTTATCATTGAGGTTACAATCATCAGAGTCTCAATTCAGTTGAAACCGGAATTCATAGGTTGATTTTCTGCACAATCCGTATTCAATTTCAAAGTGGTGCGCTGTTTTATATCGCGAAGCGCTATTCAGCGCACCACTTCCGAAGTTAGGTTTAACGTACGGATTAATGAGAAAATCCAACTTCGCCAGCACCCAATTTCGGGTTTCAACTGGATTGAGTATATAATAATAATCGATCGGAGTATGATCAAACTTAATAGGTAAAATGCCCAATTTTTTTCCCTGTTGGGTATTTTAATCACTGCGACCATTTGTTAGATCTATTGTGATATATGCCCCATTTCATATAGCTTTGTCAAGTTGACGCATCATTGCTATGTAGAGCAATTGCATCACCTTGACTACCACCAGCATCTTCCCAATACGGTATTATGGTTCTGATGAATCGCACTAACCAAATTGGGACTTGTTCTCCAAACTTCAGAGGGTTTTATCAGCCCCTGTTGAAGAACTGTAATCTTTTTCTAAAATTGCCGGACAATGCATAACAGATGTTCCGAGTCTTCCATGTATACCGCAGAAGCGACATACATCATCTTGAAGTTTTCCTAGCAGCTTCAAGTGATAACGGCTCGGGCAATGGCCTGTTACAAGACCTGTATGTGTTAAGATCTTTTTGAAAGATCTAAGATTTTGCGAGTGATAAAAATGCCCAATAGTGGACCCCCTAGTAGCAGAATTTTGCTCTTCCTGTCATAAGGTAGAAATTTTAACATATTAATTCGGTTTGGTATCTAATAACAAGTTCTGCATCTCCTCTGCACGATACATACACTCAGCCAAGAAAACTACACGAAAAAAAACTTCATAATGAATGTATTCGGCAAAACACATACATTTTGCCATTGTAGTTTCTCAATAAAACATATGTCTATTTGCAATGAAAACAATGCAGCATTGCATAAGATAATCATAACATGAAACTTATACATTTCATATCGACTGCTAATAAACGACCCCTCCCATGGCCACTGCGAGTTAGACTGGGACCATCGTCCCTAACCCCTAATCCCAAGGCGTTAAGCGACCCGTGCCGAGGGGATGCATGACCAGGGGGGGTGAAATAATGAGCTGTGGAGCCTGTGGGGTACCTGGGCTGGGCTCTGGCGTGGTGGACCTCTTTTCCCGAGCAACTCGTGGAACCAAAATGAAAAACCAAGTCAATTCTTCAATTAGTGGTAGTAGTGTAGGCGACAACCTTCTGCAAGAGGTGGGTTGTTCAGGTCTCCGCCTGGAGGCCAGAGGCAATAGTCGGCAGCTCAGTGCAGCGCCAGCGTGGGTCACTCAACCTTCCTCTCGGCTATAAAACGCCGGAAGGGGTTATTGACGGCCGCATGGCTTGTGAAGGCGATGAACCGCAAACGCGATGGGCTTTCGGCCTTCGAGGTGGCGACCGGAACAGCTGGACGCCATCATCGACTTTGCGTCATCGAAGCATAATATCAGCAAGGACCTCAAGAGGAGCTTGCAGAAACTTCGAAGTCGATGCTGGACGCCAAGCTGGAGAGGGCGGTCGGGACGGCCAAGTGTAAACCCGTGAAATCGGTGGAGTTAGACCTCGACCTCGACCCCAGACTGAGGCCCAGGATCCGCGGACTCGGGCAAGGTCGAGTCGACCAGAAGTGTGCCAGCTAAGACGGTGGTGCCAAAGTCTACCCAGACTGAGGCTCAAGTATTTGCAGAGGTACGTCGGGGTGACTACTCAACGGAGCAGACACAAAAACGGGGGAGACAGTCTCCAGGGATGAGCTCCCTGGGGCCGCTCCAAAACGCGGAGGGTTACTACCCCGAACAAGGGTAGTGGGCTGGGAAGCTGAACCCCGGTCAGGTACCTCCAAAACTGGGGAGGAAGGACCTGGAAAGGTCCGTCCACTCAGGCAAGACGGTGGTAGGTTACGGCAGGCTGAAAGTTCTCAGCCGCACCAGACCAGGGAAATATACGGGAATAACGCCTCCTGGACCCTGGTCAAGAACAAGAGGAAACTGAAGACGTCAAGGGCTGAAAAGAAGGCCCAGGCGAATGAGGGTAGCTAGAAATCTAGGGTAGGCGCCAATCGCTCCAGGGCGATGCCCTAGTCATCACGGCGGACGAGGCTAAGTACTCGGATGTTTTGAAGGCGATGAGGAGTGACGTCAAGCTCGGTGAACTCCGGCGCCAACGTACGTCGAATAAGACGTACCCGGATGGGCGAGATGATACTCGAGCTGAAGGGGCGTCTCGCAAAGCGGGCGCCGCCTACAAAGAAGTTGGCGGAGGAGGTCCTAGGCGGAGATGGTCAGGTGAGGGCACTCACGACGGAGGTGAATCTAAGGGGTTAAAGACCTGGACGAGATCACTGGAAGTCGAAGAGCTCGTCACGGCACTGCGGCGACAGTGTGAAGTGGAGACGCCCACCGCAGCCGTTCAGCTACGGGAAAGGTCCGGCAGGGACGCAGGTAGCATTGGTTCGGCTATCTGCAGCGGACGCCTCCAAGGTAGCCGTTAGGGAGCGTCAAGGTGGGATGGTCGGTATGCCCTGTGCGCATACTACGAGCAACCTGAAGTTTGCTTCAAAGTGCCTGGAACCGGGGCACAAGCAATGGGACTGCAAAGGCCCTGACAGAAGTAACTTCGCCGACGCTGCGGATTGAGGGACATAAGGCACAATGCCGCACGAACCCTCCCAATTGTTTGATTTGTTCCAGCAAAGCTGTGAACAGCAAGCACCCATGGGGGCCTGATGTGCCCGGCGTTTAAGCGTGCTGCAAAATCAAAGTGCAGGTAAAGCAGTTGGCTTGCTCGGCTTCGCCTGGAGTGTTTGGTGCGCAGGTTTAGAGGAAACGGCGGAACACGTGCTGTTCGTGTGCTCACGTTTTCGCGCAATGCGTGACCACATGCTTGCCACATGTGGTCTGGACACTACCCCGGACAACCTAGTTCGGAGGATGTAAAGACGAAGTTGGCTGGAACGCCGTTTTATCGGCTATCGCCCAAATCGTCTCGGAGCTACACAGAAGGTGGCGCGTGGACTCAAGGATGGCTAGTTCAGGCGCAAATAAGAGGTAGTCCAAGGGATCGGAGTCGGCTTCATGGGTCATACCGGTGGTCATGCTCTGTGGTCGAACTCGATCCTTTTATCGAACAAGTGGCCGCGCGAAGAACAACATGGTATCGTCGCTTTCGCGGCGTCGGTCAACCGGGCGGGTTCCGAGCCCGAGGACGGAAAGGGGTCCTCGTCAAGGCTGGGGCAGGCGTAGGCCTCGCGTCGGCAAGTCCCTTCTGTGTGCTGGCGGAATAGGCCCTATCGCATGAAAGGTCAATTTGGGGTGCACGCGCATCATCATTATTGATACCAGTCGTGCAGAGGGAAGCAGGCGCGAAGTCGACCCTGCCCACCTTCCGAGGACATAGGGCGTGGTAAGGCCACCTGGAAAGCCGGCAATGCGCTGGCACGATACCATGGTGTTCTTCTAAAAAGCGAGTCACGATGTTCGATGCTGCAAGGACACGCAGCTAACCTCGAGGGTGCGTCATGCACTGGCCCCCTTTGAAGCATTACTTTCTGGTTGTGCCGAAGGGACGATGGGCTTGGCGGCAATGGAAACGGTTTAGCTGGTCGGGGATGCAGCCCTCCCTCCTCATTGGAGGTGGCCCCTAACAGCACTTCCTGGTCAACCCAGGATGTCTGTTGAGCAGATTCCTCCATTGTTTAGGAAGAAAAAAAAAATAAACATAATTAGAGATTTTGAATAGTCCATATAACGTTAATGTATGATTTTTATTAGAGAAATAACAATAAAATCAATGGTTTTTTTCTGATATCAATTCATTTTTATTTTAAAATCTTGGAATCATTTTAAATCCGAGAATCGCAATGTATTTGGTTTACCTATTATGTATTTTTATTGACTTAAATTTGAATATAAATTTTAACGCGTTCTTCCTGTTGATGCTGTAACGAGATCGGATTAGTTTCCAGAGGAATACACGAACTGCAACCATCCGGTGCGATGTCGATCCGAGTCATACTGTCCGTACCTCCCGCAAACAAATCGTTCACTAGTGTTGTGCTAGTGTGATGGAAACTCCACCTGTGTCGCTGGTTAACTCTTTGTACTGCTGGTCGACTGCCGGATGGTTTCGTCCAGCGAACCAGCTGCGACTATATACCTCGAAACAAAAATACCACCATAATTTGGATCAGGATCTAGCTTGCGTATCTACACATCCCAACATATTACCAAGTTTCCGTTGGATCTTGACTCCGCTATGGACGACAACGCAATTGTCGCAACCGACAAACCATCACAATTTCGTTTCTGGATCGCTGAAAAAAACAAATTTTCTTTCAATAAATATAATCACTTGATGTCCATAAATATGATATTAATTACCAGCCAGGTTTTCTTGAAGCTTTTAACGTGGGTTTGGCACCGATGAAGGATTTACAACAAACATTCCATGTGCAAATTCAATGCGGAAATATTCCTCGATAAATAATTTGCATGTTTCTCTGCAGCAGTTTTCCTCTGGCTGACCTTTTTTCATTTCGTAGCGTGCATCAAAAGTATAAGTTCCGCTCAATACATTTTTGCCATTTAGCAAAACTTATACTTTTCATTCAATAAGATAATATGCAATATAAGCACTCTAAATAAATTTGATTCAGATTTGTACTGAAAATTATATCTTATATCTGATGGTTTACATGAATGGGAATTAATATATAAAATCATTAAATTTTTTTACGTGTAGTGATAATCATACGAATATCTCATGTTTTTTTGCTATAAGAATTACTTACAAAGTTTGTACGATTTTCTTATGAACCGTGTGTTATTTGACCGAGAATGATTTTCATAAGTTTATCTTATGAAAATATCAAGATTTGTCAGAGCCCATAACGAAATTCATAACTGAATCTTATGAACATAAATCATTCTTATGCCTATGAAGGACATAATATTTTCACCACGATTGTGCTTTCTCACGAGATCAAAAAAATAATGCTACAAATAATTTTGAATATAACATTTTATTCTATTTTTCTGATTATTTAATAATCTAACTAATCATATGCACTTTTCTTATTCGTTTGATTTATTTTCGTTGAGATGGTATATCATATATCATTGCACCAGTTGGGAAACTCGAGAGTCTCATCGTCGGTGTTCCCCTCTTCTGCTAGTGCGAAATGTTGAATGGTACTTTTTCCTGAACTGGTGGCTTGCATCGACAAACTTCTGTAAATATAAATTTTGATTTTAGAGGAATAGAATGACAGGATAGAAAACCTCATGAAGAGGAAACATTTACTTACTTTTCTGATCTTCCAATTCACATATCCAACTGCTTTAACTGATCAATAATAGAATTCAAAACTATCCCGATTGATGGCAAATAGATATAAGATAGTTTACAATCGCGCATGTCGAAATAAATATATGCCCGCACACCGCTAGTGTATACCGAAGAATAAAATTGCGATAATAATTAATTAATCCACTGCATTTTCTACCATGTTGATTTCTCATTTCATAAGATTGTCTTATGAGTTTTTCACATCAAGGGTAGAAATGAAAATCATAAGACAACTCTTATGTTTCATTTTTTCTATAGATAAATTTTATGAACTTCATAAGAGCCAAGTAGTTATCATAAGAGGCTCTATGAAAATGGAATTCGATTATTTTCCCACGCTTCATAAGATGAGGCTTATGATGATTATGAGATAGTTTAGTTGAGTGTACATAAAACACTCAAATACACGACGTTATTCGTTGAAATTAACATTTTAAAGTCTGACTGAATTCGCCCTATAGTAGACCCCCTGTCCATAATAGGAAATTGCTTCCATATAGTCGACACTTCATTTGATTTTCATGTTTCGTTTCGGGACGTTCTTCTTCCCTATTATGGACCCTCCAAAATATTCCTATAATGGACACTCTCGTGTTTGTTTTTTATAGAATCGTAAAAAATCATCTAATTCTACTTTCCATAGCATTTCCTATGCATGTAATCAAATCATAGGATTGTAAGGTAGGTTCTCCCGATGGAATTTCATAGCAAAATGTGTACATTGTGCTGTAATAATGCAAAAATAGTTGGAGGGTCCACTATTGGTTGGGGGTCCACTATTGGACACTTTACCCTAGGTGATGGAAAATTTTAAATTTTTCATCTGTACACTTCCGTACACTTGTACACTGTACACTTTTCATCTGTACTACTTCCGAAAGTTGGGAAATTTGCCTGTAATCTGGAGAAAAATCCAACTTCGGTATAAAAAACGTTATAGCTTTGTTTCGGATAGACAACATTACCCAGAATAAAAATACAGTAGAATAACAGTACAATTTATTGTAACACTACTATTAATAACATTAAATTGGTGATAGATTATATTGTAAATGAAACCATAGAAATACATTTGAATGCATTGTTATGAACCATTTATTCAAATGTAAATGGAAGTTTTCGCAATAGAATGTACGGGTTGTTAAGTATCGTAACTATACAAAATCTGAGATTTTCCATACATTTTTTCGTCACACAATAGAGTGTATGGTTAATATATTGTTGAAATATCCGAACAAATCTGTTCAAAATACAATGGATTATATTGTATTTTATAAGTAAAACAATACGAATTTTGATTTCTCAGTTGTGATAGCTTTACTGTTCAACAATGCAATTTAAAGGAAAAAATGCAATTGGCGCTATGAGGCAAATATTGTTAAATAGTTTATATGCAATGTAATGGAACATTTCAAAAGTTATCAATGTATGAATCTTATGTACGAAAACGTTTCAAAAACAATTGCAAGTATTGTTACATTAGAGAAATATGTTGATGTATTGTATCCTCAGTGTTGATACAATCTGTAACCCTCAATAAACAATGTATCCTATTGTATACCGCATGGTATGGTAATTCAATTGTTTACACTATTGAACCAATAGTACATTTTTATCCGTACCGATTCGATGAATGGTTCATTTCTATTCAGGCAGTGCCCCGTTACCGTTGATGTTAACAAAACTCTACAATCATAAAACATCATATACGAGTGACCCCACATCCATCAAGCGTCAAATTTAATTGTCAAAATCGTCAACAATCACTCAAAGGCAGAAAATTTTGTTTGTCATTCGTTGCTGCGGCTTAAAGGTTCGATTGTTTCTCGGCAAGTTTGTTGTAATTCATCGCGTAAAATGGAAACTCTAATCGGAATTCGTGGTCCCGACTTTGTCATGCTAGCAGCAGACTGCACATGCCCATTCCATTATGGTTCTCAAAGATGGTAAGTGCAAAAGCTTCTATCCTTGTATCTGGATCTTCCATAACCTTAAATTCACGAGTGACCCGCAATGTAATTTCTTATGCCCTTGCAGATGAAAGTAAAATCTACAAGATTTCTGATAATCTGATGATGGCAACGATTGGAGAGGCGGGTGACCGAGTGCAGTTTACGGAGTACATCAGCAAAAATATTCTGCTTTATAAAATGCGCAACGGATACGAGCTGGGCCCGAAATCGGCCGCTCATTTTACACGGAAGAATTTGGCCGACTATCTGCGATCTCGCACACCGTATCAGGTCAATGTTCTGGTAGGAGGGTAAGTGTACATTATCAAAAAACTCTGATTAATCCCTAGCGGTATCAGCGCCTTTCTTGTGCATTACTTTTTGTAATATGTATTTTTATAAATCAACAATGATCTAACGAAGTTAAATAAAACATGTATTTATTGACATTAGATCTTCTAGAATCGCCGTATCTTAAAATTTCAATTTTTCTTGGAAAATGGTTTAGTTTCAAAACCTTTGAGGGAAATGTCTTTTATCATCTTGAACTTTTTAACTTTTAAATACTTAGTGTCTGAATTTTCTGTGTTTTTTTGTAATTTTTTGTTGGGTCAACTCATTGTTTCAAAATCTGGAATCATAATCAACCCAGATCCAACCATGATAAACAGACAACTGAGCATTACACAGATATGCTTTTCTTCTTCCTTTCAGATATGACGCTGCGGATTGGCGCACAGTTGCACTACATCGACTACTTAGCAAACTCACTGCCGGTGAAGTACGCTGCTCACGGTTACGGTGGACTGTTTGTGTCCAGTATTCTTGACAGGTACCACCACAGCAAGATCTCGCAGGATGAAGCGTACGAAATCATGAAGAAGGGCGTTACAGAAATTCAAAAGCGATTGATCATCAACTTACAACTTTAAAGTTTCCGTCATCGACAAGAACGGGATCAAGGAACTGAAGGATATCACTGCCGACAGCTTGAAGTGAAACCATTGCAGCTTGAATCTTTTGTTTTTGGTGATGGTAAGAGTAAGCTGTTTGAACCCAATTGAGTATTGGGTGTAGAACAATAAATTTCAATAAAAACCATCGAGGATTTTTGTGGGTTGCGATGAAATCGTGCTCACTACCGAAATTCTCCTTCACCTTATCATATAAAACTTTTCTGGTTACTAAGAAAACTTTTTTTTTCGATTTGTAAATTTACTTTGGGAGGCAAAATTACACTCGTTTTATTCACGAGTTCACAAGTTTATGTATTATGTATAACTACCAGGGTTTGCAGAAATCGCTCTTAATAGATAACGAACAACGATAAAAGAGAGGCAAAAACTGTTCCGAATTATAACAAGCCATGATAACAAATTAATCAAGCTTGTATACAAGTGCGAAAAAACAGATTCGGATAGGCAGCCCCCACAGAAAAATGGTGATTTTAGCTTTGTTTTCGCTCATTTCGTATTGGTTACTGCACAGCTGTGTAGAACAAGCTGAAATGCATCATCAGAGCCAGTGCTCCCCGCATTTGGAGCTTTCTAAAAGAAATTTATCATGTGGTATAGCCTCCCGAATCAATTATCTATCATGACAGCTTGCGAAAAAAGTCTCTCGCGGTATGCTACATATCGTATATGTATACTGAGATGATAAGTGAGAGACTTGTTCATTCTCTTTAGGATTCAATCCCTGATAAATGCAGTTTCAGCATGTTAATAGTGGCACAACCATTCAAATCAGTATGACAAAATACATAAAAACTAAAATTCCAGGAAATTGAACACCTTTGTCCAAAAATATTTAGCAAGCGTAGCCGCAAAAACTTTCCTCCAAATATTTTTTCCTAAAAAAAAAATCTATTTTTGTCTTCTTGTTGGTATCGTGTTCAGAAGAAATTCCTTTTTCTATCCCAATCCCATGTTAAATTCCGTTTACTGAATCGGAAAAGTAAAAAATTGAAATGAAATTTCTTCAACAGTATCCACCTGAAAAAACAAAAATCAGAAAGGGAATTTGTAAGGTTCCCACGCAAATTAATGGGAGCTGTCACTTTACTTTTGGAAAAATAGTCTGCTCGATTATTCCGCAAGTAAAAGTGACATTTTGCTCCATGCAGATCAGTTGTCAAAATTCAGCTTGGTAATATTGAACAAAATTCCGTAACCTCTCTACTTTTTAAGTGGATACTGGGCTTTATCGTGAGACTCGGTATCGAAGTTACCACTTCAGTCGGCTCAATCACGCTTATCGAGGCGTACATCCAACTCAAGTGATGGTTCATCGACCACTCTTCGGAGGGAGATCATCATGCTAACACCTGAAGCAGTGGCGTAGCCACTGGTTTTGGGCATAAAACCCCCCAGTGGTTTTGGGCATAAACCCCCCCCAGACACAAAATTTTCGGAAGAATTTTTTTTTTTCGAAAAAAAATGTTCAGGAAGCCCCCCCCCAGACCATTTTTTTGGCTATTGTTTTTCAGCTCTTTAAGGTCACTCCTGACGGAATCCAGTTTTCGGGGTGCTCGCGATTTCGAGGGCACACCATTCGATACGGAAGCGGCGCACGGCTGTCATTTTTATTTTTTCACGCATGCTGCGACGCAGCAAAGCTGAAAAAATAAAAATGACAGTTGTGCGTTGCTTCCGTGTCGAATGGTGTGCCCTTGAAGGCGCGAGTGCTTTGAAGATTGGATTCCGTCAGGAGTGACCTTAATAGCTTTTTTAACCTCATCTAGTGAAGGCGACTCCAAAGCTTGTCCATCGTCGCTAATATTTATTCTGTTCACCGATGCACCGCCACTTCCACTATTCAACAATGTCTCGAAGTGTTTATTTGTTTATATGATACATCAACAGGCTGTATTAGCCCCAATGATGCTTATAATTAATTACAAAATGCGAGATTACATTATATGGTCAAGTATCATTATCAACTACTCCTAAAAAAAAAGAACTGAACCTTTCGCGAATTAGTTGACGGGACAAGTGTTGCTTCCACCTGGCAGCCACTTCGGTTTTATCTGTCAGAAAATTCCCTTGGTCGTTGCACATGATGGCGCTGTCTTTCTCCGCACGCCATTGACAGACTCATAAAACCTCCGCATATTATTGTGCTCCTTTTTTTTCCTGCGCCTCGCTAATCACTTGTTCTTCATATTCTTTCTTCTTCCTGCGGTAAGTTCGTTTTTCGGCTGCTCTTGCTTCCTTGTACCGATCTCTATTCGATCGGGTACCCGACACCAACATCCGGCTTCTGGCAACGTTCTTCTCGTCTGTCACTCTCTGACACTCCACATCGAACCAACCCGTCCTGGGTCGCCTCTGTGCAGTGCCTACCACTTCTCGTGCTGTTGTGCTCACCGCTCCATGGATCGACTCCCATAGATCGTTGATGTTGTCGCTAACGTTGATTGCACTTATCCGTTCTTCGAGCTTCTGGCGGTACTCAGCCGATACTCCTTCCGCCGACAATCGCTGGATATTGAAACGCATCGTTCGCTGTGATCTTTCATTCAATACAGTTGACAACCGTAATCGAACTTTACTGACAACGAGGTAGTGATCAGAGTCAATGTTCGCACTGTTGGATAGCAACCGAAGAGTAGCAGCATAGCAACCTAGAATAACAAATTATAGTAGGCATAAGTTTTCTTCAATAAAATATTTTCACCACTTCCAATGTAACACTTAACAAATCCAGACGTGTTTTCATTACCACTGCCTAATCAATAGGTTATGGGCCCAGGACATAACGGAAGTTAAGTTTTTCTTTGCATTTTCAAGAACGAAGTAGTTATCAAGATGTCCGAAGAGAAGCTGTGGTTATTCGATTTGAAGCAATTTTGGGAATTGGAAATTCCGGATCGAAGTCCTGCTTGAAGAATCAGAACCTACTTAACTGCGTGAAAAAGGCCATCGAAGATGAAGAGTATGTAACCCTTGCAACGGATTCTGCGGAAGCCCGTGCCGACAAGGAAAAGAAGCTTCAAGAACGGTGGGCCCTAGATAGAAAATGCAAGAATCTCCTGATTCACCGGATTTCAGAAGACCAGCTGGGTATGTTAAGGACAAGAAGACAGCCAAAGACGTTTGGGATGCCCTGAATAATGCTTTCGAGCGCGTTCAGATTGCAGGCAAGTTATTTCTAAAGAAGCAATTCCAAGAACTAAGGCTGGCTGAGGGTGGCGATGTGAAGGCTTTTTTGCTACGATTCGACAAGGTTATGCGAGAACCGTGCAGCGGACGTTAATATGCAGGAAGAAGATGTAGTGTGCCAGTTGTTACTAGCACTTCCCAAGTCCTACGAAGCGCTTATTACGGCCCTGGAGACAATACAACCACAACAGCTGACATTGGAGTACGTAAGGAAGCGGCTACTGGATGAGCAGGTTAAGCGGGTCCATTCAAGTCCTGTAGGAAGCGATGGAAGGTTCTAGTGAATCGGCGTTCGCCGGTAAAAAGGGTGGAATAAAATGTTTCGGATGTGGAAAGTTGGGTCACAAACGAGCAGAGTGCCCTGAAAATAGTTCCGCCGAGCGATCTGGCTCGACCCGGGCCCAAAAAAGCATAGTGAAATTTCACCGAAAGCCAAAGTTTGGAGCAAATGTTGCCGAGGAGATGACGTTCATTGCTACGACGACAACGACTAACTGTTTACCAGTTGCCATGGTGACGACAAAAAAATATTGATTGGATCCTTGACTCTGGTGCAACGGACCATATGATGAAGAACAAGGAATTCTTTGAGGAGCTGCATCCGTTGGCGAACAAAGTGCGCATTTCTGTTGCCAAGTCTGGTCAAGCACTCGTTGCAGAGTACGCGGGTCCGTGAAGGTGAATATGCTGATCGGCGATAAAAAGCGTTCTCTTTGCACCGCAATCGGAATGCAACTTGTTTTCGGCATGACTCATTGAAGATAACGGGACGGTGAAGACGGTGAAGATTTCGAACGGAAGAGTGTCAGTTCTAAAGAATGATCGTGTGGTTGCCACTGGTAGAAGAACAGCCAACTATATAAGTTAAACATCGAGTTTCGTCAAGAATCTGATTCGACCGCCGATGAATTGTGCAAAGTTAATGCTATGACTTGAAGCAAGACATGTTTGATTTGTGGCATCGACGGTTTGGCCATCTGGGAATGGCAAGTATGAAGACTCTGAAGAAAACTGGATGGTGCAAACGATGACGAAGATCACCAAGTGGCCTGAAAATGCATCTGTGGAAGTATGTCTTCAAGGGAAGCAGACAAGGCAACCATTCGAAGACGTTGGAGAGCGACGGCAAGTCGTCCACTTGAATTAATACATTCGGACGTTTATGGTCCGTTTACGCCAAGAACATGGGACAATAAGCGCTTCTTCATCACGTTTATCCATGACTTCAGTCATTTCACGGTAGTTTATCTACTGAGGTCCAAAGATGAGGTTCAATCAAAGTAGAGTACTGTGCGAGGGTGCCACTTCGATAAACCCTAGATGAAGCTTCTTTAGCATAAAGATTTTCGCGATTGAATGATTTTTTTGCGATGAAACTTTTTACATGCGATCACTCGCGATGAAAGCGCGATAGCGATGCGATGAACACGGTGACAGTATACAACTGCTCGAAAAATTTTACAACAAGAACCGTCAAAAATGATATGACATTACTCGTTGTCAGATATTCGATCAGTTTTATCAATAACAGTTTCGCTTGTCAATGAAAATTTCTCTCGTGTTTACCGAGTTCCGCGTCTTTTGGTGTGTTCTCTGCTGCGTTCCGTTAGCCACTTGGCTTGATATCTACAGTAAATCCGATAAACAATTTCGGGAGTCATCAACGGGAGTCAACGTGTGCCGGGCCTATTTGTCAATGCCTGATCTAACCTGAAGCTGGTTTATCCTCTCAACCAGTAATAACATCATCCAGTCCCGCATCGCCATAGTCATCTGTTGCAAAGTTAGACTCTTCGAAAATCTTATCCAGTGCATTAGCAGCAGCACCTTTCGCGCTAGGCTCAGTCGCATCTTCTTTACCCATTCGAAGTATTTGCGAAAGCGCATCTAACACTCATTCTAATATTTAGCAGACGATAAAGAAATTCGGATTCGGATGCTGCGACATATGTCGAAAATTCATCACCGAAATGATCATTGCAAGTTCGCCAAGACCCACGAGCAATTACGGTACGATATAAAATGCGAAAATGGAGGTAAATGTTCAATAGGTTCAATCGACCGATCAACTATGTCAAGCTTTTTGACTTAAGAAGTGCTTGGTAGCTTTAAGCTACCTCGTATCTTTAAAATTCACTTGACTTCCAGTGAATTTGTGAAATAATTGTTCGTCAACTACGACGCAGTCTACAGGGGCTCGCTGCGCATCTCATCTTCACATGACTGTCAGATCACTATCAAGTGTTACAGATTTTAATGGGGAAGGAAGAGTCCATAATAATCTACGCTGGTAAGTTTTTTTTATATATATTTAAAAGAGTTTACTTTTTATCTCTAATTTTCTTTCAGATTCGGTCTACATATACGAATTTCCTTATGGATTCTTAACGACATATTTTGGAGTCTCCGATCGGAATTGAGAAAACTCTTCAAGGATTCGAATGAAATTCATTGTGTATTTCAAGATGAATTACTTAAGGATTTCAAGCAAAATCCTTTTTTTGTTTTGTTCGAAATGGTAAAATTAATATTCCGTAAAATGCGTATATGACATCAAATATATGTAAGTTCTTTTTTGCTCTATCTGCAAATCGGTGAAAGCTGACATTTTTGCCATTATCGTACACTAATTTCTCTTTGAAAAGATTGTTTGTGGTTGTTGTATCGCCCTTCTCACCCTAGCAGTAAGATGCGCGGCTATAAAGCAAGACCATGCTGAGGGTGGCTGGGTTCGATTCCCGATGCCGATCTAGGCAATTTTCGGTTTGGAAATTGTCTTGACTTCCCTAGGCATGAAAGTATCATCGTGTTAGCCTCATGATACACAATAAAAGAAGAAGAAGAAGGTTGTTGTATCGGCTGTTAGCCCTTTACAGCAATTCCCCAGTGCCATAGTCTAAGGAAACGATGGCCATTAGATCCGTATGGGCGCTAATTGAACATTTTCGTTTCAGCGTGATTATCTGGGATCTAACAGGGCTAGAAAGTATTAACGAAAGAACATCGTACTCTGGTCCAAACGGAAGCGCCGATGAGGTGGCGTGGTGATGGTGTGTAATGCGATGAGCAGGAAACAATATTCGATAAAAATCCAAAAAATGATTTAAATTTGAAAAAGTATATCTTATAATCTAATTAAGTTAAAATAAGAAAGTACTAATTTGAAGAAAAATAAGAAAGAAAACTCAACCTATAATCATTCATCCATACGCAAAAAACGTACATCGCATACTGAAATAATCATTATCTTTCCTAGACCGGCCCGGGATATTCAACTCAGTCATCTTCTCCGTAGTCTTACTTTGTAGACGCGCATTCTACTGCTAGGCTAAGGAAGCTCTTCTCTATAAGGTTAGATAAAACAACCCTGAAGCAAAATTAAATTCAATTAATTGATAGGGGGTGAGGAAACCAATTTTTAGTTGAAATGGTTTAACTAATAACACAGACTGTGCTAATAACTTTCAATTCTCGCTTGCTTTTCAAAAGGACTAAGTAACATTTTTTTCATGAATTAATTTGAATACTGCAATCAAAAAGCTTTCATGTTTTTCTGATTGATTGCTATTCAAATTAATTCATAGAAAAAAAATATTACTTAGGTCCTTGAAAGATAAACGAGAATTAGTCGAACTAGATTCAAAAGATGTTTTTGTATTCTGAGGAATTATAAAGTATGGATAATAAAATAAATTCAATTAAATGCATATTTTACTGAGTAATTTCTTCTTCATTGGCATTACATCCCTACACTGGGACAGAGCCGCCTCGCAGCTTAGTGTTCAGTAAGCACTTCCACAGTTATTAACTGCGAGGTTTCTAAGCCAGGTTACCATTTTGCATTCGTATATATCATGAGGCTAACACGATGATACCTAATGCCCAGGGAAGTCGAGACAATTTCCAATCTGAAATTGCTTAGACCGGCACCGGGAATCGAACCCAGCCACCCTCAGCATGGTCTTTATTTTGTAGCCGCGCGTCTTACCGCACGACCAAGGAGGGTTTCTAACTGAGTAATTTATAGAATGCAAAATAAGGAAAGTTCACAAATTACGTAACGTTGTTGAGGGAGGGAGGGGGTCAAACCAAGCGTTATCATCCATATAGAATGCGTTACGAGGGGGAGAGAGGAGGGTTAAAACTACCAAAATATACGTTACGCAATTTGTGAACGGTCTTCAAATCGCAAGTCAAATCGTCACCTAGTTTTGACAAGCCGCTGACCAGCAGGCTATCTTTGGCTGTTCTTTGACACGGAGTCGAGCACGGAGTATCTACCATGTCTACCCATGTCGTGTTAAGTTGATAGCCTTCTTGCTGCCCTGTTGGCCAACAAAAGAATCCATCAATGTATTTGCGAGTTAGAAAGGATTGCTGGCAAGCCTAGCCATGATGTCTGATAGAGAAATAACTTGTCTGGGGAATGGCATCATAAAAAAACAACGTGAGACAACTATAAATGCTTGGTACGATTTGCGCATTCACATATCTTGCGGAGACGACACAGCGCGTCGACAAATCCTTTTTATTCTCAGCTTATGTTTGCATTTTTGGGTGAGGACACCACCATCGAAGCTACAGCAATCTTGCTCAGACTCCAGACCGTATAGGAAACGGCAGACTGTCAATTGATGATACGCAGAATGTCTGATCCGGACATAATACCGGCATACTTGGTGGCCTGACGCCACCAGAATATTTGGCTTGCCCTCGACCAAGTGCTTCATGTCGGCCTGGATAGCTGTTTCGTTGAACTTGCTACCGTTCAGATACTTGACATCGAAGGTGATGTTTGGTGGATTCATGGCGATCTGATCCATGGCGGCATCTATAATTTGTCGCTTCATACTGGTGAACGCCATGGAGGACGAGGTCGTGTGGCTCTGGTCATTGGCAGTTTCAGCCTGTCCTATTGAAACATACCGACACTGAAACCAGTATTTTTTCGGAATAATATTCATTTTCACTTTTCTGGACGATCTATTTTTTCGATGCGGTCCAGTAATGTTAGTGATCCCTGGAGGTCAGAGACGGATTATCATCAGATTCACCATACGGTAAATGGATTTGGGAACTTACATTGAAAGAAACAGCGCCTGTAGTAATTCCTGTTGCTGTCGCATGTTGTTGTTGAAAAAACAGCTCGAATGTGCTTGACATGGCTGCTAGATTGCTTCTTACGATTCGAGCAAAAACCAGTAGCGATAAGGTGCGATGGGGCGCGATTTTGCGATTAATATCGCGATTAATAATATTAGTGCGATAATGAAAGCGATGACTTTTCGATCAGAATTAAATAGGATTTCGCAGCGATTAAGTGTGCAATCGCAAAGTGACGCCCCCCTCGGTACTGTGCCAGAGTTACGGCGTTCTTTGGGAGTCGAGTGTCACGTCTGAGGTGCGACAACGGAGGAGAATATACCGGAAAAATATTCCGCAAGTTTTGTCGCACTCAGGGTATTATCAGCGTGGAGGCCACTGTTCCGTACAGTCCACAGCAGAACGGAGTGGCAGAAAGGATGAACCGTACACTGTTGGAAAAGTCGCGATCGATGGTGCACGAGGCAGGAATGGACAAATCCATGTGGGTGAGGCCGTATTGACATCAACACGTAAGTAACCGGAAGTCCTACATCAGCGCTGAAAGAGAAGAAAACACCGTATGAGGTATGGTATGGAAAGAAACCCAACATCGATAAAATGCGAGTTATTCGGTTCTGCAGCTTACACTTGGGTGCCAAAAAGAAAAACACAGTAAGCTGGACTCAGGTCCGAAAAGAATATTATGGTTGGTTATACGACGAACGGTTATCGAATATGGGATCCACGGAAGCGGAAAATTACCATTGCACGAGATGTGGTATTCGATGAACAGCAAGAAGATAGTGCTGTCGCACCAAATTGCGTCAAAAATGTTCTATATAGAAATGCGGAAACAGAAGATCCAGAAGTTAACTTGGAACAAAATGGCTCCGAACTGGAACATCAAGTCACCATCGAGCCACATGAGGATTATCTGACATCTGATGAGAATGATGAAGCTGATGACACAGCGCTCCCTTCGCAACCAGAACGTGTTGACAGCCCAACAGTATGCAACACGAGGCGCAGCGAACGGGAGCGCAAACTCCCCGGTAAGTTTCTTAACTTTAACCGGTTTGAGAGCATCTACTGCGGCTGATTGTTCTACAGGTATCTCTGAGGACCAAGATGATTCGACGCTGGCGTTTGCATTGAACGCTGAAACTTTCGTAGAAAACCTGCCGACTACAATCGACGGGTTGCGACGACGAAGCGATTGGATAAACTGGAAAGAAGCCATCACAAGCGAGTTGGAGTCGCTTAATAAAAACGGAACGTGGGAACTTGTCCCGAAACCACAAGGCAGGAACATCGTTGAATGCAAATGGGTGTTCAAGATAAAAAGAGATGAAGCTGGAAACGTCGACAAATATAAAGCCCGCCTGGTCGCCAAGGGTTATTCGCAGAAAAAGGGATACGATTACGATGAAACGTATGCACCCGTAGCAAAGGGGACCACGGTAAGAGTTCTGCTGGCAGTAGCGAACCAAAAGCAATATCACGTCCACCAAATGGACGTAAAGACCGCGTTTCTAAATGGACAGCTGCAGGAAGAAATTTTCATGCGACAACCTGAAGGCTTCATTCAAGGTGATCCCAGGCTAGTGTGTCGTCTCAAGAAGGCACTTTATGGATTGAAGCAGGCCTCACGGAGCTGGAATTCGGAGTTCCATAATTTCATCCTTCAGCTTGGCTTTCGACGTTCGAATGTGGATAGCTGTCTACTGGTGGCGTAAGAATGATAATGTAGTATATCTGCTACTCTATGTTGACGACATTATCTTAGTGTCCAACAGTTTGGATATAATCGCCGATATAAAGAAAAGGTTATCAGCCAGGTGTTCCTAGGACTCAAGATCGAACGAAATCAAGCGAATGGAACGATGAAAATTAGCCAGCCTAAATATGTTTGCGATTTACTCAAACGTTTCGGTATGGCAGACTGCAAACCCACAACGACGCCGTTGGAACCAAATCTTAAGCTGCAACGATGAGGATAAAGCTGCAATCACCACCGAACCGTATCGTGAACTGATAGGGTGCTTAAGTTACCTGGCATTTACAACAAGACCGGATATCAGTGCTGCGGTTAATTTCTTTAGCCGATACCAATCAGCCCCAACCAGAGAGCACTGGAGTCATCTGAAACGGATTCTCCGGTATCTGAAGGGAACTACGAACTACGGTTTGCACTTTCGCGAAACGAAAGATCAAGCCATTAGTGCAGGATATGCCGACGCTGACTGGGGTAACGACTCGGGCGACCGGCGATCAATCTCCAGGTAACGTGTTTCAAGTGTTTGACGGGACAGTTTCTTGGATGACCTGCAAGCAAAGCACCGTTGCACTATCCTCAACTGAAGCTGAGTATGTTTCGCTCCAGTCATGCCGTTTGTGAAGCAATTTATCTAAGAAATCTTATACTCGAATTCGGTATCCCACTTGATCATCCAGTGATTCTATGAAGATAATCAATCTTGCATATGCATTGCCCAAGAGCCACGTGACCACAAAAGGATGAAGCACGTGGATATCCGCTATAATTTTATTCGCGAGAAGCTGCAAGATGGTACGTTCAAAATCCAGTACATTCCAACAAAAGATCAATTGGCGGACTTGTTCACCAAAGGATTGGCTCGCGGACAATTCGAAGTGCTGAGAACTAAGCTAGGATTATTCGGTTGAGCAGGGGTATTGGATAGCAACCGAAGAGTAGCAGCATAGCAACCTAGAATAACAAATTATAGTAGGCATAAGTTTTCTTCAATAAAATATTTTCACCACTTCCAATGTAACACTTAACAAATCCAGACGTGTTTTCATTACCACTGCCTAATCAATACGCACCTCTGAATGTCCGCACATCGATAACATCCAGAAATGGCGCCCATCCACCAGAACATGGTCAATCTGGTTGCAAGTTTCACCATTTTGGGTGTCTCCAGGGGTGTTTTCGGATATTCTTTCGTGCAAAATAGGTGCTACTGATGGCCATCCCTCTGGCAGCAGCGAAATTTACTACCCGTAAGCCGTTCACACTTAAATCGAGAACTTTGGCTCGGTAATATTTTTTACCGATTTTACCCGGTAAACATGAATTTGAACCGAGAGGTCAGTTAAGTTTGAAAAAATACTGAGTATTTTTTGACATTTACTCGTTGAGAGAGCAAACCGAGCACTCGGTATATGGTTCAATTTTTTACTGAGCAGACTGCCGACCGAGAGCTCAGCTGTTGAGAAATCGGTAATTCGTATACCGAGCCCGTTAAATTAAATTAAGTGAGTAAGGTGCCCCAATGGATCAATCAATAAGGGGCCGTTCAAAAATTACGTCCAATGTTTGAGGGGGGGAGGGGGGTCAGAGTTTTGTGACAGGGGGAGGGAGGGAGGTTCGTCTTATGTGACGTCCATCCACAAGAAAAAAATGCTGAAAACATTTTAGGAACAACTTGTATTTTAAAAACATATTCAAACTGTTAGTGTGGGACTTAACTAATTATGTTATCCAGCATTTTACGTGCGGTAATGGCCGCTACAATTTTACTCATGTTCTGGTAGGGTGCAATCGATTTGACATTTGGCTTGTGTCGTTTGACATCGTAGTGATCATCATCATCATGAATTAATCATCATGATGATGAAAACTTATCGTTTTGTGTCAGACGACACAACCTAAACTTCAAACTGTTTCCACCCTACCAAAAACTGAGCTTGATTGTGGCGGCCATTAGCGTTCGTAAAATGCTGGATTGTAAAAACAGTGTACGAAATAGAAAAACCAAAATAATCGCCAAAATAAAAATGACACATGTACATACAGGGGGAGGGGGGAGTCAATGATTTGTGACAGTTTGTGAGAGGAGGGGGGGAGGGGGGTTGAAAATGCCGAAAAACGATGGACGTAATTTTTGAACGATCCCTAAGCAAAAACTGCCGCTATGAAATGAGCAGATCGCGCCACCGTAGACATGTTCTGTCAAACACACACGAATAGAAATATGCATATACAGTGCCGCCGTTATTTTGATGCGGTGAGTGCAAAATGAGTTACCTTGATTGATCCATTGCCCCACTTCGCCTATCTTTGCTCAGAAGATCCAGAAGATCAAAAGATGGGATCGTTTCGTTTCTTTCGTTTGTAATGCATGCCTGCCTTTGACAGACTTAAGGTGCCGTCAGACGTTGTAAGCAAATCTCCTTAACTTTTCAAAGGTCCTAAGTAATATTTTTCATGATTTAATTTGAGTATTGCAACCAACAGATTAACATGAAATATGTTGATTGCATTATTCAGATTAAATCATGATAAAATGTTACTTAGACCTTTCTGAAAAGTTAAGGAGAAATCACTCGCAACGAGCATTTTGCTTCCAGAAAGTGACAACTGTCAAAAATTTCCTGTCTGACTACACTGAAAGTGATTGCATGCAAACAAATGACAACTCGTAAGCAAACGCTCGCTTGCAATGTGTGACTGCTAAGCGATTAAAATTCTCAACTCGCAGAAACGAAATTGCGCTTGCTAATGCAGCACTAGAATTTTTCGCTCGCAAAAGTAAAACGTCTTCAGGTGGCAGTGTTGTCTGCAAAAATAGGAATGAAATTAGATTTTATGGCCGAAAAATAAGTTTTTCGTTTTGTTTATATTTGCATGAGAGTAAATCTGTCATTTGCTTAGTAAAAATTGCTACAATGTGACTGCAATTGCGAGTGCTCTCGAAATCATTCGCTCGCACGAGTGATTTGCTTTGCAACGTCTGACGGAGCCTTTACTTTTGAGTACACGCTCGTCCGGCTGAACTCAATTTTGGGTCGATTTAACTCAAATTCATAATTTCTTCTGAGACGTCAAACGCTGAATAACTGAAATTTATGAATTTGAGTAATTGTCACTCAAAATAATATAAAAAGGCTAAAATATGAAACTGAGTTCACTGAGAAAATGTTAGAAAAATGAAGTCCAAACCTCAATCTAAACGTTTTATATGGGTGAAAATCTTTAGTGGGAAAATATAGTAATTAAAATACGTAAGTTTCTCGGTAAGTTTAGCCAACATACGTCAGCAACTTGTATGTTTATCACATTCAGTTCAATTACTCATATAGGTTTCTTCTTCACGGCTCTACAATTCCAACTGGAATTTTGGCCTGCATTTCAACTTGTGTTCTATTACCATTTCCACAATTATTTATTGGAACAATTTTTATATGTTCGTTTTTGCATAAGATACATGTTGTGTGGCAAGCACAACAGATACACTCGACCGAGAATGTTTTCCATCCCATCCTATACAGGCCCATAGGCCAGATATCGGAAATAAAACTCGCCATCTCCGTATCAGTAATCCTGTCTTTGCTCGCAACGGTAATAGCCAAGACAAAGAGTGGTCTTATAGCAAGATGGCAAGAAGCGGTCACTTCTGCTTATAGAGTAAGTTTCTGACATGTTTCATATTCATGAATAAAGTTAAAATAATAACCTTTTGGATTCGAATTTAAAGAGTTACTTCCAAACTTTCCGATAGCGAATTGATGAATTTTGGAGAAAGTTAATGACTGGACGACCTAATAGAAAAATCCAATGTTACTGGAAGACGTCGGACAGACCGGTGAAGACTCATGGATGCTCGGCGCAAAACAATGCAGAATTGGAACCTAAAATACCCCTGAGATGTAAATGACATTGGCCAATTCAAATTCTGAAGACTCCTTCATGCCGAGTTTTATACGACAAGATACGACATTATTATAATTATATAAGCTATTTTCAATTTATGTATTCATTCACTTTAATAAACGTAATAAAATTTGTATTTTTGCTTTGAAAAGAAAACATGCTAATAATGAGCTTCTTTTAGTTTGACAAACTCAATTTCATAAATATTCGATTTTATGAAATTGAGTAGATATAACTCAAAATTAAATATCTTACACCATGACTCAAAATTGAGTTCAAGGCCATGAACTCAATTTTGTCTTGAGCCAGTTTTTCCGATTTTGAGTTAAACTGACCCAAATTTGAGTTGAGCCAGACGAGCGTGTAGACTTAAATGAACGTGTGACGTGAGATCTCAAAGGTAAATAAATAAACATTTTTGTAGTCGCTATGCGCAATTTCCTAACAATGTTTTTTTCGATAAGATAAATTAAATTCGAACGTTTCGTACATACAGGTAAGCAAACTGGTTAAAATTTACTTCACCTGAATTACCTTCTACCGACCACTAATGATATATTCCTTACATATCAAGTATGTCCGCGGGGAAAACATTTGGCAAGCCGCAGCCACTGGTGATCCGATTGCGCTCCAGCAGTGTTTGCAACGCAAGTCTAATAAAAATCGACTTATCAAGATCGGACACTTTCGTGATAATCACAACTGGACCCTACTGCACCATGCCGTGGTCAGTGCAAATATGGAATGCGTCGAGCTGCTGCTTTCCAAAACGGAGATCGATGAAGGCTCGTTGCTATGAAGGTCGTACGGCGCTCTTTCTTGTTTGTATGAAGCAAGTCCTGATTGAGATTGCAGAATTACTTTTGGTGAAGAACGTCACCCTTGTGAATGTGTCCAATAATGAATTACCCGCTTCATATTGCTGTTGAGAAGCAAAACTTAAGCCTGGTTGAACTGTTAGTCGATAATGAAGCCAGTATAAATGCTCCGGGATTTTTCCGGTGAAACGCCTCTGCATGCTGCATTGGAATATGGGACCGTGGAAATTTTGATACACCTACTCTACGTGGGTCATGCCGATGCAAATGTAAAGATCGGAGAACGACATCGATGCCCTCGTGGAAGCTTGTTAATAAACAGAAGACATATAATTTGTGTGTGGTAAGTAATAAGTAATATATTTGCCCTGCTTATAAAGCGTTAAATGCAGTCGTTCACGTCCAGTAAACCTATGCCATTCATACTAGTTAGGTTCATTTCACCCATGAAATAGTATTCGACTGATTTCAAAATAGTTCAAACCTATGATAGGCAATGCACTAGCTCAACCTTATTCTATATCCCTATACATTTACAGCACAAATCCTTCGTTAAAATTTATACATGTTCTAAAAGGCCGATTGAAATTTTGTAGTTCTCCCCCACTCCCGTTTTGGTCAAACATCTTTTCTTACGGTGTCTCCTTTAATTTAGAGTTGGTTTCTATTTTCAATAAATAATTTCTAATTTTATTTGTAAACATTCATAGCATCGGCTACATCAATCTCTCAGCAGATTTACAGGTTTTCAAGTTCAATTTAGTTGGCTTTCGGAGAAAATTATATCATCTCTGTCAACATAAACTAAGTACCTCTAAGGAGCAGTTGTTAAATTCAAAATGTGTTCATTTATTTTCAAAATAATTTTCATTGTAAATGTAAAATTAAACAGGGATACTAGAAATATTTTATCTGTCATTACATATTTCTTCACTGTTTTCCGTGTGTTGCTTCTTGAAACCTCAATAATCCTTTGAATAACATAAAAAAACTCTGTTTCATCCTCTGAACCTTGGTATGCGAGTCAGTTGAAGTTTTAGAAAGGAAAAAAACATAAATAAAAATTTCTGAGCACATAATGCATTTGTTGTTTAATAGTAAGAGAACAGACAAATTAACATATGACTGAAAACAAATGTAATTACAACAAGCGATTAAAAATCGGAAAAGTAAAAAGCGGTTCATATCTACAAAAAAAATCTTTTTTCCATTGGTAATAATTTGAGATGTAATAATCATATTAGCCATTTTTAATATGTACAACCATTTGGTATTATTTTTTGGCTGTAATTTGAAAAAAAATGAAATGTGTTGAATAGCATACAAACTATTCAATTTTCCATGGAATAAATTAGATGGGTCTTTGAAAGGCTGCATTACAAAAAGCCAAAGTACAAAGCGAATTATAAAAGACCGAAACCAATGAGACCCAATCACAAAAAGCCAAATAAACTAGGCTTTTTTGTTAAAAATACTGAATATAAACTAGATTTATTCGGATTTTTCTTACTTTGTTACACAGATAGTTAGAGAACGTTACCTCGATTGTACAATTTGCGATAGTACTATTGCGCTTGAACCATTACGTTTTCATTTACTAATGTTTTCTGTGTTCAATAACGTGATCTTTTACAAATTCTCCAGAAAATTTCCGAAAATGTACTTTTCACCGAAATTCTTCTATTCGCATGGTGCTAGTGCTTTGAATTCCGGTCTAAATTCATTTATATTGTGGTTTAAAGTCTTCTTTCATGGCAATGCTTCTGACTGAGCGCATCTGGCCGACTGAGGGCAAAGTGAGGAGATATTACTTTCTTGCAATGGACGTTTGCTCAGTATAAGACTGAGAGACCTCTTTGGCCATGGAAAGTACGAGGCTACAAAGCAAGACGGTACTATTGGTCTGAATTTTCTGCCGGTCGGAAATTTTTCGATTATGTGTCCATACTCGCACGTACTACTGCAGGGCCTTTTATAGATCGAATAAATTAAATGAAGACGTTAGAAAGACAGTCAGAATATGTTATGGTTATATTGAAGTCATATTTCTGGTATGGTGATTTTGCCTCTACATTGTTGGAATAACGTGTCCGGCGACTGTTATACCAAATGGATATCTGTAATATCAAATGGGTACTCTATCAAATTTCCACTAAAATAATATAACTCTAGATCGGTCTAAATCCGTCACGTATAATCGCATATTCATGAATGGGTATAGTATTACAGTTTCATTCAATATCTGAGAAATGACATCACTTCGGTATGTTTTATCGGTTTCGTATTATCATATCGTTTTAGTATCAGTGTCGACACTTTTCTAAATGATTTAACATCGTGTTACCTTTCGGGGACGGTCACACTCCAATATCGCGCACGGTTTCATATAGCTAAATTTAAACGAATTACACTGAGAGCTAGGCAGACTTTGTTCATTATTTTCACAAGGTAATGCTGTTGTAAAGGAAGACACGTGCTCGCTCGCGGTCGAAATTCATTAAAATTATGCAGGTCTATTACGCAGGCCGAGACGACCAAAACGACTCGCCGTTTTGTCTGTAGTTGGCGTGGGCTTGCATGTTTCAAGTCGATTGTTTCGCTCGCTCCCATACTTGTCGAGTAGAATCTACAACATGTGGCCATTTTCTCGATTCGACTTGCCAAATAGGGCCTTTGAAAATGCATTTCTCTCTAGACGGAAGGTCGACTCGCCAGTCCGACTTTTCGGCAAAGTTCCCAACAAACTCCCAAGGGCTGAGTCCGGACCGAGTTGAACTTAATGCAATCGTTGAGTAGTAACGGTTGTAGAACAGCGTTCGAAGCTGTGAAGGCGTTCCTCGACTGTGAGACAATTGAAATCGGGTTAGACGTTATTGAAACTCGTTTTGTTTTGATGTTTTGATTCATACGACTCACATGCGTACAGGTCCAGCTGATTAGGTAGTACTCTCCGTTGATGGTTGAACAGCAGCTGGTTACCTGACTGGGGTGATGTTGGTTGGCATTTGGTGTCGAAGCGTTGTTGATGATGGTCAGGGATGTTGCCGCCACCTGATAATGGAACAGCGACGAATGACTGCTACCGGATTGGCCATTGTTAGAACTCTGATAGTGCTGCGGATGCTGATGGGGATGGTGATGTGATGCTGATGATGTGGATGATTGGGGCAGTTGTGTCCGGGATTCCGTTGTACTGGTATGCATTTCGTTCACCGATTCAGCTGCGGAGGCTTCCGGTACCGGTGATCATCTGTAGCTACCCACCGAAAGCGATGACGAAGACTCCTGACGTTGTCTCAGCCTGTTCTCACTTGGCACTGTTACAGGACTAGTTCTGCATTAGTAAAAATAATGTGATTAGTTGCTTTTTATAATGAAGACGAATGCTTATCAGGCCTAGAAAATGATCATGTTATGAAGTTGAAACGAAACGGAATGAACGAGTCACCAAAGACAAACACTTGTTACTTTCAATTAATCATCAAAAATCAGCTAGGTAGATAGATGCTGCTGTGAACATTCCTATTCTACCAAGCTGGGACAATCCTTGTTGAAATTGATACAAAATAGGATGAAGATAATCAGTTTGTCGCTGACAATAGCCTAGGTTCACGATCAGAGATCGAAGCTACTCTACTAATACCGACACAGCCAAAATTGATGAATAGACGTGGTATCAGGTACTGCGCATTGATGCCGCTGTAAAAGTCTCTCTACCGATTAGAGCTTCCAGACCAATTGCAAGATCCTGAATTTTTACCGCATATAATTGTATGACGAGTTACCACATACTGTGTTCCACAGGGATCGATCTCAGGACCGGTATAGTGAATGTACGACGAATGCATCTGATCTGCTTATGGTCTAAAAATCGAAGGGTTTGGCATAATATACATATGATTCCAAATTAATTGCTGTTTGGCATAATTCATATGCAATACCAAATTTTAAGTCGTTAATCTAATCTTAGAATACACTAAAGCTTCTTGTTCAAGGTTTAAATGAACAGCTGAAAGTAAAAGAACTGCATGCAATAAAGTAGGGAAAATTACAGGAAAATAATAAAAGCTTTGTTATCATGGCTTGCAACAAATAGTCAGTTTGAAAATCCTTCGAAATAAACAAAGAACTGGAAGAAGGGCTTTATATTATTAAGCTTATACAACAGGCAAACTACGGTGGATTGGACACGTTGTTCGTATGCCGGAAGAACATCAAGCGAATATAATTTTAGAGCGAACCGGAAGAGCCGCAGGTTTCGTGGAAGGCCGCGCACGATGGCTTTTGCAGTTGAAGAAGACCTGAAGGCGCGCTCAATGTTCAGGGCGACTGAAAGCGATTGGCCCAGGATTGAGTCCAGTGGAAAGGATGCTCCATTCGGCGTAGGTTCATCGAGGAGCTGGGCCCATCAGTATAAAGTATCAAACAAGAACTGCCCACGTTTCAAAAAGGATAAATTATAGGAAGTTAAAACGATAAGGTGATAAAGTGAATTGAAAAGAAATAAATAAATAAATATCGACCTCGGTTTTAAATGACCATTTGGGCTTTATTCGTGAAATTCTTCCATAGGATCTTGAATTTTTGTAATCTGCCATCAGAACTGAAAACCGTCGAATTTTAGTTTTAGGTTGCCAAACGCCAGTTTCGAATATGAGTCATGTTCGGGATATGAGCCAAAACGAACGTCTTCAGCAGGATATATCAAAATTTTGCTTTGCCGTTTTGCGGTTACGCGATGATCCTAACGCAAGACGCGCTGCCACAAAGCAAGACCACTGAGGTGGCTGGGTTCGATTCGGTGCCAGTCTGGCAATTTTCGGATTGAATTGTCTCAACTCCTGACAAAAGTCCATCTGCTACCTCATGATATACGAATGCAAAAATGGTAACCTGGCTTAGAAACCTCGCAGTTAATAACTATAGGTGCCTAATGAACACTAAGCTGCGAGGCGTCTCTGTCCCAGTGTGGATGTAATGCCAAGAAGAAGAAGAAGAAGCGTTAGTCCGTAATAAAGCATAATGTGTTATTTGCTTTCTTCAACGATTCATTTGCCCGTATAAAGCAAAACGAGATGTTTTTCCTTCTTACATGCTCGCATTTGGAGTATAAGGCCAAATGAGTTATTTTGCCTTATTCGAATACTCGCATTTGCTCGGTTTGGCCCAAAACTGTTCACCGTGAAATGGTTCGCCAAAAAAATAGTACTATCAGGTTTTAAATTTTGACGGTAGACTGGTATAAAAAAATAATCTAGAACAGTTGCTGGGAAAATGAATGTTTCAGAATCATCAAACTGCAAACTGCAGCCTAAAGGGGCTGACTGTTCCTACGCGTAGAATCTTTTCAAAGAAGAAGGACATCCCGATGAAGTTAGGCCTGGTTCGGCTGAGAATCCTGCCTGGAAGGCAGTTCATTCAGGTCGGAAGTTCGACCCTGATTGGTGCGGTGGTCAGCCATCTAAACAATGCCATCACAGCGACAAGCACAGAACATCGATATGAGAACTTGCCGAAGAACCTGAATAACAAAAAATGGAAGTTGATCCGCAACCCCAGAACACGATGAAACACGAAGTCCCCGCTAAACGTGAATGCGAATTTCATGGAGCCCATCACGAAAGCTGAAGCATTCGCAATGAGTCTTTGCTGCTGCACATGAGCAGCGCGATCCCTGGAACGGCCGCCGCGGAAGAGCAATAGATCAAGTTCAACCAACCCTCTCGTTCTAATGCTGCTCTGGTAAAACCGAAAGGGTGATCAATCATCCGCACGTTGAGAATAAGAATCTCTCGGGCAGGACGGGATCAAAACATTGAATCAAATAACTTCCAAGGATCAGTGTTGGAGTCCGATTCTTTACAACATCCACTTCTGATATAATTATGCATTCTTTGCGGGTGACACCGTTCCTGGCGTCGGATGAATCAAATCGTTGTATCCACCATCAAGCGAATGAACAACCTCGAGAATTCAACGGAAGTGGCGTATCAATGCTGAATGCGGAAAAAGGCGTCTATATTTTTCACCGGAGGCGCGTCGCTCGATAATACCTCCCCAGATCAGATCAAATCAATGGCCAACAGAATGGGAAGACGAAGGCAAGTAGGTATCTGAGGAGTGGTGTTTGATAAAGCTCAGAAGAACATTATGGAGCTTCACAATACACAGGCATAGGTGTTTCACGCTGTGTCAACCAGGTATCCATGTAGGTAACGACGACCATAATTTTTTCTACCCACTTACCTACTTTCGCATTGATTGTACGACATTTCGCGGTAAAACATTCAGCGGATTAAACTTTTCGCGGTGTACCAGTTCGCAGTCTACCACTTCGCGTTCAGTATCATATCCGCGGTTTATATTTTGGCGGTTTTCCATTCCGAGTTAGTACTATTCGCAGGTGAAACTTTTCTGGTCAATACCAATTTGAGTTTAATTTTACTAATGTACAAGTAGTTCAATAATGTGTTCTTCAGCTTTGAAAAGCCTAAAATCTATATTATTGTAAAGCGAATAATCATTGAGTTTACATTCTTCTTCTTATGATTATATCCCCACACTAGGACAACCGCCTCACACGGTGTTCATTCAGCACTTCCACAGTTATTATCTGCGAGGTTTCTAGCAAGTTACCATTTTTGCATTGTATATCCTTGAGGCTGCGGTAGAACGCGCTACAAAGCAAGACCATGCGAGGTGGCTGGGTTCAATTCGTGCCGGTCTAGAGTAATTTCGATTAAGTGTCTCGACTTCCCTGGGCATAAAAGTATCATCGTGCTACCTCATGATATACGATCAAAAATAAAAAACCTAGAAACCTCACAGTTAATAACTTGAAGTGTCAATGAACACTAAGCTGCGAGGCAGCTCTGTCCCAGTGTGGGATGTAATGCCAATAAGAAGAAAAGATATCATGAGGTGACACGATGATGAATGACTTTTATGCCAGGAAGTCGAGAAATTTCAATCCGAAATTGCCTTGACCGCACCAGAATCGAACCACCAGTTTACTTGAACTATATAAATTCAAATCCAACAAAACAATGTTTGAAGCAAAACATATTTCAAATAAAACTAGCACCACCATGGGGTGACAATGGGTCTGGGGTGAGAATGGATCATCACTTTCACCGGCAGTCTGAGGTCAAGACAAAATCGTAAAAAATTCTTATATTTAGTCTTCTGCCCTCAATCCAATCTAAAGCATTCTAAGTGGCTGAAATATGACCCATTCTCACCCTTTACCTTGTCATGCCCCTAGATGGTATATAAGAATGCGAAACAACACACTCGCCATACCGGGCAAATGCAAACATTTAAAGAAAGCAAAACATCACAATTTGTTTTATACCGGGCAAATGCGAACATTAAAGAAGACAAAACAACATTTTGTCTTATACCAGGCAAATGCGAACATTTGAAGAAGCACATGATATTATCGCTAATGTGGCTAACATTTAAGGAAGATACATTTGCCTTACGTGAATAATTTCAGTTTTTCATCTTCAAGTTCTACCAGATACATAGCCTTTGTAGGTATTAGACAGCGACTTTATCATTGATATAGTGTATCGTGTAACAAGCTCACATCTAATTATTATTGACAATAATGTATATCTTTGGAAATACTTAAAATAATGCGTAAAAGAAATGAGAAAAAATACTTGAAAGAGCGCAATGAAAGAAACGGCCATATAAAGAAGAGAAAATTAAGAGTTGGTAGAAAAAAGACGAGGCTCACTAGCCGTAGAAATTAGTGCGACTACAAAGCAAAGACCATGCGGGTGGCTGGGTTCGATTCCCAGTGCCGAGGTCTAGATAATTTTCGGATTGGAATGTCTCGACTTCCCTGGGCATACAAGTATCATCGTGTTAGCCTCGATTATACGAATGAGAAATGGTAATTTGGCTTAGAAACCTCGCTTAATAACTGTGGAGTGCTTAATGACCTAAAAGCTGCAGGCAGCAAATGTCCCAGTGGGGGATGAAATGCCAATGAAGAAGAAGAGAAAAGAATGCAAACTCTTAAAAATACAAAAAAAGTTAATAAGATAAGGTAAGTTGTGAATACCGCAAAACGGATCACCAGCGAAACGGAATACCGCCATATTGTATAAACCGAAACAGATTACCGCCAAATGATGACCGCGAATGATGCCGCAAATGGTTTACCGCGAAATGTCGGACAACCACTTGATTTTTTCGTGAATATGTGGTGATGATTTTTAAAGTGTAGCATTAGCGCCATGAACGTGAAAAAAAATATCACAAAATGATGATTATGGGTTTACCTTCTTGGTGGCGGTGGTGACCATTGGTTGTTGTGGTTAGAGCCTATCTTAGAGTATACATCAATACTCTACTACTATCATGACTATGCGCTTGTAGATCCTTGCTGGAACAATATATATTTTGGTCAACATAAACAAAGCGCAAAACCATCAGCTTACCGTTGAATGAGTTAACACTATCATCTCCATTACAACCTGGGCACCTCCGTTCTTCCCCTAAGCCCTACGTTTTGCTGCTTACTATTGCTTGCCCCATCGCTGGTCAATCAATGATGTTTAGCATATCAGAAACTCTCCACTTGTAAAACTGGAAGCACGAGTTCAATGAGAACTGGAACCCCGACTTTCCCCATCCAGCAACAATCCATCGAGGATGCTGCGCTGTCGTCGAATCACGTCTATGCTGCTGCCGCTGCTGTGCTGGCTTCGATATCTAAAACACAAATTTGCAAACGGAAAGTGCTATAGTAATTGTAGTTTTAACGAGTGTGCATCTTCATAAAATAGTGTGTAGCTAAGCAAAACTCAAAATCAAGAGACTGTTCACTAGGACCGGTCATGGACACTGAATGAATCAATTGATTGAATGAATGAATTGATCAATCAAACTCACCTGTGAGTTAAGACACTGTATTCTTCGTCGGTGATATATTTGGTATGTAGAAACAGAAGTGAATATGACCCTCGCCCTTGCTCACCGATCGGGCAGATTGTGAGAACAGAAACCAATCGTAAGCGATCGTAAGTGAGCATCTGTGCCCATCCAACGACTGATGAATTTCACCATCCATGGAGCGAAATTCTAAGCAGAAACGAACGGCGGTGTCGATCCACCGCTAATACAGTGAACCAGAATCCCCGTGCTGTTCTCCTGTAGATAGCTTGAGACACAAGCGAGGTAGTTTTGAGTTATCTTCACCAGGTCCCTGTTTTGTAGTTGGACCGGTCGATTTAACTGAGTAGTGACGGAGTCCTCCGGAACCCAGTATTCCCATCCACGTACGATTGGTTTCCAGTCGAATATCAGCCCTCACCGTGATAGTCGTTGTCGCGATACTGGAAGAACTCGCAACCAGGATAAGGCAGTAATATTTTGAAAAGTTATACCGATTCTCTTTGTCCACTTTCTCCGATGAGGTAACATTTACCCAGAACTTCACTTTTTGTTTCCACCATAAAATCGATTTGAGTTCCTACGTTAAGGCACTCAATACCGAATTGCTTTCCTGCGTAGTCGCCGAATAAGGGCCAATCTTTGGACTCTGATTCGTCTGATGAGATTCCTCGCGCTTCATACGCTTCGTCTGGTTTAAAAAGAAGCAATGAATACTATTTTGATTGAAATATAAGATTATGAACTTACCTTCTGGTTCGGTGGTGGCTTCGCTGCATAAGCAAAGTATTCATATCCGACGACCGTAAAGCTCTGGTCGCGGACAAAGTCGCTGAACGACAAACATATTTCCCATTGTACAGAATTACTGGCATGGAAAACGGATCGGCACCGTGAATCTCGCCTTAACTATCATATATCTAACATTGGCCATCCAACTTTCATATTAACCTGGTCACGGTTTGGGGCGAAGCTCTGAATTCGAGCTACCGCCAAGTGCGACACTCGGTTGCGGCTATTGTCTGTGTTGTATTCGCCATACGCACAGGAACATTTGGCCCAAAGGATGACCCGTTTCACCTCCTGCTCAGGGATCAATGGTTTGAGGATAATATGTGCCGATAGTTCTCCGTTAGTATGTGTGAATATCGACCGCTAATCCTCGTAACAACATTCCGATCGATTCATGATTTCTTCGGCCTGAAAGTTGAAAAATCATTATAGAAAAGACTTTTAGGACATGACTGATAACTAATTTCGTTCGGCTCTATGGACGACCATAGTTTGGACAATATGTTCTCATAAATTGCTCTTTGATAGTTTTCGACGTGTGGAGTACAAAAAATCCAACTTCAATGTATCTGGAATAGCGATGTCCTCTGTGCATTATTACAAGGTGATCTAAGTGGAATAGATGTGAATGTGGTCCAACGCCCCTGGGGATGATTTACTCCAGGACAGCTACAACGCTGTCGATACACTGACACAAGTATACAGAGCCATAGGATCACTCCAGTCAAACTTTTAACCCTTAAATCGCAATGTTGTTTTAAAGAACAAACCGAAAATACGTTAATAATTTTAATGGTTATTTACGTTAAAATATTTCCGACGATTTTAAAAATCGCCTTGCGCCTTTAAGGGTTAATAGAGCTCGTAGACCATAGTATTATCTGCAATCAACCGGCTGATGAATTGATTGATTCTGTGTGTGCTATGTTCCGAGTGTGTCTACAAAATTTGTACACACACACATACAGACATCACCTCGGTTCGTCGAACTGAGTCGATAGGATATATTCCCAATCATAAACTGTGACACAAACCCCTTCAATTAATCGCTGTTGAAAATCTAAGACAACCGAGATTCACAGCAAATCAGGGTCACAAAAGAGTTCCGAGCCGCGTTCTGGCAAAAATTACTAAGTGGTATTTTTTACTAAATTCGTCATTTGACGGATCATGCATCTCTCGACGAACGAAGTTTCAAATTTTCAATATTTTATCTCATTCCACGATGATAACAAACGCAGAGTCAAAAGTTTCCGAGAAAAGTGACTTTAGTGACTTGGGGTCGAAAAAAGAGACTTTTTAGGGCCGTGAACACATATTACGTAAGCACTTATGGGGGAGGGTTCTGTAATATCTTATGCCCATATAATAAAAAATCTTTTATGGAAAAAATCTTTACATGGGGTGAGGGGGTCGAAAATCCCAGAAAAATTGCTTACGTAATAAGTGTACGGCCCTTAGTGACTAGTCCGAAAAGTGACCAAGTCACTAAAAAGTGACCCACAGGTCTGCACCAACCCAACTGATCAGCTGAAACGTTGGATCGAGCACTTCGAATTCAAATACCTTCTTCAAGTTTCGACACTCGAAACCATCAACATCTCGTCATCAGCCGCCAAGGGTGCGACGCTACCCACGTCACTCCGAAGCTACCACATTGCAGGAGTTGAAGCAGCCAACTGAAGCATGAATTCAACGGCTTCCGGGTCGATCGCATTTCAGCAGAGTGCTCCGCGGCCCAAACTATCTGCGCAAATGTTGTATACTATTCCACGATATCTGGGATGAAGGGCATCTTGTGGAGGTCCCAAAAAAGTGGATCTAACTGTGTGACAATTGGCGACCATCATGTTACTGTGCATTGTTTTCAAGTTCAACAGGCAAGGACTTTCGATCATCTAGACACGAAAATCTGTAGGGCGCTCTAAGACTCAAGGAGGAGGATAAAATCGTCGTCCGCTCGAACCATAGTAGAATCACACGTGCAGAGTCCCATAACGGAGCTTTATCTGACCCGGGTATTTGCTGGTGTTGAACAAGAATGTATTCTATCTCCGCTACTGTTGCTCATCGTAATCGACAAGATCATAGTGGGTGCGATAGTGGGTGCGGAGTCTACGAAAATGAGATCCAATTGATTAGTAACACACTAAATTTCAGAATTGTCAAACTCAAATTTAAATAGAAATTCCCTGACTTTCAGACCATTTCTCGAAAAATTCCAGGTATAAAAAATGTATAAAAATCTGCATGTTTGAATTCTGTCCATGTTCTGGGGTAACTGGAAGCCTAATCACTTCTAGAGGCAAAACATTAAGGATATGTAGAATTTCAGTGTAATTCTGTCGTTCACAAAAGAATCAAGTAAATACGCAGAACTCGAAAGGTTTCATAATCACATCTTTCCAAACATTGATTATAAACATTCTGTGCCTTCATCCACCATTGGAACTCTCATGGACCCTCTAGGAACGCAAAGACCTCCAAGACTACTGACACGACTTTTATTGCACGACTTTTGAACTCTTCCAAACCATCGTGGAATTTCAGAATCCTTCTAAATCGTTAAAAAATCTTACAGGTTGGGTATTTTCGTGGACATCGAGAAACCTCCATTGGCTCAAAACAATACTTACGGAGTAAGAATTTTATTCATTCTCTGTGGAGTTAATGGACTTCTATAAATAGTCACGGACGTTGCAATCTTCCAGATAATCAGAATTCAATCCCTCAATCACATAAATCATGCAGCACATACAGTAAGCCCAGAAAATATTCTAATCATGCAATGACAAATATTTTGGACTGAATATTCTCAGATTCGTTTAATATTTGCCGATTGTGGCCTTTGGCACAATGCATGGAAAAATATAAAAATAGTCATTTAGAGAAGATGGCATAGCTGGCTCATATGCTAAGAGCAAACCTACTTCCTCACAGTATATTTTATCGATTTTTAGTTTTTTCAAAAAGGTAGATCGATAGTCTTGAATTCAACATTGTTTTATTTATAAAAGAGTTCAACTACTATCAACTATATGTCAGACAAGTATAACCCTTTCAATGAAATTTTGAAAGGAACAATGGGGAATAATTATCTTCTTAAAAAATACTAAAGCATTTTCACTAAAGTAATTTTGGAAAAAATCTCACAAAGAATCAACCAGAATTTCCTGATAAAATTATAAAATAAACATCAAAAGCAGCGAATGTTAAACTGAACATTATTATTCACAACAACATTTTCCTCCTTGCACAAGAATGGTTATGGAGTTTCGAGAAAACATTTTATTAAGACCACCGCCACCTACGTGCATGAAGTAGACCATATGACCTATATACCATATCCACTATATTTTCTCTGACTAATAATTTGACCACCTGGACTGAGGATCGGCCAATGACTTTATAACCCATCATCAAATGGAAGTTACAAATGTTTTTAAAAACCTACGAATCTTGTTTGGAGAATGATGCCGATGCTGTTGTGTATTGTCAAAGGTCCAAAGATAGTATTCGGCGTTTTCTTTAAACAGTTTCTAAAATATAGTTGTTGGTTGTAGGTTGAACATTTTTGATGATTATTTGTGTATCGGTTCTGAACTATTTTCATCAAAGGTAATGAGTACGTTCAGATTATGAGCTATATCACTTGATATATAGACATCTTGGCATCGTGTTTGTACATCTAGTTTCCTGTAAATAATGCATATGGCATCTCATGTCAAGATTCGCTATATCAAGTGATATAACTCATATCTAACATCTCTAATACTATCGACAGACATATGATTTCTGTACAGTGATACACAGTCCATGTTGTACGCGTACAGCAGCAGGATGACACACATATTTTTTTACCATTCGCTGTGTTACTATGTATTATTTGCGTTACATATAGATTTTCTTACAAATAATAAAATTTATTTTCCATTTTTACGACCTGTAAATATATTATTAAAAATGTAAAAAGAATGACGGCTTTAGCTGAGTTTTGTTCTATTATTGGCGGGGTTTTTTATGATTGACATGCTCAAATTTGGCCTAAACATTCTTTGCATATCAAATAATATTGTAGCCAAATTTCATAAAATTGGTCGACAAAACCACCCTGACAATAAAGAACAAACCAATTCCTCCATACTTTATTAAAATCCGGCCTTTTGCTTGTTATTTTATACATTTTATTGTTGTTCAAAACACATTGGTGAATTTTCGATTGATGTAAAAACTACTATCTGTAAAATTGCTAAAAAAGTAAATTTGTCGTTATCAAAATTATTATGTTACAATATTGCAGCTTTTTAATATGATATTGACAAAATGTAAAATCCCTATTTACCATAAACAAAATCCCTATTAAAACTGTTACCCTCAATCGTGGAAACTCTTCGATATGCAAAATTTTCTGGCATTATCCGTTGTCTTTACAAAATATGTAAGTATTTATTATTATATTCTTTATTATCTCGATTTAAAAAAAAAATGTATTCAGTCTGAACAATCACTGCAGATTTTTCATTCTTCGATTTTTGAAAGGCTTTTCCTATTTGTAGATCTTTGCTAATTTAAGGATGAGGTACTCACACATTTTCTGATATCCCATTTTTGGTTCTACCCAACAAACATTGGAGGTGGGTAAATCGATTATATTTGAAAAGTAGTCTTTTCAGTAAAACTAGCTTATTCAGCTTAAATAGTTTTGTTGGGTGAGCTTCGATTGGATCATTGTCATGGTCTTAACTTACAGAATATCTCGAACACGTTTAACTCTGTAACGATCATACAAATTCTTAACCATTCTTTAAACCGTCCTGGGTAATCAAATACTTAATTCCTTAGATTCCTGCGTTATTCAGAGTTTGACAATTATTTCAATTTTCGTTGATTTTCAGTACATATACAGGAAATGGCCTAGATTCTCAAAATTATTTAACCTCCATTCTCCAAGTTCAGTAGACCTCTAAGATTAAGTCAAAGATTTCTTTTTTCTTCTGGTTTTTCGGATGTGGTCCATTTTTAATCCAATTTCTTACGATTTCCATAGCTCATCTAATTTACTGATTTATCATGTGGTAATGCAGGACATTCTCCGGGCAATTCGGATCAAAGCAGGCTGAATCAGTGAATCCAGGACTGTAATATAAAATTAGTAAAAGTTGATGGAGATATCCGTGCTGTTAAGTATTACTTTGTAGACGATGAAATTTCATTTAATTGTTGGGAAATAATTAGTTCAAATATAAATAGAAAATATGTTGACGTTTCCTTTTTATAAGAAATATTTACAAGAAACTAAGAAAAAGATCAGCGTTCGAACATGCTGAAACTCAGAATTCAAAAAGTTGATAATAACAAAGAAAATTATTTAAGGTCATCAAGTATAACCAGGACAAACAGTTACAATATTTTATATATGCTACTGAGACAAATCATTTAGTAAATTCAGTGATATGATGTGGCATATAAATTTTGTAAAATAAGTAGTTTGAACTAAAATGAATATACAAATATATCATAAACGAACACGTTCATTGGTCGTTTTCATATTCCAACAAGAAAAACTCATTTTCTTATTATGTTTTAACGTCAGTGATGGGTAGTAGCCGCAACCAGATATGCCATTGTATGCGTTACTAGCATTGCTTGCATTCAAATTTGCTCGCTGTACCTGTAACGTTTATACAACGGGCGCAGAGCAGGGTACGTATCAGCGTAGAATCATCATTGGCGGTAATACCAACGTGATTCGGGTGACAGATATATGATTTTATCTGTACAGTGATTTTCGCATCATATTCTGTCACAAGTATAATATGACATATTAGAGTTGGCTACTGTCAACAATTTAAATTTATCGAAATAGTCGGATTTATTTCCAATTTCCAACTTATTCGAGTCAGGTACGAGGTCGAGTGGAAAAAAAATTAGTCGACTCGACTTGAGTCGAGTCAGAGTACGGGTACTGGAGAGGACCTTACTGTTCCGGTCGAAATACGTATCTGTCAAAGGTACAATAAATCAGTGGATTAAAGAATTGTACAAACTCTGTCTATGACCACTATTTGAACGAACTTTCAGAACTTCTTTTGTTTAATGGGAACATGACTTGAACGCTGACAAGAAAACCAAAAAATCAAAACTACCTCGACACAATGGCCCGTATGAATAAAAAAGTAGTAAAATCTACAATATGTAGTTACTACTTTGTGAGTAAGGTCACATAGTAAAAAATTTGCTTTATATGAATAATAAACTTTTTCGAACATAGTAGTAAAACTAATTTCAAAAAATAAAAGTAGTATTTACTACAAAATACATCTGTCAAAATTTGATTTGTTATGTTTTGTTGTTGTAGTTGTTCCCTATATGTACCATATTTATTGAAAGTTCAAATTCAAATGAAGTAAAAAGCCTAGCATGATGGAAATTTTGATTCTGGGGCAAGAATCTTGATATTTTTCGCATTGCTTGAGTTCAGGGATAGATCAACGGTCAGTTTTTCGGCAATTTTCCGACCGCTGGCTTCTCTGGTATATATATTACATTCCGCGTTTTTTAACGTATTAATTTTACGCAACTATTTATTTGGGATCTATGGGGTTTCACGCGGTTTTTTATATGTCAGGGTAAGTAAAAACGCAAATAATCGATTATAGTTGAAATCATTTCGACTGTGGTTTTGGAATCTGCTGTTTTGTGTTACAGGAGCGTATACGATTTTGCCGTTCGCCACTTCTCCTCGTGATTCGATTCAATTACAAATGTTTCGTCGAACATTTGTCCACTTCAAAATCGATACACTTAAATCGGTTTTTCACGTGGGAACATTTGAACAACCGCGTAAAAAACTGAAAATCAAGAAACCCCGTATGTCCAAAATTTCAAAAATAATTCGTCGCGTAAAACGACCTGCGTAAAAACATAGTAAAAAACCGACCCACATCGTATAAACTTTGATAAATAGCACCTAATCGTATGTTAATTTAATTTGCGGTGGTTATTTCAATTCGTAAACACCTTTACCATATGGCAGAATTTAAATCAGGCGATGGAATAACTTTGCAAGCTCCTGAGCAGACTACAAATAATTTATAGTATTACTGCTTTTATTCATACCAACTGTTAAACAAGTTCCACAAAAGTAGTAGTTCGAAAATTGTAGTAAAGAAAGAGCTTTTATTCATACCGTTTGCTACAAAAGTAGTAAATACTACATAATTTGCAGTAAAGTGTGGATTCTACTTTTTATTCATACGGGCCAATACCACTCAAACTAAATAATCTGAAATATTAAAGGGACTTTTATAAAAAAAAATATTGTGGATCAGGCTTCAACAGTGATCCATTTGAAAAACGCAGCTTTGACACCTGTATTATTGCTTAGTCAGTGAAACAAACTCGAATGCCATGGTATGTATGGAATGGGCCGAGTAGACTTTTAGTCTAGAGACTGTCATAGGTCTGAAAAAGCTTTAGCTTGATAGTAAAATCATTTCGACTACAACTTCCTCAGGTGTGATATCGGCTATTCAGTCCTGATGACTGTAGGATATATAATGGACATGACAATACATGCAACAGTTTCAAAGGTTTTTGACACGTTTTCGGTTTATTTCTTTATCGTGTGAAACGCATAATTCAACCAGAGATAACGTGTAAAAACCTTTAAAACTATTGCAAATCTAGAGTGGCTATGTAGGTGGTGTCAGGGCCTGCTGAGATCAAGAGGTCCACAGTTCGAACCGCCGAGTAGATAAAGATGTTGTCCCGATGGTTTTGTGGTATGGCGCGGCGCCTTCCACCCAAGAGGTCAGCAGTTCGAATCTAGGAAAATTCGGTGTACGGAATTTGAAGCGTATAGACGCATATTGAGCGCTGCAATATTGGTCCAATCGTATCTGGACAATCAAATACTGAGGATGGATCCAGTACCACAATGACCAGTTAAAACGCTAGATTAATTTTGCTCGAAGTTTTGGTACCTTTATTGGACACTGGATTCAGCGTGTCCTTGGTTTAACATTTTGCTCGAATTAAAAAAATCACTATAAATTTAAATTTTCAATATTGGGTTTGTGATTTTTCCCTGGCCTTAATCGAAATTACCTGACTTTTCCTGACATTCCAGGTCCAAATTGAATTTCCTGACTTTCCCTGACTTTCCAGGTTTTCCAGGTAATCGACACCCTGATTTCAATGTCAACTCTAACGTGAAATATGTGTTGTTATCGAGTTATACCCCAGTGAGACTTGGGTATCAGCCGAAATCACGCAGAAACTGCAAGTATTCATCAACCGATGTATTATAATTCGACCTGGTGGTCTCACAGCTGGATCTGAATAGCAAAGCTCCATCGACGATACATCAGAAACCGATATCAACAGAAATTCGATAGCGTAAATGGAGGTGGATCGGCCACACATTACCGAAGAGTGGAAGAAATCCGCAATCAAGCGTTAGACTGGAATCCAACAGGACATCACAGCAGGCAATTCCAGGGGTTGTGCGCGTAGTCTCAAAAAGATAAGAAAGATCGACAGGAATCTGAGCCTGGGCCCATGTCTAGGCTAAAGCGGATGAAGATCTTTTAGGTTACCCGATGCACCCTAGGGTGCTGAAGATATATAAGGTAGAGGTTGGATGGTTCGTAAATAAATTTATGAATATATTTTCCTAAGTAGATGTTGAACTAACATTCCTTTCCTTTCTTCCATGATTGTAAGGACTAGGCCATGTTATACAACTGCTTCTTTGAATATAGATACTGATTAAACCTCCTGAGTCGATGTTCTGACTCGATATCGACTCATAGAAGCAAATTATTCCATATTAAAATATTTCTGGGTTACTAAGATGTCCCTTCAAACAGCTCACAAGGTTTGTATTCCATCTGATTTTCCTTGGTCGATGGTCCTTCAATATCGACTCATGAGTTACTACAATTCAAGTGTCAGTTGCCACAATACGATGTTGCTCTTTGAAGCATCGCCATCACCCGATTTATGACCATCACCTATATTACCATATCATTGTAAAAGCGTTTAACTTCACGCAAAAAGTGATACTCATTTTTTTAATAGAAATTTTTTTAAAAATAAACGAATAAATAAAAGATCCGCTACCAGCCCATGACAGTCCGAAAATGACACTCAATCAAATGCATCAAAAACATTAGTTGCGCACTTACATTATACATAGCTTCGAATAGATTGATTTGGTGCGCTTGCACTCAAGTAGAGGAAATGCTCAAACATTTCAGAGGCCTGTCTGCAGATTATTATTCAAGAAGTAATGCATATGGATGTTGTCTGATGCGACCACTTCTACTAAAGAAAAGACGCACTTCGCGTTTTGTTCTATACGATCTTGCTTATTATGGACCTCAACTTTACCTTCAGAGTGTTCTACTAGTCTGAGGAGATTTTTGTGATGACAATGATAAAATAAGATCTCACCTTCCCCAAATAATCTAGGTGAATAGGTTAGGGTTGCATTTTGCTCTTTTTCAATACAACCACGTTACAGCACATGACTGCAAGTGGGCTCGCGGTGGAGCTATCACAACACTTTACTGTTGCAATTATCCGTAGTCAACTCGTTCAGTCAAAACAAAAACCATCCCTCCAATATCAAAATTTTCTACATAGTAATACCAAAACTCACCAAATTAGGGAGCTCTGTCGATCAAGTC